>NC_134715.1:132920000-133520000 GCF_049634645.1 Pelodiscus sinensis | reverse complement strand
CCGGTGCTGGTGTTTTCTCCACGCCGGCTGTTCTCCCCTTGAGTCCGTGTCCAGGGGGTGCCGGTGCCGGTGTTTTCTCCACGCCGGCTGTTCTCCCCATGAGTCCGTGTCCAGAGGGTGCCGGTGCCGGTGTTTTCTCCATGCCGGCTGTTCTCCCCTTGAGTCCGTGCCCAGCAGGTGCCGGTGCCAGTGTTTTCTCCACGCCGGCTGTTCTCCCCTTGAGTCCGTGTCCAGGGGGTGCCGGTGCCGGTGTTTTCTCCACGCCGGCTGTTCTCCCCTTGAGTCCGTGCCCAGTGGGTGCCGGTGCCAGTGTTTTGTCCACACCGGAGGAGCAGAGATTTCTGGAGAGGCTGCCCCGCCCTGGGGTCTCTATGGACGTCGAGGCGGGGGGAGAGGAGGTGTGAGGGGGAGCAGAGAGCAGCGTGGGGGGTGGGCGGGGAACGGAGAGCTGCCCCTGGCAATGCATTCATCCTTCTCTCTCCTTTCCAGCCCCCTTTTGGCGATCAAGCAGCGGAAGGGGATGCGGCCACCGAAAGCCCGTAAGCCACTGCCCACTTCCCACTCCCACTCCAGGGGCACCGAAGCCTCGTAGCCTGGCACTGCTGAATTTTTAACAAACAGCCTGTTACTATGTCTCATCCTGGTCTCCAGTGGAGATTGGCCTGAGCCCTGATCCAAGTGTCCACCTCCCTTCCAAACTCTATCCATAGAACTGTCTCACCACTCTTTCAATCTCACTAAGTTCTGGCCCTCAGTGGCATCCTGTGGCGGTGAGTTCCACAGGCCAATTGCGCATTGTGTGAGCAAATCATTCCTTTGCTCAGTTCTGGATGGACTCCCCTCCCAGGTTCCTCCGAAGTCACTTTGGTCCCTGTGTTCCTGCGAGGTCATGTGGCCTCTTAGCGGGGGTCTGCAGCCCCTCCCTCGCTGTCCTGTTGGACAAAGGGGGAGATTCAACCACTGGTGCCATTTTGTGCTCCATGTCCTTGCTCCTTCACCCTTCGTGCTTTCTCCCCGGCTGCCCCATGTTCTTGGGAGGTTCTTGGAAATGTCCATGGAGCCACCTTGTTCTCCACTAAGGGGGGAGGTAGATACGCTGGAGGGCAGGGACAGGGTCCAGAGTGACCTAGACACATTGGAGGTTTGGGCCAAAAGAAATCTGAGGAGGTTCAACAAGGAGAAGTGCAGAGTCCTGCCCTTGGGACGGAAGAATCCCAAGTATTGGTACAGGCTGGGGACCGACTGGCTAAGCAGCAGTTGTGCAGAAAAGGACCTGGGGGTTACAGTGGATGAGACGCTGGAGATGAGTCAACAGGCGCCCTTGTAGCCAAGAAAGCGAATGGCATATTAGGGGCATTCGGAGGAGCATTGCCAACAGATCCAGAGATGTCATCATTCCCCTTTATTCGGCTCTGGGGAGGCCACATCTGGAGGATTGTGTCCAGTTCTGGGCCCCCCACTACAGAAAGGATGTGGACGCATTGGAGAGGGTCCAGTGGAGGGCGACCAAAATGATTCGGGGGCTGGAGCACATGACCTATGAGGAGGGGCTGAGGGATTTGGGTTTGTTCAGTCTGCAGAAGAGAAGAGCGAGGGGGGATTTGAGAGCAGCCTTCAACTCCCTGAAGGGGGGTTCCAAAGAGGCTGGAGAGAGGCTGTTCTCAGTGGGGGCAGACGCAGAACAAGGAGCAATGGGTTCAAGTTTCAGTGGGGAAGGTGTAGGTTGGATATTAGGAAAAACTCTTTCCCTAGGCGGGTGGGGAAGCCCTGGGCTGGGTTCCCTAGGGAGGGGGTGGAATCTCCATCCCTAGAGGTGTTTAAGTCCCAGCTGGACCAAGCCCTGGCTGGGCTGATTGAGTTGGGTCGGTCCTGCTCTGGGCAGGGGGCTGGACTCGATGACTCCTGGGGTCTCTGCCAGCCCTGGGGTTCTAGGATGCAGAACGCTCCTTTGCTGTGGTGTCTGCACAACACTGGAGAATGGTCCCTCTGCTGCCTCCTGGTTTCCTTGTGCTCTCCCGTGTCTGTCTCCGTCTTAGACTGTTAGCCCCTTGGGGCAAGGGAATCCCCATTTTGAACAGCGCCTAGCGTGCCAGGGGCCTGGGCCATGCCTGGGGCTCGCAGACCCTGGCAATACAAATCCTATTAAACTTCAGCCTTCCTCTGTGTGCAGGGGACACTGCGACTGACGACATTAAAGCTCGGGCGGTGGACGAGATGATGGCCCGGATCAAGAGCGGGGTGGTCCTGCGACCAGCCCGCAAGGGCCCAGGTGCGGTGTCCCAGGTAAACAGCAGCCCCAGCCTTGGGTTCCTGCAGACACAGCTGGCACCCCCATGTCCGTGGCGCTGGTCCCAGGAAGCATCCCAGCATGCAGAGACCCAGTTTGGGGGGGTGGCTCAGGCCGGGGTCCTGAGCCAGCGTGGGGGGTAAGGGCAGTTGGCTGGCTCTGGGGGGGAAACAGGAGGATGGGTGAGGGGGCCTGTTGATCTGGAGGGTGCCAGAGCCGACCAGTGTTGGTTCGGGGCGCAGGCTGTGGAGCCTACGGCTCTAGCACAGCAGTGAGGCGCCCATGAGCATGGGGTGAAGGCAGACCAAAGCCCCGCCCCTTTGCCCTGAAGCCCCGCCCCTTTCCTTCCAGGCCACACCCCTTCAACTACCTCCCTAGTCAAGCCCCGCCCAATCCCAGCTGAGGCTGCTGCATGGCGCAGCCCCAACCCCTCCTGGGTGGCTGAGGACTGCAGGCAGTTTTGGGAAGACAATGCCTTCCCTCGCCCCCACTCGCTGCCCACGGGAATCGCCACCTGGGGCAGATAGAGGGACAAGCTCTTTCCCAGCTGGCAACTGCCCGGGTGACATGAGAGGGGGTTTCCCAGGGCAGGGGTCTGTCACTGAATGCCTCGCTGTGCCCAGCCCTAGCTGGCAGGCTCCGGAGAGAGGCCAAGACCCCGGGCCACTGGGATAGGAGCCCCCCGGGTGCTGGGGGGTGGAGGGGAAAGCACCAGGATCCTCCCTCAAGAGCTCTCCCCTCTCAGGATCGCTCCGCAGCCGCCAGCAAACGCCAGAGCGCCGTCATGGAGCTGCAAGGCATCCTGGTAAGCCATGTTGGCCCGGAGGCAGGCACCGGTGCAGGGGGAGGGCAGGGGAGCCCCGTCCCGCAGGAGGGGGCCGTCGGCCAGCTGCTCCAGCCCGGGGGAAGGACCCAGGCCTGAGGATGCGCCTCGCACTTCTCCCTCGCACCCCTTCCCCGCCCCGATCCCGTGCGCCGAGGGTTCCTTTCGGCTGTGCTCTGCGTGGTACTGCCCCGCGATGTGAATGAGCTTTGGGGGGTTTGCCCCTAGTGATCGCAGATTGGATTCCTGCCCTCCCCCTGTTTCAACGACTCTCCGCTCGGGAAGGTTCGGCCTGACCCCTGCAGGACTACGGGGCTGCTCTGCGGGGCGGGACCTGGCCCATCCAAACGTCCTGCCGTGTCCATACGTTGGGGGAGGGGGCAGGGGAGCAAGCGGGACAATTTTGCCACCCCCGCATTTGCCTGGATTTGGAAAACGCACCGCGTCCGATTGGCAGCAGCAGACAGGGCACGTGGGCATCGGGCACCGCAGTAATGGGGCCGTGCCGACCTCTCGCGGGTTGACTTACGGTCGTAGGGTAGCCGTGTCCCCGTGGGCCCTGCCCCCAGCTCCAGCGGTGGCGGCCTGTGGGAGGGAGCTGACGGTTCTGAGCCGGGGTGGACAATCATTATTAACGGGGGGCCACTCCAAGATTTTGGCAAGTGCTCAAGGGCCACGTTTCTGCCGAGAGGGGTGGGGTCTGGGACAGAGGCTGGGAGCAGAAGGGAGCTTGGAGAACAGGAAGGGGCTGTGGAGTCTGAAAGGGCGTTTGGGTGAAGGAGGGGGTTGTGATTTGGGGCAGGGGTTTGGGATGCAGAGTCCAGGAGGGGGTACGGGTGGAGGAGAGGATTCTGGCCTGAGGGAGGGGCTGCAGGAGAGGGTGCAGGGTCTGGAGGGAGGTGTGGCCTGGGCAAAGGGGGTGCAGAGGGTTTGGGTGATGGCTTGGGGCAGCAGAATGGGGTGCAGGGCAGAGAGGGAGTATGGTGCAGGAGAGGATTTTGGCCTGAGGGAGGGGCTGTAGGAGGAGGTGCAGGGTCGGGGGGGCGGGTTGTGACCTGGGGGAAAGAGGTGCCGAGGATTTGGGTGGTGGCCTGGGGCAGGTAGTTGGGGGGGTGCCAGAGGCAGGCTCTGGCTGGGAGGCGCTTACAAAAGAGGGAAAAAAACCAATTCGCCAGCTCAGCCATGATTTCCAAATCCCCAAACAAGGAAAACAATAAGCCTGGACGGACTAGCTAAACTTTTCCCTACTGACACATTTCAAGTCCGTTCTTGGTGAGAGAACCCATCTCCCGTCTCCCTTGATTCCTGGGAGAAGCTGCTCTGATCTCAAACAAAGAAAAGAGCGAAAAAAACCTCCTTGTCCCAGTTTGAAATTCCTACCTGCATTGTTATTGGCTGAGTGCCCGACACCTTCGCTAGGTACATGAGTTAACCCCTTAGTCACCAGGTGCTGGTCAGCACTCCTGATTATGACAGGAGGGAAGAAAGGAGGAGGCTTCATTGGCTGCTGCTGCTGCCAGCAAAATATCTCAGCTGCTATTGGTCAGAAACTGGCCAATGGGAGTGGAAATATTTTGCTGGGGGGGCGGAACAGGGCACAAAGCCTCCCTCCTCGCTCCCAGACCAGAGCAGCCACATTTAAAGCGGCATCGCTGCGCTGTGCTTTAGGGTCCCAGCTTGGCAAGCCACATCCGGCTCCCTGGCTGCCTCTTGCCTGCCCCTGTTTTAGGTAGAATAGGGGACAAAGCGTTTGTTCAAAGAAAGTTATTGAGCAAAGAAAAAAAAAAAGGTGCCTGCCCCTTTAAGGGCGGCCATTTTTAATTCCGTTCTCCGTGGCACACCTCCGACTGCCTCGCAGCACACCAATGTGCCGCAGAACACAATTTAAGAAACACTGACGTAGCTAGTTCCAGCCAGAGAAGACGGCGGCGTGCGTGCCGCTCCCACTCACGCGTGGAGATGCACCCTTTCACCTGGTGGCCAGAACGCCCACCTGGGGCAAGGCTCAAGTCTCCTCCCTGCGACAGCCTTGGAAAAGACCCTTCTGCGTGGCGGAAAATCTAGCCAAACGTCCGATTTGGCTCCCCCCCTAGCGAGTTTGCGTTGGTTCGGACCTGCCCCCGGACCACAGTCTGTTACTGGCCCAGCTGTAGCCCTAGGTGCAAACCTCACTGCGGATCCACCCCCACGCCCCTTGGGATGCTCACCCCAAGGGAGTCTCGGAGAGGCCTGCAGCCGGTGGGGGAGGTGGGGGCGGGACTGTGTGTCTCCCTGTCTGAGCTGCCTGCTCCCACCCCCTGGCTTCTCTTCTCAGGGCACGATGAAAAGGCCGATGAGAAAGCCCAGCTGGCGTAGGCACAGCCAGCGGAACAAAGACAGCCAGCTGGAATCCATCCTGCAGAGACGGCGCCGGATGGTGGACTCCTCCGCTCCCGGCCAGCCCTCGCCGCTGCGCCCTGAGCTCAGGAAAACGCCAGGGGTGGGGACGGCTCCCCGGGTCTCTCAGACCCTGCCCAGTAAGCCCTCCCGCTGCACGCCACGCAGCCACATCCCCTCATGCTCCTTCGAGGTCAGAGCAGCCTTCTGCGGAGCAGGGCGCTGCCTGCACTCGCTGCAAGCCAGCCCCGCTTCGGACTCCCTGCCAAGCGTCGCCATGTAGAGCGGCCTCTTGCAGAGGCAGCCATAGACCGAGCACAGGCCTGGGCGGCAGGGCGGCTGGGGTCTCTTTGCAGCTCTGCAACCGACGTGCTGAGCAGTCCTGGGCATGTCACTTTGCCTCTCTTTGGCCATCTGTAAAATGGGGTGAGATTGACCCACCGTTATAGCGGGTTTGGAGAGCTACTGGTGCAAAATAGCCTCATCTGTCCATGATTTGTTGGGCTGGCTTACCATTGCCCGTTTCTGAGGAGGGATGAGTCAAGTCCCATTTCTGTGACCAGTCGGTCATAACGGGGATGATCCAGCAGAACAAACCAGGCCAAGAGATGTGACCGGCTGCTGGTTTTAGCCGCTGTGGGAGGCAGCTTTGGCGGCTGGCTGACAAGCTATGCACAACAGCGTTCTTTGCATGAGTCTCACACACAGTCTACGCGGGTTTCTTACTTTCTAAGGTGACCGTGAAATTTGCAAGGCTGCATCCGGCCCGTGCTTGGAGGAGAACGCAGCTGCCGTCCAGTTAAGAGAGAGAGTGGCGCAACTTCAGAAAAGCCGGCGACTGGCTCTCCTGAACGCCACAGGGGACAAGCCGGCATAGAGAGGGACGACCTGAAAACCAGCCATCCTGTAAGAAAGACTCATGACTACCCACCTCCTTGGGACATTAGGAAGGGTTGGATGCGGGACCTGCAGTCAATACTTCCTCTCATTTTTTCCATCCGTGTGTGGAATAAATGTTGCTCTGTGCACTGATGTGCACCACCAATAGAAACACATGCTGCTGGTGTGGGCATTGTGGACACTCTGGCAATCCGCTGGGCAGCACCTGAATTTTTCCTGGGCAGCCACCCAAGCACTCAGCGTACAGGGTACCAAAGCACTTGAGCTAAAGATGTAACTTCCCTTCTAGGCAGCAGTAGTAGGCAGTTATCCTCCAGGTGGCCCCTCGAAGGGGGGACGCCGGACAGGCTGCACAAGTGTGTTACAATGGTCCCTACATTTCATTCTGGTTCCTTTCGGTATCCTCCCCAGCGGCTAGCGTGTGTCTGTTACACCGAACCATGTCTGTTGCTGCAGGAGGGAGGCAGACTGCCTGCAAAGGACTGGGGAGCACAGAGACGGGGGGCAGCTAGAGCTGTCTGCAGCACCCCAGGCTCCAGAAACAAGAGTCCTGCCCCGGATCGCTGGGGCTGCAATCCAGACATGGTGGGTGCTGGTGCTGCTGGGTGGGTCGCTGCTGGGATGTAACGCCCATGACAACACACAACAGGTGGATGGAGAGGTCCAGGTTACTACGACCGATGATCGTGCGTCGAGATGGATGCTGCGGTCACTTCTCCAGAGCTCTTGCTCGGGCGTGTGGGGACAGTGTCCAGGATGGAGGGGCCTGGCCCTGTGTGCTCTGAAAGCAAAGTCCAAGCTCTCCTGGGCTTCAGTGAGCCAGGATCAGACCTGGGGCTTTTATTCGGCTCTGTATCAGCCTCGCGTGCAGACAGAAGAGAGAACCTGCCATAGACTGGCCTCCCCTCTGCCCTCCAGCTACAGGCTGCACGCCGGGCTCCAGGGGTGCCCCTGCCACAGACTGTGGATGAGCGGGGAGAAGGGGGGGCGGATCCTGGCTCTAACAGTGTCAACGGAAGCTTTTCCGCTGAGCACGAAGCCAGAGGTCTTCCCAGGGGATTTAGTTGGGGGTTACGTGTGTGGAAGTCACTGTGGATAAGCTACATCTCTGAAAGCGGGGGGGGGTGGCTGTGTGGTTAAGGCTCTAGCTTGGGACTGTAAGCTAACTTGGGCAGCCGCCCCGGAGAGATTCAAATGCTGCCCCACTGGTTAGCAGAGCACCCACAGCCGGCAGCATGTGAATCTATGGGTGGTGCCCATCTGCACATGCCTCGGTGCACATAACAAAATGTATTCCGCGCATGGATGGAAAAAAATAGAGGGAACATTGCAGTGATGCCTCATTTTAAATCCTCCGCAGCTGGCAGCCTGTGTTTCTACTGGCATTGCACATCCACACGTGCCTTGGTGCACATAATAAAATTTATTCCACGCATGGATGGACAACATTAGAAAGAACATTGCTCTGGAGTGCCAGGCTCTAGCACAGAGTGCGTTGGTGTCTCTGTGCCTCAATTTCCCATCCATAAAATGGGGGTAATGGTCCTACTTTTGCCTGTGTGTTTGCGAGGGCTTGGAGGAAGAGACTGGTTTTAGGATGTGGGTCCCCAATTTCAGCTTCAAGGTACGATGGCGTTGAGGGGGAATGGACTATCGTGCTTTTGTTCTGATGTTCCGCACCTGTGTCTCTTTCAGGTTGCACCACCGTGAGCTTGCACAGCCCGCCTGGTCTAGCGCCCTGCGAGTGCTCCGTGCATTACCTGCCCCACCTGTACCTTTCAGCCACGCAAGCACCCTGCTCAGCATCGCAGCCTGAGGATGCGGCTTTCTGATCTGGCTGGATAGCCCGAAGTGCAGCCAGACGAACACCCTGCTTGCTTGCGCATCCCAGAGCGGTCCCCTTGTCTCCACGGATCCGGGGAGGAGCAGTCAGGAATCGTAGCGCTAACAAGCTTCATCGGGTGCGCCGAGGGTGGATTTGTACCTGGCCAGGGGGATGGGTTTTGTTGACATTGGTGTGCAAAACTCATCCGTCCCTGGGGATCAAAGCTCCTTGTCCCATCAGCTGGCTCCTCTTGGTGCTGCTGGCTTGCCCAGATTTGGGTCGCAAGGCTCGGACCGCAAGCGGTGTCCTCATTTTCCAAGTTCACGCTATAGAATCCTAGAGCGGGCAGAGACCTCAGGAGTCATCAAGTCCAGCCCCCTGCTCTAGGCAGGACCAATCTCAACTCAATCAGCCCAGCCAGGGCTTTGTCCAGCCGAGACTTAAACACCTCTAGGCATGGAGATTCCACCCCCTCCCTAGGGAACCCATCCCAGTGCTTCCCCACCCGCCTAGGGAAATAGTTTTTCCTAATATCCAACCTAGACCTCCCCCACTGCAACTTGAGCCCATTGCTCCTTGTTCTGCATCTGCCCCCACTGAGAACAGCCTCTCTCCATCCTCTTTGGAACCCCCCTTCAGGGAGTTGCAGGCTGCTCTCAAATCCCCCCTCACTCTTCTCTTCTGCAGACTGAACAAACCCAAATCCCTCAGTCTCTCTAAGCTATTCTGAGACCTGCTTAGAATAATGGCCGCTATTCCGAAATAACTTTGCTGGGTAGACACATCGGCTACGTCTACACTGGCATGATTTTCCGCAAATGCTTTTAACAGAAATGTTTTCCGTTACAAGCATTTGCGGAAAAGCGCGTCTAGATTGGCACGGACGCTTTTCCGCAAAAAGTGCTTTTGCGGAAAAGCGTCCGTACCAATCTAGACGCGCTTTTGTGCAAGTAAGCCCCGGTTGCCATTTTTGCAATCGGGGCTTTTTTGCGCAAAACAAATCTGAGCTGTCTACACTGGCCCTTTTGCCCGAACGGGAGCAGCATAGTATTTCCATGAGAAGCACTGATTTCTTACATGAGATCGTCAGTGTTCTTGCGGAAATTCAAGCGGCCAGTGTAGACAGCTGGCAAGTTTGCAGCTGCTTTTGCGGAAAAACTTGCCAGTCTAGACACAGCCATCCTGACTGGCCTGCTGTGACGTTAACAGAGCCAGCAGAACCTACACAGCTCTGGCCAGATATCCTGGCTCTCCTCCCCTGGCAAGCTGGCGAGTTGGTTTTCTTTCTGTGCACCAGCTTAATGCGGGAAGTGGATCGTTTGGAGGCAGCCACACCCGGGGATAGCAGTAAAATATCCTGTGTGTCGCAAAAGAGCTCTCATGTCAGGCCGCTTCAAAATGGGGAGAAGCTCAGAGCTGAAGCCACACCTTGGAGCACTGGCATGTCTCTGGATATAATGATCAAAAGTGGCATTTAACTGCTGAGCTGAACCTCTTGGGGGTCTTTCTAACATTTGAAAGCTGAGCTCAGTACGTTTTAACTAGGCGGCCTGTTAGGAGGACAGGGCTAAAGAAATGGAATTTGGAGGGTCAAAGCCCGGATCACGTGGCAGCTTCCACGTTGTGGAGATTGTCGAGCTGTCTAGAATGGCTCATGTGTACCCAACTCAAGACAGGCTGGACACAACCCCCAAGCTAGCTGTGAGTTCTGTGTCGAATATTAAGTCTGGACTGCTTGAGCACCACCACCGCCTTAACATGGAGTCACAATCCCCTTGGGTGCTCCGCTCCATCTGACCACCCAAGCAAGCTTGCCTTTGTGATCGGGGATCCCTTACACCAGAAACCAACAATATTTAGGTTGCTTCTAGTCCCAAAGGACCAGTCACTTACTCCAGGTCAACTGCACCTCAGATCCTATACAAAGACAGTGCGTGTAGCCAATCCTATCATTAATTAAAGGTTTATTTAGCTAAGAGAAAGAAATGAGAGTTATTTACAACGCTAAAGTGCACACACGTACACACACAAATGTGTTGCAAACTTAGGTTGCAAAAGGTAATAGAAAGCAGCTATAATATTCAAGCTCTCTGTGCCCTTTAGGGCTAACCCAATCCAAACAAAATGCAGGACTATGTAGCACCTTAAAGACTAACAAGATGGTTTATTAGATGATGAGCTTTCGTGGGCCAGACCCACTTCCTCAGATCAAATAGTGGAAGAAAATAGTCACAACCATATATACCAAAGGATACAATTAAAAAAAATGAACACATATGAAAAGGACAAATCACATTTCAGAACAGAAGGGGGATGCGGCGGGGGGGGGGGGGGAAGGAAGGAAGGTAAGTATCTGTGAGTTAATGATATTAGAGGTGGGGAAAGTTAGATGTCTGTGAGCTAATGGTATTAGAGGTGATAATTGGGGACGCTATCCTGGTAATGGGTAAGATAGTTGGGGTCTTCGTTCAATCCGCCCCCCCCCCCCCCCGAGAGTGTTGAATTTTAACATGAATGACAGTTCAGAGGATTCCCTTTCAAGTGCAGATGTAAAAGGTCTTTGTAGAAGAACGCAGGTGGTGAAGTCGTTGAGACAGTGAAGTCGTTGAGACAGCTACGCAGCAAGGGCAGGGGAAATGGCAGGGGAACAGACCGGCGTTTTAAATTAGAGCAGCTGCAACAAAATGTTCCCGGTGCTTTTTTTTTCTTTTTTTGCTCAACAAAAATTTTCCTGTCCCTGGGGGTCGCGAATTAAAAAAGGTTGAGCACCACTGTTCTACGCTACAGGTAGAGAGAGAATGGCTGAGGTGTACTGGCTGCAGGTATTTCAAGATGTTGGCTTCTCGGCCAGCAAAATGCAAAGCTACGTCTAGACTGGCATGATTTTCCGCAAATGCTTTTAATGGAAAAGTTTTCCATTAAAAGCATTTGCGGAAAAGAGCATCTAGATTGGCACAGACGCTTTTCCGCAAAAGCACTTTTTGCGGAAAAGCGTGCGTGGCCAATCTAGACGCGCTTTTGCGCAAAAAAAAAGCCCCGATCGCTATTTTTGCAATCAGGGCTTTTTTGCGCAAAACAAATCTGAGCTGTCTACACCGGCCCTCTTGCGCAAAAGTTTTGCGCAAAAGAGCCTTTTGCCCAAACAGGAGCAGCATCGTATTTCCGCAAGAAGCGCTGATTTTGTACATTACAAAGTCAGTGTTCTTGTGGAAATTCAAGCGGCCAGTGTAGACAGCTGGCAAGTTTGCAGCCGCTTTTGTGGAAAAACTTGCCAGTCTAGACACAGCCCAAGGGTATTAAGTTGCGCACTTCTCTCTTGCACCAGCAGCCGTGTGTGCTGAGATTAGACAGGGGAGGCAGGAAGCTTTGGTGGTGGTGTGTGCGACAGAGGGGACCAGGAGGAAAGCGTGGAAGTTGGAGGCAAGGTCAAAGGTGTGGATTCTGAGTAGAGTTTCCAAGAGGAGGCCATAGGGAGATGGAGCCTGAGAACAGAGAGGAAGTGGGAAGAGGAGAACATGGAAGCCGAATAGAAGGAAGGAGAAGGAGACAGGGATCTCATGGGGCTGCTGTTAGTTTCCGTCGCTGTAACCCCCATAGCCTCATCTGTATATAATTATAACTACTACATAGTTTGAAGAGTTTGTGCAAAATAAAGTCATACTTTCCAGTTAGCTACAGCTACCAAATTTTGCATAAACAAGCCTGGAACTTAAATTAGCAGAATGCACTACTTTTTACACCAGAATATGCTGGGTGAAAGGTGTAAATACGTGGTTCATGGACCCACTCTGAGAAAGCCGTACCGAGCTGCTCCAGTTTGTTTATTTACTGGCTCTGCAGCCACGGAGCCTCACGTTTCCCGTTGGCTGTGGTTTGCTGTTCACAACCAAGGGGAGCCGCCGAAAGCAGTGTGGGATTTTTCTGGGATATATTAGCAAGGCTCTTCTTACAGGGTCTTCTCATTAACAAACTAGGGAAGTACAACCTAGCCAGGGGGCGCATAACTGGCTGGATAACTGTTCCCAGAGAGTAATCGTCAATGGTTCACAGTCATGCTGGAAGGGCATAACATGTGGGGATCTACAGGGATCAGTTTTGAGGCCAGTTCTGTTCAATATCTTCAAAAAACGATTTAGATATTGGCATAGAGAGGACGCTTGTAAAGTGTGCCAATACCAAGCTGGGACGGGTTGCAAGTGCTTTGGAGGAGAGGATCATAATTCAAAATGATCTGGGCAAACTGGAAAAAATGGTCTGAGATAAATAGGCTGAAATTTAATAAGGACAAATGCAAAGTGCTCCACTTAGGAAGGAATCAATTTCACGCATACAGAATGGGAAGCGACTGTCTAGGAAGGCGTCCTGCAGAAAGGGATCTAGGAGTCAGAGTGGACCACAAGCTAAATATGACTCAAAAAACTTAAAAAAACAACGAATAGTCTGGTAGCACTTTAAAGACTAACAAAACATGGAGACGGGATCATGAGCTTTCGTGGGCACAGCCCACTTCGTCAGATGACCGGAGTGTTGGAAGTCCAGAACCAAGAATAAATAAGGGAAGGAGGGAGGGGGGAGGAAACAAATTGGAGGGGGGAGAAAAAAGCCAAGACCTGGGCTTGTTTAGTTTAGAAAAGAGAAGACTGAGGGGGGACATGATGGCGGTTTTCTGGTCTCTAAAAGGGCGTCACAAGGAGGGGGAGAGAAATTGCTGTCCTTGACCTCTGATGATAGGACAAGAAGCAATGGTTGGACATTAAGGAGAACTTCCTACCTGTCAGAGCAGTTAAACACTGGAATCAATTGCCTAGGGGGGTTGTGGAATCTCCATCACTGGAGAGATTTAAGAGCAGATTAGACAGACATCTATGAAGGATGATCTAGACCAGGGGTTCCCAAACTGGGGGGCATGTCCTCCGGGGGGGGCATGAAGAAATTATAAGGGGGGAGGGCACGAGGCGACCCAGCCACACACACACACCTGTCAATGCCACCCAAGTTTTTCTGCTATTTTTGGAGGGGGAGGGTGGAGGGTTTCTCAAAAATCAAAAGGGGGGCGTGATGCCAAAAAGCTTGGGAACCACTGATCTACACAGTGCTGGGTCCTGCCACGGGGCAGGGGACTAGACTCGATGCCCTCTCGAGATCCCTTCCCGTCCTGGTGTTCTATGAGTCTATGACAGATGTGTTTATCACCCGCGCTTTGAGAGGTGCCGAATGCTTCTCAGCCATCGACTTGTGACACGCACCATGGCATGACACCTAACAAAGCACGCCAGAAGACATCTCAACTCACCAGAGATCAACGTGACTACTAGGAAAGAGACCAGTCCAATTCTGGTGCCCACAGCTCAAGAGGGATGTTGATAAATTGGAGAGGGTTCAGAGACGGGGCTATGAGAATGATCAAAGGCTTGGAACGCTTGTCTCATCGTAATAGAGCTGTCTGATCTATTGATTATATTGATTTTGTAAGAATCCCTGGGTAGCACTGTGATGGCACGTTGGGGTCCCCCGCGTCCTGCACCCCGAAAGGGCACGAACAGACTCCCCCAGCCGGTAGAACAGAGGGAGTTTATTGCCTCTCCAGGATACAGCACAGCACAGATGTCACTAGGTTACAGGGCAGGCCTAGGGTGCCTCAGCCCCCCTTGATATGGGGTGGGGGGTCCGGCTTCTAAACCCCCCAGCCTGTTGCTGAGGCTGCTTTCTCCATGCTCCCAGACAGAAACTAACTCACTCTCCTCCAGCCCTGCCCCCACCCAGGCCAGCATCCACCTTCCTTTGTTCCTCTCCATGGGGGGTGGCTGGTCAGACAGGTTTGGAGCCCCCTTTGCATAATGCCCAGTCAGCAGAGATCGTCACAGCCTTAGCAAGTTACCCCCACTACGTCACAAGCACCCTGAGTTTCCCGTGGCAAGATTAGGCCCAATATTATTAAAATAACCCTTTTCGGGAGATCTCAATCATTGGAGACAGGTAAGAGCAAGTGAGACAAACACCTGTCAGGGACGATCTAGGTCTTGGCCCTGCCGTGTGGGCGGGGGGCTGGGCTTGGTGACCTCGCGAGGTCCCTTCCAGTTCTAGGGTTCTGTGGTTCTGTGGTTCTGTGATTCACTTCGTTGTGGCCACAAGCCCAATGGAAGCAGGAGCATGGCCGGCCACAGACTCCCCCCACATCATGGGAGAGGAGGGGACCCAGGGTATGGAGACTCGCTGCCCTTCCCCCATGGGAGCCGGGTGGGAATGCAGCCTGCGCTCCGGGAGAGGAAGGGGTCAAGGGAGCGCGACTCCCCACAGGCAGAGGAGGGGACTTGGGAGAAGGGCAGCCCCCCTGGACTGGTGCCCCACATGGGAAAGGTGGGATCCCGTGGAGGAGTGGCCCCCTCACAGACCAGCCCCCCAAAAGGAGAGGAGAGGGGGGAACGTAAGCACCCAGAGACTGCCCCTCACAAAGCAGAGGAAGGGTCCCGGGGAGCAGAGCACAGCCCCACAGACCAGCCCCCTGTGCTAGAGGAGGGGGGGAGCGCACCCCCCTCACACTGGCCTGCCCGGGGCAGAGGAGGGGTGGGGAGTGCTCCCCCACAGACTGCCCCCCCTTGGCAGAGGAGAGGGAGTGCTCCCCAAAAGACTAGCCCCCCTGTGGCAGAGAAAGGGGGCGGGGCAGCCTGGCCAAACGGTGCCCGTGGCCCCGCCCCCTTAATGTGGGGTGATGGGGGGGGCCGGCCATGTCGCACCAGAGTCAGTCCGCCTGCAAGTGCCGGGAGCCCCCCCCAAACGCGGTGAGGTTACCATGGCAACCGGCTGGGCCAGACACGCCTGACTCGTTCGTGGGGGTTGGGAGAGTGGGGGAGGATGCAGGAGTGAGGGGGATGGGGGAGTGAGTGGGGGGCTGGGGTGACCACTGTGTGGGGGGAGCAGCTGGGGGATTTGGGGTGAGGGTGTTTGGGGGACTAGGTTGGAGTGTGTGTGCCCATGGCTTGCTTGTGGGGTGGGGGCAGCTGGGGGTTGTGGATGGGGAGTGTGGGCTGTGTAGTGGCTGCAGGTTTGAGGTGAGTTGGGGTGGGGAAGCTGACAGGTGCGGGGGGTTGTGTGTCAGGTTGGGGGTGGTTGGGAGCTTTCAGGCTGGAGGAGGGGGCAGTTAGGGGGTTGTGGGCCAGGCGTGGGAGGCAGTTGGAGGGTTGCAGGCCTGGGATGGAGGGCAGTTGTGGGTGGGGCACAGTTGGGGACTGAGGGTAGAGGGTGGGGCGCAGTTGTGGGTGGGGTGCAGGTGAGGGGTGGGGCACAGTTGTGAGTGGGGTGCAGTTGGGGGTGAAGGTGGAGGGTGGGGCGCAGTTGGGGTGGGGTGCAGCTGAGGGGTGGGGGTTGTGGGTGGGGTGCAGTTGAGGGGTGAGAGTGGGGGTTGTGGGCAGGGGATGGGGTGGTTGGGGGTTGTATTCTGGGCTAGGTGTGGTTGGGAGGTGGACGCACTCGAGGGGGGTTGCATGCTGGGGTGGAAATGCTGGGGGGTTGTGCGAGGCTGGGTTGGTTCAGGGGCTGCGGAGCAGGCACGGTGAGGAAGCTGTGGGGTTTTGAGTGAGTCGGGATGGGTGCGTAGGTGTGTGGGTCAGTGGGGCACTGTGGGTCTGATCTAGGCAGGTCAGTCTATGGGACGGTGGGAGGACTGAGACTGTGTGTGTGTGCAGGGGTTGTGTGTCTATAGATCACATCGGCCCTGCAGAAGCCCACCCCCTCTCGTCCACTTCCCAAAAATAATCATTCCAGCTGCGCGATATTTTATCCTACCGCTTCAGGACTTGTGGAGTCTTTTTTTTTTCATTTCATAAATTATATTGCACTCATGCCTAGAGGGCTCTGTCTGGGCCCCCTTGTACTAGGTGCTGAACAGATAGCAAATGACAGGCCCAGCACCAGCAACTTACAGCCTAAAAGACCAAACCCAACAAGTAGCTCAGCTAAGCCCGGCCACATGGCGCTTCAGCCACTCGGTGTATGATGTGTGGGATCAGAGTCCCTTTCGTTTCTCTTCGGCCCACACAGGTCTGAGCAGGGAGCACCCGGGGTCTTTAGGCTCCCCAATGCAGAGCCTTAGAAGGATCTACGGGGGATTTCTGAGCAATATAATAGTATTTCCTTCCTGTTCCAAACTGGTAGGGTTGCTGTACATTAGATCAGTGACAGCCTTTCAGAGATGGCTGCATTTTCCCTTCCACTGCCTCAGACCCCCTTGCAAAGGTGAGAATAATTATGCACATTTCACAGATAGGAAAGCTGAGGCACAAGCCGGTGAAGCATCTTCCCCAAGTGAATACGGCAAGTCAGTAGCAGGGTTGGCACAAGAACCCAGGTCTCCTCATCCCAACGCCTGTGTGCGAGCTGCTAGCTCACAGCTCCCTCGTTGTTATCAAAAGGCCGGCAGACACACTGCGAAAGAGAGCTTTCAACTTTGAACTAGCAACCTGGAGGTTTATTTTTAAAATGATTAATTCCAAGACACATTTTCTTACTTCAGTTTAATTCGACCCTGGACACTTTGAAGTGAGAAGAAAACCTCTGTAGCCTTGTGTGAATCCGATATAGAGGAGAGCTGACCCTGCTGTCCAAAGGAACTGGAGGGCAGAAATCAGCTTGTGTGGACATTAACATGGACCATATAAAGGATGCCCTGCCCCGACTCATTAAACCATCGTGTCGTTCTGCGGCTGCCAGACTGCAACCTAATCCCCAGTTAGCTCAGTGACACACTGTGACGGCGCGTTGGGGGTCCCCCGTCTCCTGCACCCCCGAAATGGCATGAACAGACTCCGCCAGCCAGTAGAATAGAGGTGGTTTATTGCTTCTCCAGGATACAGCACAGCACAGATGTCATCAGGTTACAGGGCAGGCCTAGGATGCCTCAGCCCCCCTTGATATGGGGCAGGGGTCTTGGCTTCTAAACCCCCCAGCCTGTTGCTGAGGCTACTTCCTCCATGCTCCCAGACAGAAACTAACTCACTCTCCTCCAGCCCTGCCCCCCAGCCAGGGCAGCATTCACCTTCCTTTATTCCTCTCCATGGGGGTTAGCTGGTCGGACTGGTTGAGAGATCCCTTTGCATAATGACCCATCCCTGTCCTTCTGGGCTGTGATACCAGCGGCAGCCAGTGGGGTTACCACAGACCCATAGAAACCAGCAAGTTCCCCCCCACTACGTCACACACACGTTCTAGGCCCCTGGGCAGAAGTGAAGAGGTCTCTCGGACAGATGGCGTGATATGTGTGTGTCTGTGTTCTTGTTTAGAGCCCCCCCCAAAATGGCCAGAGTCTGTAAGAAGGAGTATGAAGGAAAGGATGAGCATATGGCGGCCAGCTTGGGAAACCTGCACTGGCTCCAGGAATGCCTGCAAAAAGCGGAGATGCCTACCGAAGTCGATACCAATGTAAATCCCCTTTGACAAGTGACTGTAATGGGGGCGAAAGCTGCCAGCCGATTTAATAACGGGGCGGGAGGTAGTTCAGACTCCCCTGGCCTGTTCAGTCCTTGGCTACTCTGATGAGTGACAACATGGCGCCCATTGTGATGCTGGTCTTGTGAGCTGGACACCTGTCTCTTAGCAACTGATCTGAGACCCCCTAAACTCACCGCCGTGTAGCAGAGGGTACTACGCATAGGGAAGGAAGGCAAGAACTCCCGAGTTCTGTTTCCCTATTAATATGCCTGGTGATCTCAGACAAAACATTTGCCTTTCCTGTATCTCAGTTCCTTCATCTATAGAACTAGAATATTGCTTATCTACCTCCCAGAGGAATTGCAATTAATGTTTGCCCACCACTTGAATGATGTAACTAAAAACAGTGTTTAAAATCCAGTGCGCAGACCCCCTTGAAAAGGTGAGCATAATTCTGCACATTTTACAGATAGGAAAGCTGAGGCACAAGCCGGTGAAGCATCTTGCCCAAGTGAATACGGCAAGTCAGTAGCGGGGTTGGCACAAGAACCCAGGCCTCCTCATTCCAACGCCAGTGTGCGAGCTGCTAGCTCACAGCTCCCTCATTGTTATTAGAAGGGATCTGACAGGAGGGGAGGTGGTCCGTAAAGCTGTGAGCCGAGTGGTGTTCCCCAAACAGTCTCTCTTCACATTCGATCTGACCTTTGAAACATTTCAAGACACTTGGGCCGTGTCCAGACTCAGGGGTTCTTTAGAAAAAAGTAGCCTTTTTTCGAAAGAACTTCCCCTGCGTCCAGACTCAAGCCGCGTTCTTTCGAAATTATTTCGAAAGAACGCGGCTTTTCTTTCGATGGCGGTAAACCTCATTTCACGAGGAAGAACGCCTTCTTTCGAAAGTTCCTCTTTCGAAAGAAGGCGTTCTTCAATGTAAATAGGGCTTCCTCGAAAGAGAGCATCCAGACTCGCTGGGTGCTCTCTTTCGAAAAAGCGGCTTGCTCTTTCGAAAGATCCGCCTGCAGTCTAGACGCTCTCTTTCGAAAGAGGCTCTTTCGAAAGAAGCCTGCAGTCTAGACATAGCCTCATTGTGAGCCATCCAGACCACAAGCCCATCTTGTTCCTGCTTCCAATTGCATCAGACAGCTGTTATGTAATGGGAATTTATTCAGTAGCATCTGGGTGCTCAGCACCTCTGAAAAAGCAGGCTGGATGTTTAGAACCAGATTTTTCAACATGTTTAGGCACCTTCCGATGGGAATGAGTGTTGCATGGGATTTTCAAAAGCCGCTAGGCGCTTCATGCCCGCAAAACTCAGTGAGACTGAGGTGTCTTTGAGCTTTAGGAAATTCTACTGGGCGCATCTGTGCATATTAAGGCACGTAAATACCTTGACAAATCTGTCCCTTGGGCTACGTCTAGACTGGCATGATTTTCCGCAAATGCTTTTAACGAAAAGTTTTCCGTTAAAAGCATTTGTGGAAAAGAGCGTCTAGATTGGCACGGACGCTTTTCCGCAAAAGCACCTTTTGCGGAAAAGCGTCCATGGCAATCTAGACGCGCTTTCGCACAAAAAAAGCCCAGATCGCCATTTTCGCCATCGGGGCTTTTTTGCACAAACCAAATCTGAGCTGTCTACACTGGCCCTTTTGTGCAAAAGTTTTGCGCAAAAGGGACTTTTGCCCGAACGGGAGCAGCATAATATTTCCGCAAGAAGCACTGATTTTACACATTACAGAGTCAGTGTTCTTGCGGAAATTCAAGTGGCCAGTGTAGACAGCTGGCAAGTTTTTCTGCAAAAGCACCTGCTTTTGCGGAAAAACGTGCCAATCTAGACACAGCCTTCGTGTTTAATGGTAGACACCCACATTTGAAAATCGTATCCCTCTGTGACGGGGCTGGCCAGCCCCGCACTGAACATGGGGGCGGAGAGCCCGTCTATTGGGTAGAATACACCCCTCCCCCGGAGCTCTGGTATAAAAGGCTGCAGGGCTGCTCAGTTGGGGCAGGCCGCTGGAGGGGAGCGCCTCTCCAGACACTAGAGCCACAGCCGTTACAGCTGAACCAATTACCCCTGCTGCTGTTGCCTCCGGGACGAGCCAGACCACAATGCCAGCTGCACTTTGCAGCCCCCCTAGAAGCCGTCACTGCCCCAGCCTCTGCTGTCTCCCAAGCCACACCTGCCAACGTTGCTCCACAGGTGGCACCGCTGGCGGCCAGGGTGAGGGGGTAGGAAGCAACCCAGGGCGGGGACCAGGAAAGGACCCAGCGGGCTCGGTGAGTTTCGGGGAGAACCCCCCGCTGAGCCAGTGGTGGGAACCACCCACCACTGATAGGACCCTGGGCTGGGGCCCGGTGGAGAGGGAGGTCCTGGGCCCCCCTACCCCTTCCTCCCAGATCCCGGACGACGAGGGGATCCCATAAAGGACAAGGTCGCTGGGCCTGCAGTTAAAGGGCCAGGCCTTGGGGCCGAAGGGGGCGGGGCTGGTGACCCTGCCACACCCTCTCAGAGCCCGACCAGCCTGAACCCTACCACACCTGCTCCGAAATTGCCTCTATGTGCAGATGAATTCGTTTCTACTACGTTTACGCAGTCAGCATGCCACCGAGCAGGCAGGCAAGAGACACTTTAATCCTGTTGAAGCGGGATGGCCAGCTCCGAGACTGCTGCGTCCAGCTCTGGCACCTTTATTGCCAGAGAAATATTTTGCAAATTGGAGGGAATTAAGAGAAAAAGCAATCGACATGATTAACGGGCTGGAAGGGCTGAGGACACTTACATTGACTCTGTGCTGGGCAGCTAAGAGACAACTCAGAGGGGAGCATAACCGTGTGTACGTACTTGAAGGGTGTAATTACCAAAGAAGCAGAGGAATCGCATAGGTCAACTATAAATAGGAGTAATGGAATTGCATTGAGAAAATTTACCCAGATGGGAGGACTTCCTGTCTGTCACACCTATAGACAATGAATTAATCTTGCAAGCCCTAGCACTGGAGGGGCTAAAACAGGGATAATCCATTATTTTTTATCCAGGTCCAAATGTCTTTGTCAAAAAGTATAGTCAAGGTCCAGACTCCTGAGCAAATAATACTAAAAATATAACCCTAGTGATAAGAATAAGTAAATAAAAAGATTCAAGGTTCATTCAACAGCGTCCGGTGGTCTGAATTTGTCCTATGATCCATCTGTTGTCTCTCTTCCTCTAAACGCTAGAGCAGGTGAGCAATAGTAGGAAATAAACAGTAAGGAACAAACCCTCATTAAACAGGGTGCAGAGTCTAACATGGATTTCAGTGGTATTTGTGCTTGAGAACCAGTGGCATGATACTGCTCCTCAGGGTGGACAATAAGACTGAACAGTTGGTTTTCCAAACAGCAGTACCGTAGTCCTTTCGCTCAAAGGACAGCTGAATTTCCTTGCTGTAGGAAGTATTTTTCCTATGTCTACACTCACGGCTTCTTACACGAGTAATATGCAAATGAGGCTAAGCGTGGAATATCGCCGAGCCTCATTTGCATACCTAATGAGCCACCATTTTTTTCAGAAGAGGCTCTTGCGCAAGAAGGAGCTGTCTACACGGCCCCTTCTTGCGCAAGAAAACCCCTCTTGCGCAAGGCCGTTACACCTAGTACTTTTCAGGAAGAACGGCGTTGCGCAAGAGGGGTTTTCTTGCGCAAGAAGGGGCCGTGTAGACACTCCTTCTTGCGCAAGAGCCTCTTCTGAAAAAAATGGTGGCTCATTAGGAATGCAAATGAGGCTCGGCGATATTCCACGCTTAGCCTCATTTGCATATTACTCGCGCAAGAAGCCGCGAGTGTAGACATAGCCTGAGTGCTCCTGCAACGGAGTTTGAGTCTTCATGGCGATCACGTTGAATTAGCAAGGGAGATTCTCTGATTAGTTTCATGGATGGATGACTTGCTTGCAGTGTGCAAGTTCAGCGCTGCATTTCTAGCAGTGTGTCTAGCCAGGGCCTGATCCAGAGCCCAGGAAGCCACTGGAAAGCTTAGACTCATAGACTTTAAGGTCAGAAGGGACCATTTTGATCATCTGGTCTGACCCCCTGCACAGTGCAGGCCACAGAATCTCACCCACCCACTGCTAGAATAATCCTCTCACCTATATCTCAGATATTGAAGTCCTTGAAATGATGGTTCAAAGACCCCAAGATGCAGAGAATCCTCCCGCTAGTGACCCGTGCCCCATGCTACAGAGGAAGGCGAAAAACCTCCAGGGCCTCTGCCAATCTACCCTGGAGGAAAATTCCTTCCTGACCCCAAATAGGATTGACTTCAGAAAGTTTAGGCTCTAGGGTTGCCAGGTGTCCAGTTTTGAACCAGACAGTCCAGTATTTGAGCTTTCTGTTCTGGAAACAAATTGAGAAAATAGAACTGTCCAGTATTTTCTAACTAAGATGTACTGTAGATTGTGATGTAATGTCAAGTGTGTCCAGTATTTTTGTTGAAACCACCTGGTAACCCGTGGCTGAGGCCCTGAGTGTGTAATGTCATTGAGAGACCTGGGCGTCTGGATTCGAGGCGAACAGCGTGGCACTAGATCTACAGATCATGGACTTGCCTGTGAATGAACCCCACTGACAGCGCTGCTGAATGGAAGGAGCAGGTAGTTAGCAGCCTTTTTGGTCGGCTCTCATGCAGAATAAATGCAGAGTCGTTTAGCTGAGAGCACAGTTCTATTAAGTGCTTCCCTCTTTGCCACCAAATGTTCCCACTGTGAAAATTAGTGCTTTTACCACACAGCTGCAATTGTGACATTATAGCGGGAATAAACTGCACTCGGCCTAAGGCTGTGTTTGTACTGAGCGCCTGGCGACAAATACAACAATTCAGCTTCGCTCCTGGGATCTGTGCTTATCAGCAGAAACCAAACAAAAAAATAAGACTGCTTCATTACAGGGCCTGACCCTGCTAGGGGCCAAGTGTCCTCAACTTGCATTGACTCAAGGGGAAGCAAAACGTGCTCAGCACCATGGGCCTTGTTGTGAGAGCACAGATGGAGTTTGTTGGATTCTGTCCTTGTTTCCGCGGAAAGTATTGGAGAGATTCCAGTTGAATCCAAAGGTCAGGATCACGCCCTCAATGATAGTGCTCAGGAACCAGCGATCATCCCCCTGCCTCACTGGCTGAACGTAAGACCTTTTAAAAGACACTGTCCGCGCAGGGCCCAATCCGGAGAAATGCTCAGGACCTGGAATTCCCATTGAAATCATTGACATTGAAATGCAGGGGCTCAGCTCCACCCCAGACCAGACCCTTTAGTTCCTGATCCTGCGGCTGGATCCACACAGGAGGATCTCTACATGTATGAAGCCCAGGCGGGGATCTGCGTGAGTGCAGTGTTCTCCGCACATTGGCCTGATTGCAAAATTGGGACATTAGCTTGTGGCAACACAAATGAGGGGAAGTGGGTGTGTTTAAAAATCCCTAAGGAGAATAGTGTCAGGAAACAAAACACATAGCGAAAATACTTTTTTAGGGAGGGGAAAGTTAAATATTTCCTTGCAGTGTTTCCTGCAAGTAAACAAATGACAGTGAAGTGAAATTGACTGGACGCAAGTAGAACTGATGGGCTACTTTACTCTCTCATAAAATGTAAATCTGGGGGTTTATTTTGTAATTATTGCAGTTTCAGTAAGCAGAGGTATTTAAAGTAACACGGGGGAGACAGGCACCTTAAATAATCTGCAGGTTCATGTTGAGTATCTACCTTTAATTCCCGAAGAAACTGACATCCTTTCTTAATGCGTGGTTTCTCCATGCACCTGCCCTTAAAGCAGTCAACATTTCTGGGTGCTTCAGCAACAAGAGGGAAATAGGCTATTTTAGGGCTATTTTTGTAAATTACTGATTTCTAGGGTTAGTATCCTACATGTGTTGTCACACCTGTACTAAAATAATGTCTCTATAGATATCGTATCACACATCAGCTGGAACACGTGATCATCATGCCCTCTAGGGGTTGTCCTGAGTAATTATAATAGCCTTCTACATATTCACAATTTTAGAGGCTGTTTGGTGCAGGTGGGAAAGCTGTGTGTGTCAGCATTGAAGGTCCTATCCCTGGATGTGTGTGGCCATTGCAATATATAAACACAACCAAGATATGTGTGTGTGTGTGTGTGTGTGAATAAAGCATTGGGGTACAGACATTTTTGTTACATTTCAGATACCGTTTCTGTTGTAACCCACCATTCGTGATCATAGCTAATCACTGGTCCTCAGACACACACACATAACAAAAAAGAATAAACCACCACACCAAGAAGATAGGCAAATATTATTAGCCCCATTTTACAGTGGGGGAAAACTGAGGCCCAGAAAAGCAATGTGCTTTCCCAAGGTCACAAGAGGCAGTTACGATCAGAGCCAAAATTAGAATGCGGGGGGGCTCTTGTGCTCAGAACACTGCCCCAAACCTCTCTGGTATGAAACGTCTGACAAGAAACCTTTAGAACTGTTCTTTGCTTCCTCCTTCCTGCTAGGGCTTCTCAGCCATCCATTTAGCAGCTCTACATGGCCGGCTGGAGTGCCTGAAACTGATCATCGAAAACTTTGAGGTGGACGTGAACTTGCCCAGTCTGACGGGATGGTCACCCATCCATCTGGTGATGAACAAGGAGAGCGGCCCCAACGCATTGGAGTGTTTGCAGTACCTCATCGAAAAAGGAGCCGACATCAATGTGTGAGTGAGGGCGTGAGATCTGGTAACTCTTAATGGGGGGGTTTCCTGTTAATTTGTGTGGAGTTCATGCACTCTAAAGATGCTGGCTTGGCAGGCCTGGAAGCTCGAGTCCTGGGTTGATTCTCAGAACAGATATAGCAAAATAAACGGCAATGTAAATTTCCACCACTCCATCTTAAGGTACCTGAATCCTAACCTGAAGGGATGAGAGAAGAGTGCAGTCTCTGTAATCCATTTTTCCTTTAGCCTCTGCGGAGGTGGCCTACTTCTATCAGGTAGGAACATCCAGTCACTTCCCACCCCATCAACTCATGGCAAGCAGTCCACCCAAAAAGTGTGTGACCTGCCTGCAAACCAGAGTGAAAGAAACTCTGCCTGGTTACAAGCGTTTGGCTGTAATCAGAAGAAATTCACAAGCTGATCTGGCCAAAATTCTCCTGGTGTAAACTGTTCCCCCCTCCAAAAAAAAGACTTGAGGATTTTCTTGACTTCAGAGGATGAGAAAGAGTCTCCTAAAAGAAGTAGCAGCAGCTCATCACTGGGACCTTTAAATCCAGGCCAAACAAAGCTCCAGAAACCTATAGCAAACAGTCCTCTAGTGGCCGGGGAGGGACTGGAGGGGGCAGCGGTGGATATAGGGCAGGGCGAGCGGGGTGGCTGCCCCGGGCCCCGTGCTTCAATAGGCCCCGCGCCAGCGCCAGGGGCGGACTGACCTGGCGAGATACCAGGAATATCCCGGTGGGCCATCCGCCGAAGGGCCGGCTGGCAGCTGCTGGAGGAGGAAGGGGGGGATTGTGGCAGGGCGCCGCAGCCCTGCACTTTTGAAATTCCCCAGCGCCGGCCAGTACAGGCCACGTGGGGCCGAGGGAGCGCATGCGCGGCGTGCTGAAACGTCACGCAACAGCTGAGAGGGGAGATGCCCGGGCATGGCGTGGTGTGGCGTGGCATGGCGTGGCATGATGCCACAGCCCAGGACTTTAAAATTGCGTGGCCCACCATTGCACCGTACGGTTCGGCACGTGGCCTGGAGCTGGGCCACGCCCCCCCCCCCCCCCCCCGCACACTGGAAGGCAGAAGGTGGATGGCAGAGGAAGGGGCTTGTGCTGAGGGGAGGGGGGCAGGTCAAGAGAAGAAAGGGGAGGTGAGACAAATGCCAGGGGGCCAAGTGCAGACAATGAGGAAAAGGGCAGGAGGGGAGGTGTTAGTGGGAGGGGGGACAGGGTGATGCTGGGCGAGGAGAGGGTAAGGGCATTGGGGGCAAGAGGGGGGAGGGGGAAGTGCTTGGAGAAGGCTTGAAAGGAGGGGTGGGCGTGAGGAAGGCGGGGATGGAGCAAGGCATGTGAGAGGGCACAGGGGCATGTGGGGAATGGGGGCACAGAGTGGTGAGGGGGTGGGCATCAGGGAAAAAGAGGGCAAAGGGGGCAGGAGCAGTGAGGGAAGGGGGAGGCACCAGGAGGGTGCAGGAGTAAGGGAAGGTGCAGGGGATTCTGGGGGTGAAGCGGAAGGGCAGACACCTGCAGAGGAGGTACCAGCACCAGAGGAGAGAGGCAGGGCAGGTGTGTAGAGGGAGGTGTTAGGAGAGGGGATGAGGAGGGGGTAGCTCACATGATCAATGTGGGGCTACTGAAGGAGTGGGCATGGGGGGGACCCCTTTGTTCTCTTTTTTCTCCAAAGGGGGGGCCCCGCGATAATGTGCTGCCCTGGGCCCCGCAAAACTCTCATCCGCCCCTGGCAGGGGGCCTGTGGCTGTCTCTCCTCTCTGCCCACATAGCTTGTCGCGCCCAAGGAGAGGAGATATTCTTTTGCAAACCCAAAGGCAGGCGCTGAAATCTAGCCTGGAACGTGGACTGGCCGTCTGTGTTTCAGGCAGTACCAGGGAGGAATGTCCCCACTTCACAAGGCTGCCAGCGAAGGGCGCCTGGACTGCATCATTGAGCTGGTGGAAGCTGGAGCTGATGTCCATGCCAAAGATCTAGAGGGGCAGGAACCCTTTGACCTGTGCAAGATAAGGGCCCACAGAAGCTGTGCTAGGTGAGTGCAGCCCCCCCCCCCCCCCCCCGGGCTTCAGAGATTCCAGCCCCAAGACTTGCTGATCGTTGTCTTCAGTCCACCCCCTCCAGGGCACCTGGTGCTGGCCACTGTCGGCAGACCGGATACTGGGCTTGATGGATCTGTGGTCTGACCCAGTCCAGCCGTTCTTATGTTCTTATCTTCTGGGTGTTTGCAAATTGATTACTAGATTATTTTCTCCATTGGCTTTCCTAATATTGAAGTTAAACTGATTGGCCTGTGATTCTCCAGATATCTGCGTAACGCCATGTGGAAAATAGAGAAGCGCAATTTTGCTCGTGAAATGCACAAGCTGAACCAACTCAAAAGCCACTGTCAGCGCACCGAACAGCACTTCTTGAAGGTAGAGAAGGTAAGATCAGTGTGAGAACCAGGCGCTCTCCTGACGGCTTTTGCTTTCTAGTTTGAGTCAAACGTCTCTTGCTGGCCTGGTTGCAATTCTAGCTTCACTGGGGATGGGAAAGACAATTAGTGCCCGGTTAGTCCGGCACCTTTGCAGGATTAGGCCCTGGGCTAACTTCTCCAGTGCTTCAGGTTTTGCGAGCCTCCGACCACTTGGCAGACGGGGCCACCGCCCAGTGAATCTGGGGGCAAATCTACCCTACAAAATGAAGTCAGCCCAAGTAACACGGCGTACTGCCACCCCGGGAATTCAGTCGCTTTGGCATGTCCGCACTACGCTCCGTGGGATGGGAGAGCGTGTCCTCACCACGAGCACTGGCAGCCACTGAAAACAGCTTCTTAAAGGCAGCAACAGCCGGTGTCAGCAGCCCCGTGTCTGCTCTGACGCTGCGTCGCCCCAGCTCCATCGACTTCTCGCGTGGAGTTCACCTTCAGTCGGTGCAGTGGGCGGCTTCCATCACTGAGAGCAGCGTTTGAGGGTAGGCGCTTATGGAGTTCGGGTGCCCTGCACGGGGGGTGCTGTGCTCGGGGCTGCTGGCGCAGGAGCAGGCGGGGAGGTATAGGCGCAGGAACTGGGGGATGCTGCAGCACCCCCACATTATACGTGGGTTCCCAGCTGCTGTTCGCCCCGTGCTTAGAGGCCCAGCTGCCACCCAGGGCTCCGCTGCCAACCCCACACCTGCCCTTAGCCCTGTCCCGGTCCTCTCCTCCTGGCTCCAGACTCCAGAAAGACGGAGCGAGTGAGCGGCAGCTGGGCACCGCCCGCGGGGGCTCTGCTGGATGGTGCTGGCCACCGGAGCCAGTGCTGCCCACTGTGGCATAGTGGGGGGCTGTCTGCTCTGGACCCGGGGTCCCTCTGCGCTGGGATGGGAGATTCTCACTGACTCTCCCACATGTGGATTAACCCAGACACCCCGGCTCAGCCTCCCAGCGAGAGACAAAGGGAGGAAAGCGGAGACCAGCACCTGGCTGGAGGGCAGAGCTGGAAGAGAGTTTTAGTTTCTGGCTGGTATCATGGAGGAAGCAGCTAAGCAGGCTGGGATTTAGGGGCCCCGTCTCCCCCATCTCAAGGGGGCTGAGGCATCCTAGGCCTGCCCTGGAACCAGATGACATCTGTGCTGTGCTGTATCCTGGAGGAGCAATAGACTCCCTCTATTCTACTGGCTGGGGGAGTCTGTTCATGCCACTACGGGGGTGCAGCAGGCGGGGGACCCTGACATGCTGCCCCACCCAGGCCTTGCTGTCCCGTCCCAGCAGTGGTGACCACAGGCACACGCAGCTGCCTAGAGCACCACGAAATCTGGAGCCTCTAGTCGCCTTGTTCCCTCTTTCACCTTGTCCCCTCGAAATGTCTTTCCTGTTCTGCTGCCGCCGAACACGCCTCACTGTCTGGAACCGCTCCCAGGCACTTTCCTCATCTCGGTCCATGGCTCCCGTTCGCTGCTGCCGTAATTCTTCCCCCTTGCTCCTTGCACACTCCAAAGACACCCAAAGGGCGTTGCCTGCTGCGCCCCAGATCGTACGCCCGAGGGGCCGAAGGAGCTGAAGTGCTGTGCAGAGAGGTTTGTCTCGGGGCTTGTATGGGGCCTGCCAGGCAGAGTCTCTGAAGTTATGTCTGCCCGACAAGCTAGGACATGATTTCTCCTGCTGTGGCGAGTAGGAAGTGTAGCAATGGAGAGGCCGGGCAGGCGCCGCTTAGCCGTGCTGAGTATGTGCCCCCGGGTTTCCGATGGGTTCATACTCAGCATGGCAAAGCGGCACTTCCCTGGATATACTTGTGCGAGCCCGAGTGTGTGCACACAGGCATGGGCGGCCGGTGTGCAAGGCAGGGTAAGGCTTTGCCTTCCTACACCGCCAGCCTGGCCCCGCCCTCACTCCGCCCCCAGGGTGCCTGCTGTAGGTGTATTGGGGGCTGGAGTTGGGACGTAGTGGGGGTAC
Organism: Pelodiscus sinensis; assembly: GCF_049634645.1. Taxonomy (NCBI): domain Eukaryota; kingdom Metazoa; phylum Chordata; order Testudines; family Trionychidae; genus Pelodiscus; species Pelodiscus sinensis. The sequence goes on along the minus strand of NC_134715.1, from coordinate 133,491,256 downwards.
CTTGCTGGTTGCTATGCTGGGCTGTGGGTGACCCCCGCTGGCTGCTGGCTGCAGTAGCTGATGGGACAGGAAGGTACCTGTTCTACCAGTTACTCCCCATGGAGAGGAACAAAGGAAGGTGGATGCTGCCCTGGCTGGGGGCAGGGCTGGAAGAGAGTTAGTTTCTGTCTGGTATCATGGAGGAGACAGCCTAGGGAAAGGGGCTAGAATTTAGGGGTCCAGTCTCCCCCATCTCAAGGGGGGGCTGAGGCATCCTAGGTCTGCCCTGGAACCAGCTTACATCTGTGCTGTGCTGTATCCTGGAGAAGCAATAAACTCCCTCTATTCTACTGGCTGGGGGAGTCTGTTCGTGCCACTACGGGGGTGCAGGAGACGGGAAAACCCCAACGCGCCATCACAAGAGTGTTGCTACCCCCAGCGCCTGCCCTCCCATTGCCGGGGGATGGGGACAGTGTGCTGCCCTGCCTCCTGTGGTGTGGGGGAAGGGGGTGGAGAGGAGGCTTGGCTTTGTGGGGGGCGGTGCCTCAGCATAAGGGGCGGGGCTGGGGGCTTGGCTCCCCTAGCCCTACCTTCCCCCACCACCCATGCACACGCTGGCATCACAGCCCTCGCTCGCCAGGTTGACTTCTCCCTTGACACCAGGTGCCGCACTCAGCCTCCGGCGGGAGGAAGTAGCCTGTTTCATTTCGCCAGGACGCCTCCATCCCCGTGAAGGAGCAGCCTCGAGCCGGGCCCTCTGGTTCAGTTCTCCCTGGCCCCCAGGGTATGAGCAATAATGGAAGTGGGTCATGATCGCCTGGGCTGCAGGTGGGGCTACATCCCAGCCAAAACCACCCCAGAACAGCCAGCTGGTTGCCGGCCTTTGGTTTCAGCCAAGGAAAGCCACGTTTGAGTCACAAAGTTCCCAGGCGGCGCTGCACTTTGGCTGCCCCTGCGCTGTACGGAGCCATGCCACATCAATTTGCATAGAGATGTCACCTGGCCTAGCCCCGAGTCAGATCTGAGGAGGAAAGTTAGTCATGGGCTTAATTGTATTAGGAGCGAATCGAGCCTCCAGGGCCACCCGCCATGAGCAAAGCTGCAGCTGCTGTTTACTGACTGCAGGCTAGCCTGGTTACAGGAGACACTGTCTACATCTGTACTATCCGCTTAGTGTCAGAGAGATCGTCTGTCAAGGGGACGCTCTGCCTTGCCAGAAGCTGATGGGCTCCAGGGATTTGACAGGGCTGTTCCACCTGGCTGCAGCGGGCTGTGTCGCTTTCCTGCCGCTTCTCAGGGCTGTTCATTACTGTGTGCAGCACCCGGCACAGTGATGCCCGAGCCAGTCATGGTCCTTCGCTACCTCTGCAGTCGACAAGGAAGGAAAGCGTAGATCCCCCGGTTATCGATTCATAGAGTCCACGGCCAGAAGGGACCACTGTGATAGCCTAATTGGACTTAGTGTGTAACACAGGCCAGAGACCTCTCCAAAATAATTCCTAACGCAGATCTCGGTACACGGCCAGCAATAGAGAATTCAATTCCTCACCACCCCCAAATCTTTCCCAGCATCGCGGGAGCCCCCTATCCTGTAAGCATGGCCTGCAGCCTTTGTTCCCAGACGTGCACAGTTACATTTAGCTGCATGGACAGGTGTATTGTTTGCTTGTGCCCAGTTTTCCAAATGAGCCAGATTGCTCAAAAGCAGAGATTTGTCTTTTCTATTTACTACCCCCCCCCAGTTTGTCGTCTGCAGACTCTACTAATGATGATTTTATGTTTTCTTTCAAGTCATTGATAAAAATATTAAATGCCATAAAATCAAGAACTGTCCCTGTGGGTTATCAGAGGATGCTCAGTGACAATTCCCAACTCTCAGTTATATTTTGAGATCTGTCGCTTAGCCAGATTTCAATCCATTGAATGTGTGCTGAGTTCATTTTACAGAATTACAGTTTTTTTAATCAAAATGGCATGTGGTGTCAAATCAAATGCTTTACCGAAATCTGTTACGTCAGTGCCGTTACTTTTATCAACCCACTTGGAATCTCATTACAAAATCAAATTAGTTAGATAAGATCTTTATTCTATAAACCCATGTTGATTTGCATTAATTACATTACACTCCCTAATTTCTTTATTCATTAAGTCCTGTGTCACCCACTCCATTATCTTGCTCAAGGCTGACAAGATACTAACATTACTTGGGCCATCCCATTGACTCTTCCTAAAAATTGGCACAACATTCTCTTTCTTGCAACCTTCTCACGTGCTCCAATTCTTATTGAAAAGCAACGGGAACAGTCCAGCAAGCTCAACTACTTCTCTTAATACTCTTGCATGCAAATTATATCCTGCTTATTTGCAAATGTCTCACGTCAGTAGCTGCTGTTTAGCACCTTCCAGATGGAGTGGAGAGTGTAGTAACATCACCATATGATGAGACTACACCATCTGGTTTGTGTCCAATACAGAACAGAAATATTTATTGAATGCTTCTGCTTTTTCTGTGTTGTTAGTGATAACTCTACTGTTCTCAGTGGTGACAGATGCAGAACAAGGAGCAATGGGCTCAAGTTGCAGTGGGGGAGTTCTAGGTTGGATAGGAGGAAAAATGATTTCCCTAGGCGGGTGGGGAAGCGCTGGGCTGGGTTCCCTAGGGAGGGGGTGGAATCTCCATCTCTAGAGGTGTTTAAGTCCCAGTTTGACCAATCCCTGGCTGGGATGATTGAGTTGGGTTGGTCCTGCTTTGGGCAGGGGGCTGGACTCGATGACTCCTGAGGTCTCTTCCAGCCCTACGATTCTATGAACTCTAACCTATCCATCTAGTAATGGACCAATTCCATTTTCAGGATTCTTTTGGTTCCTAGTATATTTTTAAGACCTATTGTCTTTAGCTCTGCTGACCCCAGTTTACTCCTTAGCGGGGAACAGAGCTAGTTGATAACATCAAGAAGGCGGACGTGTTTAATGCTTATTTTGTTCAAGTCATGAAGAAATTCCAGGGTGTGTGAGAGGTGACCCATCAAGTTTTCAAGTTTTGCTGGCCTGCTCAGTTCCTTTTTTTTTTTTTTTTTTTTTTTTTTTTTTTTTTTTGTGGTCAACGAAGGGTGCGAGGGTTTTTAAAAAATCAGAAAGGGGGGCGTGATGCTGAAAAGTTTGGGAACCACTGGTCTATAAGGTGCCACAGGACTCCTCGTCGCAATGTTAATTGTGTTGACTGACAAGGGGGAGGAACCCAAGCCACACTGGGGAAAGACAAAGCTAAAGAATATTTAGATAAGTTACATTAGAACTTAAGAACGGCCGTACTGGGTCAGACCAAAGGTCCTTCTAGCCCAGTATCCTGTCTGCCGACAGTGGCCAACACCAGGTGCCCCAGAGAGGGTGGACCGAAGACAATGATCAAGCGATTTGTCTCCTGCCATCTCTCTCCAGCCACTGACAAACAGAGGCCAAGGACACCATTTTATCCCCTGGCTAATAGCCTTTTATGGACCTAACCTCCATGAAATTATCTAGCTTCTCTTTAAACTCTGTTATAGTCCTAGCCTTCACAGCCTCCTCTGGCAAGGAGTTCCACAGGTTGACTACACGCTGTGTGAAGAACTTTCTTTGATTAGTTTTAAACCTGCTACCCATTCATTTCATTTGGTGTCCTCTAGTTCTTCTATTATGGGAACTAATAAATAACTTTTCTTTATCGGCCCTCTCCACACCACTCATGATTTTATAGACCTCTATCATATCCCCCCTCAGTCTCCTCTTTTCTAAACTGAAAAGTCCCAGTCTCTTTAGCCTCTCCTCATATGGGACCCATTCCAAACCCCTAATCATTTTAGTTGCCCTTTTCTGAACCCTTTCCAAGGCCAAAATATCTTTTTTGAGGTGAGGAGACCACATCTGTACACAGTATTCAAGATGTGGGCGTACCATAGTTTTATACAGGGGCAGTAAGATATTCTGGGTCTTATTTTCTATCCCTTTCCTAATAATTCCTAGCATCCTATTTGCCTTTTTGACCGCTGCTGCACACTGTGTGGAAGTTTTCAGAGAACTGTCCACAATAACTCCAAGATCTCTTTCCTGATTTGTCGTAGCCAAATTAGTCCCCAAGTATTCAAGTCAGCAGGAACTAGAGAATCATTGAATCCTAGCACTGGAAGGGAACTCGGAAGGCCATCAAGTCCAATCCCCTGCCCTCACAGCAGGACCAAGCACCATCTAGACCATCCCTGACAGGTGTCAGTCCAACCTGCTCTTAAATATCTCCAATGATGGAGATTCCACAACCTCTCTGGGCAATTTATGCCGGTGTTTCACCCCCCTGACAGGCAGGAAGTTTTTCCTAATGTCCGACTGTGACGGGGCAGAGGCACCCCGCACTCCAGTACTGCCGGTGGCTGCTTATCTGGCAGCCCTCGTGCAAGGGGGCGGGGTAGCAGCGTCGGGTGCACCGCGTGACGCAGGCCGAGTGACGCTGGGCGCCGACGCGGGGAGGAGCAACGCCGGACCGGAAGCAGGGCCACGCCGGAAGGGGCGGGATCCCACGGTCCGGGAGTCTGCGCGGGGATTTAAACTCCCGGAGATGCCGCAGAGAGGGGAGGGACGAGGAAGTGGCCTCTCGCTGAGGCCCAACAGTGGATGGAACCCAAGGCAAAGAGGTGAGCCTGGAGGCAAGGGGATCTGAGCGCGGAGAGAGGAAGTAGCCCAGGGCAGGCAAAGGGAGCCTGTGGGCTGGCGAGTTACGGCGGATCGCCCCGCCAGCCGGACCGGACAGCAGATGCGTCCGTGTCCTTAGGGCCCTGGGCTGGGGTCCGTGAGAGGGGGCGGGCCCGGACCCCCCTCTCCCCCCAGCCGGCGAGGGATGTGTTTACACCGACCTAAACCTCCCTCACTGCAATTTAAGCTTATTGCTTCCTGTCCTATCCTCAGAGAACCATTATCATAAGGAGAACCATTTTCCTCCCTCCTCCTTGTAACACCCTTTTAGAGACCAGAAAACTTCTCTCATGTCCCCTCTCAGTCTTCTCTTTTCTAAACTAAACTTATCAATGGCTCGCTGTCACACGAGAAAGGCATATTTAGAGGGGTATTGCAGGGGTCTGGAATGCGTCTGGTACAAGTCGATATTTTCATTAATAACACGAATAGTGGAGTGGAGAGTATGCCTGTAACATTTGTGGATGACCACTTCGCCAAAGAATTAATGCCCACAAATCAGACATCTTCACAAGGAAAAACCTGTCAGTTTGAATTTCAATCTACCTGAACATAGTCTTAACGACCTTACTACATGCATCTTACTTCAAAGAGACTTTAACACCAGATTACAGAGAGAAACTTCAGAACTTTCATTCATGCTTAAATTTGACACTTTACAAATGGGCCTTAACAAAGATGCTAATTACCTTACACATTATAAAGACAGCTTCCTCACTTATCACCCCTGATTAGCCATTCATTGACTTATAAACAGCTATTCCCTCCCTCCCTCTCCCTTGTCCCACCTTCTGTTCTAAATCTGATTTGTCAGTTCAATAATGTGTTCACCTTTTTCCTTGTATTCCTTTGATATATATGGTCATGCCAATTCTCTTTCAGAATAGAGAATAGTGATAGAAATGTGGCCGTGTTAGTCTGGGGTAGCTGAAGCAAAATGCAGGACAATGTAGCACTTTAAAGACTAACAAGATGGTTTATTAGATGAAAGCTCATCACCTATTAAACCATCTTGTTAGTCTTTAAAGTGCTACATAGGTTTTCCTTTTGTTTTAGCAAGATCAGACTAACACGGCTACCTCTCCTAGTAAACTGGGAGGGGTTGAAAGTACTTTGGAGGACATGGTTAGAATCAAAACAATCTTGACAAATTAGAAAATGTGACAGAAATCAACAGGCTAAAATTCCGTGCACAGTACTTCACTTAGGCAGATGAAGTCAAATGTTCAACTACAAAATGGGGACTAATGGGTTAGATCATGGGTTCCCAAACTGGGGGGCGTGCCCCCCTGGGGGGACGTGAAGAAATTTCAGGGGGGGGTCATGAGGCGACCCCCCCCCCTTCAATTCCTCCCCAATAGTTTTGCTGCTATTTTTGTTCTTTGGTCCCGGTCAGTTCCTTTTTTTTTTTTGCTCAACAAGTTTTGATGCTATGGCATGAGGGTTTCTCAAAAATCAAAAAGGGGGCATGATGCCGAAAGGTTTGGGAACCACTGGGTTAGATGGTCGTACAGGTCTGGGGGTCAGAGTGCATCACAAGCTGAACGTGAGGGAATGGCATAATGCAGTTGGGAAAAGGGCTAATATCTTTCCCAGGTGTATTAACGAGAATGGTTTTGCAAGACGCAGAAGGTAACTTTTCTGCTCTACTCGGCAGTGGTGAGGCCTCATGTGGGGTACCATGTCCAATTCTGAGCAAGGCACATTAGGAAAGACATGGCCAAATTGGAGAGAGTCCAGAGGAGACCAAGAAAAATGAGAAAAGGTTTAGAAAACCTGACCTATGAGGAAAGGTTAAAAAAATGACTGAGCATGTTTGGTCTTGAGAATAGAAGAGTGGGAGGAACCGATAAATCTCCAGATATGCTAACGGCTGTAAGAAAGCAGATGGTCAGTTGTCCTTGATGTCCACTGAAGGTAGGACAAGCAACAACAGTGGGCTTAAAATGAGACTTAGGCCAGGTCTGCGCTAAAAGGGAATGTTGAATCAAGATACGCAACTCCAGCTATGTTAATTATGTAGCTGGAGTCAATGTACCTTGTTTCGAGTTCCTGTCGGCTTCCCTTACACATCACAGAAGCAGGAGTACCAGACACTGATGGGGGCACCTTCGGAGTTCAATTTAGCGAGTCTTAACTAGATTTAGACTGGCTAAATCAAACTCTGGAAGATCAAATGCACCAGTTTCCATTTAGTGAAGGCATGGCCTTACGTTTGACAGTGGGAACAGCTTTCTAACTCTCAGGGGAACTAAGCCCTGGAACAGGCTTCCAAAGGAGGTTGTAGAATCCCCAACACTGAAGGTTTTATGAACAAGGTGGAAAAACCTGTCTGGGATGGTGAGGAAGAGCTTTGCTTGGTCCTGCCTCAGCCAAGGGGCTGGTCCTCTCGAGGCCCTTCCAGCCTTACAGTTCTAGGGTTCACCCTCAGCAAGAGCGTGCCTCCGTTGCGAGCAAGAGCGCACCACGGCAGCGTTTGGCTCAGAGGCTGTTTCTGGGGAGGGAAGTACGGCCTAATGGGAAGGGCTCTCACCAGTGACCAATTTCTTGCTCTACCGCAAACTTCCTGTGTGACCTTGGACAAGGGACCCCGCCCGTCTGTATCAGTTCTCCAGCTGGGGATAATGACACTTCTGGGGCGGCCGGGAGGGTAAAGCGTGAAAGCTTGTGATGTGCTTTGCCCTGCATACGCAAGAGGGGTTATGACGTTTATATTGCCAGCAGCTTTTCAATGCCTTACGGAGCTTGCTGAGGCCACGCAGTAATGCTAAGATCTCATCTCCATGTGGCATTTCCACCTGACAGGAGAAAGACCCGGGCCGTGACCTTTGCTATGAGTAGCTTGAGCTGCCTTTTCTCCTGGCATTTTGGACCTAGTGCGGAGACATTAAAGACATGTGAATATGTAAATACAAATCTGAGAATCACAAAGCCCCCGGCCCAGCAATATCCTTCTCTTTGGAAAGCCCAGGTCTGTCTACGAGTGACTCACCTGGCATTCCAACCCCATCGACCAGGAGTTGTTCTAGCCTCATTTACGTAGGCTGCCAGTGGACAAGCTACGGCCAGAATACTTGCCTGCTTTCTCTGGGGCTGAACTGGACTCTTTAGATGCACGTCTCATTCCCTCCGCCCCGAAATGAAGCACCCCTAGGCTACGTCTATACTGCAGCCTTCTTCCGCAAAATCTTATGCAAATGAAGCACAGAGTAGAATATTGCCACACTTCATTTGTATAATTAATTAGCAGCTGTTAGGGAGGAGGGAGAGCTCAGTGGTTGGAGCATTGGCCTGCTAAACCCAGGGTTGTGAGTTTAATTATTGAGGGGGCCATTTACAGATCTGGGGCAAATCTGTCAGGGATGGTGCTTGGTCCTGCTGTGAGGGCAGGGGACTGGACTCAATGATCTCTAAGGTCCCTTCTAGCTCTATGAGATAGGTATATCTCCATATTTTGCACAAAAAAGAACTGTGTAGACAGCTCCTTTTTGCTCAAAACCCCCCTCTCGAGCAAGAGCCATTCTTCCTGAAAAAATGAGGAAGACCAGCTCTTGCACAAGAGGGATGTTTTGCACAAAAAGGTGCTGTCTACACAGCTGACAACCCAAGGGCTCAGGATAGAAATTAAATGCTATGCCCCAAGAAAACCATAGCGGGAATTTTTACGTTGGCAAAATATTAATGTAAGCTGGAATTTGGCCAGCATCCAGGACACCGAATTAACAGGGAAAACTTAAAACAACAAATAGTCTAGTAGCACCATAAAGACTAACAAAACATGGAGATGGGATCATGAGCTTTCGTGGGCACGCTCACTTCTTCAGCCGACTGAATTAACAGTGCAGCTAACCAGTGGTACCCAACCTGTGGCTGCAGACCCCTGGTGGTCCACGGTGGTACTGCAGGGGGTCTGTGGAATTGAAGGATGCTGACTTTTCTTTTCTCCCCCAAGGAGGCAGGTCGGTGACATGTTAATAGATTGGAAAGGGGTCTGAAGGCTCAAAAAGGTTGGGAACTGGGCATTGGCGGCAGCAGCGTCTGCTAGTGGGGTGTGGTTCAGAGGAAAGACTGTCCCCCACCAAATCACTTTTAGAAACCATCTGCTATGTGTTTGGTCTCCCTAACACATTTTAACCTACGCTTGCCTGGGCTGGATATCAAATGTTAGAGCTGATGCTCTAATTCCACAGGATTTACTTGGGTTTTGTGTGTTTGTTGCAGAAGGAGCAGGAAATCCTAAATGCACTGGCATTTTCTAACTGGCTTAGAACGAAGCAGCAGCAGCCTAAAAAGATGCCTTTACCGGAGGACAGACTGATCATAGCTGCTGTCCCCAAGGAGAAAGTGGGCAAAACACCGTCTGGAGGGAAAAAAGTCCAGGTGTATGCCAAGCGCAGGGCTACAGTTAGAGAGACACCACAGCCTTCCAGAGGGAAGTCCCAGCGAGCTTGGAATACCAGCGTCAACCCCTCTTCCCCGGTGGTGACAGACATCTTCCGACCTACAACCGTGCGGCTGGGCACTGACCCCGAGGTCTGCGGGGATCACGACTTCAGCTCCTTCTTGTTTCTCTCCAAGGACGCCCGTGGGAAGCCGGTGATCGAAATGGCTTACGCCGGCAGGCTCGCCCCCCTCCCCAAGCTGCCCTACGATGTGATCGAGCGGAGCTTGTACCCCGGTGCGCGGCCCCTCCGCATAAAGCTGCCGCAGGATTTTAAACCCACACACATCTTCGATGTGAAAAGGAAACGGCTCCCACGCCTGGAGCACAGGTGGACGGACGAAATAGCCCTGAGCTTGCGGGAGACGCTGGATCCCGCCTTCAGAGCCCTGCTACAGACTCACCTCTCCGCGTACAGCAACGGCTGCTAGAACGTCAGCCGCAAAACCAGGGCTTGGTCCTGCGAGACGCTGAGCGCCCTAAAACCCCCACCGACATCCTTACAGGATGAGCCCATCTGGTACCCTCCCATGCTGCCGTTTCGGACTCTCGGCTTTATCAACAGTCCCCTTTAAATGGCTTTGAGTGGCGTAACCCGGCTCTGCGGCTCACTGAGTTGGAGCAGATCAGATCAGGAGTGGGTCTTACTAACTACTGTGCCTTACGGGAAGTAGCCCAGGGACGGGGGGAGGGGGGAGGAGGAGTAGCTCCATCCCTGTGGGAGCTCGGCACGGCCTACCCTGACTTCTAGCTAACACAACCCGGACTCGAAGTCCCAGCCGTGCCATTGAAAGATGGCCGTGCAAAACTGCGCACTGCTCCCTGTGCTAATGTCATAGGTCCTACTCACTAGTGATAGAGATGTAGCCGTGTCAGTCTGGTCTTGCTGAAACAAAAGACAGTCTTTAAAGAGCTGCATAGTCCTAACAAGATGGTTTATTCGGTGATGAGCTTTCGTGGGCCAGACCCACTTCTTCAGATCAAGTTGTGGAAGAAAATAGTCACAACCATATAGACCAAAGGGATACAGTCAAAAAAAAGTGAACACATATAAAATTGACAAATCAGATTTTAGAACAGAGGGGGGATGGGAGGTTAATGTCTGAGATAATTATATTAGAAGTGATAATTGGGGAAGCTATTACCCATTACGAAGATAGCTTCCCCAATTATCACCTCTAATATAATTATCTCATAGACCTTAACCTCCCCCCCATCACCTCTCTGTTCTAAAATCTGATTTGTCAATTTTATGTGCGTTCACTTTTTGACTGTATCCCTTTGGTCTATATGGACGTGCCAATTTTCTTCCACAAGAAGAGGAAGCGGGTCTGGCCCACAAAAGCTCATCACCTAATAAACCATCTTGTTAGTCTTTAAAGTGCTGCATCGTATACTCACTAGTGTAACTCTCTGCAGGGGGGTTGGGTATTACGGGGTCTGTCTCTCTAGAACCTCACTTCCGCCACCTAATTGCCAGCACAGACCCTTGTGGGGAGGACAGGCTAGAGAGCTCCTGCCTGACAAATTCTCAGCTCTCCTACAAAGGCCAAGGCCACCGGCTCCCTCCGCACCACATTGGCAGTGGGGTCTTTCCCCCGGCTAAGCTTTCCCTCCCATCAGCAACAGGAGACCACACTGTCCTAAAAAGATATGCTCAGACGCTCTTTGCAGCCGTGGGTAAAAGATCAGGCGGGATCAGTCTGGAAGCCAGGCTGCCCCGGATCAAACAGCGCCTGTCCCTAGGGTGGATGTAGAATATAGGTGCTTCTCAGGGCAGGGCCCGGACTTCCCTGCCTTCCTGTGGCCACACCACCTCAGCTTTTTTTTTTTTTTTTTTTTTTTTTTTTTTGGACATCGTCTTGAACTCTTCTGCCTGCTGGCTGTGTCCTGACGCAGGGCCGTCGGCCAGAGGCGGCGAACAGTTCGAAGCGGAGCTGGAAGCTGTGGCATTTGGCTTCGGCCCATGTTAACTCTGAAGCCTACTCACGTCTCGGTATTGTTGATCTTAGAGGCAAGCGTACAGTAATTCCTCATTTAACACGTGCCTGCTTAACACGTTTTCGTGATAGCACGATTTTTTTTCGGAAAAGTTTTTTGAATTACACGACCGTCGCCGGAATAACACGATTTCCCCAGCCGGCCCGCTGCTGGTGGCTGCGCGGGGCTTCCCCCGCCTCCCTGAAAAGCGGCGGAGGGGTCGCCGCTCGGCGTGCCGTTCCCCGCCAACCCCCCCTCCCTGGACGCAGTGCAGGTCCCGGCAGACCCATTACAACGGCATACTCCCAACCCAATCCCCCTCCCCTCTCCTCCCCTTCTCTTCCCCAGAGCCAAACATGCTGTAACCCAGTCCCCTTTCTCCCGCAACCTTATGTCCCGGTCCCAACAGACACCCCCGCTTGAAACGCAACCCCCACCTTTTCCATTATTTTCAATGGGAAAACTGATCCCGCATAACACGTTTTCACTTCACACGCTCATTTTCTGAAACACATCAATAGTGTTAAATGAGGAATTACTGTACTTGCAAACGCAGCCAGCTGAGGTGCCGCTTCCAGCTTTGTTAAATACGGTGGTAGAAATTAGAAGACAATCGAAGAATTGCATGAGCTGGAAAGGAACTTGCAAGGTCATCGAGTCTAGTCTCCTGCCCCCACGGCAGGACCAAGCACCATCTAGACCATCCCTGGCAGATGTCTTCAATAGCTTCTCTTCAATAGCTCCAGCGACGGAGACTCCACAGCCTCCTCGGGCAGTTTATTCCAGATTGCCAAGGGGAAAACGAAGTTCAAGCAACACTGCACCTCTCGAGAAACGTTACATCAAGGCCTGTACCACGGAGGGGAGGGGGAAAAGACAGAGATCCTACAGGACTACGCTCATGGCTGGCCTGGTCATTACGACGATAATTCCACTCTACTCCGCGCTGGTTAGGCCTCAGCTGGAGTCTTGTGTCCAGTGCTGGGCGCCACATTTCAGGGAAGATGTGGAGAGATTGGAAAGACTCTAGCAAAAAGCAACAAAAGTGATGGAAGGTCTGGAACACGAGCTGTGAGGGACGACTGAAAGAATTGGGCTTGTTTAGTCTGGAAAGGAGAAGCCAGAGAGGGGACATGAGAGCGGTTTTCAAGTCCCTAAAAGGGTGCTCCAAGGAGGAGGGAGGAAAATTGGTCTCCTTGCCCTCTGAGGACAGGACAAGAAGCAAGGGGCTTAAACTGCAGCCAGGGAGGTTTAGGTTGGACGTTAGGAAAAACTTCCTGTCAGGATGGTGAAACACGGGAATAAATCACCTTGGAAAGTTGTGGAATTCCCATGGGAGATTTTTAAGAGCAGGTTAGACAAACCTGCCAGGGACGGTGCTTGGCTCTGCCGGGAGGGCAGGGGACTGGAGTAGATGCCCTCACGAGGTTCCTTCCAGTGCTAGGATTGTATATTGCCAAGTGCTCACATGTTGCAGGGGAAACTGGGCCTTTAGGCAAACACTAGGCAGGTCTTGCCTTGTCCCATCCTCCACGATGTGCTTCACAGAAGCTGACCAGCATCTGCAATAAGAGCTCCCTCCAGCAGCTTCGTCCAACTTAACCACGGAGGTTATTGAATATGCAAAGAGTCAGCAAATGTGAGATGGGTAAACTGAGGCAAAAAGCACCTGCCTGGTTCAAACCACCAGAGTTTAAGTCAGACCTCAGGAGTCTTTCACACCTGGTCTTATACAGGTCCCTCCTTTTTGCTCTTCAGCTGAATTTCACCTGGGCTGTGTCTACACTGCCGACATTTGTTGGCAGAAAGTCTGCTAATGAAGCGCTCGTTAGTATGTGTCACACTGCCATTTGCATATTCTCTGCCGATGCTTTTTGCTCAAGAGGTTTTTGCACAAAAACAAGCAGGGTAGACAGGTCCGTTTTGTGCAAAAAGACTCTTTTGCGCAAGATGCTCTATACCTCCTTTTTTGAGGCACGAGGGATCTTGTGCAAGGGGGGGTTTTGCACAAAATGGACCCATCTACACTGCCTGTCTTTGTGCAAAAAGCATCGGCAGAGAATATGCAAATGACAGCACAACAAATGCTAATGAGCACTTTATTAGCATACTCTCTGCCAACAAATACTGCAGTGGAGACATAACCCCAGTGTTTAAATTCTGCGTTTGGGCTGATTTATACATCTTTTATGCAGCTGTAACCACATCAGTTGAGAGAGAAACACATAAATCAATGCAACTCCCTAGTGCAAATGCAGAACAAAGATGCTTATCCGTGCAGGTGATTCTACTAGGTCAGCACCTGTATAACGGTATCGCTCCACCCGCGCTACGGGCTTGTGCTGATAAACTCTCCGTTTCCAACCCAGTTAGTTCAGTCCAATAACCGCACAGAGCACCCTGCGCTACTCTGCCATCTTCCTCCTTGCGTTCCCGCTGCACAGGGAAAGTTTTTGCAGGGGCAGCCGCGTGGGCAGACCCCCTCACATCAGGAGAGGCCCCTGCCTGGATCCAGTTAATACACTTTAAGGCCAAAAGGATCCAGACCATCCAATCCGACCTCCTAATAACTTGTGCTGGGCCGAGGCATCTTCCAGCAAGCCCCTCCAACTGGATTGAGGCACCAAGAGATGGAGACACCACCACGTCCCCTGAGAGTTATACTGGCAGTTAATCACTTTCCCTCCCACAGTTTGCACGGGCATTCGTCAGGCTTCAACTTCCAGGCTTTGAGTCTTGTTCTGGCTTTCACTGCTGGATCAGAGAGCTGGTGAGTCCCCAGTATTTGCTCCCCATCAAGCTACTTAGACACAGTGTGGTCCTAAGCTATGGCGAGGGCTCATAAGTGCTACAGTAATAAATACCACCTGTAATCCAGTCTCCTCGATCTTTGTGATGTACTCCGTGTGGTCCTTAAATCTCTTATTGGAAGGCATTCTCTCCAGCCCCGGGCCAGACACGGCTCTTCTCTGCCCCCTCTTCAGTTCTGAGCACGCTTAAAAGGGTTACAGAATCGGGGCCTTACACATTTCGCTCTCTGCTGTGGGCTAGCCAAGTGCTGTGTGGATCCTCGTTGGTACTATACACATCACCCAGAGCTCACCCGCAGCGCTCCGAAAACCAGCAGCATGGGACTGTGTGAGGGGCTTGAAAAGCCTCCCCTTTAATCAGCCAGTTACGGCTTCGGTGAAGGGCCAAGAGGGAGCCACCAAATTTCAGCTTCTTTGCTCGTAAGGCAAACTGCGTCTATCGCCTTTATTAAACGAGAATCGGCACACGAACAGAAACCCCACCGCCCTTCAACGAAGCATGAAAGCGACACAGTGTCATAGATCCCCCTTCTCGAGAGACAGGGCAGATTTCAACAGCTCTCAGTGGCCCTCGTCCAGAGCCGACACACATCCCGCATCTGACAAGACCCTTTCCAAAGGGTGAGCCAACACCGGCTGGTGGCAGGGCTCCCAATTCCAAGCCCGGCCTTAACAAAACCGCGTCTACCTCCCCGCCCACCCCCGCCCCTGGCACAAAGGTTAAAGGTGACCAGCAAAGGGGGAAAAACGTGGCCGGGGCCCGTTTTGCTTCTTTATTCCGCATCATCGCCTACGCGGTTTCCCCCTTGCTCTCCCTGAACACTGAGGGGTTTGTCTACCTGTGACTATGGACAACTGGAGAACGACCGGACACCAGAAATGTCTGAGAAGGGAAGCAGTTGTTAGCCACGGCACCGCACGCTGGGCTTTCTGGTTTTGCCAACCCCACCGTAGCTCAAATACACAGAGAGGAGAAGGGCTCTCTTTGCAAAGACGTCAACGCCCCTAACGAAAGGGTTAGGAGGCCTACAAGCCACCTCGGAGCCCTCCAACGAGACTGCTAGCAAGCCCAGGGAAGACAAAAAGTTGAAATGTCTTTGTGTGAAAAGCAGAAAAACATAAACCCCCCCCTTTGGGCATCTTCCACCCTCATCATAAAGCAGCAAGAGGCGCACGGCCAGTTTTTATCCCTGGCAAGTCACCTTTCGGAGCTGCATGCACCAGTGCCCGCCAGCTCACAGACTCCGCGTCTGGATCGTGGTCGTGCATCCTGTAACGAGCGGGCGTCACCACAGGCAGGGCTCCAGACGGCAAAGTTTCGGAATTCAAGAGCTTTTTTTTTTTTTTTTTTAATCACGGCTGTACATAAACCCCACTTGGACTCGGCTTGCGTTCCTCCTGCCCTCGGACAAACTGCGTCCGACGAAGGCTTTTGGCTTTAATTAAGAACGGATGCCAGTGGCTCGCGGCATGGTCTCTGAACACAATCCGTGGCTCTCGGAGGCTGCCCCCCTCCTTACGCTCCAATGGAACAGGACCTCGTCAGCAAGGCGTGGGGGCCATCGGAGAGGTCTGACAAGGCCACCGCCCGCTTTGCGCCACGGAGGCGCTGAACGCGCCCGCCAGACACGGCGGCTGCCTCGGGATGGTACGTTCCTAACCAAATCCCTCGGAGCGAAGTGGAGGAAGGGGGCGCGCCGGAGGCCCAGGGACCGCGCTGACACCCCCACCAAGCCCTTCCGCTTGGGCACAGTTCACGCCGCCCGCGGGGGCTCAGTACATCTTCTGGCGACTGGGCAGGATGGCCTCCTTGATGAAGGAGAAGATGAGGAGGATGCCGGAGCGCTTCCCCCGCTTCCCCTTGGTGAAGTAGTTGGACACCACGTCATCTGCGGAGACAGGGAGATCAGAGCCAGCAGCAGCACGGCCGCTAGCCCCGCGCAAAATCGTTTGGCGCTGGGAAGGAAGTGGCCCCTTTTAAGCCTTCGGGACCGTCTCCCGGGGGCCCACACTTTGCCCGACGAGAAGCAACAACAGCTACTAGCGGGCGCCCCCAAGGCCTAACGCGGACGATGACCCGGCTCCTACGCAGGCTTCCCGCCGGCCGAGCTCAAAGCGCTTCGGGTCTCCAGTGCATTTGTCCCCACCTCCGCCTTTTACAGGTGGGGCACCCAGCCCGAGAGACGCCCACTCAGGGTCACCCAGGAAAACTGTGAACACACAACTAAAGCCAGGTCTCCCGAGGCCTAGGCTAGTGCCCTAACCACTAGGCCGTCCTTCCTCATCTTTGACCCAGGGGCCTAGTTCACAAGGGCCACCAGGCCCCAGCAGCACTGGCACTGCAGGACCTCTGCTTAGTAGGTTTCTAAGTACAGGCTGAGCCTCTGAAATCCGGGACTCTCTGGCCCGGCAACATCTGTGATCTGGCAGGACCACGGACATTGCGGGAGCAGAGCCCCGGCTGGCCAGGTTCAGGGGCTGGTGGTAGCAGGGCCAGCGTGGTGGGGAGCTCAGCACCGCCCAGGCCCAAGGACGTGGGGCCAGCGTGGTGGGGAGCTCAGCACCGCCCAGGCCCAAGGACGTGGGGCCAGCGTGGTGGGGAGCTCAGCCCCGCCCAGGCCCAAGGACGTGGGGCCAGCGTGGTGGGGAGCTCAGCCCCGCCCAGGCCCAAGGACGTGGGGCCAGCATGGTGGGGAGCTCAGCCCCGCCCAGGCCCAAGGACGTGGGGCCAGCATGGTGGGGAGCTCAGCCCCGCCCAGGCCCAAGGACGTGGGGCCAGCGCGGTGGGGAGCTCAGCCCCGCCCAGGCCCAAGGACGTGGGGCCAGCGCGGTGGGGAGCTCAGCCCCGCCCAGGCCCAAGGACGTGGGGCCAGCGCGGTGGGGAGCTCAGCCCTGCCCAGGCCCAAGGACGTGGGGCCAGCGTGGTGGGGAGCTCAGCCCCGCCCAGGCCCAAGGACGTGGGGCCAGCGCGGTGGGGAGCTCAGCCCCGCCCAGGCCCAAGGACGTGGGGCCAGCGTGGTGGGGAGCTCAGCCCCGCCCAGGCCCAAGGACGTGGGGCCAGCGCGGTGGGGAGCTCAGCCCTGCCCAGGCCCAAGGACGTGGGGCCAGCGCGGTGGGGAGCTCAGCCCCGCCCAGGCCCAAAGACGTGGGGCCAGCGTGGTGGGGAGCTCAGCCCCGCCCAGGCCCAAGGACGTGGGGCCAGCGCGGTGGGGAGCTCAGCCCCGCCCAGGCCCAAGGACGTGGGGCCAGCGCGGTGGGGAGCTCAGCCCCGCCCAGGCCCAAGGACGTGGGGCCAGCGTGGTGGGGAGCTCAGCCCCGCCCAGGCCCAAGGACGTGGGGCCAGCGCGGTGGGGAGCTCAGCCCTGCCCAGGCCCAAGGACGTGGGGCCAGCGCAGTGGGGAGCTCAGCCCCGCCCAGGCCCAAGGACGTGGGGCCAGTGCCTGGGACTCAGCCCTGGCCAGTGGGGGCCTGGCCAGGACCGTGGCCGCCGGGAGCGCAGCCCGGACTGGTGCCCCCAGCGCGGTGAGCACAGCCCTGGCCCCAGGCAGGATGCAGCCCCTGGTAGGCTGGAGGCAGCAGCTGGGAGCAAGGCCAACAGCCAGGAGGGGAACCCTGACCTCCCCTAGTCCATCAAACTCCCTGGTTCAGGTCCTGAGGGTGCCAGACCAGGGAGATCCCACCTGTACGTATCCAGCCTGGTTTGAAATGCCGTCCGCCCCACTATCTAACCCTTCAGCTCCAGAGGGAGCAGAGCATGCTGGGACCTGTAGTCTCCTCAAGCCCCGCCTTCGGGAGTCCGGGCTGGGGGGGGGGGGGGGGGGGGGGGGGAGGAGGGGGCTGTAAAACACTGCTACTGTTACAGCTGGGCACGTGCTGGCGCCGGCTCCCGCTCACCTCCAGACTGCACCGTGGAAGGGAGGACGTTCTCACCGGCCGACAGGGACACAAAGAAGGCGAAGGGGATGAGCCACAGGCAGAACGTGAAGTAGGCCAGGACCTGCAGGCGAAACGGGAGAGGCAGCGAGAGACCCAGCCACAATCGCACCCCCCCCCCCCCCCCCCCCAGACTCACTGCAGCCAACAGCCTGGAAGCGTCAGCTACTTCCCAGTGCGGACTCCGCCCCGACACTTCAACTGGGGCAAAGCCCACACGCGAGCAGCGTCGGCAGTCAAATCCAGTGGCCAAAATGGCATTTCACTGGCTACATGGGGCTCTTCAGCCAGCTGACTGCGGCTACCTGGCTTGAACAATGGGCTACCTGGCAGGCTGAGTGCGGCTAGCTGGCTTGAACAGTGGGCTACCTGGCAGGCTGAGTGCGGCTAGCTGGCTTGAACAATGGGCTACCCGGCAGGCTGAGTGCGGCTAGCTGGCTTGAACAATGGGCTACCTGGCAGGCTGAGTGCGGCTAGCTGGCTTGAACAATGGGCTACCCGGCAGGCTGAGTGTGGCTAGCTGGCTTGAACAATGGGCTACCCGGCAGGATGAGTGCGGCTAGCTGGCTTGAACAATGGGCTACCCGGCAGGATGAGTGCGGCTAGCTGGCTTGAACAATGGGGCTACCCGGCAGGCTGAGTGCGGCTAGCTGGCTTGCCGGCAGGCTGAGTGTGGCTAGCTGGCTTGAACAATGGGCTACCCGGCAGGCTGAGTGCGGCTAGCTGGCTTGAACAATGGGCTACCCGGCAGGATGAGTGCGGCTAGCTGGCTTGAACAATGGGGCTACCTGGCAGGCTGAGTGCGGCTAGCTGGCTTGAACAATGGGCTACCCGGCAGGCTGAGTGTGGCTAGCTGGCTTGAACAATGGGCTACCCGGCAGGCTGAGTGTGGCTAGCTGGCTTGAACAATGGGCTACCCGGCAGGCTGAGTGTGGCTAGCTGGCTTGAACAATGGGCTACCCGGCAGGATGAGTGCGGCTAGCTGGCTTGAACAATGGGGCTACCTGGCAGGTTGAGTGCGGCTAGCTGGCTTGAACGATGGGGCGACTTGACCAGTTGAGTGTGGCTAGTTGGCCTGAATGATGGGCTATTTGGCAGGTTGAGTGTGGCTAGTTGGCTTGAACAATGGGCCACTTGGCTGGATGAGTGCGGCTAGCTCGCTCTAGCAGTGGCTACTGCTTCAGAACTGGTTGGCCACCCCGGTTTTAGAGGGTAGGAAGAGAGGGGACACAAATGTTCCGAGCGCAAACCGCATCCCACGGGCTCTGCCAGGACCCTTCCCTGCTTCTGGGTGCTCTGTCCGGCCCTGCGAGGGCGGGGGAGCAGAACAGAGAAAGCCGAAGTAAGAGCAGCCTGGAAGGTAACAGCTCTGCCCGGTGCTAGAACCGCAGGGAGCCCGGGTCGCCACTCGATTTCCGTAATAACCCGCCAGCCATAAGGCGCGTGCCCACATCTTCCTCTGGCTGTGGAGCAATCAAGAGGCTAAATTCAGGTCCTGTCTACCCCAGGACACTCTCGGGTGGCTGATGCGCTGGCAGGTTTCACGCCAGAGGTACCAAGGGAGGGAAAGCAGGTTACTCCGGGGGAAGGGATTTTCATTCCATCAACATCAGGGATGTAAGCGAGTAGTTGACTGACCAGTAAGCCAGGGCTCAGCGGTTAATCTAGTCGACTACTCCCATTTCCCCACCCCCTTGCTGCCTCTAAGAAGCAGCAAAGGTGAGGTGGGGGGGAGGAGCAAGTTCTGGGGGAAGCCGACTTAAAACCGACTCCCCCCACACTCTATCAGAGGCAGCAACGCGGGGCACGAAGAGGAGAGCAGAACAGGCTGCTGCAAAGCAGCATTATGGGGCCCCGGGCTGGCCATGGACTGAGGCTGCTCCGGCCGAGCAGGCAGCCCGGCTCAGTCCCAGTTTATGCCAGTCTGGGACTTACCCCCGCAGTGATGCTGCGGTTTAAATGTACTAAAAGCCGGGCAGGCAGGCAGCCAGGTGAGACGCAGCGGGGGTGCTGTCTACTTTTGTAATCCTGTGTTCACTCTGGTGTCGCACGCTCCACTTGTCTTGTGGGGTTCTACGTGATCCTACCGTCCTATGTGGCTCTGTAGTGACGCTGTGTGTGTGCGTGCCTCAGTTTCCCCAGGCCCTGCAGCACTAGCTGCATGAGGAGGGGGAGGCTGGGTGGGACTCACTGGGGAAGTATGGGTAGTCTCTCACCTCCTGAGGCCCAGGTGACAGCAGATTGCACCTTGGGCCTCAAAGGAGGACAGTGGAGGAGGTGCGGCTGCCTGGGGCGAGTGAGCCATGGCGGTGGGGGGGGGGAGGCAGTCTCAACTGGGCTAGGATGAGAGGAGGTTTTAGACCAAGGAAGGAGGTGAAGCCCCTTCCCCCCGAGAGGAATGGGGCTGCCTGTTCTCAGGGCCTGTGCTAACATCACTCCTATGCTACCCTGTGTCCCTGTGAACCAATAAAACCTTCTACTCTACAGGCCGGCTGCGTCACATCTGGTTGGATGGGGGTGCAGGGTCGGGCCCCCCCGACGCGCCGTCACGCCTGGCCCTACGACGTCTAAACTGCAGGGGTAGGACCCAGACCGGACTGAGCCGGGCTGCCTTCCCTTCTCAAGCAATCGAGCGGTCGATAGAAAGTCCATCGAGTATTCGATTAGCCAATTAACCGCATCGTAACATCCCCACTCAACATGCCTGAGGCCATTACAGAAAAAAACAGGCTAAAAAAATACTTGGGGCAGTCCTGAGAGGAAACGCTATCGGGGCCTCTTTGACAAGGGCCTACAGAAACCCCGAAACTGGGGACAGCTTTCTTTTGGCGGGTCATCTTTGAGCGCCCTTCTCTCCTGCCCCCAAACACAGCTCAAAAGGCAGCGCAGACGCTTCCCCCGCACGGTCCCTTACCTCAGAGAACGGGTAGTACTCCTCCGCAAAGTACTGGAACGCCAAGTAGTGGTTAAATACGACCAGCACTGCCAACGGAAAGGAGAGCGTGAACCGCCAGCCTTCAAGTCACACCCACCACCCTGCGTGTTTGGAAATAAATCCCCGACCACGGGAAAACCAGCGTAAAAGCCCTCAGAGACGCAAGCGTGCTGTCCCTCGGCCCCCCAGCGACAGACCCAACGCTAGCCCCCTCCCGGCACAGCCCCGACAGCTGACGCAAGGGGAGTGCGGTTCTGGTGGCCAGAGCGGAGCGCGAGGCGCTAGGAGGGCCTGCGTTCTGCGCCAGGCTGCCAGGGAATTCCAGGAGGACTGAGTGTTCGTAAGGCCAGCGAGGAGCCTCCCGTCCGACTCCCGCTGCTGCACAGGAGGAGTTTCCAGCGGGGCAGAAGAAAAGCCCGAGCTGCAAGGTGGCCAGGAGAAACGGCTTAACAGCCCTAGCGCTCGTCCGAGCCAGCAGGGGTCTCATTCAGAGTACGGCCAACAGCAGAGCGCCCCCTAGTGCCACACCTGAGCCCGGCTGCGGAACGGACCTGGAGCCGACTCCTCCGACACGGCTTCCCGCAGCACCAAGCCAGCCCTCTCCTCGCACGGCCAGAAGTGCACGTGCACTATCCTTGTGCACAGTCACTTCCAAAGTGTCCCTAATCTGCTTTTAAAACATTTGGTTTTTTACCAAATATCCCTCCCACCGAGCACCTGCCGGGATGCTGCTCCTGAGGCATCCAGAGCAGCATCTCCTGTAGCTGCCGGCTTATAGACTGAGAGCGTGGTCTAGTGGGTAGAGCAGCCCCTCAGTTCTGGTTCCACTTGCCAGTGCTGTGGAAGCGCTGGGAAGTGACTCCAGGAAGAACAGGCTCAAGGACGAGCCGCGGGGCCGACAGCCCGTAGATCTGGGTCGTGTTCCCCGCTTTGCGCAGGCTTTATAATCCCCAGACGCAAGAGGGTGGCCTGGGTTCAACACACTCCGGTCGCGCCGCACATGCTCATGCTGCGGGACGTGCCCAAGAGGCTCAAACGTCTGGCCCAGAAGCTCCAGGGGCCTGCTCCCTCGGAAACACCTGGCCCCCGCCCTGCGGCCGCAGCGGGATGCCGGACCCAGCCCGCCCGGACAGCCCCACTCACCGCAAGACAGGATGAAGTTGGGCGAGGTCAGCATGATGAAGGGGAAGGTCTGCAGCAGGCCGAAATAGACCAGGTTGGTGAAGAGGCCCACGCCCACCATGAAGCCAGGAAAGCTCTCGAAGAGGTACAGGCCGACCAGCACCGCTGTGGAGAACTCAAGCGGAGAAGCCCCCAGCCCATCGTTACTCCAGCCCGCCCCGGACGCCGCGAGGAGCTGCAAGCGCTCAGCTCGCCCCAGGGCAGGCCCCGAGCCCTGGGTGCCGCCTGCCTGCTCTCTGCGTCCTGCCTGGGGTCACGGGAACGGCTCAGGCCAGAGCCAACGGCCCCTCGTGGCCTCCAACGCTCTGCGCGATAAATGTGTCCGCCGGACACGTCACGCGACATGAGCCCTCAGATCCCGTTTGTGCCGCTGCGTGTCTTACCCAGCCGAGGGGCCCGCGGCCTCTCCCGCCCCTCGCTGCGCCCAGCCTGGCAGGCCTTCTGGCAGGCAGGACCCCCCCAGGCCGGGGGGGCTCAGAGGTCACCTTCGGCCAAATCAAGGGAGCTCCTTTAGGGGCACAGCCCTGGAGGCAGGGGGCACCCATCTGCTGAGCAGCATGGCCTAACGCCTGGAGGCCTGGGACCTCTGTGTCCTAGTCCTGACCCTGCCACTGGCCTCCAGGTGACCGTGGGCAAGTCCCTGGCCTTCTCCGTCCCCGCAGAGGGGGGCCAGCGACCGCCCTCTCCGCAAAGCGCCTGAGGCGGACAGACGAGCAGGGCCGGAGAAGGGGTGCGAGCGCGCGGAGCATCAGAACCGCGGGGTCAGACGGGCCCGCGAGAGCCAGCCAGTCTCACGCCCGGCAAGACGCAGGGTTTGTAGCATCTAGGCCAACCCAGACCGATGGCTCCAGCCGCCTCCGGAACCCCCCGAGACGGAGTTTCCACCCCCTCCCGAGGCCTCTGTCCCACTGTCCTGCTCTTCCGACAGCCGGGAACTTTATCCTGAGCTTGCATCTACGTCGGCTCTGCCGCAGTGCGACCCCACGGCCCCCCGCCTGCCCGCTGGGGCAGGTCCTTGTTTATGGCAGTTTTTGCAGCCTGCTAACACCCCTCCCTTTCCAAACCAACCAGACCCTGCGGAAACAGGCTCAGCGCCTGGGTTGCTTGACCACTTAAACCACGTGCATCCCGGCCTCCTACCTTCCAGCCCAGCCACGGCACTGGGAACCTTCTAATCCAGGCTCCCCTGCCACACTGGAAGAGCTGTGGGGCATCCGTGCCTCAGTTTCCCCACCCGGGGCTTAAACCTGGTTTGGGGGTGCAAACGCCCTCTATCTCCCCAGGCTGTCTGCTCAGGGAGCCCCCCGACACACGATCAGCCCTAACGCCATGGGGATGGAGTTGGAGGGGCCCCACATTTCTGTGCTCTCCCCTAGCAGCCTGAAAACAGGGAGCATGGCCCCTCCCTCTCTAGCACCCCGGCAGCCCCAGGAGGAGGGGGAAGTCGGTGCCGTGCGGCTCTCTCCCAGGAGGTGCCCGAGCCCCGCGTGTTACACAGTCCTGAGCCTCTTTGCATCCCCATTCTAGCAATCACCGGGAGAGCGCTCTGCCGTTACGTGGGCCGGCGCTTCCGAGAGCCCTCGGCCCTTCGCCTGATTCTTCGGGGCTGGTGCTTGTATCCGGGCGGTTGATCCCTGGAATTGTAACATCCTGCACCTATTTCACTGGCTGCCTTTCACAGGCGACTTGGGCTCGTACATTTCCTGAACGGGCCCGCAGGGATCAGCTAACCGAGGGGTCGGCAACCTTCCCGAAGTGCTGTGCCAAGACTTAACCCTCCTGCCCTCTTTCCACGTGCCCCCTTGGTCTCCTGCCCTGGGCTCCACTCCGGCTTGTCCTGTGGGGAGGGGAGGAGCGGCATGTGCGCGCTTCCCCACACTTGGGTGCAGGATCTAGGTGGGACGTGGGGGGCAGGAGCAGGCTGGGAGCAGGGTGTCTGGCCGGGGGAGGGGGCAGGAGCAGGGTGTCTGGCCGGGGGAGGGGGCAGGAGCAGGGTGTCTGGCCGGGGGAGGGGGCAGGAGCAGGGTGTCTGGCCGGGGGAGGGGGCAGGAGCAGGGTGTCTGGCCGGGGGAGGGGGCAGGAGCAGGGTGTCTGGCCGGGGGAGGGGGCAGGAGCAGGGTGTCTGGCCGGGGGAGGGGGCAGGAGCAGGGTGTCTGGCCGGGGGAGGGGGCAGGAGCAGGGTGTCTGGCCAGGGGAGGGGGCAGGAGCAGGGTGTCTGGCCAGGGGAGGGGGCAGGAGCAGGGTGTCTGGCCGGGGGAGGGGGCAGGAGCAGGGTGTCTGGCCGGGGGAGGGGCAGGAGCAGGGTGTCTGGCCGGGGGAGGGGCAGGAGCAGGGTGTCTGGCCGGGGGAGGGGCAGGAGCAGGGTGTCTGGCCGGGGGAGGGGCAGGAGCAGGGTGTCTGGCCGGGGGAGGGGGCAGGAGCAGGGTGTCTGGCCGGGGGAGGGGGAGGAGCAGGGCGCTCTCTCTCTCTCTCTCTCACACACGCTGTCGCTCCCTGAGGGACGTGCGTCCATGTTTCCGGTGACACACAAAGCCAAGCGAAGGCCCAGTGGCCGTGCAGCGCGCTGCCTCCCAGTGACCCCAGAGAGCAGCTGGCCCACGCTCGCTCCCACCTAGGAAAACCCGCATCCCCGCCAGGCGCCTGCACACTTTGTGCCCAACCTGTCACTTCTGCTGCTCCGGCCCCGCTCACTTTGCTGCGCAGGGAGCCCCGGCCCCGCAACCTGCACGTAACCAGCACTGCGGGGCGGAGGGAAACGGCCCCTCGCGCTGCTCCTGCCCCAGGGGCTCGCTGGGGGCGCCCAGGGCGCGAGCGCGCAGGGACAGGAGGGGGTATCGCGCCTGTCCCTGGACACTGGCTGTGGGACGCAAGTAGCCGCCCGCCGGCACTCGGAGCTGGGCTCAGCCTTCCCGGGGGAGCCGGGCTGCGGCGCTCGGCCACGTGTGTTCCAAGGGGCAGCCGGAGCCCGGGACCTGCGGCGCTCGCTGGCTCCCTCCCCCACCGCGGAGCAGGCAGGGCCGGGGTGGCTGCCCTAGAGACTGGAGGGAGCTTTGCTCTTCCCCGAGCTGATCTATGAGGCCACATCAGTGGCTCAGGGCACATCCCCGCCTGGCGTGGGAAGAGGCCGCTTGCCCCGGAGCGCAGCGCAAACGCCCGTCGCCTGAGTCTCCTTCCCCCGGAGCCACCACTCACTCCACGCTCACTAGTGAACTGACCAACCCAGCATCCGGGGGTCCCAGTGTGGCGGGTGTCTCTGTGTGCGGAGGGCGCCTTCCCTCCCCGCCTTAGAGCGCTGACTTCTTCCCCTTTCTAGGGCAGTCCCAGACCCCGCTTTGCCATTACGGGGGCCCGTGGGTTCGCACCCCACTCCCCACACGTACGGGCCTGGGAGCGGAGGCTGCGCCTCGCCGGGAGCACAGGGAGTCCAGCCGGCGGGTCTGGGCAGGCTTTCTCCCCAATCGCACAGCAAGGCTCGGGGCTTTCTCCACTCCCCCCCACCGTGTGCCACGGAACATCCCCTTGCGTGCCACTTACGGCATTGCCAAGCCCGATCTAACCGCCCCCGCGGGAGCATTCGGCGCACACCCGGCCAGAGGCTTACCCAGATCATGTATTTGAGTATTCTGCTGGTGGCCACGGTGTATTCTTCTATGAGCTCTGCCAGGTAGTAGAGGCCAGCGGCTAGAAGGGAAACCAGAGGGGTTATCTGGGGCTCGGACGCCCACGGCCGCTCCCAGAAAGCGCGCCCGCCACCCGACGGGTCCTTGCGGGCGGGTTTCCCACACGGGGCCGTTCCCGGGACACCGAGACCCGGCGTGAGTAGTAGAGGCCTGGTTTCCCACGGCAACTGAAAATCTGGCTCCAGGAAGGACGGTTAGGACACCCCGGGGGGCAGACCAAGCTGCCGGAGCTGAGGGGCTCGCAGTGGGTGCCCCCGCGGCGGGCAGCTGGGCAGGCACAGAGCAGGGCGATCCCAGAAGACAGGGTGCACCAGGCGGGTGAAACAATCTCCAAGCGGGTGGGGAAATGAAGCCGGCGTAAGCCAGAGGCCTGGAAGCGTAGACGAGGCCTCACTCCCGTTCGCAGCCAACCCGGAGCATCTGCAGTCTCAAAGGGAGGTGGCTTTTCGGACCCGACCTGGGGCCACGGGGCCTGTTAAACAGCTGCTGGCCTTCACACCAGAGGCGGCTGCATTTCAGCCGTGGGAGAGGCGTGATCCCGAAACCCCTTCAAGCGAAAGGTCCCAGAGAGCTACAGGCTGGACCTCCCCGGCCCGGCTCCCTCGGCACCTGCCCAAGGGAGTTTTCCGGACCAGGGAAAGTCAGTCCCGTGAGCTCCGGCAGCTCCACCAGCCCTGGGAGCTCCGGCGGCCCTGCGAGCTCTTGCAGCCCCACCAGCTGTAGGCTCTGGCCCCGCTGGCTGCGGCTCCTCCACCCCATGCACGCCGACCTTTTCCATCCCAGAGACTCCGGCTTCCTGACCCGCTGCGAGCTCTGCTGCCCCCTCCGCTGGCTCGGGGCTTTTAGCCCAGCCGAGTGCGGGCTCCGCTGGCAGCTCTGCTCTGTGCTGGGGCTCTCGACTCCTTCCGGACCGGAGTCCCAGCCACAGAGTGTCAAGCGAGGGTCCCGCGGGGAGCGGGCCCAGGTCAGATGCACACGCAGAAAAGGCCCGGCGCTCACAGGGCGCAAGCAGCAGGCAACGGGGCTTCAGCTCAGCCCAGTGGTGGGAAGGGCCCGTCGGAGCCACCAGGTCCACCCTGGCCACGGGGCCACCCCTGTGCTCAGCGCCCCACGCGCCTGTGTGGCCCGTCCGCCCCCGGGGAGCAGGCAGCGCTCGCAGGGACCCAGCCGGCCCGCGGGCGCCGCTGTCTCGGGGGAACGTGGCTCGAAGGCTCCTGCCTCCGGCTCGCGGCTGCCACTCGGCCTTGCTCTGAGCCGGGCAAGCCCCGAACCCGCCGCCCCCGGGAGAGCCCCCCCGCCCCAAGGCAGCAGGGGGGCAGCCCCAAGGGCGGGGCACGGACGGGGAAGCCTGGGGGGGCCGCTGGGCCGGGGGGAGCTGAGCGAGCCGGTCCAGAGAGGCGGGGGAGCAGTGGGGGAGTCCCGGGGGGGGCGGGGTCTCACCGATGGGCGGGGGGGGTCGCGGGGGGGATGGCGGGGGGGTCCCGGGGGGGCGGGGTCTCACCAATGGGCGGGGGGGGTCGCGGGGGGTTTGGCGGGGGAGTCCCGGGGGGGGGGCGGGGTCTCACCAATGGCCAGGGTGACCAGCGCCACCTGGACGAGCAGCGCGGCCCAGCTGAGCGCGTAGAGCAGCCACATGGCGGCGGGGCCGGGGGGGGGGGGGCTGCGATCGGCGGCTCCTGCGCCGCGTCCGGCCCGGCCCCGCTTCCTGCCCGCGGCCAACGCGGCAGCGCCCGGCCCCGCCCGCCCACAGCGCCCCCGCCGGCCCGGGGGAGTCAGCGCAGCCTCCGCCCCGCCCCCGAACCTCCCCCTCCGCCCCGCCCACCCCGAGCCGGCCCCGCCCCCGAACCTCTCCCCGAGCCGGCCCCGCCCCCGCCCCTCCCCCTCCGCCCCGCCCACCCCGAGCCGGCCCCGCCCCCGAACCTCTCCCCGAGCCGGCCCCGCCCCCGCCCCTCCCCCTCCGCCCCGCCCCGCCCACCCCGAACCGGCCCCGCACCCGAACCTCCCCCTCCGCCCCGCCCACCCCGAACCGGCCCCGCACCCGAACCTCTCCCCGAGCCGGCCCCGCCCCCGAACCTCCCCTCCGCCCCGCCCACCCCGAGCCGGCCCCGCCCCCGAACCTCCCCTCCGCCCCGCCCCGCCCACCCCGAGCCGGCCCCGCCCCCGAACCTCTCCCCGAGCCGGCCCCGCCCCCGCCCCTCCCCCTCCGCCCCGCCCCGCCCACCCCAGCCGGCCCCGCCCTCGAACCTCTCCCCGAGCCGGCCCCGCCCCGAACCTCCCCCTCCGCCCCGCCCCGCCCACCCCGAGCCGGCCCCGCCCCCGAACCTCTCCCCGAGCCGGCCCCGCCCCCGCCCCTCCCCCTCCGCCCCGCCCCGCCCACCCCGAGCCGGCCCCGCCCTCGAACCTCTCCCCGAGCCGGCCCCGCCCCGAACCTCCCCCTCCGCCCCGCCCCGCCCACCCCGAGCCGGCCCCGCCCCCGAACCTCTCCCCGAGCCGGCCCCGCCCCCGCCCCTCCCCCTCCGCCCCGCCCCCCCCGAGCCGGCCCCGCCCCCTGATCCGACCCCTCCGCCCCGCCCCCTGATCCGACACCGCCCCCGACACCGCCATCCGGACACCGAGCCATTGCTCGCTACCCGCCCTCTAGCCTCTTTGTGCCCATCTTCCCGGGCCGCAGTCCCCGGGGATACTCACCCTGCACCGGGCACATTAACAGGCGGGTGCTGACTACGCTGGTCCCTGCCTCTGATGGCTCTTTGCAGAATTTCTAATGAACCCAACACGACAAACTTTCCGCATCCATCGGTCCAGAGACTGCAGCCTTGGAAAGCTCTCACGGGCCAGCCCCGAGTAACAGACACAACAGGGCGGCTGCGCGCTTCTGGATTTCGCTAGGCTACAGACATGAAGGGGAAAAGCCTGTTTCTACATAGGAAGGGTTATACCTGTTTTGGCCGGACTCCGTCTTTCCAGAGGGCAGAAACAAAGAGAAACCACATGTTCCAGGGGAGTGCTGTGACTGAACTCCTCACCCACCGGTACAGCCATCCCAGACCCCTATTCAGTGTTACATAACCCAACAGGCCCCAGGGGGTCCAACTGCCCGAGTATGTGGGGTGTGTCCCGCACGGCCCCTCTAGGCATTGGACAGTTGCCCTTCTGATGCGGGGTGGCCCAAGGGGATTCCAGCTTGTACATACGTCCGTAACATCCCGTGTGGCCCGGGAAATGAACCCTCCGTGTTTCATGTTAAATGCATAAAAAACGAGGGCTGTTCAGATGCCGTTAATTAGCGAATCGCGTAGTCGGTGGACTGGCCATCGGTTAGTTGGGGGGGGAGCTCACGATCGCCCCTGCGGCTCTGCATTTGAAATGTCGGAAGAGTCGCCAGGCTCTTAGGCCGTGTCCAGACTCAGGGGTTCTTTCGAAAAAAGTAGCCTTTTTTCGAAAGAACTTCCCCTGCGTCCAGACTCAAGCCGCGTTCTTTCGAAATTATTTCGAAAGAACGCGGCTTTTCTTTCGATGGCGGTAAACCTCATTTCACGAGGAAGAACGCCTTCTTTCGAAAGTTCCTCTTTCGAAAGAAGGCGTTCTTCAATGTAAATAGGGCTTCCTCGAAAGAGAGCATCCAGACTCGCTGGGTGCTCTCTTTCAAAAAAGCGGCTTGCTCTTTCGAAAGATCCGCCTGCAGTCTAGACGCGATCTTTCGAAAGAGGCTCTTTCAAAAGATGCTTTCGAAAGAGCCTCTTTCGAAAGAAGCCTGCAGTCTAGACATAGCCTTACTACCTTTAAAGTGCAGACCCGCACTCTGGGACTGCTGTGGGTCTCCCTCCCCTGCCCTCCACGCCGCACACCCGCTTTTAAGCCAGCTTCCCCCAACACTGGCTCCTGCTCCCCCGCCTTGCTGCCTCTGCTACATAGGCAGCAGAGGGGGGAGCGAGTATTCAAGCAGTCGCTCAAGGAGTCACTTACCTCCCTACTAAAACACACATTTGTAGGGTTTTTAACAGAGTTTGGGCTTTTTTCTATCATTAGAAAACTAAGCTCCCTGCTCAGGCTGATGGGCCGTGTGCGCCACCTTGTGACCAAGAATGTGACTGCAACAGACCCTAAACAAAACTCTGTACCTTGCGCCTCCAGGACACTCGTCTCTGCCACTGAGTGACCGCACCACCATGGGCACATCACTGCCCTTGTGTGGTTCCACTGATTTCTGGGCAGTTACAGAACGTAAGAAGAACATAAGAATGGCCAGACGCAGTCAGACCAAAGGTCCATCCAGCCCAGTACGCTGTCTGCCCACAGTGGGCAATGCCAGATGCCCCAGAGGGAGGGAACACAACAGGGAATCATCCCGTGATTCCTCTCCTGTCACCCAGCTCCAAAGAAACAGAGACCAGGGACACCGTCCCTACCCATCCTGGCTAATAGCCTTTGATGGACCTAACTTCCATGAATCTATCTAGCTCTTTTTTGAACCCTGTTAAAGTGCCAGTCTTTACAACATCCTCTGGCGAGGAGTTCCACAGGTTTACTACGTGCTGCATGAAGAAAAACTTCCTTTGGTTTGTTTTAAACTTGCTGCCTATTCATTTCACTTGGTGACCCCACCTAGTTCTTATACTGTGGGAACAAATAAATAACTTTTCCTTAGTCACTTTTTCCACACCAGTCATGATTTTATAGACCTCTGTCATATCCCCCCTTATTCTCGTCTTTTCTAAGATGAAAAGTCCACATCTTTTTAATCTCTCTTCATACGAGATCTGTTCCAAACACCTCCTCATTTTTGGTGCCCTTGCCCTCCCCCCACACATCCACTGGGCCCCACCAGCCCTGCACACCTCCCCAACTATCACCAGACCCCATTCTGCCCTACAACCCAGCCCCATTCATCCCTACAACCCAGCCATGGGCAGTCAGAGGCTGCTACCAGAAGGCTCCATGAGCACGGGTAACCCTGATGAGAGGGTCCCTGCCTCCTATAGGGAGCCCCTGCCTCGTAGGGCATGGAGGAGACAGGGGCTCCACAGGGTTAGCAGGGAAACACCCCAGAAGTGGCAGAGAGCGGAACCCTGTGGGAAGTTTCGTGGGCGCTCCTGGGAGCTGGGTGGTGGGAGGTTCAAAGGGAAGGGGAGTGACGGTCAATCCAGCCACCTGGCTGTTTCTCCAGGCCCATCCGTCCCTCTGTCCGTCTCTCCGTTCGGCCTGACCCGTTGTCTGAGTCACAGGCCCCGGGCCCGGCTGCCATGTCCGCAGCCCAGCCGGCGGCATCTGGCTGCGTCCTGGAAATGTCCCCCCTGCCGCCGCGGGTTCGGGGAGCGGGCAAGCGTGCGTCGGGAGGAACCGCGTGAGCGCCCCGTCTGATCTCTGGCAATTGCTGCCTTGCCCTCCAGGGGACACGAGCCGGAGTCGAGCGCGCGAGAGAACGCCAGGAAATGCCATTCGGGAGAGCTAAGGGAGCATGACGGGCGCTTAATTAGCGACGTGAGACGGGCGAAATGTCAGGCCTGTCCTTGTTTATCTTCCTCTTGGAGACACTCCTGGGACTCTGCCTCTCGGCCTCTCCTCCATCCTGCGCCCCGGTCTGCTTACACCCCTCTCTCCTGCTCCTCGCTGCTCCCAGCCCGGGGGCGTCAGTCGGTGGCTGGCCTCGACGTGAGCCAGGTGCCCAGCGAGCGGCTGGCGTGTTTGCCGCCTTCTTCCATTGGACAGCTACACTCCTGGGATCACACCCTGCTGTGTGCACTGGGGGAGGGGAAGCAGGAAGCCCTGCCCCCCAGCTGTTGGGGGCACAGGACTTCTCTGTGCCCAGGGCCACGGTGGCGGGAGGTGCAGGGACAGTCAGTTAAATATCTGCCAACACCCTGATGGCGTTGCCAACCCCCTGTTTGACCTGCCTACCCGAGACTCACCGGAGATGGAAGCCCTTCCGCGTCTCCAGCTCCTTTCCCCCAGAGCTGTGGGCTGGTGGTCTGGCCTAGTGGTTAGAGGCTGTGGGGCGTGGCCAAACTGCCTGGGCGAAGATGTTGAGTGCTGTGGTCCAGTGCTGACCACACGTCTAAGCACCAGGCACTCCCGAGTCCTAATCGCTGGTGATGACTAGGCATGTGGCCAGCCTCAGTGAGTCACTTCAGCTCAGTGCCTCAGTTTCTCCAGCTGTGCCAACGTCCATTCCTCTGAGCAGGGGGGTGAATGTGTGAGGAGGACTGAGACCCTCAAAGGGGAGGTGCCGGAGAGGAGCAGAGCATAAAGTCTCAGCAATCAGTTAAGAGGTCCGAACCCCTCTTTGTCTCCTCCCTCCCTGACCTCCCTCTCAGGACACCCTGCCTTGATGCCTGGGAAGTGATCGGAAGGGAAAAGGCTCCAGCGAAGGAGCATGTGACACCCAGCCCTGAGGCCACACTGGAAGCTCTGAACATCCATAGGGAGCTCCACCCGGGCTGGTTTGGGATCCGCATCCCCACAGGATTGTCTGCCTGCTGGTGAACATGAGCCCCATGTAAGGAGGAGGGACCCGCTGAGCTGGCATTCGCTCCCCCTTTCTTGTTCTGCCAGAGGCTAGCATTGTCCTGAGCCACAGATGCAATAAAGCCCTGGCTACTTAAGCTAGAGGAGACTCCCCTTTCACCAAGAGCTGTATAGGGCTTATGACACATAGCTGAAGAACTCTTCATCTCTCCATCACAGTGCGGTGATACACCCACACAGAGTCAGTTCTCCACAATATTATTATCCCTTGTCTGCCTGCCAGGACAGTGTATTTCCAATGGCAGAACTTCCCATTGGCTGTGATTTACCTGCACCTGACTGAGATGTTCGATGGAGCATCTAATGTATCCCTTCATAGTGACAGCAGGGCTGTAACTCAAACCTGACTACTAAAAAAAAAGCTCAGGCTACTGAAGCCAAAGGAGAATCTCCTGTCACTGGGAGGAGTACATGGTCTATGAAACACAGCTGAGCAGCTTTGATTCTGTCTACTAGCCAACCGTGGTGCACACACACAGACCCCGTTCATCACAACTTTATTATCCCTCAACTGTCTGTGCCACTGGGTGCCTACGACGTGTGTCATTCTCACCACGCCACAAGCAACCGGGAGCCGTGGCCATGCAAATTGCCAGCTGTGTCACAGTTCCAAACTGTCCCGATTTGCACGTGCCACCGGCATGGAGGAAGCCAGCCATCACTCAATTATTCATTAGGATGACAGCCCTAGACGCCTGGCAGGCAGTTCACAGACGGAGGCGAGACTCCTACCTCCGACTGTCTCAGTGCAAAGCCGTCCCTCTGCGTGTTCATTTCCATGGGAGGTGACTAGTAATTCCTGTTCCACGGCCTGTTTGAAGTGGGGAGAGATTGCTTGATCTTCCCCTGGCATTGGCCTCTGTGCGGCCGTTCTTATGATTTCTCGTCGCCAGGAGAGAGGCTGGGACGATGCCGGATCGGTACTATGCTGGGATTGAACCTCATACAAGGGAGCTGCAAATTTCATAGAATCGTAGAACTGGAAGGGACTTGAAGAGTTCAGCCCCTGGTACAGACGCAGACCCTCGACTGTCCCTGACAGAGGGGTGGTCCAACATAAAATCCGTTTGCGTGGAGCTATTTTAACCTCCAGTGCACTCAAGGGTTTGTTATTCCAGAGTTATTCCCTGTAACGCCTGCGTTGGCTGGTTTATTATTGTAGGGTTGCTCTTGTGCGTGGGGCCTTTGCACTACTCATTAACCACAGGGATGCCCCCGTGCGTCAGACATTGCATTAGATTATGCTAATTATTGTTATTATTTCATATTTCTATTGTGGTTGCACTGAGAAATGAACCAGCTCAGCTCCCCATCGCCCTAAACTTGGTACCCGCACATGGAAAATGACAGCTCCTTCTCCAAAGAGCTCTTACGGCGATGGGCATCTGCCCCGCATGGGCCTGTGAGGCGTTAATGGCGCCCTAGGGGGCTGTGCGAAAGCAGCCAACAGGGCAGAGGCTATGAGGAGCAGCCAGTCAGGGCCTTGCAGGCCCAGATAAGAAGCGCTGGAGGGCGGAGCAGGTTCAGTTGCTTCCTGGAGCTGAAGGAGGGAGGACGGGCTGCCCGACGGCGTGCCAGCATCCCACCCAGAGCAGTGCTACTAGCAGGGACCGGGGAAGGTAGAGCAAGCTCCTGGCTGGCTGCCTAGCTGTCATGCTAAGGCCCCGAGTCAAGGGCCACTTCCCCACAGACCCAGGGAAATGTGCTGAGGGACTGGAGAACAGGGAATCATCCAGTGATCCCTCACTTGTCACCCATTCCCAGCCTCTGACAAACAGAGGCCAGGAACACCATCCCTGCCCATCCTGGCTAACAACCATTGATGGACCTGTCCTCCTGGAATTTATCTAGCTCTTTTTTTAACCCTGTTAAAATCCTGGTCTCCACAACTTCCTCTGGCAAGGAGTTCCACAGATTGACAGTGCGCTGCATGAAGAAAAACTTCCTTTGGTTTGTTTTAAACCTGCATCCTATTCATTTCATTTGGTGACCCCTAGTTCTTATATTGTGGGAACAAGTAAATAACTTTTCCTTAGTCACTTTCTCCCCATCTGTCATGATTTTAGAGACCTCTATCCTAGCCCCCCTGAGTCTCCTCTTTGCTAAACTGAAAAGTCCCTGTCTTTTCCATCTCTCTTCATAAGGCAGCCGTTCCAAACCCCTGATCCCTGCATCCCTTCGCAGCACCGCCTGCCCATGCCTTCTCCTCCAAGACCCCGCTCCTATGGAGCCACCAGCCCTCACGGCTTCTTCCCTTCTTCAGGCCTGGAGCCGCATCTCCCGTCTGACCCAGGGCCCGTGGGTTGCCCCTTCCAGAGTTCACACTCCTCCAGGGTTCACACTCTCTCCCTCTCTCTAGGGTCCATCGGTTCACAAGGCCACCTGATCCCCAGCTGATCTGGATCAGCAGGAGGGTCTCTCATGGCTAGGCAAGGTGGGCTCTGATTCCCCTTAAAGGGCCAGCCCTCCTGTGACCCTGGCCCTCACCCCACGGCCTTTAAGCACGTCTGAGCCATTCATGGAGTTGCTCCCCATGGCACTTAGTCACTGAGGCACAATGAGGCTAAGTGACTGGCCCAAGGTCAAATAGAGAGTCGGTGGCAGAGCATGAATTGAAAACACACACCTTAGTTGCTGCAACTCCGATTTTGCTCCTCAGCTCGAGTTTTCTGGCTCCCAGATGAATTGCTGGGCCTGAAGCAGTATCCCCCTGGTACCACACAGCCCCTGGGACACACAATGGTGCGGAATCAGAGAACATTTGCACTTGCTTTTAACCTCCTCACAGGTGGCTCTCTGGCCCCAGCATGGCCGTGTCTCACCCCTCCCATGAATCCACCCTCCCCACATCCCTGGGGTGCTGTGGGTCATTCAGCTCCTTCACAGCTGAGGGCAAGCAATGCTCAGGCAGGTAAAGGTGACACTCAGTGGCCTCTGACGATGTTCTGTGCCTTCTGTGCTCCGCACCAGAGCCAGTCGCACAGTTCTCATCTCGCCACAAGACCTCCTCTCCTGTTCTGACTGCAGACACAGGGCGGCTGGCAGTACCAGGGGTGTGCATTAGGTCAGCGTCCCTACAGACGGCTGCCGCCTGGACCCCTTGTCGGCAGCCGCCCTGCATGCCAGCCGGTTCCCACAGCGGTCAATCTGCCGGCCGCTGCGCCTTCCCGCCGAGCAAGGCCCACGTTTGCGGCATTTTAATGAGGCAGCTGAAGGCAACAAGCAAGTGACACTAATTGCGGCCAGGAGAGCTGCCCTGCGCCACGTCACATTTAAAGGCGCAGGGCCCTGGCTGGAAAAGCCAGGCCGGCATGCGGCAGGGTGGGCAGAGGAGCTGAGCTTTGCTGCCAGGGCCCCTGTTCGGTCTCCCCCTCTCTCCCTAAACTGCAAACGGTGACACGGAGTCTCGCGAAGCAGCCAGCAGCGGAGCGGATCCCCAGCCGGGCTGCCGGTTCCGCTGCTGTGACCCTGGGGAAATGCCACGGCTGCCCAGCAGGGGGCTCCCCACTGGATACTGCAGGCAGGTCTGGCACCCAGGGGCGCCGACAGCCATGCGGGACACCTGGGCGAGATGGGCGTGGCTCTGTGCTCCTGGGAGGGGCGGGGCTTCACCTGGAAGGGGCGGGGCCAAGGGTCCTTGGCCCGCAGCACCTCCCCATCCCCGGTGCTGCCTGAAGTAGGCCACATGGTGCCTCTGCTTCCCCAGGCAGCCTGAAGAGCCGCCCGGATTGCGCCACACGGCACCCTCCTCCCCAGACAGTCCTAAAACCCGTCCGGAGCGCGCCACATGGCACCCCCCTCCCCAGACAGTCCTAAGACCCGTCCGGAGTGCGCCACACGGCACCCCCCTCCCCAGACAGTCCTAAGACCCGTCCGGAGTGCGCCACACGGCACCCCCCTTCCCAGACAGTCCTAAGACCTGTCCGGAGTGCGCCACACGGCACCCCCCTCTCCAGACAGTCCTAAGACCTGTCCGGAGCGCACCACACGGCACCCCCCTCCCCAGACAGTCCTAAGACCTGTCAGGAGCGCACCACACGGCACCCCCCTCCCCAGACAGTCCTAAAACCCGTCCGGAGCGCACCACACGGCACCTCCCTCCCCAGACAGTCCTAAGACCTGTCCGGAGTGCGCCACACGGCACCTCCCTCCCCAGACAGTCCTAAGACCCGTCCGGAGTGCGCCACATGGCACCCCCCTCCCCAGACAGTCCTAAGACCCGTCCGGAGTGCGCCACACGGCACCCCCCTCCCCAGACAGTCCTAAGACCCGTCCGGAGTGCGCTACACGGCACCCCCCTCCCCAGACAGTCCTAAGACCCGTCCGGAGTGCGCCACATGGCACCCCCCTCCCCAGACAGTCCTAAGACCCGTCCGGAGTGCGCCACACGACACCCCCCTCTCCAGACAGTCCTAAGACCCGCCTGCAATGCACCATGTGGCACCCCCCGCCCCAGGCAGTCCTATGAGCTGCCCGGAATCCACCACGTGGTGCCCCCCCCCCCCCCCCCCGCCCCAGGCAGCCCCACGAGCCGCCCGGAGCGCAGCATGACGCACTCCGGCGGTGATTTAAAGGGCTTGGGGCTCCGAGTGCTGCTGCTGTCATGTCAGTGGCAGCCAGAACCTGGGGCCCCTTTGAATCTCCAGGGCAGGTGCCCCTTTGCCTCCGGCCCCCTGCCCAACACAGGCCGGCTGGCGCCGCTGCTCAGGAAAGATGCAGAGAGATCGGGGAGAGTCCAGCTCGGAGCGTGGGTGCAGCACGGGCCTGGGGCTTGCTGGGGCTGGAAATTCAGGCTTCCCTGGGCAAGCAGCAGACAAAAGATGCCCGGGCCGCTGCTGGGATTGCTCCAAGAGACGACGCTGCCGGGCGCTTTGTGTCCACTGCGCATTGTAATCCGCACCTGCCCGTCCCCTGCCACACAGAGGGCAGCCCTGATTCCCTCCAGCAGGGGGCAGTCACAGACACACAACAGCCAGCTGGCCCATAGCAGGGCAGGCGTTCCCCTGGGCTCACTCGGGAGAGGTGCCAGGGCACCCCGCGGCCCAGCCTGGAGGGAGGGTGGGAGCTGGGCACAGCAGTGGGCGGAGGAGCAGGGAGGGGCTGGAGGGGACCCGGCCGGATTGGGAGCGGGATGCAGAGCCCAGCCCTGGGCCGGGATGGAGAGCTGGGACCCCGCGCCATGAGTTGGGGGGTCTCGGGTCAGCGCTACGCAGACAGGTGACCACGCCAGACCAAACAGCCCCACCAGGGTCTCCTCCCCTTGGCCGGCACGGGAGCCTCTGGGGCGCCCCAGAAGTGGCTTGATGTGACTCCCCCACTCCTCTGCCCCTCCCACCGCCCTTCCCCCACACTCCAGCCCCACCATCCTTCTCCCCCCCACCCTTCCCCCGCACTCCACCCCCGCCGTCCTTCTCCCCCCACCCTTCCCCCACACTCCACCCCCACCGTCCTTCTCCCCCCACCCTTCCCCCACACTCCACCCCCACCGTCCTTCTCCCCCCACCCTTCCCCCACACTCCACCCCCACCATCCTTCTCCCCCCACCCTTCCCCCACACTCCACCCCCACCATCCTTCTCCCCCCACCCTTCCCCCGCACTCCACCCCCACCATCCTTCTCCCCCCACCCTTCCCCCGCACTCCACCCCCACCATCCTTCTCCCCCCACCCTTCCCCCGCACTCCACCCCCACCATCCTTCTCCCCCCACCCTTCCCCCGCACTCCACCCCCACCGTCCTTCTCCCCCCACCCTTCCCCCGCACTCCACCCCCACCGTCCTTCTCCCCCCACCCTTCCCCCGCACTCCACCCCCACCGTCCTTCTCCCCCCACCCTTCCCCCGCACTCCACCCCCACCGTCCTTCTCCCCCCCACCCTTCCCCCGCACTCCACCCCCACCGTCCTTCTCCCCCCACCCTTCCCCCGCACTCCACCCCCACCGTCCTTCTCCCCCCACCCTTCCCCCGCACTCCACCCCCACCGTCCTTCTCCCCCCCACCCTTCCCCCGCACTCCACCCCCACCGTCCTTCTCCCCCCCACCCTTCCCCCGCACTCCACCCCCACCGTCCTTCTCCCCCCCACCCTTCCCCCGCACTCCACCCCCACCGTCCTTCTCCCCCCCACCCTTCCCCCGCACTCCACCCCCACCGTCCTTCTCCCCCCCACCCTTCCCCCGCACTCCACCCCCACCGTCCTTCTCCCCCCCACCCTTCCCCCGCACTCCACCCCCACCGTCCTTCTCCCCCCCACCCTTCCCCCGCACTCCACCCCCACCGTCCTTCTCCCCCCCACCCTTCCCCCGCACTCCACCCCCACCGTCCTTCTCCCCCCCACCCTTCCCCCGCACTCCACCCCCACCGTCCTTCTCCCCCCCACCCTTCCCCCGCACTCCACCCCCACCGTCCTTCTCCCCCCCACCCTTCCCCCGCACTCCACCCCCACCGTCCTTCTCCCCCCCACCCTTCCCCCGCACTCCACCCCCACCGTCCTTCTCCCCCGCACTCCACCCCCACCATCCTTCTCCCAGCCCCCCACCACCCTTCCCCCACCCGCTACCTTTTCCCCGCACTCCACCCCCCCATCCTTCTCCCCCCCCCCCCCACTACCCTTCCCCTCTCGTAGGGGAGAGGCTGGGACAGAGAGGGGGAAGGAGGCCAGGTCAGAGGTGAGGCGAGGAGAAAGAAAGGCCTGGTCCCAGAAGACAGGCATGGGGGGGCCATGAGGGAGCCACCCCCAGTGTCTAGCCCTATCGGGGGGGGGTGGACCCGCACCCCACCCTCTGTTGCTGGCGGTTGGGCAGCCCCGCACCGCGCTCACCCTGCTGACGCAGCCTCCTTGCATTGAACTGGAAAGGCCAGAAAGGGCAACGCCCCCCCCCCCCCGCTTCTCCCTTGGGACGGGGTGACTGCGCGCCCCCACCACTCCTCCCCCGCAGCGCTCCGGGCAGGGCGGACGTGTCTGGCCTCCCCCTGACCCCGGCTGGGGACTGCCTGACATTTTCCCGGCCTCGCTTTTTCGGAGAGGTTTTGAACCGTGAGCCCCGCGGCGGGGCCCTGGCGCTCTCCGGGGGGGCTGGAGGGTTTTGACACACAAACCATGTTTGCTTGGACCCTCCCTCCCTCCCCGCCAGCTCCAGAGAAGGTGAATTTCCCAGGCTCCGTCACGGCAGGATCATGAATGGAGTTTCTGGCTTTTCCTGCCGCCCCCCTCGCTCGTCCTGCCGGCCATCACCCTGCACGCTGGCCACGGGATGCAGCTCACGGCAGACACACCCCATCAAGGAGGGAACAGCTGGGCACGACCCACCCCAGCCATTCCGCCGACGGTCTCTGGCCCTGGCTGCAAAATAATCTCACAGCTCCGACGATTTATTGACTTATCCAGGCATAAGGGGGAAGCCAGCCCTGGGCCCTCCCTGCGGTGCCCGGCAGGGAATTGCTCTCTGCCCTCCTCTCCCCGTGGCTGCCACCTTTGGTGCTCACGGGTGCCCTGCCCGTCATGCCAGCCTGCATCCTGCCCCGCAACACCTGGAGTCACCTCCCCGAGGTGGGAGGAGGCTGTGGACTGCCCGGACGTGGGGCAGCGTGGATGTCTCTCCTCGCACGAGGACGGAGGCACGCTGCCGTGGCGGGGGCGCACGTGGACTGATGTCTTGGCGACTCAGTGTTAATGCACCCTGGCACGCCCCCTTCTGACTCACCGGCACCGGCTGAGCCGGGTACTAGTGCTCAGTGACCTTGTTGTACCAAATAAAAGCAAGCAGGATCTTATGAGGGGGATAAGGCAAAAAGCCACATTTATTGTAAAGATAATAAAAAATAAAGAAAAGATAGAAGCAAACAACGTTGTTTAACTACTTATTCCTAACACTACTTAACCCTTATACACTTATATATATATATAAACCATTCATTCATACATCCATTC
This sequence comes from Pelodiscus sinensis, assembly GCF_049634645.1. Taxonomy (NCBI): domain Eukaryota; kingdom Metazoa; phylum Chordata; order Testudines; family Trionychidae; genus Pelodiscus; species Pelodiscus sinensis. The sequence goes on along the minus strand of NC_134715.1, from coordinate 133,451,143 downwards.
ATTCAAGTTCTGTGTATAGTTACCAGCCTGGAAGTTGCTTGTGACAGAATACTGGCCAGGTACTCTGTACACAAGTGATGGTAGTGGGGAGCGAAGTCCTGATCAGATGCGCATCTGAAGCTCCTGGTAGGCTGGCAGCAGAACCTTGGACTCTGATTCCATAGTTTTTTAGTCCAGTTCTTATAGGAATTTCTTCCTATGCCAGTCTATGGAAATTGCTGCATCATGCTGATGTCTCCAGGGTGGCTGCCAGGTGCTCATCAGTGATCTCATCGGGTGGACCTCCAGTTTCTCCACTTGACACCTTTTGGTTGCACTGGCACCTGACGCCTTCTTCAGCCCTTTGTTGCTGTATTCTCAGGCTGGCACCTCTTAGAACCATTCACTCATCATCCAAGCACTCTCTCTCTCTCTCTTACATACATTCCTTAATGTTTCCCATACAATGTTTTTGTATAATAATAACTTTACATATATCAGAGTTGTAGTTACAGAAAGTTTCTGGGTGGTATTGCTTAAAACATTCTCTGAGTGCTGAATAAAGTTACAATGTTTTAAAGAGAACAGGCCTCAATTAAGTAACAATGGCCTTAGTCAATTACAGGGCTTGGCTCCCATAGCAGAGTTAGTGGCTTGACAATGCATTGTTACAATGTATCTCTGCAATGTCAATTTCAAGCAGCCCCTTGCACAAGCTTGAGTATGCCCTGGAGCGCAGAGGGGGGGGCTGTTTCTGGTTACATAGGATTATATTTTTAACAGTTCTAAGTTATATTACCTAATACATTATTTTCTAAAGGGGGCAATAATAATAATAAATCTAAACATTTAACAATCTTAACAAATAATAATAAGTAAGAAGAATTAATAATAAATCTAAACACTAAGTTGTGGGGAACAAATTATGGGGAGTCACTTCCATTTGGGGGAATCACATTTTTAATACATTAATATGTTATCCCTACATACTCCCCCTTTTGACACTACGATATCTGGTATACTCGTAGTGTCACTTTGTATTTAATCTGTTTAAGAGAAGGTATTGTGAGGCAACATGTGTTTGTGATTGTAATGTAACAAATATTCTCTTTATCCAGGTTAGGTGACTTTGCCCAGAGTGAGAGAAAAAATAGTGATTTTATCCAGGGCAGCTTGGGCAACAGTTTGAAACCCAATTAACAGTGCATGAATTTATGTGCTCTCATCCCATATAGTGTAGGCATCCTTGCATTTAGCCCTGAAAACAAAATTGGTGGTGTGCCTCAGTTTCCCTTTTCACATCACACACCAATTTTGGAATTCCCCTTTCTCAGGTGAGAAGTTTCAATACTAATTACAAGTACTAACAGTATAATACCAGTGTTACAAGGCTTTTGAACATACAATGTGCTCTTGGGTACATTTTTTTTTAACCATTTCCAGGGTTTTGGTATAAAATCCTGCACATTGAACATTGTTACATTCTTAGTAACTGCAGTACAGTGGTTATGAAAGTTAGCATAAGTAGCAGGAACAAATTCATCCCAAGTGTACGCTGACAATTTTGGGTTTTTAGGTTGAAAAATCTGCAGCCTTCCTTGGCCACATAGGTCTTGCCCCATTGCCCTGTTGTTTTAAATGCAAAGCTCCCTCTTTGAAAGACAAAAGGCCTGGCTGGGTGTGCCTCCCCTGGGAACACTCCTGTCCCAAACACACTGACTTCCCAGCAAGCTGGTCATACCCAGTTACTTGGTTGCCAGACTGCTCCAATTCCCTGGCTGATTCTGCCTCTTCTGAAACAACTATCAGTCCCTCTGAGATCTCTCCACAGCCATCCACACTGGGTTTCTCTAAATGCAGTTAAAATGTTTAATGCTTATTGAACCTTTCCTGCCTAGTGCAGATTATCTTTAACACAGTATACTAGCTAGTCAGACAGACAGACATGAGACAAACACAAAACATAAAACAATCTTTGTTGCAACAATACATCCATGATGTTGTAGGGTATTTAGCTGGTACCAGCTTGTCCTGATTTTCTGAAAGACAAAACAAGAACATACTTCTACCCCTTTGGGGGTGGCATTATTATTTACATACTTTTTCTTTTACAAATATGTTTTCATTCCTCTCTGCTTACACATACTCCTATAGTTAAATATTTTTGTTTTGTAGGCAAAACAGGTTTTAATGGTTTTTACCCCTTCTTGTGGGTGAATTACCCCACTGTGTAATTATTAAATTTAGGAGGTGTACTTTAGTTTTCCTCTTATACAGCAGACTAAGTTAGTAAGTTTCTGCTGTGTTAGGTTTATGAATAGAGAGTAGCCAAGAAGCATTATTACTATAATGCTGGGAGGGTTTTAAGTGTGAGATGTGTTTCCAATGATTATTTTAACATTTTAAAGGTTTTTCTTTTTAAAAAAAAAAAGAAAATCATGTACATATTACAGGGTTAATTATGAACATTAGCATTAAATAACAAGTAGCCCTGTGGATCTTACCAATAGGTGTTTAAGTATCCTGTGATAGCATGCCTTTTATTTAGACAACTTAGCTTTGAGACCAGTGTGTTTAAAACCATCTTGAAATTTTTCCATATGCAGACCCCTTTTTGTTCTGGTCTCAGGTAGTTTGCTAATCAAACTATTTATTTACCTGCAAACATTTTTTTTTGTGTGCTGCCAGCTAGGGCATTTGCACCACAGACACTTTCTGGCTTGCTTTTAGATTAAAAGATGTTTGTAGCTTTGTTTTAAAAAGGGACACAATAACTTTTGCCAGAGATTTACAGTTTTGAGTTTTTACTTTAAGTTCTGCTTTCTCACACAGCAACCTGAAAAGGAAATTACAACCTGTTGTGGCTCCTGGAGCCTTCACAGGATTTTGATTTGTTTCCAGTTTTTACCTCCTTCTACAATATACATTGCATGTCACAGGAAAATGTGCATTCTTTGTTTATAATGTTATTTAGACATATTAATTTTTGCATTGGGTGTAACTATTTCTTTTATGCTCACTGAGTTTTCCTATACTTTTATTAAACAACTTGGTATGAAATGGCTTTACTGAAAACAAAACAAACCAATTTGTTTTAAGCATACAAAACAGTTTACTAACCTACAAAACAGGAGTTCTGGATCTTAAAAACCTTACCTACTATTTACACTATATTTACACACAGATACATGCATATATTCTCTGAATATTTCTAACACTATTTTTACATACCTGTACAAAGATTACATTCACTTTTATTTATTTGGGGGTAGTTAAGTTCCCAATAGAACCCCCTTGAAGTTCTTTAGTTAAATTTGCCTGGATTATTTACAGACACTCTTTTGGAAAAGGGCCCCTTTTTCCTTTAGAATGGCTGCAAAGAAACTAAGAATTCTTTTCCTATAACATTTTAGCATTTTTACAACTGCTCAATTCCTTCCATACTCTGTAGAGTTAACTTTTTTTGTGTGTTTTTTTTTTTTCTTAAAACACTTTATTTCTTAAAATGAAAACTGGCCTTGCTTTAGATATTACTTCTTGTAAGTATTGTTTTAAGAATTTAGATTTACAGTACCTGTACTTACTGCTTTTTCTTAGTTCTACCACAAGGCCTTCAATTTTTTTTTTTTTTTTTTTTTTGCCTGCCTGCTTGTTTGGGCCTGATCCTGTTTTTCTTTCTGAATGGCCCTTTTCCATGGACACAGGCTTTGTCCCATTACCAGTTTAGCAAGGAGGGTGGCCTTGTTCACTAAACCCCACACCTCCTGGTCCTCTTTTTGAAGCATATCCCTGAAAACTTTGAGAGTGCTACTTTAACTCTCAGTACCCATCCTTAAGGGACTCTAACTGTGTCTGGGTACTGAGGGACAGACATTTCCAACTTTTTGCTTTTGCAGCAGAGGCTTTTACATTTTGCAGTTTCCTATTTGAATTTTTATAATTAGTTAATTTGAGGAACACCTCATTACAGGTTTCATAGGAGCCAAATTGAAGTTGTGGGGTTTTTTTCCCCTTTTTCTTTTGGGTTTAGCTTTTTCTGCAGAGAGAGATTTTTTTTTCTTTGCAGGTAGCTAAGTGGAGGTAACTGTTATTACATGCCTCCCATAATCATTAAATTGCTGCTGCATATCCTTTGGCAGCATTAGAAGGTTTGTACATGAGGATATACTGTGCCAATCTATCCTCTAGGTCCAAAACATTACAAACATTTTCGAGGGCTTGTCCAAGGACTGTGCCCATATCTCTGAAGGATTTGTTTAAAGGGTGTTATTTCTTTATGAAAGGTGAGGTTAGAGCTCCTTCAAACTCTATTCCTCCCTCTGAGACTGCTTTTCCTGGACTTTTCTTAAACATCTTTAATACTTGTGTAGTTTCCTTTATCACCCCTGAACCCTTGCAGCGAGTGACACAGCCTAGACTATTAATTAATAATCGTAGCTTCTTTTTACAGCCTAAATTATTTTAATAATTGTAGCTTCTAGTTACACAGCCTAGATTATTCCAATGAATAATCGTAGCTTCTATTTACAGCCTAAATTATTTCAATAATTGTAGCTTCTAGTTACACAGCCTAGATTATTCCAATGAATAATCGTAGCTTCTTAACACAGCCTAGATTATTTCAATGAATAACCATAGCTTCTATTTACAGCCTAAATTATTTCAATAATTGTAGCTTCTTTTTACTATGAGCTCTTTTTGTGAAGCCTCTACCCTCTGGAGGTCAGCAGGCTTTGGTTAACCAAAAAAAAAAAAAAAAAAAAAAGAGAAAAAGAGAGAAAAAGGAAAAAAAAAATAGAACTGCTCTCTGTAGAGTAAGCTGTGTGCACACCAATGTCCACAATACCTGAGGCTTTTTTACCAATATTCCCCCTTTCGCATTCTCCACCAAAATGTTGTACCAAATAAAAGCAAGCAGGATCTTATGAGGGGGATAAGGCAAAAAGCCACATTTATTGTAAAGATAATAAAAAATAAAGAAAAGATAGAAGCAAACAACGTTGTTTAACTACTTATTCCTAACACTACTTAACCCTTATACACTTATATATATATATAAACCATTCATTCATACATCCATTCATTCAAGTTCTGTGTATAGTTACCAGCCTGGAAGTTGCTTGTGACAGAATACTGGCCAGGTACTCTGTACACAAGTGATGGTAGTGGGGAGCGAAGTCCTGATCAGATGCGCATCTGAAGCTCCTGGTAGGCTGGCAGCAGAACCTTGGACTCTGATTCCATAGTTTTTTAGTCCAGTTCTTATAGGAATTTCTTCCTATGCCAGTCTATGGAAATTGCTGCATCATGCTGATGTCTCCAGGGTGGCTGCCAGGTGCTCATCAGTGATCTCATCGGGTGGACCTCCAGTTTCTCCACTTGACACCTTTTGGTTGCACTGGCACCTGACGCCTTCTTCAGCCCTTTGTTGCTGTATTCTCAGGCTGGCACCTCTTAGAACCATTCACTCATCATCCAAGCACTCTCTCTCTCTCTCTTACATACATTCCTTAATGTTTCCCATACAATGTTTTTGTATAATAATAACTTTACATATATCAGAGTTGTAGTTACAGAAAGTTTCTGGGTGGTATTGCTTAAAACATTCTCTGAGTGCTGAATAAAGTTACAATGTTTTAAAGAGAACAGGCCTCAATTAAGTAACAATGGCCTTAGTCAATTACAGGGCTTGGCTCCCATAGCAGAGTTAGTGGCTTGACAATGCATTGTTACAATGTATCTCTGCAATGTCAATTTCAAGCAGCCCCTTGCACAAGCTTGAGTATGCCCTGGAGCGCAGAGGGGGGGGCTGTTTCTGGTTACATAGGATTATATTTTTAACAGTTCTAAGTTATATTACCTAATACATTATTTTCTAAAGGGGGCAATAATAATAATAAATCTAAACATTTAACAATCTTAACAAATAATAATAAGTAAGAAGAATTAATAATAAATCTAAACACTAAGTTGTGGGGAACAAATTATGGGGAGTCACTTCCATTTGGGGGAATCACATTTTTAATACATTAATATGTTATCCCTACAACCTTGCACTGAACCCCCGTGCCAGCACACCTGTTCTCCAGCCTGGGGCCAGAGTGAGCGTGTGGGTATTTGCAAGTGCCACAAAAGGAAAAGCAAGCACGGCTCGTGCGGCAGGAGTGCGTGTGCGTGTGTAAACTCCTGATATCACTTCAGGGCTGTAACACGCACATTTGCACAAATGTGTGCTTGTGTGCAGACAAGGAAAAACAAACAGGAGTCTACCGTGTGTGTGTGTGTGTGTGTGTGTGTGTGAGGCAGACAGAGAGTAAACTTTAGATAGCACTTTGGGGCTGCCCCCACACACTTTGCACACATGCATGCATATACAGACATGTTCCGGTATTCTCACACAAGTGCACACTTGCCTATGCACGCCCCCCCACAGACTCACATACACATGCTCACAAAATCGACTTGCGCACACTCCTTCACACAGAGGCCCAGACGCACCTTTTGACACACTGATCGGTTCAAGTGCATATGACTGTGTACGCACAGACACGTACAAATATACACACGCAAGTGCGCCGGTGGAGACACACACCCGCACAGTGCACAGCTACAAAACTGGTCTCTCTCGCACACAGCTGTGTTAGCCACAGACGTTTCCTGGGCTGCCCCAGCACTGGGCTGATGCAATCGGCTTGGCTCCTGCTACACACCGATAACTCAGGGTATTTGTTTAAAAAAAAAGTCTTGCAAGGCAGGATCAGACAAAAAGCAACCCTGTCAGTGTGCACCTGCGCGGGGGGGGAGAGGGGGGTTCATCTCAGCAAAGCCAAGTCAAGGACATTCCCTTCTGCTCTCTGCAGTGTGCGTGTGTGTGTTTGTGTGATATTTGTTTCTGCTCTCTGCAGTGTGTGCGTACTGCTCTCTGAGGCATGTGTTTGTGTGACATTTGCTTCTGTTCTCTGCAGTGTGTGTGTGCTGCTCTCTCCAGAGTGTGTGTTTGTGTGACATTTGCTTCTGCTCTCTGCAGTGTGTGCGCGTGTGTGTGCTGCTCTCTGCAGAGTGTTTGTGTGACATTTGCTTCTGCTCTCTGTGGTGTATGTATAGTAGATGAGATGTAGCCGTGTTAGTCTGGGGTAGCTGAAGCAAAATGCAGGACAATGTAGCACTTTAAAGACTAACAAGATGGTTTATGTGTGCTGCTCTCTGCAGAATGTGTGTGTGTGTTTGTGTGACATTTGCTTCTGTTCTCTGCAGTGTGTGTGTGTGCTGCTCTCTCCAGAGTGTGTGTTTGTGTGACATTTGCTTCCGCTCTCTGCAGTGTGTGTGTGTGTGCTGCTCTCTGTAGAATGTGTGTGTGTTTGTGTGACATTTGCTTCTGCTCTCTGCAGTGTGTGTGTGTGTGCTGCTCTCTGTAGAATGTGTGTGTGTTTGTGTGACATTTGCTTCCGCTCTCTGCAGTGTGTGTGTGCTGCTCTCTGCAGAATGTGTGTGTGTTTGTGTGACATTTGCTTCCGCTCTCTGCAGTGTGTGTGTGTGTGCTGCTCTCTGTAGAATGTGTGTGTGTTTGTGTGACATTTGCTTCCGCTCTCTGCAGTGTGTGTGTGCTGCTCTCTGCAGAATGTGTGTGTGTTTGTGTGACATTTGCTTCTGCTCTCTGCGGTGTGTGCACATGTGTGTGCTGCTCTCTGCAGTGTGTGTGTGCTGCTCTCTGCAGAATGTGTGTGTGTTTGTGTGACATTTGCTTCCGCTCTCTGCAGTGTGTGTGTGCTGCTCTCTGCAGAATGTGTGTGTGTTTGTGTGACATTTGCTTCTGCTCTCTGCGGTGTGTGCACGTGTGTGTGCTGCTCTCTGCAGTGTGTTTGTGTGACATTTGCTTCCGCTCTCTGCAGTGTGTGTGCTGCTCTCTGCAGAATGTGTGTGTGTTTCTGTGACATTTGCTTCTGCTCTCTGAGTGTGCGCGTGTGTTAGCTGTTACTCCAGGAAACAACATTTCCTACAGTCCCAGGCGGTAGGAGTTCCCCAGGCCTTCTGGAGGAAGTGGCTGGTTTTATTTAATCACACGCTGCTTTCGACAATCGCTTTTGCCGTTAGCTCCTCCCCTTCTTATCTCAGAGGGGAAAGAAGCAAACGAGTTAGGGAGCCCACGAGCTGCTGGGGTGGCACTGAGACCCCTCCCGGCTGCTGCTCTACGGCCATTGCGGAGCGCCAGCTGGCTTGTAGCTCCCGCGGTAGAGGCTCCTGCACTAAGCTCCAGAGGGCCCCGATTCGGGTTCCACCCACAGGACAGGTGAGATGTGCAGGCTGCTGTGATGTGAACATCCGCAAAGTCTAGGAGGGGCCCCCCAAAAGGCATCCACAACTGACACAACCCCGCCTCAGCCCCCCGCAAGGGTAGTTGGGTGTGTCCCGTCTCACCCACCCAGAACGGGTGTATCTACCACAAGTACAGCGCCCAGCAACCATGAGTCTCATCCAGAACTCAGACCTCCCAGGTCCATGTCTAACACACACGGACCAGCCACACGTAGGGTTGCCAGATGGTTGGAACAAAAATACCAAAACCCACCCCCTTAAAAAAAAAAAAAAAAAAAAAACACCGAGGAAAAAATTCTGTTGAAGAGGAAAAAAAGGGGGAGACCAAAATTGTTGAGCAAAAAAAAAAAAAAGACTCCAAGGACTTATTAAGCCAAAAAAAAAAATTAAAATAAAACAGCATTAAAATAGCATGTCCCCTTTAAGTGCAGGAATAGGAACAGGGGAGAAGTTGAGCACTAAGACCCAGGGGAAGCATTGCTTTGGCTGGCAGCCTTTGAACCAGGTAAGGATGGGGGCTGGGGTCGGGAGGCTGGGGGTGTTGGGGGCCAGAAGCGGTGTTGGGGGGGGGCAGGAGGCTGAGTGTTTGTAGGGGTGCCAGGTGCCCGGCATCTTCGCCTCCTGGCCAGGGAAAAATTCAGAAAATACCGGACAGCTCAGGTATCCGGCATTCTCTGAATTTTTTTACCGGACAGGAGCCGAAAACCGGACTGTCCGGGTGAATCCCGGACACCTGGCAACCCTACGAGCAGATCTAACACGCATACACCCCAAGAGCACCTGGGCATCGCAGCTAACCTCTGTGCATCAGAACCCCTGCGTGCTGCCCACGCTCTGCAGGGACTCACTGGGCACGTTCCAGCCAGCCGGGATGGCGTCTCTTTCTGAAAAACAAACCCTGACCCGCCCCCAAGTTCTGGCCTTGCAGCAGGGACGGTGGGGCTCAGAGCGATCCCTTCTGAGCAGAGCGGGTGACACGCCCGGGGGTGTTTCCGACCCACTGTGCACAGGCTACAGGGAGCATGGAGACAGGAGGGCCCGGGGAGGGAGCCGGGCCATTGCAGCTGTGTGCTTCAGGGCCTTGCCGGATCGGGGCCTTTACCCACAGACTAATTCAACCAGCCCATTCGCAGCTGTTCTGCGGCAGTGAGCGCTGCCGGCCGGGCACAATCCAGGCCAGGACAAGGTTTAAAGAGCCCCCGGCTCTGCCACGTGGATGGAGGCTGACAAAAGTAGCCTGGATCCCGATAGCCCGCGTGATCCCGAAGCTGGGGAACGGGTCGGGTCGGGGGTGCGATCCCGGCTCCGTGTCCTTTTTCCACCCTTCCCCCCACATTCTCAGCCACGGTTTTGACTCGGGTCCTTTCTTCTGCAAAGAACGGGGGCCCGATCCTGCCTGCTCTCTATTGTCAAGCGATGCCCCCTAGGGGCCGCATCCCGCCCCCCCTCCCCGACACATACTGAGTAGCATCTTTCTCTTGGAGGACTCGCTCCGTGGGGCGCTGAGGAGCAAGCGGCCACGCAGCAGGAAGGGGGGCGGCAGGACGGGCCCCCTCCTCGGGGCTCGCCCGTGATTATTTACGCACAAACCGCAGCACCAGCTTGGGCCCCCGCCCGAAGGAACTGACGGAAGGGGCCCCCCACAGCTAACCAGCGTGCCCCTAGCCGGCCCCTCCCTCGCTCCCAATAGGGCGTCTAGGGCTGTCAATAGCAGCTAGCCAGGAGGGGCTCTTGGAATCGGTCACTGCAGGGGCAAACGGCCGTCTGACAGGACCACTCATCCTTGGCAAAGCAGGGTGGACCCGCTGCCTTCGCCTGCCTCCCCGGAGCCTCAGTACCTCAGGCCTCCAGAGCAAGGCCTCAGCTCCCCAGCCCTGCCTGCCGCTCCCCAGCCCCGCTCTGTATCAGGAACCCTCCAGCTTCCCAGACAGCCAGGTCCCTCCTGCTCCACCGCAGGAGCAAGCAGGAGTGAGTCTTCTCTGCCCAGGAGCCCTTATTTATACAGCCCTCAGCTGGGCCCTGATTGGCTGCTACCACAGCTCCTGGCTCCTTAGCCCCGCCCTCTCCCAGGGCTGGATTTAACCCTTCTCAACCCAGTGCGGGGCCGAGGCCCCGTCCCAACTAGTATGTCCAAAGACGGGAGTAACTTGTCACGTGCAGGGCCAGTGTTAAGGCCGGTTGAGGCAGGGGGGATGCGGACTCCCTTTTGTCGTGAGGGAACCGTTCTGCGTCCTTATTCGGTCCTCGCTTGGGCGAGTTTAATCTGCAAGTCAGTTGCAGCTCTGCCGTTTCTCGGTTTTCAGGCATTGAAGTGTGTGTGTAGGAGGGTGGCTACTTGGAAATCCATCACTGAATGTCCAGGGAGGTTAAAATGTTCCGGGCAGGTCTGTGTGTGGTACCGTTCCTGCCGGCTGACGTGTGTCCCTTTGGCGCAGAGACAGGCCGCTCTGGCCAATGTCCGTGGCAGAGGGGCATGGCTGGCATAGACCACGTTAGTGGACGTGCAGGCGGATGAGCCCCTGATGTGGGTAGGGCCTGTGATGGCGTCACTTGTGTAGATGTGTGCACAGAGTTGGCACCAGGGTTTGTGGCAGGGGTGGGGTCCCGGGCGAGTGTGTCTGTGCTGCTGGGGCGTGTTCATCTCAGGTTGCGGGGCTGTCTGGAGGCGAGGACTGGCCCGCCTCCCAAGGCCTGCGAGAGCACGGGGCAGGGTGCAGACTGTCAGGGATGCGCAGGAGGGGGTGGAGCTGGGGGCTGTCAAAGCAAAGCCCCTCTCTCGTTGCACCAGAGAACCGCATGGCAGGAGAGCAGAGCCCCCCGGGGTGCTACTGCATGGACTTCGGGGATGAATCCGCCCAGACACAGGACGGGGGCTCTTTCTGTACCACCCGTACAATATGGAGGGTTCCCCATCCGCCTTGTGTTAAACCCTGGGCTGGAAGCCAGCAAAGGAGGCAGGGAACGGTTGCCCTCAATTTCGCAGTGGCGGAGAATTGCAACCGGGCTAAGATGGGCATGAGGATTTCAGCAGGGGCAAGGGGAAGGGGACTTTCCGGGGTGCGGCTGAGGAGGCGGGGGAGAGAGAGCAGGAGACTGAGAGCTCAGGAGCCAGGCCTGGCTCCAGTGATGTCTCTCTTTGCGAGTCAAAATCAGAGAGGCAGGGAGGCTGGAAAACGGGATGAGTGAGCCCGTGAAGGGAGCTGGAGCCGGGCAGAGGAGATGGAAAGGGGCAGAGGGAGAGGCTGAGCCGCGACTCGAGGAAGGGAGGATAATGCACAGAGAAGGAAGAAAGGTCAGGGATGGAGCTCTGCAGCAGCCATAGCAAGAAACCTTCCCCTCTCGCCTTGTCAATTCCACCATTCCCAGCTCTGGCAGCCGCCTGGCCTGGACCAGACTCTCTTGTCAGTTTCAAATCTCCGCGTATTTCCCCCTCCTGATGGCATTTCCCCGCTGCTGGCGTGTAGCCCCCAAAGGGGCTCGCCGACAGCCTGGGGGATCGATGCGGGGCTGCATGGTCGTCCCGGGTGAGCCCTTTTCACGAGGGGCCAGCCCCTCCGGTGGCTGCACGTCTCTGCTCTCCTTCCCCTGGGGGAAGGCCGGGCGGTGGAGGCCTGTGGATGAAAGGGAAGTCGGAGAGAGCCTTGAAACGAACATTTCATGCCCCATCAGTTTCCTGCCTCTTTGGACTGACACCGCAGCCGTCCATCCTCTGCCCAGGGGTCACTGTCCCACGGAGCGGCGCTGAGACCACCGACAGCGAGAGATAAGAGCAAGGGAGCTCCACAGCCAGAGCTGCGCGCCAGCTGGCGTACAGCTCAAGCTGTGGCGGCTCCTCCCCAAAGTCCCAGGTTCAAATCTGCCCCGTGGTGGTTACAATCACTTCCCCATCACAGGAGTCTCTCAGCCCCCAGGAATTGCTTCTGTTACCCCACAGGTCTGTAACCCTGCTGGGTGCCAATTTACCCACCCAACCATGGGGTTCCAAGTCTCTTGGACTTCACTCCTCCCTACACCAGGGCTGTTAGAGCCATAGTAGGAACAGATCTCTATTCCAAAGACCCGTCTACTATTACTTGAGCTACCGGCGAACCACCGCTAGCAGTATGGCCCCTATGACACACAGCTCAGATGTTCTAAGTCTGTCCAGCAGAGGGCTGCACCCACCTGTGCCTCCCAGCCAGTTCATTGCAGTCTTTGCCTGCCTCACAGCACCATAGGCCCTGACTCAGGCAAGCAGGTAAGCCTGGGCATATGTCCTAGTGAGTCAAGGACTGTAAGCACAGCGGGGGATGCTGTCATGCATCGGGGACTCTGTTTGGCGGCTGAGCGTGTCCAATCTGGTGGAGCTGGGGGCTGCAGTGCAGGGGCCGGATCGGGAAGTCCCGGCCACAGTGTTGCATTTTCAGATTTCCTGAGAACAAAGCAAAATATCAAACCTAGAAGGCTGGGGGTGGAGGGAAGTATCCACAGAGAAATCAGCACCACCGAGTTCCCCATGAGGGGCGGCGTGGCTGAAAGCAGGAAGCCCTGTTTGCCCAGGAGGTCCGAAACAAGGCCCTTCACCCCGCCGCGCGGCCGGTCAGGGAGGAAGTGGCAGGGAAATCGAAGCCAAGTGTGAACGTCTCCAGAACAACAGCCCATTTCCAGCTCACGCCCCACCTCCCCCGGCCTGATTCATCCCAACAAAGCTGAAAAGTTTGTCTCTGCCTCTCACTGGGGACTTGGCTTCCCGCATTCACACTCCTGGTGAACCCAAGCGCGAGTAATGTGCCAGTGCCGGGAGAGAAAGGCAAACAGGGTCACGCGCTCCCTCGCTGCTGCTCGCCGCCCTCCTTTGCCAGTCCAGACTTTTATGTGTTTGACGGATTTCTCCCCTCTCCTTTTTGAATCCGCCTCCCGGACACGTGCAGCCCCAGGCTGGGATTTCAGGAAAGGTTAAAAGCTGCAAGAGCAGGGGTGTGCCTCGTGCAAACCCGGGTGTGTTTGTGTGGCCGTGTGGCCGTCCTGCATCTGCTGCTGATGGGAATCAGAGCCTCGCCACTGTGCACCAGAGGGCCTGGCCGGCCAGCCGACACGGGGGGTTGATCTTGGGGCAGGAGGATGTTGCTTCTGCCCCAGCTGTTTCTATAAAGCTCCCGGTGCCTTTGGAGAACCGCATCGCAGCAGCCGGGATGTGCTACCGGGCCAGGAATTTGGCTTAGGAGCCCCAGCTGGGTGATCCAGGCTTCGGCCCAGAGTCAGACTTCCCCAGTGTTTGGGGTTCTTTGTGTCTGGGGTCCAGTCTCCATGGCATTCAGTAGGGGGCGCTGTTCCCTCTGGGCGGGTATGGAAGCAAAGCCACCAAGGGATGCTAGGGGCTGCTGTGCAGCAGGTGTCACAGTAGGGGGCGCTCTCCTGCCTCTCTGCCCCTAGGGGATGCTGTGCAGCAGGTGACTCAGTAGGGGGTCGCTTTCCTGACTCTCCGTCCCTAGGGGGCGCTGTGCAACAGGTGACTCAGTAGGGGGCGCTCTCCTGCCTCTCTGCCCCTAGGGGATGCTGTGCAGCAGGTGACTCAGTAGGGGGCGCTCTCCTGCTTCTCTGCCCCTAGGGGATGCTATGCAGCAGGTGACTCAGTAGGGGGCGCTCTCCTGCTTCTCTGCCCCTAGGGGGTGCTATGCAGCAGGTGACTCAGTAGAAGGTGCTTTCCTGCCTCTCTGCCCCTAGGGGGTGCTGTGCAGCAGGTGACTCAGTAGGGGGCGCTCTCCTGCCTCTCTGCCCCTAGGGGATGCTGTGCAACAGGTGACTCAGTAGGGGGCGCTCTCCTGCCTCTCTGCCCCTAGGGGATGCTGTGCAACAGGTGACTCAGCAGGGGGCGCTCTCCTGCCTCTCTGCCCCTAGGGGATGCTGTGCAACAGGTGATTCTGTAGGGGGCGCTCTCCTGCCTCTCTGCCCCTAGGGGATGCTGTGCAACAGGTGACTCAGTAGGGGGCGCTCTCCTGCCTCTCTGCCCCTAGGGGATGCTGTGCAACAGGTGATTCAGTAGGGGGCGCTCTCCTGCCTCTCTGCCCCTAGGGGGTGCTATGCAGCAGTTGCCTCAGCAGGGGGCGCTCTCCTGACTCTCCGGCCCTAGGGGGTGCTGTGCAACAGGTGATTCAGTGGGGGGCGCTCTCCTGCCTCTCCGGCCCTAGGGGGTGCTGTGCAGCAGGTGATTCAGTGGGGGGCGCTCTCCTGACTCTCCGGCCCTAGGGGGTGCTGTGCAGCAGGTGACCCAGCAGGGGGCGCTGTCCCGCCTCTTGGTATTGAACCAATGCCCTAGTGCAGTGCTTGGGGGTGCCATGCTACCCATATTCCCAACCAGCTGTCACCCTAACGATCCGGTGGTATTTTTCACACAGGTAGAAGTGACGGCCGTATTGCTCATCTAGCTTATTCCAAGATAACTAGGAAGTCCTCCTCCCTTTCTCCTGCAGATTCAGTTAGATGCAGCATCTCTCCCTTGCTGTTGCTGTGCGCTGTTAAAGAGCCCTCCTGTTGTGCCCCAGAGGTGGCTGCATGCTGGTGGAACGGTGCCTGCAGAGACACAGCAAAAGGTTTTTGTGGCCTGCTGGGATAAAAGGTGCTGTGTAAGGAGGTATATTTATTGTTGCTGCTGTTGTTTATGCAGTGACAGGCTGCCTCCCAAAGACAATGTCAAGGAATTAAAACAGTTGATTTTTAAAACACAAAAGCCGGCGTATCTCTGTCAATCGCTCCTCAGAGGAATCTGGCTAACGATGAGCACCTCTCATTAACTTGCCCTTTTCCCTGGAGCGCGGAGACCAGGTTTTGAACATCCTCAGGTTACAGCTCCACTCCGGTTGTCTTCATGTTCGCAAGAACGTAAGAACGGCCACACTCAGTCAGACCAAAGGGCCTTTCTGCCGACAGCGGCCAATGCCAGGTGCCCCAGAGGCAATGAACAGAACGGGGAACCACCACGTGATCCCGCCCTGTCACCCATTTCCAGCCTCTCACAAACAGAGGTTAGGGACACCCTTCTTACCCATCCTGGCTAATAGCCACTGATGGACCTAACCTCCATGAATGTATCTCACTATTTCTGAACCCTGTTGAAGTTCTGGTCTTTACCACATCCTCTGGCGAGGAGTTCCACAGGTTGACTGTGCGCTGCATGAAGAAAAACTTCCCTTTGTTTGTTTTAAACCCATTAATTTAACATGGTGCCCCCTAGTTCTTATGATATGGGGGAAATAAATAACTTTTCCTTCTTCACTTTCTGCACACCTGGCGTGATTTTATAGACCTCTCTCCTAGCCCCCCTCAGTTTCCTCTTTTCTAAGCTGAAGAGTCCCCGTCTTTTTCACCTCTCTTCAGAGGGCAGCCGTTCCAAACTCCTCGTCATTTTTGTTGCCCTTTTTTGAACCTTTTCCAGTGCCAAGAGAGCTTTTTGGAGAAGGGGCGACCACACCTGTATGCAGTATTCAAGATGCAGATGTACCATGGTTTTATATCCCGTACCCCCCCTCTGTATGTACCACCATCCACACACGCCCAAGCACACACCACGCACTTATCGTGTGTGTGTGCTCCCCCACAATCCCAGCTCCCACGGTCACGGCAACCCACACGTGCCCCCAAACACAGGACACCCTCTTTTGTGTTGCCCCCCCCACACACACTGCTCATCCACTTTCCAGGTGTGATCACACACACACACCCCCCACACGCAGACCCGCAACTCCCCCTCCCCTCGGCCGAGGTCACGAGCGAACTTCCGGGGCTGCGATTCCTTATGCATCCCTGCTCTAACGTGGCCTGACAGGCCAGTTCATTTGGTACCTCACACATAAGTGATCTGAACTGCCTGCTATTTTCGTTGATGCTAATTTGCTCTGTGTTTGGCGCGGGTTCACGCTCCGGTCAGCCTTGCCTGATACTATATTCCCGTTTGTCCCAGTAAAGGTTTGCCTGTCAGCTCTGCTTAGTCTCCACGTGCTTTATGAACTGTGAATGCACCACAGCCTGGGACTGGCACATGTGAGCGGGCAGCCTTTTGCCAGAACCGCAGTGGCTAGGAATGGGAGATGGGGGGACCAGAAGGGAAGGGGGGTGGCGCACGTGCTCCCGCCCGGTTATCTCTGAGCGGGGGGATCAGGAGGAGGAGGAAAGGACCCAATGCCAAGGAGAGATTCTGTCCCACTGGGGAAACCCAGCTCTCAGCACACGGGTGGAAATGCAGAGTAACACTTCATCACATGGGGTGCGCACCCAGTAAACTCCACCCCACCACCGGGGGTTCCCATCCTGGCACACCCCAAACAGGTGGCAGAATGAGGCTTCTTTGGCCGGCCCGTCGCAGGAACAAGGCTCTTCCAAGACGGGAAAGTGACTTCCCATTCCTTACGGGTACGGTCCTATTGCAGCCTGGGTCCCTGCCAGCTCTTCGCATGGCTCCCGGCTGGCTTTTGCCGCAATGCAGCCAGCCCTTGCCGGGGCTGCGCGCCACGGCACCCCCACTCCCTTTCCCCTCTGCGTCAATCACATCCCAAGCTTTTGCTGCAAGCCCACAAACCTGTTTTAGGCTCCTGGTGTCCCCCTGAAGAGCATAAGAACATCAGAACGGCCAGACGGGGTCAGACCAAAGTCCATCCAGCCCAGTGTCCTGTCTGCCCACAGTGGCCAATGCCAGGTGCCCCAGAGGGAGGGAACAGAACAGGGAATCATCCAGTGATCACCCACCTCCAGAGAAACAGAGGCTAGGGACACCATTCCTACCCATCCTGGCTAATAGCCATTGATAGACCTCATCTCCATGAATCTGTCCAGCTCTTTTTGGAGCCCTGGGCTTCACCAAATCCTCTGGCAAGGAGTTCCACAGGTTGACTGTGGGCTGAGTGAAAAAAAAATTTCTTTCGTTTGTTTTAAACCTGCTGCCTATTCATTTCATTTGATGACCCCTAGCTCTTATATTGTGGGACTATGTAATTAACTTTCCCTTATTCACTTTCTGCACGCCAGTCATGATTTTATAGACCTCTGTCCTAGCCCCCCTGAGTCTCCTCTTTTCTAAGCTGAAAAGTCCAAGTCTTTTTAATCTGTCTTCACACGGGACCCACTGCAAACCCCTGTCAGAGGTGAGCCGGGCGGAAGGACGCTCACGTCTCACAAGACACTGCATCGCAGACCCAGTGGGAGTAGCCAGTGGCTTTTCGCTCCCTCGGGGAACGTGGCCCGCTTTGAACCACGGCCGCCTGTCACGCGGCAGATGAGCCTGCCCCCTCCGCCAAGGGGGAGCCGGACACAGCCCGAGAGGTGCCTGCGGGAATGGAATTCAGACTCTGGAACGCTCTGCCAACGCCGGGCAGCGTCCCCCAGGATCGCACCCCGATGGCCCCTCTGCCGTCTGCTCCGGCCTCCCTGAAGCAGCCACGCGGAACAGCCACGCCGTGGGCAGCGAACGGGGTGTTTAAGCCACGGGAAAGGAGACGACCACTGCAGTCACTCCGGATTGACACCGGCTCTCTGTCCGGCCCTAAATCTCCCCCACTTAGGCTACGGGAAATCTCCAGGGTTGGTTATGTCATAGAACTGGCTGGCCCCAAGGGCCGAGTGGCGTAACGTCCCCAGCTTCTGGGCCCTTCCAGCCACTGACTCCAGGGGCCTTAACAAGCAAAACCCTTAAACAAGGAGACAGGGCAGATTTCAAAGGGGCAGTGACTTGACCAAGGTTA
The DNA here is from genome assembly GCF_049634645.1 of Pelodiscus sinensis. Lineage (NCBI taxonomy): Eukaryota > Metazoa > Chordata > Testudines > Trionychidae > Pelodiscus > Pelodiscus sinensis. The sequence goes on along the minus strand of NC_134715.1, from coordinate 133,433,141 downwards.
CACAGAGCTAGTGGCAGAGCTAGTGGCAGAGGTGAGAAGAGACACACACCCCCTCCGGAGGCCGGAATGTCAGTGCTCTGCTCTAACCACTAGACCCTCCTGTCCCTTTCCACAGCCAGCAATTAACCCAGCCTTCCAGGCAGCTGCTCCCCTCTGCCCTGCTCACTGTCCCCCAAAATCTGCCCCACAGCTGGGAACAGGATCCTTAAGAGCCTTCTTCTGCTCTAACCACTAGACATTCCTTCCCTTCCAGAGCCAGGAGCAGAACACAAAGGGCTGACACCCGAGCCCCTCCTCAAGTCACTCGTCTGCTGCATCGTTTCCTCAAAATGGTTCCTTCCCTGTTCCGTGGTCCAGCTGCCCAGCCCCAGAATGCAACGCTCCGGGGGTGTCGCCAGGCAAACGGGGCCCCCGGGGGCTGAGCCGTACAGCGTGGCTCTCCCAGGAGCACAGAGTAAGAGCTGCTTTAGAAAATCAGGCACCATCCTTTTCCATGGGGGGCTCTTGCAGCCGGCTCATCCAAACCACCCAACACACACACCCCTGCACCAGGTGGGCTGGGAGCAGCCAGCAGGGCAGGCGAGAAGCAGCCATGTGTCCCCCTAGCTCCCTCGGACGGGATGCCCCGAATCCCAGCCCCAGTGAGCAGCCGAGCCGTGGTGCCACGCCGCAGGGACCTTGCGGCACAGCGTGAGTGGGACCCCAAGACGGCCCGAGGTCTCTTCCCACCCTAGGAGTTATGAGTCTATGCCCTGGAGGAGGGGCAGCACGCGCAATGAATCACAGATTTGTGTGTGTGAGACAGCAGGGAACACAACCAGGGTCTATGAGCCAAACTCTGGCTTCGGCTGGCCCCAGGCGTCACAGCGTAACCCACCCGCCTGGCAGGGAGCGACCCCATTATGGGATCTGTGCGGGGGGGCAGGCATGGAGTGTCTCTGGATCACAATTAGCCCCCCCCCACCAAGCATCTGGACCTGGGGGTACAGAACCGGGGCAGGACCCCACGAAGGGACGTGTAGTACCGGCAGGCAGAACCGAACCTGGGACCTCCGGAGCTTGGTGCACGAGCCCCTCTCGCTCTCCGTCTGGGGTCCCACTGCCGTTCCATGGGAAAACCCACCCCCTCAGCAGGTGTGGGCATTACCCCAGCAGCCAGGACAGCTGCTTTCCGAAGAGCCAGGTGGCCTGGGAGAAGCTGAGCCCGGGTTCACGCAGCAGGCGGGTTTGTCTCCACGCTGACGCATTTTGCAGCAGGGTTGCTTCCTGTTTTCCCCGCGTCCGCTCAGCCGAGTGGCTGGTGAGCCGACTAGCTAGCGGAGAGGTGTCCACAGAGGGAGACTCTCCGGGCGGTTCAGCCAGGGGTGAAAGTCACTTGCATTTCTTCCAGGTGCCATCCTCCCGTACCCCCTGGGGGTGTGAATATTCCTAGGAAGCATCTTTTAAAATGACTTTAAATTGTGCTGCTGGCAGGACAGGCGGCTCGAATACGGCGCAGAGGGGAAGTCAGCCAGCCTGTAACTTAAAATCGAATGGGGGGGGGGTCCCGATCTCTGCTTACACACTGAATATAAAACCGCTTGATTTCTGCAAAAGGATCCCCCTTCGCCGCCTACAAGCGAGGCCCAGACAGTACGACTGGTCCCATCAGGCCAGACTTGAATCTATGACAAAAAGCACCGGCTGACACCCGCAGAGGGGCTGGGATGGAAAACCCTGTGAATGGCAAACACCCGGAATGAGAGGGCGCGGGGCGGGTTTACAGCGCGCCTGGGCAGAGAAAGGACCGGAGGGGGCTGAGAGCAGCTTTGCTCATGGCAAGCGTGTGGCTGTGGGGCCGTGAGTCTCCACCTGCAGCTCGCAGGCCAGTCGGCCACAGCTGCAGGGCATGGCACACGCTCAGGGCCATACGGGTCGTGCGTATAGATGTACAGTGCGGATGTGGCCCACGTCACACACCGAGAGCTGCATATAAGGACACAAGAACAGCCAGACGGGGTCAGACCAAAGGTCCATCCAGCCCCGTGTCCTGTCTGCCCCCAGTGGCCAAGGCCCGGGGCCCCAGAGGATGTTAACAGAACAGGGAACCATCAAGCGGTCACTCCCTTGTCATCCATTCCCAGCCTCTGACAAACAGAAGCCAGGGACACCATCCCTACCCAGCCTGGCTAATAGCCACTGATGGACCAGACCTCCATGAATGTATCTAGCTCTTTTTGGAACCCTGCTAAAGTCCTGGTCTTCACAACATCCTCTGGCGAGGAGTTCCACAGGTTGTCTGTGTGCTTTATGAAGAAAAACTTCCTTTGGTTCTTTGAAACCTGCTCCCTAGTCATTTCATTTGGTGGCCCCCTATGTGGCGCACAATGGCAAAGAGGGTGATAGTCATTGCTCTGCTCTTGTGTCTACTCAACCTGAGCATCACCCAGGCCCTATGAATTCAAGGCTCTCAGTGAGCAGACACCTGCAATGCAAAGGCCAGTTCTCACCGGATGCCTCTGTCTCAGGGGGTGGTTTTGGGGGAGGCGGACCGGAGCACGGCAGCATCTGCAGGAAGCCCTGCTGCGTGTTTTGACAGAAACAGCACATGCAAGCCCGTGCCAGGGGGCGGGGGGAGTTAGGGAGCAGAGGGATGTGAGGGGAGGGGCTGGGGGGAGAGATAAGGGAGGGAAGACCAGTTGTGGGCAAAGGTCGGGGAAGGGAAACATGGAGGCCAGATGGGAAAGAATGGATCAGGCTCATAAGAACATAACATAAGAACATAAGAACGGCCGTACTGGGTCAGACCAAAGGTCCATCTAGCCCAGTAACCTGTCTGCCGACAGTGGCCAGCACCAGGTGCCCCAGAGGGGGTGGACCGAAGACAACGATCAAGCGATTTGTCTCCTCCCATCCCTCTCCAGCCTCTGACAAACAGAGGCCAGGGACACCATTTTATCCCCTGGCTAATCTAGCTTCTCTTTAAACTCTATTATAGTCCTAGCCTTCACAGCCTCCTCTGGCAAGGAGTTCCACAGGTTGACTACACCTGTGGAACTCCTTGCCAGAGGAGGCTGTGAAGGCTAGGACTAGAATAGGCTCACATCCTCCCTTGACCTTACCACCCCTGGGGGGGGCAACATGAGGGGAGGAGAGCTGGGGGCTGTCTGTGTGGGGGGTGGCTGCAGGGAACACAGCAGCCGTGCAAGAGACCCCCCAGTAAATAGCTCGTCCCTTGCTCTTTAAACAGCCCATTAACAGCTCTTTAAATACCTCCCCTTTAAATAGCTCCCCCTCTTGAAAAAGTCCAGGCCAGCTCTTTAAATAGGTCCCTGATGATTCTTTAAATATCCCCCCTTGTCTTTTGGGGGGTGCACCCCTTTACTGTCACCTCTGGTCACCGCTGAAAATCTCTGCGAGCAGGAGACGAGACGCTGTTGCTTTCGGCTGTATCGACGCACTGACCCAGGACACCGCGACTCAGGTGGACTCAGTCTCAACTTTAGGGGACTCCCGTGGGACCTGGCCTGCTTCAATTTCCGTTGGTTTCTTGGATGTTCTTGATCAGGGGTCTCAAACCCCCGGCCTGCGGGAGTCCAGGTGGGCGGGGAGGGGAGGCCTGTCCATTTCTGTCCCTCAAGCCCCGCCCCTTTGCACCACTGCCCCGCCCTCTCCCCCCCAGGGCACCCCATCCCTGAGGACACGGCCTCTGGGATGACTGGGGGGAGCTGGCGTGGGGCGGGGGCAGCATGATAGTTCTCCGTTCTCTGCCCAGGCTGAGCCGTGCGATTTGACTCTCTGTTGTCTGCCCGGGGCCTCGCACGGAAGGCACTAGTGCAAATCGCTCCCGCGAGCCCCTCGAGGCCTTCTGCAGAGGGGAGAGCGGCCACACAGACACACTCACACACAGACACACACGCAAACACACACACAGACACACACACACTAAGATGCACTCACACACCGACATACACACAGAGACACACACACTCAGACACATACACACAGTCACACACAGGCACACACACAGACACACTCACACAGAGACACACACGCAAACACAGACACACACACACAGATGCACATGCACACACAGACACTCAAACTCACAGAAACACACTCACAGATGCACACATGCGCACATACAGACATAGACACACACTCAAACACAGACACACACACACAGATGCACATGCACACACAGACACTCAAACTCACAGAAACACACTCACAGATGCACACATGCGCACATACAGACACACATTCAAACACACACACTCAGATGCACACACGCACTCACACACACAGAGACACACTCAGGTGTACAGACACATGCACACACATGCATATTTTTCAAATGCACATGCACACTCAGGTGTACGCACACATGTACACACACATTCAGATGCACTCACACTCACTCACACACTAAGCTGCACACACACATTTTCAAAAGCACATGCAAACACTCATGCATGCACACATGTGCACACACAACTACGCTCAGAAGCACACACTCAGCCTCACACACATTTTCAAATGCACACGCACACCCTCAGATGCACACACAGCTACGCATACACAGAGCACAAAGAAAGCAAAAGCAACTCTGTCTGCAGGACAGATTCCTCATCACTGGGCTACTCCAGTCGCAGGAGGCTGATAAATAAATCAACCCCCGCTGAACTATTGGCATCGGCATGTGACATCCCCGAGTGAAAGGAATTCCCACAGGGCAGGAAAGGACCCCGAGGGGGCGTCTATACTGCACCGGAGCTCGCAATAAGCTATGCAATGTGAGCGATGCAGTGTCGACTCCACACTTACTTTGAAATCACCCGCTATTCCGAAACGCCCCTTGCTCCTTGTGGAACGAGGTTTACAGGGATGTCGAGCCCGGTCTATTTCAAAATAACGGGCGCTCTCAAAGGACGCAGGACAGCGATCTCGGGTTACCTCTGGTCTCCTGAAATAGCGCGGCAGGGTAGACAGAGCCTCAGAGCTCTAGTTCAGTCCCCTGCACTCAAGGCAGGTCTCCGATTATAGGCTAGATTCTGTCCCTAAAGGGTGTTTGTCCATCAGGCTCTTAAAAGTCTCCAGCGATGGAGATTCCACCACCCCCCTAGGCAATTTATTCCAGTGTTTCACTCCCCTGACAGGTAGGAAGTTTTTCCTAATGTCCAACCTAAACCTCCCTTGCTGCAGTTTAAGCCAGCTATATAGTTTGTGGGGGGAGACAGGTAAATCCTTGGGCACGTCCCGTGCCTCAGTTTCCCCATCTGTGGACTAGAGCCAGTGATCCTGCTCTCCTGTGAAAAGCGCTTTGCGATCGCCCAGCGACGAGGGAGGGGGTATTATTCATTAGTATCATGAGAAGATCCTTCATTAATTCCTCCCATTAAAGATGAATACAAAGTGGCCGTGGGCTTACTTCCCTGGGCCACGCTCTGCCTTGAAAACCAGCCACTGAGCCGCCCGACAATAATGTCAATTACACACGCACAGATCACTTTTTAATGAGCCACGTCTTGAGACGTTTAGCGGGAGCAAGGAATACGCCCCCTGCCAGCCCGGATTTGTTCACTGCCTCGTTCCTGCAAAGTCACGCCATGGTGCTAATCCCCCCGCGGGGGCCAGCTTCTCGCTCTCCCTTTCTAAGCCCCCTCCCCGGCCCCCACAGCCAGAAGCTCCCCATTTGAGGTCCTCGGGAAAGAACGAGGCTCCATCCATGCCCTGCTTCCTACCACCAGGTGCCTCGACTCTGTGCTAATGGATTGTGGTCAGGGCTTGGGCACCACACACGGACCTGGAGGGTGGGCTTGCCAGATGCTTTCACCAAAATCCCGAACATGGCAAAACAAAAGAAAACCTGGGAGACCAAACTTGAGTGCAAAAAAAAAAAAAAAAAAAAAAAAAAACTGGTACTGCACCTTTAAGAATCCCCTCGCTCCTCGTTTCCCCCACGCCAGACGTGGCAAGGGAAGATTGTCCCCACTGGCCTTCCATCCAAGAGAAACATGGACATGGGTTTTTTTTGGGGTTGCCAGATGATTTAACCAAAAATACCAAACCACCCCCCGTCCGCCGCAAAAATAAATGGGGAAAAAATTCTGTTGAGGGGGGGAAAAGGGGGGAGACCAAAGTTGTTGAGCAAAAAAAAAAAAAATCCTGAGAGTTATTAAACAACCCACCCACCCCGCAAACAGCATTAAAACAGCATGGCCCCTTTAAGAAGGTGCAGAGTCAGAATAGGGATAGGAAGAGGGAGCGGTTGAGCACTAAGACCCAGGGAAGGCATTGCTTCCCCTTGCTCAGGTCTTTAGGCTTTTTGCTGGTGGCCATCTTGTTTTCTTGATCGAGCCAGAAGGCAGCTTCCCTGGGGAAACAGGTAAGCAGGGGACCCGGGGGGGGCGGGGGCTCGGACCAGTTGCTGAGTGTCTCATACGGTTGCCAGGTGTCCTGTATTTTCGCCTCCTGGCAGGGGAAAAAACCCAGAAAATACCGGACATTTTAGGTGTTCGGTATTTTCTGAATTTTTTTTACCGGATAGGAGGTGAAAATACCGGACACCTGGCAACCCTATCTGAAGCTACGTCCACCCTGCGCCTATTTGCGGCAGAAATATGCTAACGAGGGACTTATTTGCATGAGTCGCAATGCCGTTAGCATATTTTCTGCTGTTACTTTTTGCACAAAGGGGTTTTTGCGCAAAAAGAAGCAGTGGGGACGTTTCCTGTTTGTGCAAAAACCCCTTGCACAAAAAGAAACAGCAGAAAATATGCTAATGACATGGCGACTCATGCAAATGAGTCCCTCATTAGCATATTTTCTGCCGCAAAAATGCGCAGGGTAGATGTAGCCTGTGCAGCACCTCCGGGAAGCCAATTGCACCAGATGCTGGTACAACTCACTAGAAGAGGCCTTGCCCCACAATGCCTGCTGACAACGCACCACAGCTGTGTCTACATTAGCATGATCTTGCACAAAAGCGGCCGCTCTTGCGCAAAAACATGCTGCCTGTCTACACTGGCGGGGAGTTCTTGCGCAAGAACACGGACGTTCTAATGTAAGAAATCAGGGCTTCTTGCGCAAGGACTATGATGCTTCCGCTCCGGAAGAAGCCCTCTTGTGCAACTGTTCTTGCGCAAGAGGCCAGTGTAGACGGCCACCATGAATTTCTTGCGCAAGAGAGCGGCTAGACTGGCACGGATGCTTTTGTGCAAAAGCACATCTCTTGCGCAAAAGCACATGCCAGTGCAGACGCTCTCTTGCGCAAATACTTTAACGCAAAAACTTTTGCGTGAAAAGTATTTGCGCAAAATCTTGCCAATGTAGACGTAGCCAACCTGTGGGTAACACAAATCAGGCCACTCGCCCGGGGGAGGGGTGAGCATCGGAGCGCAGAGCCAGCTGCAATTTTGTGATCCATTTTTGTGTTCTGTCAGTGTCTGCGGTGCCATATGAATCAAAACCAAGTCCAGTTTTGGGGACTCCGCCGAAGACACTGCGAAAGGCCGGGGGGGTCAGACCGTGCTGAGAAACTGACCTCAGAAAACCAAGCCCTGCGAAGGCATCTCATTTACCCGCTCGAGAGAGAGAGCGTGGAGTGTAGGTCTCTGAAAACATCCACTCCATGTGCAGCGCCTGTCAAAAAAGCAAACAAAATGTTAGGAATCATTAAAAAAAGAACAGGGAATAAGACAGAGAATCTCTTATTGCCTCTATACATCCATGGTGCGCCCACAGCTTGAATACTGCGTACAGATGTGGTCGCCTCATCTCCAAAAAGCTCTCTTGGCATTGGAAAAGGTTCAGAAAAAGGCAACAAAAATGATGAGGGGTTTGGAACAGCTGCCCTCTGAAGAGCGATTAAAAAGACTGGGACTTTTCAGCCTAGAAAGAAGGAGACTAGGGGGGCATAGGATAGAGTCTATAAAATCATGACAGGTGTGGAGAAAGTGAATTAGGAAAAGTTATTTACTTGTTCCCATAACATACCCCTCTGAAATCATAAGAATTAGGGGTCACCAAATGAAATTAATCGGTAGCAGGTTTAAAACAAAGGGAAGTATTTCTTCATGCAGCACGCAGTCAACCTGTGGAACTCCTTGCCAGAGGATGGTGTGCAGGCCAGGACTTCTACAGGGTTCAAAAAAGTGCTGGATAGATTCATGGAGGTTACGTCCATCAATGGCTATTAGCCAGGATGGGTAAGGATGGTGTCCCTAGCCTCTGTTTGTCTGGAAATGGGAGACAGGGGAGGGATCACTGGATGGTTCCCTGTTCTGTTCCCTCCCTCTGGGGCCCCTGGCATTGGCCACTGTGGGCAGACAGGACATGGGGCTAGATGGACCGTTGGTCTGACCTAGTGTGATGGTTTTTATCTCAAGTGGTTCTCCTGTGAACTGAGACACCCCAAATCCTAGACTCCTAAGGTTGGAAGAGACGTCAGAAGATCACTGAGTCCAACCCCCTGGTCCAGATCCCTCGTCTCTTGGGAAAACTTCACTCTAAGTGTTTGTGATCGTCAGTCAGACGGGATCTGAGTTGATCGGTGCCACGTAGCCCCCTTGTCGGGGGGCAGAGAGACCCGCTAGCCGCCGCGTGACCTTACCGCGACATTTGCAAAGGGACAGTGGTCCCCTCCGGCGTGCTACACAATCTCTGCCTGCCGCCCCCTGGAAGAGTTACTCCGCTTTGCTGCCCGCACAGGGATCCTGCCCACGCTCTCAGCTGGCTCGACCGCCGGCCGTGACGCCACCCCCGCTCCGCGGCAAGCCACACGACTCACGTCCTGCGCCTGATCATCTCATGCAAGGAGACAAGAGCCCGCCAAGCAAAGGTCAGCGCGCGGGGGAGAGGCAGGCAGTTCGGAGGCCGCCCTAACCTTTCAGCTCCGTCCCTACCTGCCTCCGCTTCCCCCACCCTGTCCCCTCCGCGCCCATCACACTGCTCCGGGCCAGGCTGGCCCACGTGGCATTCCCATCACATGACAGTCTCCAGCCCAGTTGTGTGGGGCTGGCAGCCCCACGTCGGGAGGAATGAACAGGCCCAGACCCAGCGGGGCTGAGATTGGACACAGGGAGAAATCGGCGGGTTGAGGAACATTTTTCTCCCCCGTTTCCAGGGCGGTTCAGTTGGCGGGCAGCTCCTCTGCCTAGGGGCAGTGAGAGGTTGATACATAAGAACATAAGAATGGCCGTACTGGGTCAGACCAAAGGTCCATCTAGCCCAGTATCCTGTCTGCCGACAGTGGCCAGCACCAGGTGCCCCAGAGAGGGTGGACCGAAGACAATGATCAAGCGATTTGTCTCCTGCCATCCCGCTCCAGCCTCTGACAAACAGAGGCCAAGGACACCATTTTATCCCCTGGCTAATGGCCTTTTATGGACCTAACCTCCATGAATTTATCCAGCTTCTCTTTAAACTCTATTATAGTCCTAGCCTTCACCGCCTCCTCTGGCAAGGAGTTCCACAGGTTGATGGACACAGCTCAGCCACCGGAAATGGTAGCACGCAGGAACCTGTCGGGGAAGATTCTGACCAGCCCAGGCACTCCGTGATGGGTTTCAAAGTGGCCGTTCTCTTGCAGAATAATCTCAGGGCCCTGCTAGAGAGAGAGAGAGACGGCAGGTCTGCTCTTCTTGTGTACATCCACCTGGGGACTGAACACCCAAATGGCATCAAAAGCTAAGTAGGGGGCATTTCCAGCCCACTCTATTAGCCTCACGGAGCACGGGCACTGCAACTGACGGGGTTTTGTTGTTTCTCCTCCCCTCGTTTTGTTTTATATTTATCCCTCTGTGCCCCTTGCTCCACTCCTCTGAAGAAGTGGGCTGTGCCCACGAAAGCTCGTGATGCCATCTATATATTTTTTCTTAGTCTCCAAGGTGCTACAGGACCACGCGTTGTTCAAGTTTTTCCCCTCAGTGTCGATGCAGCTCCATCAACAGACGAACGCTTTTATCGACCTGCCTACTGCTGCTCGGGGAGTGGATTACATGAAGGCGATGGAAAAACCCCTTCTGCCGCTATAGAAAGTGTCTATATACTATGGCGATCCAGCAACATCGCTACAGTTCCATTGTACCCAGTGGCTACAGCTACACTACGAGTTTTCTTGGCAACAAATATGCTAATGAGGGACTAATTTGCATGAGTCGTGATCTCATTTGCATCTTTTCTGCCGATCTGTTCTTTTTCACTGGGGTTTTTGCGCAAAAACAAGCAGTGTGGGGCTACGTCTAGACTGGCATGATTTTCCGGAAATGCTTTTAACAGAAACGTTTTTTCTGTTAAAAGCATTTGAGGAAAAGAGCGTCTAGATTGACAGGATGCTTTTCCGCAAAAGCACTTTTTGCAGAAAAGCATCCGTGGCCAATCTAGACGCGCTTTTCCGCAAAAAAGCCCCGATTGTCATTTTCGCGATCAGGGCTTTTGTGTGGAAAACAAATCTGAGCTGTCTACACTGGCCCTTTTGCGCAAAAGGACTTTTGCCTGAACGGGAGCAGCATAGTATTTCCGCAGGAGGCACTGATTTCTTACAGTAGGAAGTCAGTGCTTTTGCAGAAATTCAAGCGGCCAGTGTAGACAGCTGGCAAGTTTTTCTGGAAAAGCGGCTGATTTTCCAGAAAAACTGGCCAGTTTAGACACAGCCTGGATGTTTTCTTTTGGCACAAAACCCCCTTTTCCTGCAAGAGCCTTCAGGAGACCTGTGTTAGCTCCACAGTCTCTTCCCTGGCAGGCAGAGGGGGCATTACTCAAACCCACCACCATGCATTCTGCAGGCGAACGCCTTATCCCCTAAGCCATGCCGGAATCCACCCCTACTGCCCTATTTCTGGCAGGTCCTTTATGCTCCCTGCCTCTGGCCACTTCACGAGAGAGAGGGGACTTGAACCAACTATCCTACCCTCCCCAGGTGAGCGCCCAAACCCCTAACCCACGCCAGAACCCTTTTCTTGCTGGAAAAGGGGGTTTTGTGCAAAAAGAAAACATCCACACTGCTTGTTTTTGCGCGAAAACTCTAGCGAAAAAAACAGCTCGGCAGAAAATATGCACATGAGATCACGACTCATGCAAATGAGTCCCTCGTTAGCACATTTTTTGCAGAGAAAACTTGTTGTGTAGACATAGCCACAGTGTAGACATAGCTAGAGCTAGGGTTAAGGTGGTTTCTCCTAGCTCCTGGTTGTACGTCTAATCCGGGGATCACAGCATATCCCCAAAGTCCCTCCAAACTTCGGTTTACCTCCCTGCCGAAACAGAGCTCAATGGCAGGTCCCTACTCACGGGTGAGGAAAGGTCCTAAATGGATGATATTTGCCAAGTGCAGTGGCCAAGATTTTAAAGATGAGGGCTGTGTCTAGACTGGCCAGTTTTTCCAGAAAATCAGCCGCTTTTCCGGAAAAACTTGCCAGCTGTCTACACTGGCTGCTTGAATTTCCGCAAAAGCACTGACTTCCTACTGTCTGAAATCAGTGCTCTTTGCAGAAATACTATGCTGCTCCTGTTCAGGCAAAAGTCCCTTTTGCACAAAACTTTTGCACAGAGGGGCCAGTGTAGACAGCTCAGATTTGTTTTGCGCAAAAAAGCCCCGATGGCGAAAATGGTGATCGGGGCTTTTTTGCAGAAAAGCGCGTCTAGATTGGCCACGGATGCTTTTCTGCAAAAAGTGCTTTTGTGGAAAAGCGTCCGTGCCAATCTAGACGCTCTTTTCCGAAAATGCTTTTAACGGAAAAACTTTCCCGTTAAAAGCATTTCCGGAAAATCATGCCAGTCTAGACGTAGCCCAGGTGTCTACAATCTGGCTCTGAAACCAAGATTTTGGTGTCGAAACGAGTAGCCAGATTTTCGAAGTTGCTAAGCACCCATCCGCTTCCACTGATGTCACTGGGGTCACCGGCTGCCCTCGCCCTGTGCCTAGACCCCCTTCGCGGGCCTGACTCCCCCTCCCCTTTCACACAGACGTCTCCCAAAGCCCCTGGCTCTTGCCACTGAGAAATGCTGCGTCCGTTTCAGGGCCCCGTCCGCGCCCAGGGGTGTATTTCGCTGCCCCGCGCCGGGTTCTGCCGTGCGCAGGGCTCAGGGCAGAGCCGGTTCTTCTCTCCGGGCGGGGGGGCAATTCCGAAAAAGTGGGAAAAATGTCAGTCGGGGAGGAACCGGAACGAAACGGTTCCCACCGTTTGGCCAATCAAAGCGTTCCAAACAGCACTTGGGGTCCAAACCCATTTCATTCAACCCCAGACTCAGGGCGTCCCGGCTGGGCGGGAGACCAGCCAATAGCGATCGTCCCACCCAGCGGCTTCCAGACGTTCTTTCTCGTGACCCAGTTGGGGAACATCGTTGACGGAGTGCAGGCTCCGGGGTGGGGCTCAGAGAGGGAGGGGGGCTCTGGCTTTGGGGGCAGGGCTGGGGCGGGAGGGGCTAAGGCAGCTTCCTGCCTCTCCTGGCCCCGCAGACCAGGCTGCACCCCAGAAGCAGCTGCCAGCAGGTTCCCAGCCAATGGGAGGGCGGAGCTAGTGTTTGGGGCAGGGGCAGTGCGGGGAGCCCTGTGTGCTTTCCCCCTCCCCCCTCACCTAGGAGCCGGGCCTGCTGCGGCTGCTTCTGGGGTGCAGCGCAGTCTGCGGTGCCGGGACAGGCAGGGAGCTGCCTTGGCCCCCCACTGCTCCCCTGATCCCCCTGCAGCACCGAGCCCCAGTGCCCAACACCCCCCCACCCGGCGCTGGGGCGCGCCCCCTCCGTGTAAAACCGCTGCTCTAACCTGACCCGCTGCACAACACAGACCAGAGAACGCTCCCCTACCCTGCCCCCCCAAATCTTTCCTGCTGGATTTTGAGCTCTTTTTAAAACTACTTTTAAATTAAAGGCAACTTCAAAACAAAAACGTGTTCCTAATTAGAAAACGTTTCCAGTTTTTCAGATTTGGTGGACACAATGTGGTGAACACAAGAACGGCCAGACTGGCTCAGCCCAAAGGGCCATGTAGCCCAGTGTCCTGTCTGCCCACAGTGGCCAGTACCAGGTGCCCCAGAGGCAATTAACAGAACAGGGATCAAATCTCCCGTCATCCATTCCCAACCTCTGACAAACAGAGACTAGGGGCACCATCCTGTCTATCCTACATGCATTTATCTAGTTCTTTTTTAATCCTTCATAGTTTTGCCATCCTTTGGCAAGGAGTTCCACAGGTTGACTGTGTGAAGACAAACTTCCTCTTGTTTTAAACCTGCTGCCTATTCAGTTCATTGATCCCAGTTCTTGTGTTAAGGGAAGGAGTAAATAACACATCCTTATTTACATTTTCCACACCCTCATGATTTTACAGACCTCAATCTATATCCGCCCTTAGTCATCTCTTTTCCAAGCTGAAAAGTCCCAGTCTTATTCATCTCTCCTGACGTGGAAGCCGTTCCAAACCCTTTGATCTTTTTCATTGCCCTTTTCTGTACCTTTTTGAATTCCAACCGATCTTTTTTGAGATGGGGCAGCCAGATGTGTGGGCAATATTCAAGATGAGGAAGTACCGTGGATTTGTATAAAGGCAATAGGTTATTTGCTGTCTTCTTGTTGATCCCTTTGCTAATGATTTCCAATGTCCAGTTGGCTTTCTGGAGTGCTGCTGGGTAGCGGGGGGATGTTTTCAGGAAAGTATCCGCAATGGGCTCCAAGGAAATGACCCACATGTGTGGAACGTTTCGGTTTGGCCAGATCTGCAGCCTGGTTGCCAAAAAAAGAACCAAATTCCGCGGCGTCTGTGAAGGCCCCGAATGCGCGGTGCAAGCTGAAGGGAGGCCCATCCGCCCGGTGCGGAGAGGCAGCCCCCTCTGGGGATGCGGTTCGCAGGGCCGGCTGGGATAGCAAACGGCAAAGGAAGATGCTGCCGCTCGGAGTGAATCCGGACTATCCGCGGAGTAACAGGAAGCCCCCGAGCCTGGCTCGGCGCTGGGCCCGGCCTCACGGCACCCCACTGCCCGGTGCCGCAGGGATCCGCTATTGCTGTGAGCAGAGACACTGAGAGATCTCAGTCCACGGGAGCAGATTTAGCGCTGTTTCCGCGACTCCCCTTGCCCGGTGCTTCCCCGCAGCGCTCTCCTGTGCGGGGTCCCGTCGTGCTGGCAGGACCGAGGCTTTTAGCCCCGCCGGGGTGAGGAGGGAACGGGCTGCAAAGCCTGCCAGACAGCTGCCTGGCCGGGTGCTTCCGTTCAGCGGGTAGGGCCGGGCTTAGCTCAGGATCGGGCCCCAGGGGGCCTCTCCTCACCCTGCCCTGGGAAGCCCCATTCCCGGCTCCACAATCCCAGGAGCATGGGGCAGTGCGGGGCAGAAACGGGCAGATCTGGAGCCGCAATTCAGGGCAGCCCAGAGCTGGGATGCCAGGCCCAATCCACCCTGGGAGGGGGCACGTTGCACCGCGCCGGTGCCAGGCTGGCTCCCTCGGATGCCTCCCTTGAGCACCCCCCGCGCCTCAGCCCCGAATCGCAACAGCCCGGCTGGCCCCCGAGACCGGGCTGAGCTCCCAGCCCCTCACGCACACCCCAACGCCAGGCAGGATGGGCCCCCGTGCTCCCTTCTCCTCTCCTCGCCCCGTTCAAACCCGGCCCCCAAAAGCAGGCCAGCAGCTTCCCCCGCCGGCGTCCCCCAGCCTGCTCCCCTCGTGGGGGCCAATTCCCTCTCCGCCCAGCCTTCAAATGCCCAACCTGACCCTCCACCTCCCAACGGGCCCTCCAGTCCGACCTCTACGGACGCAGAGCCTCTGGCGCCTGCGCTACTTCGGACTCTCCTGGGCACCAGAATGGGCTTCACAGTCCAGTAAAATCGAACCTCCGCCTCCACGTGGTTCTTCCCAATGGATTTCCCCGTCCACACACGCGAGAAGCAGGGCCTGCTGTCCCGTTCTGCCTCCCCGGCCTCCAGCCAGCGGGGTCCAGGTGCCCATGTTCCCGGGCCGGGCTGATCGGAACGTCCCAACCACGGCATCGGGCGAATCCCCCGGGAATTACCCCAGAGAGCTGCCCTTCTGCTTCAGAGTTTCGGCCTCCTCTTTGTGAATGAAGCGACGCCGGTCCCAGGCCACGGAGTGACCCAAAGACAACGGGCTACGAGGGCTGAAACTGACCAGGCTAAAGGGCGAGACTCGAGCGGTGTTATTTCCGCACATACATTATTTGCTTCTTGAGATTCGGTGCCTACAGACATCGGCTCTTTTTGCCAATCTCGGTGTCTAGGCTATCGGCAGCGGGATCTCTCAATCCACCTGCAGCGTGTCACCGGTTGTTTACACTGATCCGTGGCACAACGGGATCTTTGGGGACGGGAGACGCGAACCTTCATTACAAACCCCCACCAATGCATCGGTGCAATTTTAACAAAGGGGCTCCGTGGTGGTACCTCCCCAAGCGGGCTGGGAACCTCACAACTCTGGGGTGCTGCCGAGAGGAGACAGGAAGGCAGGGGGAATCGGTTTCCCTACGGAAATGAAATGGATTTCTTCTATCCAACGCTAGGGAAAGAAGCCGTCTTCTGGCAAGCAAGCTCCGATCACAGGCAATTGCTGGATTTGGCTCCAGAAAAATATGCCCGAAAGGTAGGGAGAGCAGCTTGTGTGATCTGAACCTGAGTGGGAAATCTGTTGGGGGCAGTGAATGGGATGCAGGCTGGAAGATGTGTCGCTAAAGACGCTGTTTGAAAACACCCAACACTTGGCATGTACTGGTCTGTCCCAAAGGTTTGCTTTTCTGGAGTATCCTCTCGTCCCTAGAAGAAAGACAGCTCTGCCCGGGACGGGGTAGGAAAATCCAGAGATGGGTTAATTCCCTTGGAAATCACATTGGCCCCCTCCTAGGTACCCCCCACGGCCCCTCAATAAACCTATCTGGTAAATGCCGTGTTGCTGTGTTGGGGGGAAAAACACCCTCCTGCCCTGTCTAGGAGACGGTACCGGGGTTTCGGGACTGCGCCCCACTCAGCCGGCCCGCCATACCCTCCAGACAGACACTCACTCACCCTGAGCGGCTCCCAGACCCTCTCGGCGATGCCCTGCGAGCGCCTCTGAAACTTTGCCACAACTTCAGACCGAGGCAGAAGTTCCTTCTGGTCCCCCCGCCCCACCCGCCTCCCTCCCAATCCAACCGCTCAGCCTAACCCAGACAGACAGGCCGGTGCCGACGGCTCAGCGAGTTAATGAGGGGTTGTGCTCTGGCGACTGTACTCCCCACCACACACACACACACACCCCTCCAAAGAGGTTGTGGACTTAACCCTTCACAGGCTGTTTCTTCCCTCTGCAGCAGTGGGCTCTCATGCTTAGACTGGCGGAAGTAAAAATAGTGCGGCAGTGGGTGCAAGAGGCACATATGCGGGGAGAAAGAGAAAGAGAGAGAGAGAGAGAGAGAGAGAGAGAGATGGTGTGTGGGGGGATGGATAGATAGATGGGGTGGGGATATAAATATAGATATAGAGAGAGACAGTTGATTCTTCTGAATGACCCATCCAGCTTAAATGGCCCATTCCCAATGGACTGGCCAGCCTAGGTGTAAGCTACCTTGTGGGTGTTCCCCCAACAATGATCACATCTGAGATACAGACACATACACAATATTCATAACTTCAGCTACAGGGATGATACATGGGTTGAATCAGGATAGTCACAGAGTCACCATAAAACCACAGAATCATACGACTGGAAGGGACTGTGAAAAGTCATCAAGTCCAGACCTCTGCTTTCACGGGGACCAATCACCATCTAGACCATCCCTGAGAGGTGTTTGTCTAACCTGCTCTTAAATATCTCCAGTGATGGAGATTCCACAACCTCCCTAGGCAATTTATTCCAGGAAGTTTTTCCTAATGCCCAGCCTAAACCCAATGTGGAATTATGTATAAAAAAATGCTCTCAAAACAAGAACAAGGTAAAACTTTAGCATCTATAAGTCCACTCAGTCCTATTTCTTGTTCAGTCAATCACTCAGAGAAATAAGTTGGTTTCCATTTGTGGGAGAGAATGCTGCCCGCTGCCTGTTTACAATGTCACCAGAAAGTAAGAACATGGCACTATTGTAGCTGGCATCACAAGGTATTTTCATGCCAGATGCGCTAAAGATTCATGTGTCCATTCCTGCTTCCACCAGCGTTCCAGAGGACATGCCTCCATGCTGATGACAGATTCTACTCGAGGATTATCCAAAGCAGTATGGACCAACTCGTGTTCATGTTCATCATCTGAGTCAGATGCCACCATTTTTTGGGGTGATTTGGCGTCTGTGGTTTCTGCCTTTGAGTGTCGCTCTTTTAAGACTTCTCCACATGCTCCACATGGCATTCCTCTCCGATTCTGGAAGGCACTTCAGAGTCTTAAACGTTGAGTGGAGTGCTGTGGTTATCTTTAGAATGCTCACCTTGGTACCTTGTGTTTCATCAAAGTGTTCTTAAAACAAACAACATCTGCCAGGACATCATCTGAGACCGTATCACACAAAGCGTGTGGCAGAATGCAGGTAAACCAGGACAGGAGACATACAGTTCTCCCCAAACGAGTTGAGTCACACATTTAATTAACACATTATTTTTTTAATGAGCATCAGGAGCACGGAAGCATGCCCTCTGGAATGGTGGCTGAACATTTAGCCTGTCTGGCATGTAAAGACTTTGCAAACACCAGTCACCAAAGGGCCATGCAGGCGCCTGTTCTCATTTTCAGGTGACACGGTAAACAAGAAGCAGGCAGCAAGACTGAGGGGGGATTTGGTAGCAACCTTCAAATTCTTGAAGGGAGGTTCCAAAGAGGATGGAGAGAGGCTGTTCTCAGTGGTGACAGATGCAGAACAAGGAGCAATGGGCTCAAGTTACAATGGGGGAGGTCTAGGTTGGATATTAGGAAAAACTATTTCCCTAGGAGGGTGGTGAAGCACTGGAATGGGTTACTTAGGGACGTGGTGGAATCTCCATCCTTAGAGGTTTTTAGGTCTCGGCTTGACAAAGCACTGGCTGAGTTGATTTAGTTGGGATTGGTCCTGCCTTCGTCAGGGGGCTGGACTTGATGACCTCCTGAGGTCTCTTCCAGCTCTATGATTCTAGGATTCTAGGATTATCTCCTGCAAATGGAAATCAATTTGTTAGTCTGAGTGATTGGCTGAACAAGAAGTAGGACTGAGTGGACTTATAGGCTCTGAAGTTTTACAATGTTCTGTTTTGGAGTGCAGTTTTTTAATATATAATTCTACATGTGTAAGTTCATCTTTCGTGACAAAGAGATTGCACCTGTATTAGGTGAAATTAAAAATGCCAATTCTTTTTGTTTTTTAGTATGCAAATATTTTAATCAAAAATAAAGTGAGCACTGTACATGTTGAATTCTGTGTTGCAATTGAAACCAATTAGTTTGAAAATGTAGAAAATATCCAAAAATCTTTAGATACATGGTATTCTATTATTGTGCACGATTAATCGCGATTAATTTTTGTTGTTGCTTGACAGCCCTAATATATAATAACCGGACGACTTACCCGGTGTTGCTCTGATCCTTCAGGGCAGGGGGCTGACGGTGTGTGAGGGAGTACAGGAGTCATGTTTGAGGGGAGGAGGGGCTCAGGGCAGGGGATGTTGTGTGGGGGGTATTGGAGTCAGGGCTAGGGGGTGATCAGGGGCTCAAAATAGGGGGCTGGAAGTGTGAGGGGTACCGGAGCCAGCAGGGGCTGTGCTGCCCGGGCGGCAGCTCTTCAGGGCTGACCGTGGAGGGGGCTGTACTGGCTGGGGGGGGGTGGGCAGGCAACTTACTTCCATCACTGCCCCCTGCTGGCCCAATGGGGTTATAGCTGTCCCAGTCCCCATATCTAGCCCCTTGCAGCCCCCTGTGGTCATGACATGGTATAACTGTCCCTGCTAACAGCCCCCTCCCTTTCCGTGTTACTCAAAACAAACCCATTCCAGGCACATCCCATTGTCCTGGCACAACCAAACCCTGCCCTTGCTTTCAGTGACGATCAGAGGAATCTGTGTCCCGAATTCGGTGGGCCTAGCTCTTGACTAAGCAGGCAGACGGACAGACAGACTCACTCCATCGCAGATAAACCCTCTCAAATATATAGTAGAGGATGGGCCCAATCCACTCACTCTTCTCAGGCAAAGTCACCAGGTGTGGTAGGCAGGAGTGTGTGTTTGTGGACCTACGCACAAGCAGGTGTAGGACCGTGCGGGTGCGTTGGGGACCCTGTGGCTCTCTATGTGCTTGTGATGGCGGGTGGGCCTGGGGTTGTGTTCATGGTGTCGGTGTAGGCGTGAATCCTGATATGGCGCTGTGTGTGTGTGGACACGCTGGGCTGTCCGCCTTAGCCTGACTCCCTGTATGCAGCCCGGCTACTGAGGGCCGCACCATCCTACCTAGCTCTCTGGCTGCCTGCCCCATTCTAGTCCAGCGCTTTCTCTCCAGCCACCTTCATCAGCATTCCCTGTAAGCCATGTGCTTGTGCGGCCACTCGGGAGAGATCCCAGTGCTGCCCCGCTGATTAGCAGAGCACCCCCAGCTCGGTTTTGTGTTTCTATTGGTGGTGCACATTCACACGCGCCTTGGTGCACATAGAACATTATTCCGCACATGGATAGAAAAAAATCCACATAAGGACAGAAAAGATTAGAAGGAACATTGACCACCAACCATACGCTCCAACCCATCCTCACGCACACCCAGCTCACACCAGGTTGCCAGCCCCATCTCTCTTCCTCTCCCCCATCTCATAAGAACGTAAGAACGGCCGGACTGGGTCAGACCAAAGGTCCATCTAGCCCAGTATCCTGTCTGCTGACAGTGGCCAGCACCAGGTGCCCCAGAGAGGGTGGACCGAAGACAATGATCAAGCGATTTGTCTCCTGCCATCCTTCTCCAGCCTCTGACAAACAGAGGCCAAGGACACCATTTCTATCCCCTGGCTAATAGCCTTGTATGGACCTAACCTCCATGAATTTATCTAGCTTCTCTTTAAACTCTGTTATAATTCTAGCCTTCACAGCCTCCTCTGGCAAGGAGTTCCACAGGTTGACTACATGCTGTGTGAAGAACTTTCTCCTATCAGCTCCATTGTCACTCCTGGCTGTCGGCTCTCCGGGACTGTCTCTTTTGGTCCGTGCGTGTACAGCACCGAGCACCCGGGGGCCTGGTCCGGAAGGGGGTTCCCGGACATTCCAGGAATGCCAATAATACATCACCACAATTTGCTGTCCATCCAGGCACCTGACCTTCCCGTGCCTCTCCTTTTCAAGGGACTGCCCACGTGCCATTGTGAAGCCGGGAGCGGACAGGGCTGCTGCAGAGGCCAGTGCATCATCTTGCCCCTCCCAGGCGGCGACCCCAGCATTCTTGGTGCTGGCGAGGTGTCTGCATGGGAACCCCCCGGGCAGGCTCCGCCGTGAAGCTGTCACGGGCATTTCGAGGCCTGATTGAAGGGTCTGTCCCGCCGGACAGGCACATCGCGGCCTGGCGCTCCGCAGACAAAGCGGCCGAGGGGAAGCTCGTGATGTTTAAAGCCAACACGGGATTTTCATTGCCATTCATTAGCCAGGCCCTAAGGGAAGGAAAGTGGATACTCATGCCGCCGAGGGTGGGGGGGCGAGCCGGGTGAGAAAGTCCCTTGGCAAGGCCGGGGGGCAGGTGTGGGAAGTCAGCGCTCCTGTGGGGGGCGTGGCTGGGCAGGCAGAAAGCAACGGGCTGTTTCTCAGGGCTCAGATGCCGTGGGGATGGGCCCTGGCACAGACTAGCTTTGGTGTAAAATCGGGGGGGCCTAAGGCCTGGGGGCCGGATGCAGCCCCAGACGTGCCTGGATCCGGCCCCTGCGGCTCCCCTCCCACCCCGCTCTTGCGCTCTCCCTCCTGCTTAGACCCCACCCCTCAAGCCTGCTTCCCGGCTGCCCATCCCACACACTGAACCCCTCATTTTTGGCCCCACCCCAGAGCCTAGGGAGGCCCACAAAATCTCCTAGCCTGGGCCCCCCAGGCTGTGGGGTGGGGCCAAAAATGAGGGGTTCAGTGTGTGGGAGGGGGCACGGGGGGAGCGTCTTACTCCTCCTCAGTTGGGGGCCATGTCAGTGAGAGTTTTGGGGGGGTTGTTTTGTTCTTCTCACTTTTGTGCAGCCCCCAACTGACTTTTCTGTGGGTCAGCGGCCCCCGACCCAAAAAGGGTTCCCCACCCCCAGCTGGAAAGCCCCGGCTGGAATCTGTGGCCTCCCTCCCCTAAGCGACTCCCTTGGTGTGTGCCGGTGTGTGAGCAGAATGCAGTGAGGGAAAGACCAAGCGATGGGAGTGGGGGGGGAGGTTCTGAGAGCCGCTGGGTCTGGGACCTGGTCATTCTTGTGGTGGGGAGTTCCGCTGTCTAGGCGCAGCACCCGGCAGTGTTCACCTGGGGGCGCTAGAGGGCACTCGGGAAGGGGCAGGAGAGGATGGGGAGAGAATCCAGCTGGACCAGCCCCCCACCCCACCCTCCCCATCTTTATTAACCAAGCCCCGGGGCCTTGCCTTGGCCTGACTAAAGCAACCGGCCCACGGGGAGGCGGGGGGCCATTTTAAGGGGAGACGGAAATGGCAACCCCCCAAGCCGACCTGCCTCCGTCTCCTGGCTGGAGGGTCCCTGCGGAGCCGAGATGGTTCCCGTTGCCTGGGGCTGGGTTCTCCCCACGTGCTGTACCCCCGCTGGTGGGGCCAGCCGACCCCAGGAGCAGCACTGGGGGGCTGCAGCAAGGGGCAGGAGAAACACCCAACCCGCCCGACCTGCGGAACAAGCCAGCGACAGGCCTGGGAAATAGCCAGTTGACCGTGAGCCGGTTACACCGAACGTTTTGCGGGTTAACCGGGATCCCGCGGAGGGGGCTGCCTGGCCACGTCCCACTTGCCCCCACCTGGGGGCCGGGCTCGGAGCTGCGGTTGCCACATGGCCGGGTCAGGGTGCCACCTGCTCCCGTCCGCGGCACTGGGTAGGGGATGCCAGGGCCACTGTGGGCCAGCTTTGCTACCCTGTCTGGGTTCCCCCCACCCGGCCCAATTAACTGGTTACCTGTCCAGTAAACCTAAGGCTTCCTGGGTATCCAGGTAACCGGATCCATCCCTCCCTGCGAGAATCCCCCGCAACCCTGGGCGAGGAGTTCCAGAGGTCCCAGACCCTGGTGGCTAGCGGCCTCTGAATGGGTGTGTCTAAACTTCATGGCTCCATCGACGGAGCCATGTAGATCTGTTTGTTCGGCAAAGCGAAATGAAGCCGCGATTTAAATAATCGCGGCTTCATTTAAATTTCAATGGCTGCTGTGCTGAGCCCACAAAGAGCTGATCCGCTGTCTGTCGGCTCAGCGCGCTAGTCTGGACGCTCCCGCACCGACCTGAAAGCCCTTTATCGACATCCTCATCCTACAAGGCATAACGGGAAGGTGGATAAAGGGCTTTCAGGTCGGCGCGGGAGCGTCCAGACTAGCGCGCTGAGAGGACAAACAGCTGATCAGCTCTTTGTGGGCTCAGTGCGGCAGCCATTGAAATTTAAATGAAGCCGCGATTATTTAAATCGCGGCTTCATTTCCCTTTGCCGATCAGCCTCATCTGCATGGCTCCGTCGATAGAGCCGTGTAGTTTAGACACAGCCCATGTGTCCAGCCATGGGCCGGCCAGGCCTTCCCCTGCAGGCCTGAAGGGTCACTGCCCGGCTCAATTCTCACCCACTGGAGTCGCCCCCCAGCTCTCTCCGTGCGAGGCGAGGCGCCGATGGGGCTCTCTGAGGCTGTCGCTCCCCAGCCTTGCCGGGAGGGGGGGCCGGACGGGCTGGCCTCTCGAGGTCCCTGCCCGTCCTACGATGCTTCACGGCGGGTTCTCTGCTCTTTCCAGCGTCCTCAGGCCCCTTCTCCGCAATTGAACCCAAGCTCACCAGGCACTGGGCTCCGGCAGCTGGTTCTTTTGGCCCCCGGGGAGCCCGTCGGGCTGGTGCCGCAGAGAGGCAAAGAGCGGCGCCCTGCCAGCCACCGCCAGGCAGCCCCCTTGCGGCACGAGGCAGCAGCTGCTTGGCGGGGCAGAGTCGGGGCAGGGACGCCCGGCGGGTCCCGGGTGGGGCTCTCAGAGCCCCGTCGAAAGGCGAAGAGGCAGGCGGCTTCCCGGCAGGTGAGGCCACGAGGGAGGTGAGTGACTCGCTCAGGGTTACGCAGGGGCTGGACTCAGAGCTGTGTCAATTCCAGCCCCCCCCCCCGCCCGACCCCTTTACACAACCGGTAAGAGCTCCGGATGGGGGGGTGGGGCAGAGAACCTTGTGTCCAGCTGACTGGACGGGAGACGCACTAGGAACCTCTAACAGCACAAGCAGGCTTGACGTCGGCTCCGCTACCTTCTCTAGCATCCCACGGCCCCCCGGGGCTAGGCGCTGCACGGACCCCCCCCCCATGTGGGGTTAAAGAGGCAAGTCGTCCAAAGAGACGGCGGGGGAGTCACCTGCTGAGATCCCACGCCAGGGAGGGGGAAGCAAAGGGGCCAGCACTCAGCTCACCTGATTTCCCAGGACAAACACCTCCCCACTAGACCGCACTGCCTCTTGTTCTCCCCAGGGCGCAGCGCTCTAGCGCACAGAGATCAGCAGCACCCCAAGAGCACGCTGAGAGAACAGCCCCCCATTGCCTACAGGTCCTTGTTGTTTTTTTTCCAGATGGGGAAACTGAGGCTCATTTGCCTAAGCTAGTGACACTGCAGGGCTAGAATCGAGGTGGCCTGGCTCTGCCCTCCATCCACTAGACCACCCGGAGCTCCCCTAAACTCGTTCTGAACCCTTTAGGTGCCTCGCCTGAAGCAGGCGCTCTCCCTAGGAGTAGTGGTAATTCTCATCCCCAAGTGCTGGGTGTGGCCACAGAAACAAGGTGCAGTCTGGGAGAATTAGGAGACAATCCACGTCCTCTGGCAGGGTGGTGCGCATCCCCGGGGGAGTAAGGTCGTGTCAGCCTCCCCGCTCCAGCGGTGCATTAGAAATGCAGCCACCTCTGGGGCAGAACACAGCGACTGCGAACAGCGCCGCACAACAGCCTGGAGCAGGAGCTTGGTAACATCTTGGTGGCAGGATCCCACTCGGGAGCTGATGAGATCCCAGCAGTCACCAGGCTGGGGCTGGGATCCCTCATTCTTGAGGGAGCATGGAAAGGAATCAGGCCGGAATTCCCGGCCACAGGGCCCAGCTTTCTTCCGCCAGCCACAGCACTGATTTCCTGACCTCCAGCGTCCCCTGGTGGCAGCTCTGCCAAACTGCCCAGGGAAAGGCCAAATAAAGAGGGGTCCGTCCCAGCTCTGGGGACTGGGGCGAAGGTGGTGGACTCCTTTGGGGGCACAGTCACCCTCCTGGTCCTAGAGGAGCACTGATTTCCCATCCCGACCATGGGAAAGTCACTTAAACTCTCAGCGGCTCAAGGGTCCATCTGGAGGTTCTGATCCAGGCGGAGGCCTCGAGCTGGTACCTCTCCTGGCCTGAGGCCACCACTGATGGGCTCTGGGATTCATGATAGGAAACCGAGGCCTGTCATTAGGTACCTGAGCTGAGAAGGATGGGGGTCCTTTGCTACGGGGTTCCTCAGAGTGAAAACGGTTTGGGGGAACAGTGTGGCCCAGTGGCTACAGCACTGAACGGGGACTCAGGAGACCTGAGTTGCATTCTTGGTTCCTCCACTGGCCTGTTGGATAAGTGTGGGCAAGTCCTGGCTCCGTGCCTCAGTCTCCCCATCTGCAAAATGGGCACAACACCAGTGATTGCTTTTCTATTGTTTGGAAAGCGCCGTGCAGAGCCAGGGGTTACCATCTGGGAGAGGGATCAATGTCTGTGTTCATACAGCAACTCGCACATCCAGCCTGGCGCCACCACAGTGTGAAATAATAAACGAGGATTATGCCTCATCTCCCTGCCTCTCTGGGGGCAGCAGCAAAGCCGGTGTTGTGGGTGCCAGCAGCCGGCTCACACATATCTGGCCTGCCTGCATCCATTACCAGGTAACCATGCCTGGAGGCAAGGGGCTGAGTTAACCAGCAGGCAATCTTGGCTTGGCTTTGGGACATGCACTGCTCCTGCGTTCTGATCCTGGCCTCATTGCTCTGTGCCTCAGTTTCTCCATCTGTAAAGGCAGCACATCTTCCCTCTTTCCTATAGGCGTGGCGAGGGTTAATTCATAGACTCCACGGGCAGAAGGGCCCCCCTAGCTTGACCTCCTGCATAACGCAGACGTGCCCCGCAAAAATCTTTCTTTGAACGCTGACGATCTTTTAGCGAAACGTCCCCCACATTGTAAAACCAGTGTTGCAACAGTCCCAGGAGCCCCCTGGTGGTAAGGTGCGAGAAAAGTGCAGTAAGTACACAAATATTTACAATATTTATCTAAACTGACGCTGGCCTAGGCAAATATAATTTCAATCCAGAAAAAACAATGCTTATTTTTAAATGATTTTCCCCGTTTTTTATTCATTTCTCGGTTCGCAGTTGTGCAAAATTACAGGGGGAAGCTGCGATTACGGGGTGGAGCCAAGATCCTCTAACCCCTGTCCCCCCACACAGCTAAACACCCCCCTCCGATCCCATTCCACTGAAACCAGAGGAACCCACACACCTCCCCAGCATTGCAACACGGCCCAGACACACCATGGTGGGGCGCGGGGCGCTCACAAGCCCTTGTGCTCTGCCACTGTCACTTTGCACGGATGGCAGTGAGTTTGCCCTGGTGCGTGTGCACGCGTACAGTGAAATCGAGGTTCACAGACATTTACTGATAATAAGCAGGGGCGGTGGGTGAAGGGAGGGCTGGGGGAGGCAAACCCCCAATCCTGCCCTGGCCCCACCCTCAGCATCATGCAGAGGTGAGGTGGGGTGGGGTGGGGTGGTGCGGCCTGAGTCTCCCTGGCCCTGGAGTAGGGAGAGGGCGCATGGCCCCAGTAGGCGTTCTGGGGGTGGAATACGGGTTGGGCCAGGCTGGCGGTCGCACACCCTCCACCCCGATAATAAGCTAGTCCTTCCGAGCCTACATACCTCACTTTTTCCACCTACCGATCCCAAAGCACCTTCCAAGGCGGGGCGGGCGGGGGCAGTGCTCTTGTCCTCGTTGCGCAGATGGGGAAACTGAGTCACGGCGCGGGGCCCCAACGTGGCGGTGATCACCGTGGAAGGCTCGGTGCGAGATAGCCCATGGAGCCTGCAGAAACACAGCCTCAATCTCGGGCGCGGTACCAACCGCGTGCACAGTCCCCCAGGCTCCCCTGTCACTCAGAAACGCCCCCGAAGCTGGCCAGCGCCCCCACTAGCCCTCTCCCTCGGGTGCCCCGTGCCCAGGAAGGTGCCGACGTGCAGACAGGACGCGTGGCAAGCAGCCACGGCAGAGCCGCCCCCACCCAGGCCAGGGAAACTGAGGCTGGCTTTGTGCTGTGACAGAACTAAAACGCCGGCTGGGAGTAACGGGGGGGTGGGGGGGCTGCCAGGGCTGGGCGAGCTTTCTGGCCCACGGGCCATATTTGTAGGGAAACCGCCTGGCAGCCCCCGCAGCTCCCATTGGCCGCACTTCGCTGTTCCCGGCCTATGGGGGCAGCACGCAGCGACCGCCCCCCCCCCGCAGCCCGGAGCCACCGCCAGGGCAGGCAGAGGGGGCGGGGCTTCCCTGCTGGGGGCGGGGCTGCGGCGGGACAGGCTCCGCCCTGGGGGCGGGGCGGGCGCTGCATCAGCTGACGGGGCGGGGCGGCTCCCGGAGGCTCATGGCTGCGCTGTTCGGCGGCGTGGAGGGGTGAGTGCCAGCCGGGCCGGGGGTCGCGGTGCCCCCTGGCGGAGCCCTTGGCTCTCCGCCTTGCGCGCCTGCCGGGGGGGGCAGACCCCTCCCCACGTGCTGGGGGCTTCCCTCGTCTCGCTCCGGGAGCCCCCCGGAAGTGTGGGATGCCCGGTCTCCGTCTGGGGCCAAGAACTACCCCCCCCAACGTGCGAGCCCCCAGCCCCCGCCGTGCAATGCCGGGCACCCATCTGCGTGTGAGTGTGCATTCCCCTCGTGCAATGCTGTGCACCCATCTGCGTGAGTGTGCATTCCCCACGTACAATGCTGTGCACCCATCTGCGTGTGAGTGTGCATTCCCCTCGTGCAATGCTGTGCACCCATCTGCGTGAGTGTGCATTCCCCACGTACAATGCTGTGCACCCATCTGCGTGTGAGTGTGCATTCCCCTCGTGCAATGCTGTGCACCCATCTGCGTGTGTGTGCATTCCCCTCGTGCAATACTGTGCACCCATCTGCGTGAGTGTGCATTCCCTACGTGCAGTGCCGAGCACCCATCTGCGTGTGAGTGTGCAATTCCCTGTGCACCCCTCTGGGTGTGAGCGTGCATTCCCCACGTACAACGCCGTGCACTCACCTGCGTGTGAGCGTGCAGTTCCCCACGTGCAATGCTGTGCACTAATCTGTGTGTGTGTGCATTCCCCACGTACAATGCCGTGCACCCATCTGCATGTGAGCGTGCAATTCCCCATGCACCCATCTGCGTCTGTGTGCATTCCCGACGTGCAATGCTGTGCACTCATCTGCGTGAATGTGCATTCCCCATGTGCAGCGCCGTGCACCGTACTGCGTGTATGCACAGTTCCCCCCATGTGCAATGCCTTGTTCCCATTTGCGCATGGATGAGCAATTCCCCTCGTGCAAGCCCATGCATCTCTGTGTGTCTGAGTGGTAACTGGTGGTGGTGCCTTCTGCCCCCAGCCTGTGATGCTGTATCTCCCGTGGGGATGTTCGATATCGGATCCCCTGCGGACAGACTGGTGCTGCCCCGCGCTGCTGCCTCTGCATCGGCGGTGGCAGGCGGGCGCCGGAGGAGCGTGCGGGTAGTCGATGAGATTAACCGATAACCCTGAGTTCCTTGTGTGGCCGGCGACCCGCCAACGTCCCCGTGCCCCAGAGGCGCTCCGCTGTGCCAGTCGCCGTGCCGACGGCCGCGGCGGTGCCTAGGAACGACGGTCTAACCGGCTGCCGGGTGGCAACAGAAGCCGAGGGGACAGCCCAGCAAGTCTGGTGCGGCTCTGGGACTAGAACGCAGCCCTGCTGACTCCCAGTCCCACGTCTCCCCACTAGACCGCACTGCCTCTCTCTGGCCTGGTGATTCCCACTCAGCAGCAGCGTGCAGGAAACGACCTCGCCCTGCATGGGAAAGGGGAAGCAGAGCCTGCTTAGCTCAGCCCTGGCCCGGGGCCGGTCAGTGCTCATCAGGCTCAGCCTGTTTTCTCCCTCTGAGCAGTCCCTGTCCTGTTCCCACCACCCCTCTTGCCTATTCCAACACGGGTAGCAGGTTTAAAACTAATAAAAGAAAGTTCTTCACACAGCGTGGTGTCAACCTGTGGAACTCCTTGCCAGAGGAGGCTGTGAAGGCTAGGACTATAATAGAGTTTAAAGAGAAGCTAGATAATTTCATGGAGGTTAGGTCCATAAAAGGCTATTAGCCAGGGGGTAGGAATGGTGCCCCTGGCCTCTGTCTGTCAGAGGCTGGAGAAGGATGGCAGGAGACAAATCGCTTGATCGTTGTCTTCGGTCCATCCTCTCTGGGGCACCTGGTGCTGGCCACTGTGGGCAGACAGGATACTGGGCTAGATGGACCTTTGGTCTGACCCAGTACGGCCGTTCCTATGTTCTTACGGTAACGCGTGCGGCGCCCGGCCCGGCTTGCAGCCTGAGACGCAGAACAAGGAGCTGGGGAGATGGCTGGGATCCACCAGGTTGTTATAGCGATGGCACCTGTTGCCATGGCGGCGTGTGTGAAAGGGGAAGGCTGGGTACCAAGGAGGGAGGCCGCTGCAAAGGCAGACCCCACCCTGTGCAGGACGTCTCCGGCCCCCTCCTCGCCAGGCCGGCTCGCGGCGGGGCGGCCTGTCGGCTTCGCTGCCTCCGTGCGCTGCCGGCGAGGCGTTGGAAGGGCAGCGTGGGCGGAAGGAAGGGCCCCGTCGCGGTCCTGGGGCTTGCGAGCAAAGCAAACCCACGTTGTGGGGGAGGAAGTGGGGGGTCTTGTGCAACCCCCAAGCACAGAGCACGCCCCCGCTCCGCGAAATGCCGACGACCAGCCAGGGATGCGAAATCCTGGTTAACCAGTTAAACCCTAGAGATTAAGCAGGATCCTGTGCGGAGGTGGGGCAGAAAGAGCCAGCAGCCCCAAGCTTGGGGGGCCAGTTTCTGCTCTCCCCCACCCCCCCATGCTTAGGGCTGCTGGCTGTTGCTGCCAGCCGCCCTTAACACCCCCCCCCCCCCCCCCCCGCGTGAGGCTGGAGCATCCCAGCCATGGGCAGGGGGTTGATTCTGGGTACCAAACTGCATCCTTAGCCCGCGTGTTCAAATCCAATGTGTCCTGAACCCGCCAGCCTTGTTCTGCTCGCAGAGAGAGGGAGGGAGGGACCAGCTCTAGGGCTGCGTGGCGCAGTCTGGGGGCTGTCGAGCGTTGGCGGCGGGAGCTGCCCCGAGACCTTGCAAGCTCATGTCACATGTGCCAGGGATGTTACTATGGACCTGAGCTGAAATCCCAGCAGCCGCTTAAGAGGCAAAGGTCTCTCTGCCTCAGCCGGGGCCAGCCAGTCCGTCCCCCGCACACGCCCTTCTGCAGGATCCTCCCCCGTGGCGCAAGGCCGGAAGACAGACCCACCGGCCTCCCGTGGGAGTCGGCCGCGTGGGGAGAGCGGAGCAAGGCCGACAGCTGGCTGCGGCTGGCCCGGGAACTCCAGCGGCGGGAGCAATGGGAGGGAGAGGAGCTGGGAATCCCAGAATCCCAGCAGTGGAAGGGACATTGCGAGGTCCCCTGCCCTCACGGCAGGACCAAGCACCGTCTAGAGCAGGGGTCACCAACCAGCAGATGGGGATCGACTGGTAGATCTTGGAGCCCTTGACAGGTGATCCTGACAGGTGTCTGTCAAGTGCCGGCACTTCCGCTGCCTCTGCCTGGAGCTCCCTGGGAGTTTCTTGCTTGCTGTGGAGGGAACAAGAAGAGGAGGACGGGGTGCTGAAGTTAGGGTGCCCTTCCCCCCACTCTGTACCCCATCTCCACGTAGTTGGGGGAGAGGGGAGGGGAGGGCAGGGATGGAGAGAGTGTGCCGGCTGCTTTTGGGGGTAGGGGGGAGCCTGCCTTAGCCCCCTGCATCACCACCCAGTCGCCACCTGTGGTAAGCGGTGCCCAGCTGGAGCCCACAGCCACCCCAGTTCTGAACCCCTCCTGCACCCCAAATCCCTGCCCTAGCCCTGCCTCCCCGAGCCTGAACCCCCCTGCTGCTCAACTCCCTCCACTCAGCATCCCTCCCACACTCCAGATCTCTTAGCTCAAGGTCAGAGGCTGCATTCCCCTCTCCCGCACCCCAGCCTTCTGCCCCCCCGTCTGATCAAACTGAATGAGGATGGGGGAGGTGGAAGGACGGGGTGAGCAGGGGTAGGGCCTTGGAGAAGGGGTGGGAAGGAGGCAGGGCCAGTATGTTTGGGTTTGGGGTAGAGCCTGGATTGCACTTCAATTAAAAAGTGATCTCATGGAGACAGCTGGTCTAGCTCATCCCTGGCAGGTGTGTCCAACCTGCTCCTCAATATCCCCAGGGATGGAGATTCCACAACCCCCTGGGCAATTTATTCCAGTGTTTAACCCCCCTGACAGGCAGGAAGTTCTTCCTCACGTCCAACCTAAACCTCCCTGGCTGCAGTTTAAGCCCATTGCTTCTTGCCCTGTCCTCAGAGGCCAAGGGGAACAATTTGTCTCCCTCCTCCTTGGAGCCCCCTTTTAACCACTTGCAAGCTGTTCTCATGGCCCCTCTTTTCCCCCCGAAACAGGGGGGGCACCCACTCCAAGGTGGTGCTGATATCGGAAGATGGCAAGATCCTGGCAGAGACCGACGGGCCCTGCACTAACCATTGGGTACGCCTCGCGCCGCGATTAGCCAGGGCCAGAGGGACGGAGGGTGGTGCTGCTGGGCCGGAGAGGACGCCAGCATGCGGGTGATGGGGGGTTAATTTGCATGTCGTTACCCAGAGTGCACTGGTGGCCACGATTCCGTGGGAGCGCTAATTTCCGGGGTCTGAGAATGGGCCTGCTTGCCCTGCGGACACGTGTTGCGCGAGGCCCCGCTGGGCGGGTGAGGTTGAAGCTGGATGGGGGCGCAGGCCATTCGAAGCACCTAGACCACGTTAGCTAACTAGACGCCGTCAGTCCTCGGCCAGGCTCCCACAGCGACGGGGCCGAGTCCCCCAAGCCTCTGGGCTCCTTGGCAGGGTCCTAAATCCGGATCGGTTCCCCAGGAGCCCAGCCCCCGGGCGAGACGTGTTTGCGCTCTGGATTGACACGCAGCAGCCGCCCTGCGGGTCGCGCCGTGAGCGTGGCCAGCACAGCTCAGCTGGGAAGAGGTGGGAAGAGGTGGGAGCCGGAGCGGGGCTGGCAAAAGCCCCGAGGGGAGACGCAGCGGGGCCGGCCGCACGCCTGGGCTTCTGGGAGCATGGCTGGGTTTGCAGGGGGGCGGGAGCCGGCCTAGAGGAAGCGATAGCAGCACGAGCAGGGGGTGGCTGAGACGCTGCACGAGGAGCCCAGTGCCTGGCTCCTGGACCGGTCAAGGGCGCCTAGTGGACGTGGCGATGGGAGTGCCCCTTCCCCTGAGATCCCCGAGCCAAGCACTGCTGAGTGGGGTGGGCGGGAAGGGGCGATCGCTGGCTCTAGTCTGTGTTAGTCCCCGGGGGGCAGGGTTCCCTTGAATTTTTTCCATCCATGTGCAGAATAAATATTGTTCTGTGCACTGAGGCATGTGCGGATGTGCACCACCAGTAGAGACACATGCTGTGGGCGCGCTGCTAATCAGCTGGGCCGCACCTCTCTCCTCTCCTGGGTGGCTGAGCTTACAGGGAACACTGGGCCAGGGGGGATGGGGAGGGTGTCGCAGGGAAGCTGCTGGAGGGTTTAATAGGACACGTCTGTTTGTCCTGCCCCCTTCCTGGCCAGCTGGTCGGCTCGGACAAATGCCTGGAGAGGATCAACGAGATGGTCAGCGAGGCCAAAGGGAAGGCAGGCGCCAACCCGCAGGTCCCCCTCCGCTCGCTGGTGAGTTTCCCCGTGCGGTCAGCCCTGGGGCTAGAGCCCAGGCCAGGAGACGGGGGCTCTGGCCTCAGACTGAGTCCTTGGGGTGTCGTTTCCCTGCTGCCGGGGGAGGCCAGGGGCCGCGGTGTAAGGAACGGGCTGGAGAGCAAGGGGAGGGGGGTGATCAGCGGGCTGGGAACGGCCTGCCCTGGGCTGGAGGAGTCGGGGGCTGCCCGGCGCCGCTGTCGGGGGGCTGCGGGACGTGGGACTCACGCAGCCTGTCCGGGCGCAGGGGCTGTCTCTGAGCGGGGGCGAGCAGAAAGACGCCATCAAGAAGCTGGTGGAGCAGCTGCAGACCCGGTTCCCGCAGCTGAGCGAGGCCTACTACATCACCACGGACGCCATCGGGGCCATGGCCACGGCCACCGACCACGGCAAGGCCCGCGCGGCGGGCGGACCCGAAGCGCTGTGTCCGGGCGGGAACGGACGCTGTCGCCGGCCTCCTGTTGGGAGCCCCTGGGTGTCCCAGGCGTGGGGTGCGGGAGGCTCCCAGGGAACCGGCCGTCGCAGGGTCAGATCCCTGCACCGAGGGGTATGACTGGGTCTTTCACAGGGGACCCTCGTGGCGTGACGGTGCCCCTGGATCCGGGCTGGGCTGGGCCCCTAGGCAGAGCCACGTGACGTGGTAGCTCACTGGCGTCGGGTCCCGGCGGGGGCAGGGATTGTTGGCTGCAGATTGTTGGTGCAGGAAGGGTCCCCACAGCAGCGCCCCACATTCCCAGGCCCGCAAGGAGCAACCGGTGTGCTGGCAGTGCCACCACTAGGGGCGTGCGCGTTCCCACGTGGGCCTGCCCGGGCTTGGGGGTGGGAATTACCTCCCTGTGGCAGACTGGGGACAGCTCAGGAGCAGGGCGAGCTCCGTGGCCTCGTGGGGCCGGGGCTGGCGCTGGGTGGCCGGCCCGCGTCAGGCCCGTAAGCGCCTCCCTTTGCCCCGCAGGCGGCGTGGTGCTGATCTCGGGAACCGGCTCCAACTGCAAACTCATCAACCCCGACGGGTCGGAGGTCGGCTGTGGCGGGTGGGGTCACATGATGGGAGACGAGGGGTCAGGTAAGGCTGGGGGGGCGCTTGGCGAGCGGCCGGAGCGCTGCGGAGCCTGCTGGCGTTTCTCACGCCGCCCTCCGGAGCGAGCCGGCTTGGGGAGCAGACGGGATCAGTTCCCGGGGAGAGCGCAACACGTCACGTTTCTTAACGCGCGTTTCCTCCCGCTCCCGCGGATGGTCTGTAGCGGCCGGTCTGTAATCGACCGTGACGCGAGGCTCCTTCGAGGCTGAGCTTGCAAAGAGGAGCCTCGAACTGCGATGGATTAAACCCCGACCCCTCACTCGTGTTCAGTCCGACGTGGCCGGTAACACCGACTTGAGCCACGGCAGACTGGTCACTACAAGTCGCCTGTAGGATGTGTGCTGCGCCTGTGTGTCTGACTGTGTGGAAATGCTTATGCTGTGATTCCTACCGTATTAATAAACAGGGCGTGTGGCCTCGCCCCCTGAAAAAGACCCCGCCTGCTGCTTGGAATCGTAACGATCTAAGTCCTTGGCCAAAGGGCCTTTCGAAGGCTAGTCGCCCTGGAGCGCCCTAGGGAGGCTGGGGGCGGCCAGGGATGATCCTGGGGGTTCTTTGCATTTGATGGAACTGGGCCCTACGATTCCCTGTGAGCTAAGTCATGAGACACGGAACCAGCATCTCTGCAGGGGAGACACAAAACCCGTTATCGACCACGGGGCACGTTTTCAGTTCTCCGCCTGCAAAGCTGCCCAAGTGCGGCTGCTATTCACAATTAAAGCCAGGGGCTGTGGATTTCCTACAGCTCTTGAGCCAAAAATAACACTTCTTGGGGCTTCTCTGCATGGGGAAGCTGTTCTGGGACAAAGTAGGTGTGAATTGAAAGTGTTGTTGCTATCCTGGTCAGTTTGCCTATATAGACAAGCCCTTGGAGAAGCTAGGAAAGGAGCAAAGCTGGGAGGCTGAAAAGGGGCAGAGTTAAGGTTATCTGGGTACGTTCCCTACTTTTCAATGTTTTGCATTTCCTGACAATTTTGCCTGTTAATGTTTCATTTCTTGGCTCTGTAATGGTGGCTTGTGGGTGTTTTACTGGCCTGTCCTCTCCCCATAACCACGTCCTTTATTGGCGCTGTGGGATCCGGGCCCGGCAGCTCAGCCCAGCCTAACTGCTGGCCTCTTGTTGGGCAGCGTTCTGGATCGCGCACCAGGCCGTGAAGATCGTGTTCGACTGCCTGGACAACCTGGAGGCGCCTCCCCATGACATCGGCTACGTCAAGCAGGCCATGTTCGATTACTTCCAGGTACCGCCGGGGCGGCGGGAAAGGGACCTGGGCGGGGGCCAGGCTGGGCCTGGTGTCTCGCAGGGTGGCGAGCCCGGCGCTTTGGGGCGCTTGGCCCCTCGTGGTCAGGGCCCTGGGTAATAGCTGAGTCTCCTGCTTCCCCTTGGAGGGCGCTGCCGTGTGGCGTGCTGCCCAGCGTGCTCCGGCCTCCCCCCACACGCAGCCTGGCCCCCGAGCAACATGGGGGCCTTCCGTAACTAGACAGCAAAGCTCCCCCCCGCACGCAGCCTGGCCCCCGAGCAACATGGGGGGCCTTCCGTAACTAGACAGCAAAGCTCCCCCCCGCACGCAGCCTGGCCCCCGAGCAACATGGGGGGCCCTTCCGTAACTAGACAGCAAAGCTCCCCCCCGCACGCAGCCTGGCCCCCGAGCAACATGGGGGGCCCTTCCGTAACTAGACAGCAAAGCTCCCCCCCCACGCAGCCTGGCCCCCGAGCAACATGGGGGGCCTTCCGTAACTAGACAGCAAAGCTCCCCCCCGCACGCAGCCTGGCCCCCGAGCAACATGGGGGGCCTTCCGTAACTAGACAGCAAAGCTCCCCCCCGCACGCAGCCTGGCCCCCGAGCAACATGGGGGGCCCTTCCGTAACTAGACAGCAAAGCTCCCCCCCCCACGCAGCCTGGCCCCCGAGCAACATGGGGGGCCCTTCCGTAACTAGACAGCAAAGCTCCCCCCCCCACGCAGCCTGGCCCCCGAGCAACATGGGGGGCCCTTCCGTAACTAGACAGCAAAGCTCCCCCCCGCACGCAGCCTGGCCCCCGAGCAACATGGGGGCCTTCCGTAACTAGACAGCAAAGCTCCCCCCCGCACGCAGCCTGGCCCCCGAGCAACATGGGGGCCTTCCGTAACTAGACAGCAAAGCTCCCCCCCCCACGCAGCCTGGCCCCCGAGCAACATGGGGGCCTTCCGTAACTAGACAGCAAAGCTCCCCCCCCCACGCAGCCTGGCCCCCGAGCAACATGGGGGGCCCTTCCGTAACTAGACAGCAAAGCTCCCCCCCCCCCGCACGCAGCCCCTGACTTCCCTCCCCCCCCCCCACACCTCAGTCCTCCTGACTCCCAACCCCCCATCCTGCCCATCTCAGCCCTCCTGGCCACAGCCCCCAACCGTCCTGATTTCTCCCCCTCCCTGCCCCCCCAGCTCAGTCTTCCTGGCTGCAGCCACCTGGCCCCCCACACCTCAGTCCTGAACACCCCGATGCACCCCCCCTTCAGTCCTCCTGACCCCCAACCCCCATAGCCCATTCCTGACCCACAACCTCACTGCCATTGACATTCACTGCCTCATCCCACCACCTGACACCCCCCCCACACACACACCTCCCCTGCCCCCTCCAACTTGTCTGGCCCCTCCCCACACCACCCCGGGACCTTCTTAGTCACTCACTGGGCCCCCCCCCCAGTGTAGGATTTCCATCCCATCCCAGTCCGGGCCCGCAGCCTCACGCCCCTCTGCTTTAGCGCAGCCCCCCCTCCCTGCCAGGGGCGGGCGGGCCGAACCTCACCACGACGCTGGGGCCCGTTCACAGGGCCGCCCCCTGCCCCAGTCATCGGGGGTGCGGGCCCTGTGGGGGCTGGGAGTGACCTGAGCCGCTCCCACGCCCACGACGACAGAGGCGGACGTGGCCTATTGTGGGGTGGGGGTGACACCCCGGCGCTGGGCAGTGGCGCGGTTCCCAGGCCTGGCGATGGCGGGGGGGGGGGGGGCTGCAGTGCTGGGAACCAAGGTCGAGGTCGCCCTTTGAACCCCAGGGCCGGCAGAGACCCCAGGAGTCATCGAGTCCAGCCTGTCCAGTCATCGTGTCTCTCCTGCCCCTGCCATGCCGCTGGTCCCGTGCACTGCGGGGCTGAGGGGACCGGCAGAGTGGGGGTGGCCGGGACAGGCAGGGGGTGGGGACGCTGGCTGGTTAATAGCGGCCTGAGTGAGGGACCCCAGGACTCTCCGTTCGGCTGCTTCACGGCCCCTTCCGGGCCTGAGCCGTGGCCACGGGGAGGCTATTTCTGCCCAGCCCCCGCGCGCCAGCAGCCTCCGCGGGACCCCGATCCAGCCAGCGTGGGGCTGTTCCTGTAGCACCCCGGAGCGGCGCTTTGAGCCCCCGCCCGAGTCTGGCCGGGAAGCGCTGGCGTCGGGGGCGCTTGGTTAAGGGATTCGCTTGGCGGGATCCGGCTCCTGCGGCCCCTGGCTCCGGACCGCGCGCCGGCTCTGCCCGCCCGCATCATCCCGGCCTCCTCGCGTCCCCGCAGATCTCGGACCGGATGGGCCTCCTGACGCATCTTTACCGCACCTTCGAGAAATCCAAGTTCGCGGGATTCTGCCAAAAGCTCGCAGAAGGTACCGGAGCTGCTGGGGCCCGCGGTGTTGGAATCGCCCTCTACTCCGGCGCTTGGACGGCGCCCATCCCCTGGGCGTCTGGGCACGTGGCTGGGACAGCCAGACGGGAAACCTGGGCAGGCCCTTTTCCAAATGGCCGTGTAGCAGGCAGCGGCGGCCGCTGGCTCTCAGCTCATGGAGGTGGCTTGTGGGTGGGGGGAACCCCACCTGGGCAGTATCTGCCGAGTGTTCACCCCAAGGAAAGAGCATTGCAGGGAGGGCAGATGGGGGACACGGGGGGGAGGGGGCGACTCAGGGCTCCCCCCGGGTTATAGGAAGAGCTATGGCCGCCCCCGGGACACGCAGAGGGAGCGTCTCCTCCCTGCGTGCGGGGCCCAAGGGCTTCCCCGGAGGCTGGCGAATTCCCGCGTGGGCTTTGCGTGCTCCCGGGGCGCTCTGGGTCCGGGGGCTCTGCTCGCCAGGCAGACCCGGCTCACCAGAGCAAAGCAGAACCCGACGGGCGACGGTTACGGGTTACCCAACGGGCTGGAGCAGCCCACAGGGCCCTGGCTAAGCCGTCAGCTGATCAGACAGGATTTTACATCCCCAAGCCCCTCGGACGGCCCCGGAGCCGCCCCCAGCCCCCGAGCTCCGGCTCTGACAGAGGAGACAAGCCAGAGTCCAGGAAATCACTGGGGCCTTGGCTCTGCTCTCGCGCCGCGGGGGCTCCGTTACTGAGGCCTGATTCAGCGAGGATCTTGCCCGGGGACGCGCCAGCACTTCTCGTGGAGGCGGGCGAAGGCGGCCAGCGGGCGCAGCTCTCCGGGCAGGGCGGCAGCCGCTTCGCTAACGCCCTTCCAC
The DNA here is from genome assembly GCF_049634645.1 of Pelodiscus sinensis. NCBI lineage: Eukaryota > Metazoa > Chordata > Testudines > Trionychidae > Pelodiscus > Pelodiscus sinensis. The sequence continues at coordinate 133,395,565 of NC_134715.1, read as the reverse complement.
CGCGTAGCCGAGCCTGGGTGGCAACTGGAGAGGCTCTAAAGCTGCCTCCTCTACAGTCCCCTTTGGGTCCAGGTGGGTCCCTCGATTCTGGGTGGCCGGCCTGTGCTCCGCCCCCTTCGTTAGCGGGGTGGAGTGAAATGCAAAGCGTCTCCCGGGCGGCGGCGTCAGTCGGTAGCCTCAGAAACAAGGAGGGGCCCCGTGACGCCTTCGACCAACCAAACCGTACGGGAGCAGGGGCGGAAATAACAGAGGCCGAGAGAGACCAGCAGAGGAGGTGCTTGTCTGTTGTAAGCCCGGCGCTAATGAGGCTAATTTAGGGGGCTGGGTGTGCCCCTACTCGCTTTGGATGTGGCCACGCGGATGTTCGTGGCGGGAGGAATTGGCTTTGTGATGCGCCAGCTGGTTCGTGGCTTTGCTCAAGCCAGGGTGAGGGGGTCGGAGCTGTAGCTAAATTCCAGTCCTGCAGCCTGCGTCTGTCTAGACCAGTGGGCCCCAATGCGGTGCCCACGGGCGCCATGGCACCCGCTGAGTGACTCAGGGCCAGCCCAACCCATTCTTGCACACTGGGCGCGCGGCACTGGCCCTGGGTGTGTGGCACAGGCGTGGGCCCCCCCGGACGCACAGTGCATGAGCGGCCCCGCCCCCGGGTGCCCGGCAGCCCCAAAAAGTTGGGGACCACTGGTCTAGACTGCATGGCCACGTCGGGGTACCGGAAGTGTCCAAGAAACGCGTCTGCTATTTCAGAAAGATTTTTGAAATCACGGACACGCTCTTCCGCCGTCCCCAGAACTCCCGCGCTACGAGGGATAACGCTGGCTCGAGAGAGCACCTTACTTCGAAATGCGGCGCCGTGCAGACGTGCCACATTTTGGGAGAGCCTCTTTCGAAATCAAATCGAAAAAAGATCCGCGGTTTGCCTAGCGGGCATTGTGTGTCTTTTCTCGAGGGCCCCGACGCGGCCTGGCGTGGGCTGGTGAAATGCCTTTGCAGAAGGCCGGCCGCTGGCAAAGCCGGCACCGAGCGCCCCGGCAGGCTACGAGGTTCCCCTCCAGGCTGTGCGTGACCATCCCTGAGGTCTGACTTGTGTCCCTGCGTCCGTTCACCTTCCTTGTCCATCTGCAGCCTGGTTCTCTGGTGGGCGCGAGCCCGGCAGTGTTCAGTGGAACGCGCCGTGTGGCAGGAAGGGCAGCTGTGCGTGGGGCTGGCACGACCCCGCCGTGGTCTCATGGATGCTCCTCCTCTGCCCCGCTCAGGTGCCCAGGCCGGAGACCCTCTGTGCTGTCACATTTTCCACAAGGCTGGAGAAGTCCTGGCGCGACACGTCGGCGCCGTGCTGCCGAAAATCGACAAGGTAACACCCGGCCAGCCGACTCGCTGGGCCCGGGGGCAGGACTGTCCCTGGCCTCGGGCCACTAGCTCTGTCCATGCTATGCAGCCCCTTGCACCGGCTCGGGCGCGGCTCGCGGGCCCTCACGCTGGATGCTTCTCCCCTAGAGCCTCTTCCAGGGCGAGCTGGGGCTGCCCATCCTCTGCGTGGGCTCCGTGTGGAACAGCTGGGAGCTGATGAAGGAAGGTGAGCTGGCAAAGCGGGGGTGGGGGGTCTGGGGCGGAAGGGACCCCGGTTCTGTTCCAGTCTGTGCCCCCAGCTCTGCTGCTGCCAGGTCCTGTCCCCCCGTTCTTGGGTGCAGCCCGTCTCCTGCCCTTGAGGGGTGACAGCCACAGGCAACTCCGGGTGGCACCCAGGCGGTGCCCTGCCTCCCTGCGCCCCTGCCACAGTGCTGACGGGGTTCTCCCCTGGGCGGCCCTCCCAGCCTGTGGCCACCACTGCTGGGATGCAGCCGACTGACGCTTCCTCCCCTCCCAGGGTTCCTCAGAGTCCTGAACCAGGCCCGGGAGAAGGAGCCGCGCTGCAGCTTCTCCAAGTTCAGCCTCTTGAAGCTGAAGCACTCGTCGGCGCTGGGCGGAGCCAGCCTGGGGGCCAAGCACGTAGGGCAGGCCCTGCCCCTGGACTACACTGCCAATGTGGCGGTCTTCTACACACACTCCTTCTAGGGCCTGGCGCGGGGGCTCCCCTCCCGGCCGTGGCCCCGGCGCTCTGCCCTGGGCAGCATCTGGCTGGCCGGCCTGCCTTTTTAAACTGTCCCTTGTTTTGTGTGTCCGGCGCAGCCTGGGGGAGTCGTGTCAATCCCGGCGGGAATTGCATCGGGCGTTTTGTATCCCTGTGTTTCGTAAGTCGTCAATAAAAGGGGGCGGCCGCAGCTGACTCCATCTCGCTCCCGGGAGCAGAATCTGATTTCTTGCGGGGCTCCCCTGCGAGGTGGAGGAACAGCCACGAACGGCCCGTTGCCGCGCCCGCTGGCTGCGCAAAGGGAGCAGCCGGGAGGGATGGCGAGGCGGAGGGCTGCAGGGAAGGGAACAGATGGCAGGCCGACCACGGAGCTGGCTGAACGGTGGTCGCTGACGCGTGGCTAGCCGGGAACTTCCGTGGGAAATGTTTCCGTCTGCGCAAACGTCGGCCGCTCCCGTGGGCCAGCTGGACCAAGTCTTCGCCCCCTGGCCCTGCCTGCCTGATGTGCTGACTAGTCCGGCTGAGTTCTCCTCCCTCTGTGTGACCTTCGCCCCGTCTCAACGTCTGCTCAGGACCGAACGCGGCGTCTTCCAGCGCGCAGGAGGCCCCGCCCCGCCCATTAAGGTGGGACTCTCGACCTCGGTCCAAGCCTCTCGCTGCACAAGCAGAGGCACTTGTAGCCCGGCCGTGACCGGGCCTGGAGTTTGCAGCCAGTGGGACCGGATGCCAGGGGGGAGGGGTGACAGTGGGTTATTTTACTGTTTAAAACGCATCAAGGAGGCGTTGGCATGAAACTCAACTTGCACGTCCCACGGTCTGGGCTTTGCGGCCGGGCCCCAGATGCACAGGTCTGAGGCTACGGCCAGGTCCAGACTTAGCCTCTACACGTGGCGGGGGTGGCTATACCAGCCAAAGCCCTGCCGTAGAAGCAGTGCCCGCAAGTGCTGGGCCATGGGGGGGGCTGGTAGAAGCGACCCGGGCAAAAGCTTTCCTTGCCCCCCGCCCCCCTCCCCAGGTGCAAAGCTTCCCAGCAGCTGAGCTGGGTCCTTGCTGCAAAGCTCTTCTGCTCCAGGCTGCACGTACTCGCCGTGCTGCCGGCCACTCCCAGCCGAGAGGCAGCGGCTCCCGCGTCCACTGGGCGAGAGCGAGGGGGCCGGGGTTGGACCCAATCCTGCTCCCCGCGGGTCCTACCCCCCCACCTGCAGCATTCCCAGGATCCAGCCCATCCTTTACGGTGGTGAAGGCAAAGCGGAGCTGTGCGGCTCCAGGGCGCGGGGGAGGCCCTGGCCCTGCTATGGCACGTCTATGGGAGAAATTCCTGTCGGCCTTCGCTAGGGCGAGCGACAGCCGCCCCCGCAGTGCCAGCTTGGTTCATGCCCTGGTGCGCCCCTGCCTGGGGAGGCCCTGGGGGAGTCGGGCGCCTGGGGGTGGAGATCCCTGCCTGGAGCCCAGTCGGCTGCTGTGCTCCTAGGAGCATGGACCCAGGCCCCTGGGGGCAGCAGGAGCCAGCGCAACCGTCTAGCTGGGAGCGGAGCCGGCTGTCAATTTCCCAGCTCGGGGGAACGGTGGAATTGACATGAAGGGCAGCCCATAGCTGAGGGGAGGGGTGTACCGTGTCACCTGAACTACACTGTCCGGCCTGTGGCTGTCAGTGCAGCAGGGCCCTTGGACCGAGGCTGCAGCCTCGACACTGCCATAATTACATGTTGACCTACGGCTGTAGGGTAGCACAGGCCTTAGTGGTGCTATCCGGGGAGAGGTAATACCGCCTGTGCTAGTGCCCAGTACAACCCGCCCAGGCCTGGGGCTGTACGGGTGTGATGGTGCCACAGTCTCCTCCCCCCACCCCCCGTGAACCCCTCTGCCTGACGGGATGAAGCAAGCGTGGTACCTACTCAAGGATAACAGCCAAGGCAGCTCCTGGGCATGCCTGGCATCTAGCTGCAGCCAGTGAGCTGAACCCCCCCCCCCCCCCCCGCCCCCAAAAGTCAGCAGAGCCTCCAGCATGAGCAGAAGGGAGGGAGGGTGCTGCTGTGACGTGGATGCCACTTTTCAAAGCCTGGGTGCCTTAGACGCTTTGTCCTGGGGTGATTGACCAGCACTGGCGCTAGGTGTGGGGCTCTGTCACTGCGGGAAGACACGAGGGGAACGGGGCCTGTGAGCGGACACTGATGGGTGGGAGCTGCACTACGTCTCCCCGGCTGACTGTCCCTTGGAGGACCTAGGAAACACCAGGTCACCGCGAGTGTGACGAATGCGCACCGGTTAGGGAGTGCCTGGTGATGGTCACAAGCACTGAGTGCGGGGGGGGGGGGATGATGCTGCAGCCAGGACAGCAGCCGCTGCCCCTGGGGAGGAACACGGCCCCTGGCCCCGCGGCCAAGCTGCACTCCCCTGCGTGTCTCGTGATCGGAGCCCTGGGCGCTGCACCATGGGCGTAAATCACGCCTGGGGCCAGAGTCACCTTGGCAAACAGCTAATGGGCTTCAGCGGTGGGTCACTCGGGGCAAAAGTTCTAGCAGCTGCCTCAGCCGTAGCCGGATCGTACCGTGAGCGAGCCGGCTGGGTGGTACGCAGGGCACCAAGCCGTGCAATGTGGCTAAACGTGGTGTCCCCCTCTAGGGCCAGAGGGCAGGCCCCATGCCAGGCCGATTCCTAGCCTGGGGGGCAGGGACTTGGACGAAGAGGTGGGAGCCGGGTGGATAATTGGCCAGTGCCCAGCGTGACGCTAACCCTGGGCTGTGGAATAGGAATGTCAGAGCACAGGGGTTAGCCGGGCCCCTGTGGTATAAGGGCCACAGGCAGCTGTGCGGGTGCCAAGCGTAACCCCGGCTCCTGTTCCTCACTTAATGATACCAAAGGTGGGGGGCTGGGCAGGGCAGCAGTCCGGCTGGCACTGGGTCCCCTCCCCGGGACAGCTGGGACTAACCACGCCTGGCAGAGCTGGAGGCTTCCCGCCCCTGAATGCTGCCCAGGACTTCAGGGCCCGCGCTCGCAGGTCCCCAGTGCGTATGCGCCTTGCAGGGGGCGCCCCCAGGGTGTCCAACCGCCTTCCCGCTCGGCAGCGTTAGGAAGGCCGGCCCCGGCTGGGTTTGCCAGAGGCACCCGCAGCTCCAGGCAGCAGAGTCCTGATCCACTCTGAGGGGACGTTCTCTGGCTTGTTGGGGACCCGTCAGTGCAATGCAACCAGCTACGTCTACACTGGCAGCTTCTTGCACTAGAACAGTTTTGCGGAAGAGTTCTTGTGCATAAAGGCTTCCACGAGCACGTCCATGTGCTTTTGCTCGAGCATCCGTGGCCGTGTGGATGCTCTCTCGAGCAAGAAAGCTCCGATGGCCATTTTAGCCATAGGGGCTTCTTGTGCAAGAAATTCATGGTGCCTGTCTACACTGCCCTCTTGTGGAAGAGCTCTTGTGCAAGAGGGCTTATTCCTCGTGGGGAGAGGGAGGAAGCCCTGTTTTACAACACTAGACTGTAGCTTACTTGCGCAAGGATGCACGTGCAGCGTAGACAGCAGGCAAGTTTTTACACAAGAACAGCTGTTCTTGCGGAAGCTGCCAGTGTAGACGTAGCCTTTAGTTCTAGGAGTGAGCCCTTTGAAAAAGGCAGGAATTTCCCCCTTTGCTTTCATAGACGAGCCCGAAAGACACCAAGTCTGTTCACAGTGGAGGGAAGATGAACGACACGTGGTGAACCTGCGGTTTCCAAGGGCAAAGAAATCAATGGGCCCAGTTTTCTTGAGGGCCAGAGGAAACACCTGAGCACACAGGTCCAAAGCCGTGTGCGTGGGGGAAGCATGGGCCGGCTCTACTGCTGTGACTCCTGATCAAGGCGGGGTTTAAACAGGACGCTGGCTTCAGGCCGGAGTGTTAGAGGAGGCTGCAGAGGAAGAGGGAGCGACAGGGTGGAACGGTTTCCTACAGCTGAAGACAAAGGGTTGCCTTGCTCCTGTTGCCCTAAAGCAGGGGTGGGCAATAATTTTTGCAACATTTTGCAAAGTGGTCAAGTAGCTCTTCCATGCTGCTAATGGAGATGTGGGGTTTGGGATGGGGCTGGGTGCAGAAGGGAGCTTGGGGTAAGGGACTGGGAGGCAGGAGGGAGACTGGAGTCTGAGAGGGACTTGGGATGAAGCAAGCGGTTGTGACCCAGGGCAGGGGACTGGAGTGCAGGGGTTTGGGTAGGAGGGGATTGTGATCTGGGAGGGGGTATGGATGTAAGAAAGGGGACAGAGGGTTTGGGTATGTTGAGTTGGGGGGGCACAGAGAGTTGGGGCAGGAAAGGGCTGCGTTGCCAGAAGCAGGCTGTGGCCAAGAGACTTGTCAGCTGCCAAACTAGCCTGCCTGCAGAGCTTCCAACGCTTCCCTCCCAACCTGCCTGGCCATGTGCTTCATGAATAACTGAGCCCAGGAGAGGGGGTGTAGTTCTTCTTGGCTGCCTGTTACGCCAACAAGCAGCTCCCATTGGCTGGTTTCTTCCAGAAACCAACCAATGGGAATGTGCTGGGGGTGGGACAGCTCCTAAACCTCCCCCCCCCTCCAGTTTTCTGGGGCTCCCCACTGCCCCACAGGCTGGAAGCAGCCCAGGGGCCAGATCTTCCCCAGGCTGCACTAGACTCTGTTTCATTGCTGGGGCGGGCGGAAGGGAAGATAACACATTCCAAGGTCAAACCCTGCCCCATCGTCCCCACTGGCACTTTCAGAGACGCTGCCCCAGCCGGATGCAGAAAGCGCCATCGAGAGCCCACCGGCCCCAAGCTCCGTGGTGTTGCACCGGGCGACTCCGCCGCCTCCAGGCCAGGAGTCTGAGTTTCAATCTCTCCGGATCCCGCGAGACCTTCCTGCACCCGACTGAAGGCCCGCGGTTAATGTCTGCTCCCGCCGAGATCTATGGCCGTGACCGGGTCCCCCCGCCCTGTGCCTTGCTGAGGGACTAGCTGGGAGCTGCTGGAGTTTATAAGGCGGGTTTCTGACCCTTTAGCCCCACTGGGGGCTCTGCTCAGAGCCCTCTCCAAGGCTGGGCACAGGATCCCACCAGTGACAAACCAGGGCTGAGCCCTGCCACAGGGAGCTGGGGGAAGTGGGGCCAGCAGGGGGGTGAGGCATGTAGCTTGGCTTTGTGAGGGCCTGGGCCTGGGCCATCGCCTGGGGCCCTCCTTAGCGCCAGCCCTGCAGTTACAACCCTCCCCTGCTCGGGAAGCAACTGCTTTGGGGATGGACGGGGCAGCCTGCTGCAGAAGAGGCAGGGAGCAGACACGACATGTCATGGCCTCCCTCTGGCCCCGGAGCGTCTGACATCAGCAGCACACGGCTGGTGCTTACAGAGCGAGGCCTGAACCCCGCCGCCCTGCCAGGCGCCGTCTTTGCCGCGTCTGCTGCAGAACTGGGACTCGGGGGAGTGAGACGTGGACACAGGGCGTTGGGGGGAGCGGCCCGTGGACACCAAGCGCGTGCCCGGCTGCTAGGACGATGGACACACTGCTCACCTCCAAAAGGGCGCTTTTTAATAATGCGTTCTCTTAAAAACAGACAGCGCCGCCTCAGAGCGGGTTTGCCGAAGCCTCAGAAGCCAGAGCGGGAGGAGGGGGAATTGAGAACTCAAGCAAAGACGTCTGACCTGTATGCTCACCCTCGCTCCCAGCAGCGGGCTCCGCCGACCCCGACCTCCACGTGGCTCCGACGGGCAGGCAGGTTGGAAGTTCTGTTCCTGTGCTTCAGCCCAGCCCTTGCTAGCTGGGGAGCAACGCACACGCTCCGGCTCCAGCGGAGACCCTGACAGGGCCACCGGCTGCAGGCAATGACTGCACCCAAGACCTGGCAGACACCCCAACCAGACCTGGCCCAGCGCCAGTGCCGCAGGGACCGGCAGGCTCCAGGAAGACGCCAGCTGCTGCCACTTCTGCCCCTGCACAATTTGCGGGTTGAAGGCATCAGCCCAGCTGCCAGGGAAACTGGATTTCTGAGCTGAACTCCAACGCAGACCCCAGCCAGGGAGCAACCATGTGAGCGCCCCCACCCCAGGTGCCTGGCCCGGGCCCTTTGGGGTAGTCGTGCTCCTGGGCTGGTGCGGAGGGTAGCCGGGGCAACTGGCCTGCAGGCCTCACTCGCCTCACACAGGCCCAGGCAGATGGAATCAGTTTCCATCCCCCCGGGCCTGGCGAAACCGGAGGCTCCAGCATCCCCATTGCGGAAACACGGCAAAGGGACAGAGAAAGCTGCCGCAGGGAGAGTAAAACCCTGGTCAGGCTGACGGGAAGGCTGGGGCCGTGGCCTGGGCGCTGGACGGGGACAGAGCAGAGCTGCCCCGTCTCCTCCAGCGCCAGGCGGGGCGTCAGCCTCTGCCCCTCCCTGCGAGACGGCTGGCGCCGAGGCTGCGGAGCTGGACCCCAGGAGGAGGCAGCCCCCACCCCCCGGAAGATGGTTTAAAGCCCAAGGCGGCTGGGGGTGTTACAGCGGGAGCAGGAGGAAAAGCTCCGGTGAGGGATGCTGGGAGATGGGCTGGTAAACGCTTGGTATCCGCTTCTGGAGGGCGCGAGCCAGCAGGCCCTCCAGCGGCCCAAGGGGGGGTCACCTCCCACCACCCCTCGCTTCACGCTGAAGGCTCCCTGGCGGTTCTCCTGCCCGTCCCCGCCAGGCCAGCTGACAAGGGAGATCCCTGCCTGTATTGCCCCAGCCTAGCTCAGCGGCTCCAGAAGTGACATCAACTGCAACCCAAGTGGCATGGCAGGGCTGAGTGGCCGGCGGCCCAGGGTCCCAGGGGGCCGTGCTGCTGCTGAGAGACACCCACGTCCAGAAGGGTTAAATCCCGAACCATGGGCCCCTCCCTGAACACTAGTCAACGTGGGCAGAGCCTCCTGCTCCCAGCCGGCTGCCACCGGGCACCTGAGGCTCCGCTTTGCTTGTCAACAAGTCTCATGACCAGCTGCCACTTTGCCACCAGCCCCCCTGGGCATCTCCCACGGCAAGAGGCAAATTGCGGGGCACAGACCTGGGACATCCAGGCAGCAGGGCCCCCCCGCCCCAATGCATGCGCTGGAGACACTGGGGCAAACCCCTCCCCAAAGAGCCAGGGCCTGGTCTTACAAGCTGCTGCGTGGCGTCTTCCACCGGGAGCCCAGCACGGTGCAGGCTGGGCCCCTAAGGAGCCCAGCCACCGGGCCTGGCGCTCTCCTCTCCCAGGAGGCATTGCGGGTGAGCTGGAACACAACGCCCGAGCCACTCGGCAGCGTGCTGGGGCCTGGGGCACATCTGAGGTCCCTGGGGGAGGGTGGGATGACGCCAAAGGGGGGTCACTGTGCTCAGTGACTTGTAACCAGCAGATTTTGGGGTGCAGCCTGCAGTGCTGAGTAAGCCCAAGAGCCAGAAACAAACCCCCCAGGGGAACGGACGCGGTGCAGGAGCCGTTCCCCCGCGGATCCCGTGGCCTCTTGCCGCTCTGACCTCCCGCGCTTGAGAGCTTCCGCCCCCAAGAAAAGCAGGCCGGGCTGTGGAGAGGCCCCCGGCCTAGTGTTCAGTGCACGGTCGTGGCTCCGGAGGGGAGCAGGGCAAAAGGATTCTGCGTCAGTTTCATCACTCGTCAGCTCGTCTAAAATCCCCGCAGAAGGGAAATGCAAAGCGCCCGCGTCGGGATCATCGTCCTCACGGCACGTCCCGGCCCTCTGCGGAGTGGAGGGAGAGCAGGGAGCCGCCTTTCAAAATCGGCCTCAGTCAGCTGGTTGGAAGCACACCCGCCCACCCCACCCCCGGCGTCCCTGGCCGGAGCAGCCGCCAGATCAGCCCCCAGGGCCGCGAGTCCCAGAAGCCGCCTGCCCCCACAAGAGATTCTACAAAGAAAAATAAAAAGGTGCCCAAGAGCATATAGAGCCAGGGTCCCCCGGGCACGGGCGCTCCAGTCCCAGGGCCCAGTTCGAGACTCGCCCGGATCCTCGCCCACCCCCCTCGCCCAAGCCAGGGACAGGGACAGTCTCTTCCAAGTCTGCCCGAAGCGTCAGTACTTCACTCCCGGAACAAACTCCTTGGCGTCGGGGTTCAAGTTGCTTTTGCTCTGAAAGAGAGAAAGGGAGAGGGGTCAGTCCCCACCTTCAGCGCATGGGCAGGCAGGGGCGATGCCCCCCACACCGAAGGACGACCAGACAACCCCACTGGAGGCGTGAGGGTGGACCCGCTCAGACACGGGGCCAAGGGCCATGGGACAGCAGTCGCCCAGTGCTGATCAAAGGGGGAAGAGGTGCTTGGGCTAACCCCAGCAATGCCCAACCAGCCTCCCGCGGAGCCAGGGGGAAGCCCTGGGGAGTGTAAGCTGGGCCCTGGCCAGCCAGCCCTTCCCGGAGCACTGGGGTCTCTCACTGGGCAGCGCACGTGAACCCCTAGTCCAAGGGCAGAGTGAACCCCACCAGCGAGACGTGCCCTGCCCGGCGCATCCCCCCTTCCAGGACAGGGCCCTGCTGCAGGCGGGGAGTCTCAGGGGAGCAAGCCAGCACCCGCCTCCCCCCGGCCTTTACCAAGATGTCCTCCGAGCTGCAGCCGTCGCCCACTGAGAGTCCGTTCAGCTGCTGCTGCAGCTGCCCGAGGCCCTGGGGCAGGTCGCGGGACGGAATGAACCAGTCCTGGTCTTCCTCATCCAGCATCTCCTGGAAACAGCGGTCCAGGAAGTCCTGCTCCTGCAGCTCCTCCTCCACCTGACCGGGAAGGGGAAGAGCCGTCAGGGCCGCGAGGCAGCGCACACAGGCCGTGCCTCCAGGGCCACCGCGCCCCGGCCTGGGAGCCCGCGAACAAAGGCGCCTGTCCCGCGCCCAGCAGAAATGCCGCGGGGGTCACTTACACAATGCTGGGCGAAGACCTGGCCATGCCCAAGGCAGGGTCCAAGCACCTTTGAAAATAACACAGTGGCTTGCGTAGCTGGCCTGAAGCCTTGGGCCAAAGCGAGCGGGCCGGAGTCCCCCCAGCGGGTCGGGGACAGAGCCCGAGTCCGGCCGCCCAGGCAAACCCGGCTCTGGGTGCAGAGGGCCGGAGGGCCCGAGAATGGCAAGGAGCAGCGAGGCGGGACGGAGCGGTACAGCCACACCCCGGACGTGCCAGCTCCTCCCCCACCACGAGGGCGGCACCCACGTTCTCGCCCAGCTTGCCTGCAGTGTGCGCAGAACCAGGCAGCAAGCACCTGAGGCCTGGGGCAGCGGAGGGCCTCAGAGGAGACAGGCCAAGCACCTGCCAGGCACTAGCCCAGGGCCGGCCAGAGGAATCCCCAACGCTGCCCACAGGAGGCAGCGCCTCAGCCACCTCCGCAGAGCACTGGACGGGGGGGGCCTGGGCCCACAGCGAGCGCCGCTGCCACAGAGCCAGGACGCCTGGGGTCCCCCCTCGGCTCTGCCACCGACCTGCCGGGTGGCCTTGGCTCAAGGCGCTTCGTCAGGGCCTGGGCAGCTGGGCGGAGTCTCCCGAGGCCCCGCAGCTCGGTGGGGTCCAGGCTGCTGGCTTCCACCTGGGGCACAGAGAAGCCCATTGCCCCACGCATGGGACCAATGGCTCCTCTCACGTCTGGGGCCCAGCCGGCCCTGGGAGATGCAGCTGGAAGCCCCCCCCAGGGGTTCCCCCTTGGCTAACTGGCATGGGGGGAGCAGAGCGCTAAGAAAGGGCGGGGAAGGAGCCAGAGGCCCAGGCTGGAAGCAGGCCCAGGAGAGAGCCGGGCTCAGCGCACGACCCACAGAGAACGGCTGGGCCCCAAGGAGCAGGGACAGGGGCACAGCTCCCGGCAGGCTAGAGGGGACCCAGCCCCTGGGAAAGGGAAGGTCTGCCAGAAGAAACCCGGGGCCAGCCCAGCAGTTTGCGGGGGAAGTGCTGGGACAGGGCGGGGGGGGGGCACCATGGGCAGGCTGGCTGCTGAAATGGCCATTACTGGCCCCTCACAGGCCAAAGGAAGCAACGTGGACGTGCTGGGATTTCCACTTGGCCCTTGGTGATTCCGGAAGGGGGACCGACTCTCGACGTGGCTGGGTGGCCAACACGGGGCCGACCCCGCCAGAGGCAGCCTGACAAAAGGGAGCACTGGGGCGGCGGGTACACCCGGCCCTTTGCTACAGCTCCTGGGGCCGCTGGAACATTAGGGCTGCACAGAAAAGTGACAAAGTCTACTGCAGAAGCAGCTCAGCCGGTCGCCTGTGGCCTCCCCCCGCCCCGCTCAGCCGGTCGCCTGTAGCTTCCCCCCGGCCCTGCTCTGCCCGTCGCCTGTGGCCTCCCCCCGCCTCGCTCAGCCGGTCGCCTGTGGCCTCCCCCCGCCCCGCTCAGCCGGTCGCCTGTGGCTTCCCCCCCCCGCGCCCCGCTCAGCCGGTCGCCTGTGGCCTCCCCCCGCCCCGCTCAGCCGGTCGCCTGTGGCTTCCCCCCCCCCCGCGCCCCGCTCAGCCAGTCGCCTGTGGCTTCCCCCGGCCCCGCTCAGCCGGTCGCCTGTGGCTTCCCCCCACCCCGCTCAGCCGGTCGCCTGTGGCCTCCCCCCGCCCCGCTCAGCCGGTCGCCTGTGGCTTCCCCCGGCCCCGCTCAGCCGGTCGCCTGTGGCTTCCCCCGGCCCCGCTCAGCCGGTCGCCTGTGGCTTCCCCCCCCCCCGCCCCGCTCAGCCGGTCGCCTGTGGCCTCCCCCCGCCCCGCTCAGCCGGTCGCCTGTGGCCTCCCCCCGCCCCGCTCAGCCGGTCGCCTGTGGCCTCCCCCCGCCCCGCTCAGCCGGTCGCCTGTGGCCTCCCCCCGCCCCGCTCAGCCGGTCGCCTGTGGCTTCCCCCCGCCCCGCTCAGCCGGTCGCCTGTGGCTTCCCCCGGCCCCGCTCAGCCGGTCGCCTGTGGCTTCCCCCCCCCCGCCCCGCTCAGCCGGTCGCCTGTGGCCTCCCCCCGCCCCGCTCAGCCGGTCGCCTGTGGCCTCCCCCCCCTCGCCCCGCTCAGCCGGTCGCCTGTGGCTTCCCCCGGCCCCGCTCAGCCGGTCGCCTGTGGCTTCCGCCCCCCCGCCCCGCTCAGCCGGTCGCCTGTGGCTTCCCCCGGCCCCGCTCAGCCGGTCGCCTGTGGCCTCCCCCCGCCCCGCTCAGCCGGTCGCCTGTGGCCTCCCCCCGCCCCGCTCAGCCGGTCGCCTGTGGCTTCCCCCCGGCCCCGCTCAGCCGGTCGCCTGTGGCTTCCCCCCGCCCCGCTCAGCCGGTCGCCTGTGGCTTCCCCCCCCCGCCCCGCTCAGCCGGTCGCCTGTGGCTTCCCCCCCCCCGCCCCGCTCAGCCGGTCGCCTGTGGCCTCCCCCCCCCCCGCCCCGCTCAGCCGGTCGCCTGTGGCCTCCCCCCGCCCCCGCTCAGCCGGTCGCCTCCCCCCGCCCCGCTCAGCCGGTCGCCTGTGGCTTCCTCCCGCCCCGCTCAGCCGGTCGCCTCCCCCCGACCCGCTCAGCCGGTCGCCTGTAGCTTCCCCCCGCCCCGCTCAGCCAGTCACGTTTGGCCTCCCCCCGCCCCGGTCGCCTTTGGCCTCCCCCCTGGCCCTTCAGACACACACACGCTCTGGGCACGCGGACAAGCCGTGGCGAGACTCCTGGGACAGTTTTCCCTGCGGGATTCCATAATCACATGTAACCCTCCCACCCCCGCAGCGCGCTCTGGCAGACACACGGGGGCAGCAGGCAGACACAGCCGGGCGCACGGCGGCCCAGCCCGTGGGAGAGCTTCGCCCTGGCAGGAACGGAGGGGGAACATTCCCAGCGCAGCTCTTCTAAAGCAAGAGGTTTCCACAGCCGCTCCGAGGACGGGTGCAGCCGCGGCACCAAGGGGCATGGCCGTTCCAGGGCCTCAACCAGCCAGAGCATGAAGCGAGCCGCTCGGCTGACCGGCGCCAGCCAGCGGGAAAGGGGTGGAGGGCAGCAGCCGTCACTAGCGAAGGGTTCCAGGTGCTGCTGGGCCGGCTCAGACCCGGACAGGGGCTCTAATCCACCACGCCGGCCCCTCGCCGCACAGGGGGCTTCCAGTAGATGGACATGCCCTAGGCGACCGGGCCGGGGCTGGGATCGGCTGGGAGCTCCGCAGGGCAAACCCCAGCGGGCAAGGAGCAGGACCAGCCCTAACTCCATGGGATAAGCCGGGAGGCGAGGCAGGCCCTGTGAGAGCCAGCAGCGCAGGTGTACCAGCAGGTCCTCTGCACCCGCTCAGAGCCCAGCGAGGCAGGCGTAGCTACAGCTGGCCAGGGGGGTTGGAATGGACTCGGGAAGTAGACGGGGGGTCGGCTGGCTGCAGCCCCCCAGCCCTCCCCACCTACCTGCTTGGGTAGCTGCCACGCTGGACACAGACCGCGTACCGCAGGGTGGAGTGAAATACAGGGAGGCTGTTTAACCAGCTCAGCAATAGCCTTGGCCTTCCTAACGCCCCTGCGGTGCGCAACTGGCCACGCGCTTCCCAGCCGGCCGGCCTCCCCACCCGCCCTCGGCCCCAGGCTGCGTTAAGACCAGCAGAGCCACCAGACGGGGACAGGGCAAGGGTCCAGCCAGCCCAGCAGCCTGTCTGACCACAGCCAACGCCAGGTGGCCCAGAGGGAGGGAACAGAACAGGCAAGTTACCAAGCAACCCCTCCCCTCAGCCAGTCCCAGCAGTGGGAGGGGAGAGGGCTGTATGCAGAGGTGTAGGAACACTCGGCCACTAGCGGAGCCTCGAATTCAACCCTTTGGGCCTTCACATCCCCCCTTTGTTTGAAGCTTGCTGCCTACTCGGTGCACTGGGTTAAAAACCTTCTTCAAAGGAGTCCTGGTCTCATTAGCCTCTGCCGTACCCTCCTGCCTGCCTGGGTGTCTCCGACCCAAGCTGAGGGGTCCGCGGTTTCTAACCTCCCCTCCCAGGGAAGCTGACCAATGCCCTTCTCTGTGCTTTTTCCAGTTCTAACATCTTTGACGGGGTGGCAGAATGAAACACGGTATTCAAGATGCAGGCACAGCCTGGCTTTCTAGTGCGGCATGCTGGGATTTTCTGGTTCATCCTCTGGCCCTCTCCTGGTTTCTGGCCATTGTTCACTTTTTTGACGGATGCGCTACACTGAGCATGGCTGTTCTTCGTTGTCAGTGGCTCCAAGGTCTCTCGGGAGCAGGAACAAGGAATTTAGCCCCACTGGGAGGTAGTGCTGGGAGTCTGGTTTCTACGCGCATTGCTTTGCATGTAGCACCATGCAATCTCCTCTGCCAGTTGGAGCCCAGGCCCCCAGAGCGCTGAGACCCCTTCGCAACTTTTCACTGGCAGCCTTGGAGGCAACGCTCTTGAGTCGGTTTGTAGCAGCTGCAAGCTTTGCCACCTGGCTGCGTAACCCTTTCTCTGGGCCGTGTTGGTTTTCTGGTTTCTCGTCACAGGCAGTCAGCTGGCCGGCAGCATAACCCTACAGCTACACTCTGCGTGCGCAACCCTGGGACTGGCAGCCAGAGAGATTCCATGGCACAGCAGGAGTCAGTCAAGAGGGTTGCTGTATTTGACTGTTTTCTTCCACTCCCCCACCAGCACACCTACCATCAGCCGCCTGCATTTTCTACCTGGTATTCCCACGTTCCACTGAGCATCGCTACTCCGCCGAGTTCCTGCGATGCCTCGCACTCTTTACACTTAAGTTTGAATAAAGACTCGAATTATCTTACCCATTACAAAGACAGCTTCCCCAATTATCACCTCCAACATCATTAGCTCACAGACCTTCCCCCCCCATCTCCCTTCTGTTCTGCAATGTGATTTGTCCTTTTCATGTGTGTTCATTTTTTAATTGTATCCTTTGGTATATATGGTTGTGACAATTTTCTTCCACTATTTGATCTGAGGAAGTGGGTCTGGCCCATGAAGGCTCATCACCTATTAAACCATCTTGTTAGTCTTTAAAGTGCTACATTGTCCTGTATTTTGTTTCAGCTACACCAGACTAACCCGGCTGCATCTCTATCACCATCGTACACCAATGTCCTTACTTCATACCAGGCACTCGCGGTCACCCGGCTGAGTCCTGAGACTTATTGCATTTGGATACTGCCCCTTAAATAAACTGCTCAGTATTTAGGCGTCTGCTGTGATGCGACAGACCTGCTCGGGATTCCGCCGGTTCCTCCAGCTCTTACCAGCGCAGCCCAGCGTCTAGCCTCCCCTCTTCACAAGGAGGTGGAGAATCCTCTTCATAAAAAGGCGACCCTCGCGGGGGCCGTGTCTGCCCAAACCACATTGCTCTGCAGCTGCCGGCTTTCCCCCACCCTTGCTTCAAACACTCCTCCAGGCCCGTTTTAACTCGACATGCTCGCACCCTGCTTCCGTTTTGGTGCAGACGGAACCATCGTTCCTGTTTGGCTCTTCTTTGCCCCAAAGCCCCCCAGTTCCTGAGAACCCCAAACCCTCCCCCCTCCACCAATGTCTCATCCACGCACTGAGCGACTGCAGTTCCGCTGTGCAACTGGGAACATTTCAGGGACTGCTACCATGGAGGCCCCGGGCTTTAATCTCTTACCTAGAGCCTAAACAGAGCCTCCCATGACCCCTCGACTACCTTTCCCTATATCCCAGGATCCCTACGGGTACCATGACCAGCAGCTCCACCCCAGCCCGCCACGCTGGGGATGTTAAAATGCAATTAATTTACTAATCGAGTAGTCGATAAACTCGCTAAGGGCAGCGCACAGTTTGGCTCGCGCCAGTTCACAGCACAATCTCCCCAGCTGCTGCTCTGCATTGTACAGCACAGGGAAGTCTCTTATTAAGAGACCTGCGGGACTGATCTGGCGTCTGTGTGTGCCGGCTTCCCTGGGCTGCACAATGCAGGGAGACAGCTGGGAGGAGAGAGGGCTGAGTGATCACACACACACACCCCGGACCAGGGACTGACTCTTCCCTGGGCTGCACAATGCAGCGAGACAGCTGGGAGGAGAGAGGGCTGTATGCTGATTGATCTCTCTGTCGCACGCACACACGCACACGACCAGGGACTGACTCTTCCCTGGGCTGTACAATGCAGCATGGGAGCTGAGGGGTGTGACCAGTCGATGGTGCTAACCGATACCGGTTAGTCGACTAGTTGCTAACATCCCTACTTCACACAAACCTGCCTAGATGTCTTCGTGCCAGGCAGGCAATCCATCATGCAGTTCTCCTGGCCATCAATAACTCCGCTATTGGCATGTCTAACCACCAACCCCCCCCATGCCTATTACCTGCTGTCTTCCTAAGAACTGGGTGCCTCGCCCCAGAGGCACTGGCCCTGTGAGGACACCATGACATCGTCCAGAAGAAGGTCCCAACCATGAGACGGTTTTTCTCCCCTCCAGCTTGATGTCCGAATGGACCAGGCCGGGGGGAAGAAGGGGGAGAGGGAGGAAGGCCGCTCTGCCACGTCCCTGAAAGCTTCCTCTGCACGCCCGTCTCCCTTCGCTCCTCCGGTTCAGCCGCAAGTCAGCCCAAGGGTGGCTTGCACTGGATGCGTAGGCAGGTAACTGTACACGCGGCACTCAGTGCAGAGAGCTGGCCCGCCCCGCTGGCTGCTGGACTCCTCCCAGCGCTATTTTTACCCTTGCAGGGGCGTTGGGGGTATTTTCAGTCTTAAGTCTAGAGAAGGGTTACTAGGTGTACCGCTTGCACCCCCTGCCTGCTAGCCTCCCAGCTGGATAAACTCAGCCACAGCCAGAGAGTACATCCTGCCCACGACCACAGGGTGTTGGTGGCAGCGCTGGGATATTGTGTGTTCTGTCCTCAGCTCCTACGCTCATGCCTTAAGCACAAAGCCACCATTCCTCTTGGAATGATGGTCACTTAAAACCAGGGCCCCACCAAACTCATGGTCCATATTGGTAAATCTCGCTATCACAGGATTTTAAAAATCTTAAATGCCAGTTTTAGGTAACTACATCTGAAATGTCATGGTGTGTAACGCGGTGGGAAGTCCCGACCCAGAAATGGGCAGTGGGGGGGGGAGGGGGAAAGCGGGAAGTGGGGCGGGGAGAGGGGGAGGTTGTGTAAGGCTATTGTAGGGGGTGGCGCTATTGCCACCCTTACTCCTGTGCTGCTGCTGGCGGCAGCGCTGCCTTCAGAGATGGCAGCTGGAGAGCGACAGCTGCTGGCCAGAAGCCCAGCTCTGAAGGCAGCAGCGATGCACAAGGCAAGGTGGCATGATACGCTATTGCCACCCTTCCTTCTGTACCACTGCTGAAGGTGGTTCTGACCCCGCCACTGAAGCGGCCGTGAAGAAGTCCCATCCCTCTGGAGCCCGGCCAGGACTGGCCGTTCCAGCCCAGCGCACGGTAGAAACCCCTGGCCAAGGCCCCACAGCCTTGCTCTTCCCCAGTGCTGGGGCGTGTGTGTGGATGTGCACGGGTGGGTAACCGCAGCGCCCTCCACCCCCAATGCCCTGGGCAGTTGCCCACGCGGCTCACCCATAAAGCCAGTCCCTCCTCAAAAGGGGCCACACCCCCCATACCATGCCAACCTCACTTCTGTGCTGCTGCTGGTGGAGCTGCCTTCAGAGCTGGGCGCCCGGCCAGCAGCAAGGCAGATCTCAGCCTACAATGCGTTTTCCCTGGCTGTGAGTTGGGGAGGGCCCTACGTATAACCTATTGCACGCACCAGGCAATTCACCAGGAAGCAAACGTGCAACCCCCGGGCCACATGGGCCTTAGCTGGGCTCCAGCCACGATCCAGTGACTTCAGAGCCACAGCGCCAATTTAGTCCCCAAGTTCTTCTTTCCAAGCCTCCGACTTCCCCGTCCACCAGCGGCTTGGCAAAGATGACGAAGGCAGGGGCAGGCGCTCTCCCCGCGGCCCAGCAGAAACCCTGACTCACCCCAAGCCACGGGGGAGTGGCGCTTGCTGTGTCAAGCAAGAGCCATGCCTTGACCTTGCAATCTCAACGGTGCTTAGCAAGCCTCTGAGAAGGGCAAGCCAGAGGCCATGGCTGGAGGCATCTGTCAGGAGCCAGTGCCAAGCCCGGCTTAAGCCAGGGGGCAAACGTCTGAATGTTCGAGCTGGCTGGAAACCCCGCAGGCCCCTCTCCGAGCTGAGGGCTGAGGAGTTTCCCCACCAGGCAGGGCCATTCATCTCTACCAGCCCATGACAGATTTCACCGGGAGTCAGGTCGTTCTACAGCAATGCAGGGTAAAGAGGCTTCTAAGCCAACTCAGGGACACCTCCCGAGGCCTGGTCATTCCCTAGCTGTTACCTCAGGGTTTCTAGCAGCTCCTCTGCACCGTCTAGTGGGGCAGAGCCCTGGAGACAGGGGTCCTGGTCTAACAGGGTCTGGCCAGCCCTACGTCACTGTGTTCTGCAAGGGGTGAGGAACGTGAACAGACGTATTTCTGACGCCAGGGCAGGCTCTCGCTGCTGCCTGCTCTGCCCCTCGGGACGCGCGGGCTGTCTGGGCCAGGAGCCGGCGTTCCTTGGGCAAGGCCCATTGCTGGAATAAATATGGGCGGGAGCAGCGAGGAGCCTGGGGCTGAGACACGCCTGCCCGCCCAGCATCCCTGCTTGGCTAGAACCAACACGCCAGACAACTGGCAGGGAAGGGGGAGAAAGTGACTCTGGGAAGGTTTCAGCCCAGAGTCTAGGGATGAGTCAGCCAGTTGGGGCTGGTCGGGCGTCAGGTCTGTCCTACGTGCTGCCTCCCCCCAGTCCCCACCAGGGCTGCGTGGGGCAGGGAAGGGGTTAGACTAACTGTGGGGCAGGTGGCCAAGCATTACCCTCTGCTTGGATGACATGGAGGGAGTCCCCGTCGCTATGGTTCACCCCAGTCTAGGATCCAATTCAGTGCTGGCCCCCGCCTCCCCCCCACTACAGCCCCAGGACTAAACCATTCAGTGAAACCTCCGACAGGCCAGAAACAGCTGGTGCAGGTGCCGGTGCCCCCAGGAATGGGTTCTGCTCCCCGAGGGTGCGGCGTGGCCTGTGCTCTGGAACTACCCGCCCCGGGACACGGCCTGGCCTCGCCGCGGCCGAGGCTGGAACGCAGACATCTGGAACAGGCAGCTCCTGGCCTCTCCCCAAGTCCTGCCCCTCTCCGTCCTGCCGCCCCAGCCCCAGGCCCGCACCTCCCGACTGGCTCACACCCCTGGGAGGGTTCCAGCTCCGAGGCCTCCCTCGCCATGGGGAAGGCACAGCCTGGTCTCCCTTCGCTATCTCCCGGAGGAGTCCCAAGCAAGGGGAGCCCGTTCACAGCAGGACAGCTCCTCAGCATTCCCCTCCCCCCAGACTGTCCTCCTCCACCCCCCCACTCCCATTTACACCCTCTCAGCACCCCAATCCGCCTCCAGCTGTGGGCAGCTCCCGCCAGCGAAAAGGCGTCGGGCCGGACTCTACCATGGCTTCAGAGCACGTCCGCCCGCTGCCACAGCTCTGCAAACACTCCCCAATTAGCTCTACCACGTCTCCACCCGCGCCGCTGCTCCCGGTCACGTGCTGTTTGAAACGCTCCCAAGCCATGCCACGGGCCAGGACCCAGCGAGCGCGCGGTGGGGGCTGGCCTTAGCTCCCAGGGGAGCAGGCTTAACCGCTGCCATACGGAGAGTTTCTGCTGGGAACATTACGGCAGCAGACGCAGCTCCCCGGTCGGGGACCTGGGGGAGCGGAGGGAACCGTGGCCTCCATCCAGTGATTCCTGCCTCCATCTGGACTGAGCCCTCCCCGGCGTCTTCCCCCCACCCCACGGCGCCGTGGATGGGGGACTGCAGGGAAGGGGGACGTTTCAGGTTTCCTGCCCATAGCAGGCGCTTGCCCAGCCAATGGAAGGGCCCGAGGCAGGCCTGCTCGCTCCCACCCAGCTAGAGGCGTGGGCTGTTCCCCGCCACAGAGCTCCAGCAAGCTTTCCCCTGCCACGTCACAGGCTTGGCCGTGGGACAAAGTCAACGCAAGCCCAGGAGAGAAGCAAGGGGCTAAGCCTGCGCTGGGAACGGGAAGACGGCCTAAAAACCACGCCCCGCAGTGCTCCTAGCTCAGCAGCGCCCGAGTCGCAAGCTGCAGAGTAGCACGGTACGAGCTTCTCCCGGGACAGGAGACTCGGCAGCTCTCAGCACTCTGCTGACAGTTAACTCTCTCCCACCAAGGGCTCCGCTGCTGCCGGCTAACGCTCAGAGCCGACGGCTTCCAAGGTTCTCCTAGCAGCCCAGAGGCCGGGTCAGTCCTACGGACAGACAGCCGCCCCGAGGCAAGCATCTGCCACGTGATCCCTCAGGATGGGGCTGTTGGAGGTGACCTCGGATGGGGGCGCGGCCCTCGGAGCCCAACTGGGGCTGGTTTTTCCAAAGTGGGCGTGCAGGAACGGACCTGCTGGAAATGCAGAACCAAGTCTGGGGGAAGGGCACGTCCTTTCTGTCCCCATGGCCAGGTCTCCTAGGGGGGCTGTCGTGCCTCCACTCATCCCCCAGCACGTGTGTGGACCGGGGGGAGGGGGGCGCGGGGGAAAAGGGCAGGCTTGGCTCAGGAATGAGGGCTGGAAAGACATGGAGCCAGCCCCATCACCCCTCCCGCCCCCCCCTCACCTGTCTGTTGAAATCCTCCTCGTTCTCCATCCACATGTACTCCGCAAAGGGGTTGTTCTCCTTCTCATCGTGTCCGTTCACAGCCGGCTCCTCCTTGGATTTGGTGGTGACCGTCGTCGTATTGGCCACGTTGGAACCATTCATCATTACTGCGCCTGGGGGGGGCAGGGGGGAACCACGGAGTCAGACAGAGGCTAGCGACAGGCCCGGATTCCCACCCAGAGCTTGACCAGAGGGGCGTGGGCGGCGCTTGGGTCTCACTCCGCCGGGTGGCAGAGCTGCCAAGCCCCCTGTGGAAGGGCCGGGTGTCCTGATCTCCGAAGAGAACTCCCCTTGGGGTGTGGTGCCGACCACACGTGTCCCAGGCCTGGCGGAGAAGATCAGGAAGATCTGTCCCCATTTACATTCAGTTAATGAAAGCGTCTCTCTCTGCAAGGACCCCATGGGGAGACAGCGCCTGCAAGGGAAGTCCTGCCGTGCGTTTGCCCCAACTCTATGAACCCCACCAGCTACGCTGACAGAAACCCCCTTGGCACAGCCGTGTGTAGGGGGGGGGAGAGCACCAGAGTAGCATGTCACCGAGCGGGGGGAGGACAGCCAACTGACACAGCCATGCTGACAGCTTCGTAGTGTAGATCTGGGCTTAGCCTCCCGCCTAGAGCCACGCAGAGTCAGCGGCAAGGCTTGGGACAGACGCCAGCTCTCCGATTCCCAGCCCTGGGCCTTGCCACCCCGTCCTCTTCGTCCCATTCGGGGGAAAGGAGCAACAATTCAGATTCTCTCCACATGAACTCATCCACACCGCCCTGTGCCCGATTCCTATGAAACCACTTCACCACACAGGCGGTACGCACTATGCACAGGCTAACACCGCCCCACACCCGAATCACCACACAGGTGGTATGCACTATCCGCAAGCTAGCACCGCCCTACACCCAATTCACCACACAGGCGGTACGCACTATCCGCAGGCTAACACCACCCCACACCTGAATCACCACACAGGTGGTATGCACTATCCGCAAGCTAGCACCGCCCTACACCCAATTCACCACACAGGCGGTACGCACTATCCACAGGCTAACACCGCCCCACACCCAATTCACCACACAGGCGGTACGCACTATCCACAGGCTAACACCGCCCCACACCCAATTCACCACACAGGCGGTACGCACTATCCACAGGCTAACGCCCCACCGCAAGCCATAAGGGCACAAACATGCACCAATTGTCACCTTCTTGCCTGCACGACTTGAATGGATTCCGGGTCGAAGGCCAGTCGGAATGGCTGGACGGGCCGTGCCCCAATGACAGGGACAGTTTTGTGACTTAGTAGGTGCTAATGTCCAGGGCACACCAGAGCTACGCCCATCTACAGTCCCATCCCAAGAACCAATGCCGCCAGCCCATGCATTACACAAGACACAAAGCCACCACCAAAAATCGATGACTCGGGCCTAAGCAGCGTAACTCATGCCTACTCTCTTAAAAACAGGTGTTTCCCCCTGTATCTTCTGGTTTCTCAGCCTGCCAGGCTGCACTGGAGGGAGGTGCGTAACCGTCTCCCGTATCCCGGAAAGCTAGAAGCTTTAATAAGTACAAATACCCAGAGACCAGGGATATAAAACTGTATAAAACCAGGAACCGTGTAACCGATCAAAATGCTATCAATTACGTAGTGACTGTTAACTAGGGACCTATGGGGAGGGAGGGAAGGGGGTGGGAGGGCTGCCCCCATGCCTGTGGCCCTGGCTGCTGGCCCTGCACCCGACGTGCGTGCGGGGTCCTGGCTGCCAGCTTCGGGCTCTGCTGGGCAGCCCGGAGGGGCCCGGCTGTAGGGGAACCTCGGCATCAGCTCACCGGTACCAGGGTAAGCAGTGCACCTCTTACAGGAGACAGGCTAACTGCATGCGGTGAAGCACTGCACTCTTAGTGGCTGGAGGGAGAGGCTGGGGGGGCAATATTAGAAATCCACCCCCAAACGAGGACCATCGGCTGGGGAAGTTGGGTCTCCCCAGAGGTTTGGGTGGTGCCAGCGTGCGAGGCGGAGGCAGCAGTGTGATCCGACACCCCCCATGCGCTGTTCTTCCCACACCCAGAGCGGGTCATTGCGTAGCAGCCTCCTCCCAGAACCAGACTGGCCCCCTCCCTCTGGCTGGGGACTCTGCCCCCCAGCGGGAATTCCCACCCCACGCTCCCCGCAGCGGCTGGAATCCAGCACTCGCACTCGCTCCTCCGGGGGGGGGGGGGGGGGCAGGCAGCCAACGTTTCCCGTAGGAGAGCAGGGCCTGCAATACTTGCCTGGCACTTTTGCTAGAGCACGAGGCCCAATGGGCAGAGGAGGAGCCACGCAGGGCAGCAGGGGCGGAGGGAATCCGACGCCCAGCTCCCCTGCATCTGGGATTTCTACCCTAATTGGTGGCTCTGGCTCGGAGAGGCCCCATGAGGCGCTCCACGCCCCACCTTTTGCTGCAGGAAATCAGGATCTTTCCCCCTTTCGCCGCCTCCTGGTCCGTGGGAAGGAGGCCAACCCATCCCCCAACACCTCTGCTGCTGCTCCAGAGCAGGAATCTACTTGTTGCGTGGCTGCCTACCGAATTGTGACCAGCCGGGGAAACGACCCAGCCTCGTGAACAGCTGCAGGGCCCGGGAGCTGTCTGTCTGTCTGCCGCCGCTGGAAGACCACGCGGCAGCAGGACCAGAGCCGCAGAAGATTTGGGTTGCTTTGAAAACGGACGCGGACACGCTGCACAAGTGACCGGCGCGGGGTCCTGGCACGGGTGGGCTGCCCCCGCCGGCTTTGTGCACGGCCCGGGCAAGGCGGCAGTAGCACGGGGAAGGTGGGAGCAGAGGGGAAGGGGAAGATAAGCGCGCAGCAGGGCAGGGCCAAGAGGATGCGGAGGTTTTGACACACAATAGCGTTTGCCTCCCCTTTAAGCAAGTCAACACAGTCGGCTTCTGTCTTTGCTGGCTGAGCAAACAAGACGTTGACACAGGCAAAGCTGAGTGGCCACAGAGCGCGCAGTGTCAAAGAGCTGGCAGAGTTTGCTGTTCGTTAACTCCACCAACCTCAACCCACCTCTGCACACGACAATGTGGCGGGGGCACCCAGCCAAGCTGGCACCCAGGTTTGGGCCAGGCAGAGGCTGGGGCGGCCAGCACAAAAATCAAACACCCCAACCCCCCCATGCACCCCCGACAGCCGCAGAGTCAAGGAGCTGTGCTAGGTTAATCCCAGGCCTCCCCCGAGCAGGGCTTTGCAGGGGGATTCCCCCACGGCCTTGCCAGGCTTGTGAGAACCAAAGGGGACCTGCCCTGCACGCCACAGGGCCCCCCACACCCCCTCCGGGCTGGGGCAGGGAGGGAAGCTGCAGGAGCCCAGAGCAATGAGGCAGCACGAGGGGGACACCAAGCTAGGACGCAGACGCTCCGCAAAGGCCAGGCACTTTGAACAGCAGAGAAGCAAGATGGCACCAGCGAGACAGCTGGGGCCCCATGAATATTGTGGGGGCCCCAACCCTGCTTTGCCTGTGCACAGCCCTGAGTCCCTGCCCCTTCTCAACCTCTCCACGGCTCCGTCCATGGGGGGGGAGAAAGGAGGGAGCAGTGGGAGGGACCTGAAGGGGAAGAGGCCGGGGGTGGGGGGGACGGACAGCAGGAGCACGGTCCAGGTGCCAGGGCCCTTTCTGAGCGTGGGCCTGACCCCGCTGTGCCATTGTAAACCCGGCACTGGAGACAGGTGGTAACTGAGTTATGGGCAGGGCCCCGCAGCACACCTGGCTGTCTGCTTCTCACACCTACCTCGGTGGGCGTGCCCCTCTTCCCGCCCCACTGCGCTGGAGTCACTCCAGAGGGCATCTCAGCACCAGCCCCCAGGTGCGGGCTGTACGGGCCGGAGGGAAGAGGAGAGTTGTAGCCGGAGGCAGAAAGGGAGCCCCCATCCTTCTCCGAGGCCTGCCTGTTCTTCCCCTTGGGAAATCCACGAGTCGGTGGTAACCCCTCTTCACTAGCTCACCAGGGACTGCCAAGGGACAGTCACCAAGCTCCCCGCCCCAGCTCAACGGGATGATGTGGTCCAGGCATGTCTGTTTAATGCCCAAGGGCCAGCCTCACGCCATTGAGTGCCCCATCCCAACTGCCCAGGGATCCATCGCACAGCCGGAGCGGCCTTTCAGCAGGCTGGCTCCCAAAGCCGTCCTCTCTCCAAACTGCCAATGAGCCTCTCGAGATAGATTCAGCACTTTGCCCTTTTACAGGACAAAAGGGTCCTCGCGAGGTCATCGAGTCCAGTCCCCTGCCCTCATGGCAGGACCCAGCACCGTCTAGAGCAGGGCTACTCGACTTTGGCCCCAGGAGCCACAATGATACTCGTGGCACATGCCAAAGGCTGCAACTTAAGCATGGTTGCAGACATGCAAATAGCTTCTCTCACAATGCCCCGGCACTCCCGGCACCTCCTCCCTGGGGGCTAGAAATGCCCACCCCCTGTACCCATCTGTTCCAGCCAGCCCGTCCGCTTGCGTCTTTCAGTGCTCGCCCTGCCTGGGAGACGCCTCGCCGCTGTGGAGCATGTTCCCAGCGAAGGCCAATGTTCAAAAGATCCTGCCCGTGGGCCACGTGTCGAGCCCCGCATAAACCCAAACTGCCCCGTGGGCCGCAAACAAACTGGCCGGGGGCTGCACGTGGCCTGTGGGCTGCGTGTTGAGTAGCCGTGGTCTAGATCGTCCCTGACAGGTGTCTGTCCAACCTGCTCTTCAATATCTCTAGTGATGGGGAGTCCACAACCTCCCTAGGCAATTCATTCCAGTGCTTAAGAAAAACTTCCTACCTGCCAGGGTGGTTAATGTCCAACCTAAACCTTCCTTGCTGCAATTTACAGCCATTGCTTCTTGTCCTGTCCTCAGAGGCCAAGGAGGAGAAAAACGGTTCTCCTTCTTCCTTGTAACACCCTTTTAGACACTTGGGAACAGCTCCCATGTCCCGTCTCAGTCTTCTCTTTTCCAAACCAAACAAGCCCAATTCCTTCAGCCTTCCTTCATAGCTCATGTTCTCTAGACCTTGCATCATTTTTGTTGCTCTTCTCTGGACCTTCTCCAATTTCTCCACATCCTTCCTGAAATGTGGTGCCCAGAACTGGACACAAGACTCCAACGGAGGCCGAATCAGCGCAGAGCAGAGCAGAGCAGAGCAGAGCAGAAAAGTGACTCTTTGTGCCTTGCTCACCACACTCCTGTGAAGGCCTCCCAGAATCATGTCTGCTCATGTTCATGCGCCGTGCTCTCCAGGGATGCCCTCCAGCTGAGCCACGCAAGAAGAGAGCTGGTAATCCTGGTATGTATAAGGCTACAGACAACAGATCGGCTCTGGTATCTTCCAGCCGTGTTATTTACAGAAACCGTTCACGTCTCCTGAGCACACACCGCTTTCGTGCGGAGCTCTTCACTGATCTTCGACCGCCCAGAGCAACTGAATGCCAAGAGTTCTGGCAGCAACACAAACCCTCCTGTGCCAGGGGTTAATCCCCAGATACCCATTCAAAAGGCTGCTGCTAAGACCAGTTCCTAGCCCCTTGATTTGACCCCCGTGCTCCCCTCTGTGGCACGCCTCCGCTAGCTCCCCCTGCTCTAGCACAAACACAAGCTGCTCCTCTTCGCCGTCACAGCCAGTCCTCACCCTGCCCATCTCATTTCCTACCAAGCTGCTGGTCCTCGCTCGAGGCAGCCCATGGCATGGCCGCCAGCACCCACTGTCACGTTTTCAAACCACCCTTCATACTGTCTCCCAGGAGCCCCCCATAAACATCTGCTGAACTCGCGTCCTGTTCACCTTCCTACTCGCCTCAGCTGTCACGCTTGCAAAAAACGGACGGTGGTTACACTGTGGCTGTACGCGGAGCACTGCCTGTTATGCGGACCAATGCTGCTTTGATGTTTCCTTCTGCTGGCACCTGTATGCATCTGGTCTTGTGCTGGCACGCAGGCCCTAGGGGCAGGGACTGGGTTTTATTGTTTGTACAGCGCCTAGCACAATGGGGTAAATGACATGGGCTTTGAGCATTGCAGTTTTACAGAAAGCCTCATCCCTATGTTTCGAACCAAGAAATATGGCTAAGCATCACCATGTTGCGGATGAGACAAGACAGATTGGCCATGGCCGCCCGGAGAGTCCGTGGCAGAGCTAGGACTGCAGCAAAGTCAAGCCCATGGCAAAGAGACACCAGCCACCACTCTACGCTTCCGTCCTTGCTGCCAGCAGAGTTTGCGGAGAAACTCAGAGCAGATGCCCTTAACCACTGACCCGTGCACTGGTACCCTGAGCTCCATGTGCACGTTGGGGCCTTGTAGGCATGAAGCAGACCTCCCAAAAGGGCCACGGTTTTGGAGCTTAGCATGCCCACCCCAACAGCATAAAGCATTTGAAAACATGCACGATTAGGTGAGGTCTGGCATGGAGCGGTCAGCCTGTAGGCTAGGTAACCCAATGGTACCCAAAAGGAGAGTCCCTTGCACAGTCCCAGACACAATGCAACAGGACGACGGTGGTTAATTTCAACAACTTAATGCCACGTTCATCGGTGAAAGCAACCAAACAACAATGTATGAAAAGATTGCCACTGATTTTGCATGGGAAGTCGGCTCCCCCCCCCCCCCCCCGAAACGACGCTCTTTAGCATGCAGCAAAACCAGCGCCTAACAACATCTTGCAATATACCGAGAGGGAGCGTTTCACGTCGCATGTTAACTGTCAAATCTCTCTCAGTTGACGTTCAGTGGCCGGACGAGTCTCTCCGTGAAGGCTCTGCACCGGCCACAGCAGTACCTGCCATCTGTGCCGCAGAGAGGGGAGAGGCAAGTATGTGCATCCCAACCGTAATGCTTCTCCGCTGTCCAACTTCTGTATGCACACTGGAGCCTTCAGTCTCTCGGGCAGGTTTGAATTTGTAGCTGCCTGTGCATGCTGTACGAGCCATTAAAATCATCTCGAAACGAGCTTTTCGGTTCAGAAACACATATGCACAGGTCGGGATTAGCATTCGAGATGACAAAACAGTTTCATATGATGAATATGCAAAAGCTAACGTAACCCACACACCATCTGGCTGTGGTTCACTGGCCCATGCAACGGCACTTAAACCATTTGCAGAGGGAAAGAAGGCGTTTGCTCTACAGCCTTTGCTGGGAGCCAGCTGGCTTTTAGCTCACGTGGTAGCTGCATGAAGCTCCGGAGGTCCCAGGTTGGATTCCACCTACTGGCATAACACCATGATCTAACAAGAAGCAGTGAGGGCAAAGGCCATAAACAAGCCCTTGTCTCTGCATTGAAGAAAGGTGAAAATCATGTTGTAGCTTTTACCCACCATGTCAAGAGAAACCCATTGGGCTCTGAACGAGATCCAGAGGCGTTACCGACGCATCTACTAGTCTGCAGCTACCATCAGACGCACCAACTGTCCACAGACAACAGCAAATGGAGAGATCTTAGAGGGGGCACTTGATTCTGATGAGTCATGTAGCTCCAGTCCCATCAAGCAACGTGGCACCAAAATATGTGCTGACCTGGCCAAGCCACCCCATTTAAGTCTGAGAAGGGAGGGACAACCCCAGCGTCAGTCAGTCCAGATACTGATATTTCTTCTGGTGGGACCCAGGCCCAGTGGTCTCCTCACAGCTCCACCGGACTGGAGAGAGCGCCCCACATCAGGCAGCTCTGTTAAGTACGGCCACCCCTTGTACCGCAGAGGTCCAGGGTTCTGCTGCACAGCCCTCTTGCTGCCCTTCCCGCTTGGCACTTCAGCACCAGGCTCTAGCCAGATGGCACCTCGGACGCCCAAGGGTTTTCCAGTCTCATCAGCAGTCTGATCGCCGGTATCCAAGTCCCCTCAAAGCCCTGCAGCTCCAGCCAACTCTGCCATTTCCGCAGCCTCGCAAGGGGCTTGCTTGCAGTCACTCCGGGGGAAGTGGGGGGAGATTCCTCCTGGGGCAGGCTCAACACAGGGTCGTGCTTCTGCGGCAGCTTCCCAGCTGAATTCAGCCGGCTCGCACCGTCTGACGTAAGACTCCTGCCTGGTTCTAGGAGGGGGCTCCTTCCTGCCAGCGCTGACGCCCAACGGCGCAAGCTCAGGGTCTAGCACTGGTCAGCGGGACCCGTACTCCCCCTGCATGGCAGGATGCAGCACTCCGTCCCAAGGGAGAGAGAAAGCACCGCTGGGGTCTGTTGGAGGGTGGAGTTTAGTGGCGTCAGACGAAGAACAATCGCAGCAGCCCTGGGCACAACAGCAGGTCTGCAGGACTGGTTACACTCGGAGCCGAACCCCACCGCTGGCCTAGCCGGGGATGCCATGGGCTGAGGCCAGCACCTGTCTCTCCTGAGCCAGGCTGTTAACCCCTCAGCCGAGAGGGCCTGGCTTACCTCCCTCCCCCAGCCTGGACGTTTCTGAAGAGCACCCGAGGATCTCAAACCTCTAACTGAAATACGAGGGCCAAACCCTGTCCCACCGCAGAGAGCAGCATGCAACACGTTAGCAGAACGGGGCGGCCACGGTGCCCGCTGCGATGACACACACACGGCCGGCCCGTGCCGGCTCACTCAGGCCAAAGGGCTGTTTGCGGTCTAGACGTCTGGGCTCGCCCGTGTCGGGGACCCTCCTGCTCCGGAACATCTACCCCACAATCACACAGCCCTTGGCGAGCCCGGCCAGCTGGCGGGTTTGTAACCGCAGCGCAGAGGGACCCGCGGTGGCCCATGCCGTTGCTCCAGTCTGTGGCACAGCAGGGAACACACGCCAGCTCACCTAGGAGGCCCCAGGGCTGTGCTGTCACCCCAAGGCCATCGCTGCCCGCAGAGGGACAGGCCCCCAGCCCATTCAGGACAGACACAAGTCACTTCCTACCTTTCATTCCAAGGGCTGCAGGTTTCTCCAGGCACCTGTTCCCCTTGCTCCTCTGCCATCTGATCCATCTTCCCTGGATTCCCACGCTCCTGCTAGGCCAAAGCAGTCCCCTCCGCCCCCACGATAGCCCGAGGCCTATCACTTCAGCAGGCTGAGCTAGGAGCCCGCAGAGCCGCTTTGCCCTGCCTTTCACACGTAGCCAGGGTCCAGAGCCGAGCACTCGGCCCCTCCTCACGCCCCCAGCCTAACACTGCCCCTTTCTGTTCTAGCCGGAGCAGGTCTCAAGCTTTTTTCCAGTTTGGAGAACTGCTTCCAAGTGGTAGGCAGGTGTTTCTGCGCTACGCCAGGCTACACGTACACACTGCCCCGCGCGGGTTATCTATCTGCAACTGCTGGTTCTCACACCGAGTGCCCTGTCCAAACGCTGCCTGGCAAACTCTCTGGCTTAAGCAGCGACTCTCGGATCCTAGCAAGCCCCTTTTCTGCCTAGGAGGGGAATCCAGGTCCGACTCCAGGAGCGTTTCAAACTCTGGAGCCTGCATGAGTCCGGCCACCGCTCTGATCGGGGGTCCCTTTCAGAACGCCGACCTACCTGCCCCCCTTCAGTGCTGGAACCTGCTGCCCTGCCACGTAGGCCCCAGGCTGCAACGCTGGTTGCTCAGACCGGGGCGGGAAACCTTTGTTGGGCCAGGGGCCAACCCACAGAAAAATCAGTCAGGGGCCGCACACAAGTGAGAAGCAAAAAACCAAACCAAAAACTCCCTGGCGTGGGAGGAGAAAGACACCCCCCCACACGCTCCAGGCTGGCAGATTGTGTGCGCTCCAGCCCCACGGTGGGGCAACGGGAGGGCTAGAGCACCAGCACGCGGGGGGGGGGGGGGGGGGGAGTGGTGAGGAGAGCCCGGAGCCTCACGGGCTGGATCCAAGCACATCCTGCCCCTGGGCTGGAGGTTCCCCATCCCCACCTTAGATTCTTACCTCTGTATCTTAACCTCCCCCCGGTTCTCCTCTCCTGGGGCTCAGCCGAACTCTCGCTCGGGCAGGCGCTAGCAGCCACCCTACATCGGCTTGACACTCGTCCAACTTTATGCTCTTTACAGTTAATCACGTAAAGCCCTGGAGAGCACAGATTCCACGCAACACGGGAGCAGCCTAGTCGCAGTACCCTGACTGGGTCACTCTGCCCTTGGGGGATTATCTGGGGTCCATCAGGCAGCATTCACCGCCCCCCCGGCCTACCGTGCCCCTGCAACAGCCTCCCTCTTAATCAGATGCAGAACAGCTCTTCCCCCTCCCGGGCTCCCTTTATAGACCATGCGGGGGACACCTGCTGCTAGGTGAGCAGCAACAAGACCCCGCACGTGCACAAGGAGACAGAGCATGGCAGCCCCCAGGGACTGGAGCGCTGTCAGTTTCCATGATCAAGCCAGGTCCATTTCAGAGCCAGGAGGGCAGGATGCCAGGTGCATGGGACACGGTGCATGCGCCAAACAAGCGGAAGGGAGTTTTGGGAAGAGCAACAAAAAGACCAGGTCTGTGAGCAAAAGCTGCCAGCTCTGCGCCTATAGGGGCAGGCACAATGCTACTCTCAAAGCGTACAAAGGCATCAGCCAAGGAACAGCTGCGAAAAGCTGCCGGGTTGAATGTTGAGGGGCCGCCCGAGTGCCAGCATTTTGGCCTGGAAAGACCGATCCCATTCATTGCACATAATCTTGAGGCAGCCCTCTGAGAGGCCACGAGGACCACCTGTGTGAACACCGGATTGGAAGGCGGCCCTGGCTGAGTCTGTGGGGTTGAACTCAAGCCCGTCGGATCTAACGGCACAGGCCGCCTCCGCTTGAGCTGAAAGGACCAGCTCCACTAGCTCCGAGGCGGCCGCCGACTCAAGGCTCTAGAAGTGGTCTCACCACTAGAGGCGAGAGAACCCTGTGACGTTAGCGGGTTACACGATACACCACCCTCTCGCACGCATCTCTCCAATGCGCCAGCCGTAAGGTGAACCTCCGACCTGATCACTGATACGGGTACTTTAGCCAGCAGTGACCTGTAACACAAATGTTAGAGACACTGTTGACTGAAGCGTCTCTGGAAAACACTGCTGAGGATGTCAGCAAAAGCGAAGGGCTAATTAAAGAGCACAAAAGTGTGTGTTTTATGGAAACCCAATTATTGGCTTGGCATGTGAGACACAACAGGGGTGTCGGACATCTTACAGAGATGAATACTGCCAAACCAAGAGCTGCTGTGTCTTCAGAGGTACAGACATGTCTGGGACTTACTCATCAGCCTGATCCCCACCTCCACACCATGGTAATTGGTACAAGGAAGAACGCTTTCAAGAGGTCTGGGAGAGAAGAAACTGGACAAACTGCGTGGCGGGCGTCTCAGAGCCCTGCCTCCGTCACCGCAGCCATTCAGCGCTTGACGTACGCTGGCTTCACAGGACCAACCTGCACAAATTGGGGAGAGGACTGTAAATCACACGTCAGTTGTCCCAACCACGATCGCGGCCTCACTGTGTTAGGTGCTGCGCAGATAGAGCAGGACATGGATTTTACAATCTGAGCAGGAGAGGGGAGGATTATTCTTACTCACAGATGGAGAAACTGAGGCTTAACAGATTAATTTGAAGGTCACATGGGGTGTCTACAGCAGAGCAGGGCCCAGGTCTCCCTAGTCCCAGTCCTTAACCAGAGGGGCTGCCTTTTACCAAAATCCTGCGGGGGTCGGGGATCCATAACATGCCAACAAGGGAAGCCACAAAATTTAAAATTAGTTACACTGAGAAACTAGCCACAGGTGTTGCGGTCTCCTTCCTCTGAAGCACCAGGGACGGCCAGAGGATACGGGCCAGTGCCTGAGGTGTCTCTCTCAAGGGCTGGTTCTTGCTCGTGTGCTCAAGGTCAAACTGTTCTGCGGCTGGGAAGGAATCCCCTCCGAGGGCAGGATGGGGGTACTGCACCTTCCTCTGCAGCGTGGGGTGCATCTGCCATGGCAGGGGCCTCAGTGTCCCTTGGAACCTCAGCTTGTCTCTCTAGCCCCGAGCGGTTTAGACCCCAACGGGCTGCAGCTCTTGGGTCTAACTCCCACTGAGCCGTGGGCACATGGCATGGGTGCCCTGTACAACACCGGACTGCATGAGCCCTCCTGGCCCCTGCTTTTATGACTCCCAGGTCCACCTCCACCCAATCCTGCTCATCCCTCCATCTCCACCACTCTCAACACTTGGCCACAGAATAACGCCGGCGCAGGGGAGGGAGGGCAGTCTCCAGTGCAGGCGGTGGGGAAGGAGGGCCGTGGGGAATGCACAGAGGAGGGGGCTTCTCCCCTGGCAGTGGGGAGTAGGGGGAGGTACGTTCCACGATTTGGGTGGGGAGAAGAGGGCAGCACTTGGGAAGAAGCGAAGGGCTCCGAGGCAGGAGAGGCTGAATTTCACACCCTTGCCTTTTGTTTCAGTTTCCTCCCCCGATTCACGTGCGTCTTGTGGGAAGTTGCTGTAATGAAGAGCTTCAGCTCCGTGAGCCACCGTCCCGATGCCTGGTTCCTGCTGTCGGAGAGGCCAGCGCGGCACCTCCACAGCCGCCTTTGTGCAGCAGCAGCCAGGGCTTGGCGCTCCGACTGCCGGGATTGCTTTCTCAAAGCCGCAATTGTATAGGCAAGACTCCCGCTCCTGGTTAAGGTGTTTATGCTCCTCACCCCGGGAGAAAAATTTGGGCTGGTGCCATTTTTGATGCTTTGTGATGGGTACAGAGGCCTGGGCAGTTTTTCTGGGCCCCTGCAGGTGACACTTCATTCCCATTTAGTGAGCCAAGCTGCCCCTTATCAGACGACCACCAAATTCAACTTAAGGCCATAAACCTCTGCGTCCGCCACCGCTCTCCATCCCAGATCCTGTCCCTACAACCGGTCGGGGCACCGAGCAGCCCCTCCTTTTCAGTGCGGTGCCAATGCTTCTGATAGACACCTGCTGAGACCCTCAAGAGTCCTCCAGCACAACAAGGGAGAAGCAGAAGCGGACCTCCAGACAGGCCAAGAGACAGACGCCAGAAAAGCTCCGAACAGCCTTCCCAGATCCACCAAAGTAATAGCAAAGGACAAAGGACCAATTTCATTGGCCAAGCACAGCCAAGCCCTACACAAGTGGACAGCATTTGTAAGTCGGCAACTTTTGCACGTGGCGGCCCATTGAGTCCTGGGAGCGCTCTAGGCACTGACTGGCAAAACCCTGGGGCGAAACAGAAAAGCAGGAGGAGGAAGAGGGGCCCATGGAGCGCCTGGCTCCTACGTAGCAGAGCTAGCAACTTCAGCCACCTCCAGAATAGGTCACAGATCAAAGCATCTGTTCTGGCAGCGCCGAACACCTTCCAGATAACCCCCATC
Organism: Pelodiscus sinensis; assembly: GCF_049634645.1. Lineage (NCBI taxonomy): Eukaryota > Metazoa > Chordata > Testudines > Trionychidae > Pelodiscus > Pelodiscus sinensis. The sequence goes on along the minus strand of NC_134715.1, from coordinate 133,360,765 downwards.
TCAGCTCCGCCCAGCCTCCCAAGAGGGAGAGCTCAGTGGCTGGAGCATTGGCCTGCTAAACCCAGGGTTGAGAGTTCAATCCTTGAGGGGGTCATTCAGGGATCTGAGGCAAATCTGTCAGGGACGGTGCTTGGTCCTGCCGTGAGGGCAGGGGACTGGACTTGATGACCTCTCAAGGTCCCTGCCAGTTCCAGGAGATATACCTATATTATATCTGTTCACTGCACCCCACCAGAAAGTCCTCTCAGCCAGCAAGGAAAAATACTGCTAGGGCCATGGGTTTGCAGAGCTCTGAAATGGGATAGAGGGTTGCTGGGGCCCTTACAGATGGGGACAACCAAGGAGCTTGGAAGGGGAGATGCTTGAAAGACGCTGCAGCCCCCAAGTGCGTGACACCGGCTTGCTCCTTTTTTAGATCCTTGGCAGATCTCCGTCACCTGCTGCGGGGGTCTCCCGACACGGCAGCGCAGCACTTCCCAGCTCGACAGCGACGCCACGTACCTGGCACGCAGTGACTAAGAAGGGAAACGATTGATGTCTGCTCCAAGCGAAGGGTTAACATAAGTCTGCCTGCCCCAGAAGCTTCAAACGCTCTGCTCCGCCTCCGTGCGCCAAGCCCGGACTCACGAGAGAGAGCAAGAGACTCCACCCTGATGAATCTCCGCCACACTTGGCGCGCAGGGTGTTTGAGACTCCGGGCCAAAGGAGGATGAAGGACACATACTACAAGCTCCCCCTGCACGCACACACATGGCTGCTTAACCAAAGGCCAGCCCTGGGGAATGCAGTGGGGCTTTCCCCCGCCCTCTTGCTCCAGCATGTTCTGTGCATGACATATCTATGCACCTCTGGGCTGGGGAGGCGCCTGTCCCTTCCTGACAGCCAAACGAAAGGCAGGCAGCACGGAGCTAGTTCAGGGGGGTGGAGGGGAGGTGAATATGCCTGGCTTTGCCACCTGGTGCGACCCTAGAGTACTTATCTCAGAGTCTAGCTCTGGAGGGGGCAGCTAGAACGTGGACCCTGCAGACAGGGATCCGGGGGCTACCCAAGGGAACGCAGCAGGGAACTGAGCCGCCCCTGGAATCCTTGTGTTTGCACACTGGCTGATCATTTACAAACGGAAACAACTCAGCCACAGAAAACCAGCTCTCCCCTCCTTGGGTACTGGCACGGCTCTCCTCCCGGCAGCCGAGAGGCTCTGCACCCAGCTAAGAGCCAGCTTTGCTGGCCAGTTGAGCACCCCGCCCAGCTGGATAAGATGCTTCAGGCTTCAAACTCATTTTAGCTGGAAACGTGGCATTCAAAAACCCATCGCCAGAGAAGGAAGGGCAGGAGGACTCGGTAGCACAGCGTTCAAGTTTCTCAAGCAAGAGCGCCTACCACGTTTCTTGGGAGTCTATCCCACACAGCCTGGCTCCCTGGGGAGGTATTTTTCGGCTGTTCACCTTGGACTTCCCCCAGCTAGCTCCATCAAGTTTCTACCCACCCTGAGCCAAGAACACTCTCCCCCCCCCTCCACTTCCACTCCACCATCATACTTCTGCTCTGCCCCTTCCCACCACACCCTGGCCCCAAGACCCTGGCCCCTCCTTTTCGGAGCCACTCTGGGAGCCAGAGCAGAGCTGTTAGCACTGCCGTTGGGCTCTGAGCCATCCCATGGACAGGCCAGTCTGCACCCAGGCTAAGGACAGCGCAGACATTTCCTGAGAACCAGATGATAGTGAGGTGGAGCCACATCTCGCACTAGTGCTACTCTGCAGAAGAATGAGTGAGAGAAAAAGATGCCAGCGTAGGCAAGACCTCAAAATCCCTCCCGAATTCTTCATCTTCCCTAGCCTCTGTGGGAGTCTTCTCACACCTGCCACACACCCTTTGCTGGCAGGCTCATCAAGGACAGGAGTTTCATTCTTCTGCTCCCTCTTCAAAACACGCAATCCTTCTTGCCTCTAGCTTCTCCACTTCCCTCCTCCTCTTCTGGGCCTGGGGCACCCCGGAACCCATGTCCCCAGCACTACATACTGAGGGGGTATCAGATCCCTGCTCCTGGGCAGGACGACTCTTCATACACTTAAGAGTAGGGATGTAAAATCCCATTTACTTGGTTAACCGTTAAAACGCTCAACTGGAACCACCCTCCACACCTGCCACTGTGCGGGAGCAGTGTCCCCTCCCACGCCCGCCACAGGCAGAGACTGCACAGGCCGAACAGGAGCAGCCCCTGCCTATGGGGTGACCCAGTCCAGACAGTGGCTACTCCGAGTAGCCCCTGTCCATGGTGGACTCCCCACAAGGCTGGAGCAGCCCCCGGTTAACCTTTACCAGTAAGCATTACCTGTTACGGGCAAGGCTTACCGTTAACCGGTTAAACACACACATCCCTACGTACAGCTAGATCTTTCTGCATTTCAGCACACATCCAGGCCCGGTCTGCAAGCCACCACTGCCCCAGGTCTCCTTCCATTGTAGCTTCTCTTCTACAGTCATTTGGTTTCCCTTCACCCGTTTGCTGCAGGGTGTTAGAGTGTCAAGCCGTTTATCTAAATGCCCCGACCAGCTCTCCCACTAGGTGAATGGCAGCATGCCCGCTGCGTACATCAGGGGACACGATGGGGAGCCTGCAATGCTGAGAAACAAGACTTGCCGTTTCAATCTCAGACTTGGTGGCTGTCCCTCCCTACACTGCCAGTTTCATCAGCTTTTGATGTGTGACAGCACACAGCAGAATACAGCACAGTCCCACCCACCCAACGGTACCGTGACCTCTGCGTGCCTGCCCAGAAGGCACAGCGGGCGTTTCAAGGTCTGACCCAGCAGAACCCAATACTCTTAGCTCCAGTCAATGCTCTTGGGCGCCCAGTGAAAATGACACTGAAGACTGGAGCGTAGGGACGGGGGCTTGTCTGTGTCTGTCCAGCTCCCGGTGCAGAGGGGCCCTGGTGCAAAGGGACTCCTGGAGTATCGCTGCAGCACAACAGGACAAATGCTGTAAGCAAAGCAGTGTGTAAGCCCATAAATAACTTACTCCCGGCTCCGCTCCATGGGAGCTGCCAGGACAGAGCTGGGATTGCATCAGAAGGCGGCCTCGCCAGCAGAATGCGACACGCCAAGGACTGGCCTGGTACTGAACTCCCCATAGTTACTAGGCATGTCAAATGTTAGCGAGTAAGAGTCGCCTTTACCAGTTACAGTTACCCAGTGAGGGCTGGAGCAGCCCCCTCCGCTCACTGCTCCAGCCTCCGTCCGTGGTGGGTGCGGGCCAGCACACCATGGGCACAGGGCTGCTCCAGCTCAGTGGAGCCCATCGCGGGTGGGGGCCGCTCCAGCCTGCCGCGGGAGGAGGGCCTTCGTGCCACCCCCACTCAGCCCCATTTAATCGATTAAGCAACGTGTAACCCGTTAACTATTTAAATGGGATTTTAAATCCCAACGAGTTACTAGCAGCAGGGGTCATTTAGAGAAATCCTTTGGCCTCTCCATCAGACTAGATCACAAAGACCCCTCTTCTGGTATGAATCTAGCAGGAAAAAAGCAGCCACTTGGCCCCCGACATCGCCAGTGAGCGCCCAGTAACGAGAGAGGTGTAACAGCACAGCACACTGCGTAAGCGCACACCACCCAGAGAAACGCAAACGCCTGCAAACAGATCCCCCCGGACATGCGACACCTTAGTGAATGCCCCCCCCATGCTCTCAAAACAGCCCTGTATTTACCTACCAGCCCATTACCATAAGAAGCAGATACCCGCCACATGAGAGGGCGGGGCCCTCCTAGGTGTGCATCCCTCCGTACTTCGATGGCGTGGCTCCCTCACAGCAGCACCCAAGCGCCTCATCTTTCATGCAGTCCCCCACTGGGGAAATGGAGCCACAGCCAAAGACTCCTACTACAGATCACACAGGAAGCCTGTGGCAAAGCACAGAACTGCATCTAGGTCTCAAACCCTAGGCTGACTGCCTACCCGCTGCGCCAACCTGCCTCTACCACGCTCTTCCCACAACCTGCACGGAAGCTGACAGGGCTGCCCAGGGCCCTGCAGACCAGACGCAGCCTGCTGAGTGCAACAGATCTCAGCACCAGAGGAAAACACACAGTGGCCAGTCAGGGGCAGGCAGGCAGGTTCAGGAACTGGAATTTCAGCAACACATTTCATCCTTCAATGACACCCCAGCGCGGGCCGCATACCGCCTGGGACCCCAAGGGGAAAGGCTTGGCATGTCACATGACCAGTTCTTGTGGCCGCCCTGCAATTCGTCTTGTGTCACTGGAGCAAAGCTCAAGACCACTTGGTGTACAGGATATAAACGATCCTTCCTTCATGCAGGCACTGGCTTTTGGGAGGCTGCTCACACGCATCGCGATGTTGGCATTGTTCCTAAAAGTACCCTTCAAGTCTGTGTTGAGAAAAGAGCCACAAAAACGTCAGTGGATCTTGCCAAATCTCTGGGCCTCCTAACAGCTTGGCGTTTCTTTAGACATCCTCTGGGAATGGACTGAGAGGGAACCAAAGTCAAACACTTACCCCAAAAAAGAGCCTCTGTAGAGCATTTTTGCCTGCTTCGGCACCATTCCTTAGCAAGATGCTTCAGCCAGCCAGCCGGCACATGCACACACAAGCCCACCCAAACATAAGGCCAGGAATCGATTCCAACACTCCCGAGAGACTAACAGCTCACATTCCCAGAACTTCAGTCTGAAGCTCAGTGTGCCAAGATCACGTCTATGGGGGGAGGGGGAAGCCATTAGACACTGGATAAAAAAAATGTACTCTAAACAAATTGGGAGCTTCAGCAGGAGTGGGGAGGAAAACTAGCCACGTCACAGGCTGACTTAGCTCAAATCCTTGCAAAGTTTCAGTCTGGCTCGGTTTTGGATGCAGCAGCATATTGTAGAATCCAGAGACAATCAGACAAAGCACCATCTGGGATTGACGCAGTTTCATGATTGGAGCCACGAGATGAGCGACACACATAAAACAACAGTCTTTAGTGCTTCATTTCTGTAGCACAGCCCCACTCTGCCCTCATTCATGAAAAATCCTACAGCACTTGGCCCAAGAACAGCCCAACCTGTCGGCCTGCCATTCCTCAGCACAAAAAAAATTCTGTCTCCACTAGGCAAAGCTGGCTACAGGTTTCCCCGTCTCTTTTTCCCCCTTTCTAGGAGTCCTCACTAGATTCTGGGACCCAGAGATTGCAGGCACCTGGATCTGGGCTCCCATCAATCGCTAATACAGGAGCACTAGTAACACCTTACTTGGTTTATATCAGCTGATGCAAATTACTAGAATCCCTACACATCTCCAGTAACTGAGCACACACCTACCACTCCCATCCATACAAGTTGTACAAGAATTTTTTATTTTTATCAATTTAAACGTGCACAGTGGTGGGAAGTTACGGTGCGGGAGATCAGACGTGAAATGCTTATGACAACAGATGTTGCGATTCAAAAAGCGAAAGCTTCTAAGAATTCTAACACAAACTGTCAATATCACATGTCAAAGTATAAAGTAAGTAACCTTACCTCAAATGCTAATTAGCTCTCTCAAAGCCTTTCTTACTTTGTCTCAGTCCTTTCGATCACGCATGGGAATTTTTTTCATCAGCGTGCATGTACACAGTGAAATCAGCATTCACTGACATTTGCAGATAACAATCTACCCTTCCGCGCCTAGACATTCACAACCCAGCATATATATAAAGTTACGAGCAGCTGAGTGAACACAGAGGGAAAGATTTCATGCAACCTGAACTATGGCATTTGCTGTCATGAGAGCACCGGGACCCAATGCCAGCATGGACCAGATTCAACTGGTTGTCCCAAATGCTGAACCCAGACCAGCAAAGAGCATAAGGCTGAGCCAGGGAAACAAGTTGTGTGCGACTGGCCACGGTGTTCTCATCCCAAAATACAACTTGTCTCTGCACGTTACAGAGGAACCTGAAGAGCCTGCATGTAACAAACACCTGAAGCATGCAAGGCAGGAAAGAAGCTAAGCAGCTTGCAGCCCGGTAGAGAATGGCTAGACAGACACCTTGTCCTTCCCCTAAAGAGAGGCATGATGCTGGAAGGCCAGCAGGAGGCGCTGTGCCTCTGGCCACATGGCAAGGGGCCCAGGTGCGGAGATGAAAAGCTGGTGGTCCAGGCCCCATTCCAATGGGGGATAATTACATTAAGGCAGCAAGATTAGTGTGTTGGATTCATAATTTCAGGTGGCTTTAATTCTACCCTGCCAGTCTGCCCCATCACAGAATCTCCAGACCCCGCAGTGTATCCCCACACGAGAAAGTCTGCAAATCTGACTCTGGGCCCACGCAGAGGGGACCAGGCAGCGTGGAAAGTTAGTTTCTTTTGTAGTAGATTGAGGTGCAGCAGCAGGGCTGGAGGGGCTCGTGGAGAGCAGGAAAGCTGCAGCTCTGGGCTGAAGATCTTCACCAGCAAGTTTGTGTGTGGGAGCCAAGGGGGGACACAGCAGGGGCAGATTGAGACAGAGTACATGGGGCTGGTACGTTGAGGTTGTCAGTCAAGGCCAGCGAGGTATGGAGAGACCCGAGAGGGAGTAAGACCTACCCTTGGACCGTGTATCACTCCTCACAGTACTGCTCTGACCCACAAAACGTCATTGGTCTTTGTGCCCCTGGAGCCTCGCTGTGATTTCTAGGGCAGACACATGTAGGCCAACCCAAGGAGAAACCCATAAAAGGAAGTTCTGGCATCAGAGCCGCACCAAGGTATTTCAAAGCAAATGGCTGTCTGGTAAGCTGCTGAAAACTTGCAGCTGAACCGTATTTACAGAGATTGCCATGGACTGCCTCAGTTTACCCGTGCAGCTGCTCGTCCATCAAATGCACTGCACACCTGCGCATTACGGTGTGTTGGCTGAACACCACACTCCAGAGCTTTCTGCCGGAAACCAGACACTCCCAGACAAGGAATGCCCGCGTGGACAGAGGAGGGGGTGATATTTTCAGCTGAGAATACCGATTCTGACATCGCCCCGAAGAACAAGCGAACCTACCGCATGTAGGCCTGGCAGGAGGCATGGCTCTGAGCCTCCATTATAGGCACCAGCTGTCTTGTCAGGCAATCTGCTCCCCCAACTGCAAGGCACCTTTCGTAGGCAGGGGCAGCTCTCAGAACAGCCAGGTGTCCTTGCTGGGTGAGGAGGTTCATTTCCTTCTTTGGGGGCAAGTCTTTCCAGCAACTTGTGGTCTTTAATGTTTGAGCTACACTCAGTGTTACCCTGCACAGCAGTTAGGTGCAACCACACGATGGCAGCGAGGGGGTAATCTCTAACACCTTTCCCTAGCAGCAACAGTTCCACCTCCAGGATCCAGGCTCTGTAGGAGTCCAGTTGTACTTCCATCCCGGGAGGGAGCAGAGGAGCGTGCATGCCCCTCTACACACATCAGCTGAGCTCTGCAGTGCTCACCCAGTTCTCACGACCCCAGGCAGCCTCTCAGGCAAACGCTGAGGAGTAGGGATGTAAAATCCCCTTTAATCGGCCAACCACTTAAGTGGGAGCAGGGGGAGGGGACCAGGCTGGGCTCACCACCGACCCGAGCTGCTCCAGTTAGGCTGGAGCACCCGTGCCCACAGCAGGTGGGGCGCTGCTCCAGCTCCTGCCAGCTAACTGGTTAACCATAATCTAACTGGGTGCTGCTTGCAGGTTAACCATTCGCATCCCTGCTGAGGGGCTGAGTGTTGCAATCTTGCTCAGTGGTTTGCTTAATGTGAGTCAGCACACATGGCAGCAGCTGAACTAGAAAGTGCTAGTGCCCCTGGGAGGTTTCTGCTGAAGTTAGCACCCATGAAACAGTTAAGGTTGTGACTGAAGCGCCCTACAAGGCGTGACATACATCTCCGGGCTGTTCCCAACAGTCTGCAGCCATGGCAGACAACCCTGCAACAGGTCCCCGCTGTGGCTCTCTTTTCACCCAAAAAGCCGAGATTCTGCAGAAGCCAAGGGAGCCACCTGAAAGATTCTGGTTTGGGGAACTGACCAGTAAGTCTCAGGCCATCTCCACACGTGCCAGAGGACAGTGCAGAGACAAACCCACCTCCCGAGGCTCCGCACAAAGCCTGCTCTCATGTCCCCCCCAAACGGGACTAAACAAAGAGCCCCAGCACTCTATGACCGTCCTTTGGCCCAAGGCTGCAGTGTAGAGAGGCAGCCTTGCAAACACTCCCCTCTACGGCCCAGTAAGGCATGATACCAAGAGGCTGTGGAAGGAGCCGTGGCCATAGGGACGAATCAGGACACAGCCTTGCTGAAGAAAAAAGGCACAAATATTGGGGGGGGGGGGGGGGGGCGCGGAGAGAGCCAATCTCAGGAGCTCCAAGGGCCTCCTGAGACGTTTGTGCAAAGGGGCAGCAGATTCCTATCAACTGGTCAGCCCAGTCACTGAGTATATTGCATCACTTCTGGGCCTCTCTGAGTCAGTGCAGGCTGCAAAGCGGCATATGACAGATGCCAAGTCTAGGCAATAAGCTCAGCCCCTTCAAACCCACTCCCCTTCTTCTGTCTGAGGCGCTCACTGCAAGAACCCACTCTGCCAGTTGAACTAGATAATGGGTCAGCCCCGGGGGGGGGGGGGGGGAGGCTCGCAGACGGGGTAGGACGCAGCAGTAAAAGGTAAAGCAGCACGAATCCCTCAGGAAAACTCTAGGGCAAATAACGACTGCTCGGGGAGGCATACCATATCCCCTCCTGTCCCAGCCATCTCCAATAGCACCCAGGGTCAAGTGGATGGTCACAACAAAGACAACCAAAAAGCACACCGAGGAGGGGAATGGGGGACTGGTGGAGGGGAAGACAGACATCAATGGGAGTACCAAGCAGGAGGGCTAGTCCTAGAAGAGACAAAAGTCAAAAGAACTGAGGGAGGGGAATGTCACAGAGGGCATTCCAGGATACTCCTGATGGGAATCCCAGGCAGGAGACCTGGCCTCAAAGGGCTGTGATGGTGGACACAGAGCTCAGTGGATGGAAGCTGATCCAGATGGGGTATCCTGAGGGGCAGTCCCAATGGGAATCCCGGCACGGTGCTGATAGGACTGGTCGAGCTCAGTGGAGGACAGTTAATCCTCATGATGGGAATCCCAGGTAGGCCAAGGGGACAGGTGGTGGGGGAGAACCTAAAGGAGAGGTGGCCTGCCAGATGGGAGCGAGGCAGAGCCCAGAGACCGGTCAGCCCACTGAGAAACCCAGGCAGGAAAGCTTGGGGAGGAGAACCCCAGAGGAGGAACCCCTGACGGAAGGATCCATCCCAGACGAGGAGGGCTGCCCCCAGGGGAAGCCCGATGGAAGGGCTGGTGGGGGGGCGGGGACAGAGCTAGAGCCCAGAGAAAAAGGCAGCTGGTCACGCTGATGAGACTACGGAGCAGGGGAGCTGGTGAGGGGATGGGGGGTGCCGTAGGGACAACGCGGAGCCCGGAGGAGGGGAGTCACGTGGGGGGGAAGAGGGGAGACAGAGGGGGGAGCTGGACTAGTCCAAGGGGAAAGGACGCAGACCGGGCGGAAGCTAAGCCTAGAGGGAGGCAGGTCGGGGGAAGAGGGACAGAGATCGGGAGGTGGGGGAGAGGGCGTGTCCGGGGGGGGGACGCTGAGGTGGGGGAAGGGCATGTCCGGGGGGAGGGGCACAGACCGGGGGGGGAGACAAGCTGAGGTGGGGGAGGGTATGTCCGGGGGGGGGACACGCTGAGGTGGGGGGAAGGACACAGACCGGGGGGGGAGATACGCTGAGGTGGGGGGAGGGGCACAGACACGGGGGGGGGGGACACGCTGAGGTGGGGGGAGGGCATGTCCGGGGGGAGGGGCACAGACCGGGGGGGGAGACACGCTGAGGTGGGGGAGGGTATGTCCGGGGGGGGGGGCACAGACCGGGGGGGGAACGCTGAGGTGGGGGGAGGGGCACAGACACGGGGGGGGGGAAACGCTGAGGTGGGGGGAGGGCATGCCCGGGGGGAGGGGCACAGACCGGGGGAGGGACACGCTGAGGTGGGGGGAGGGGCACAGACCGGGGGGGGACACGCTGAGGTGGGGGGAGGGGCACAGACCGGGGGGGGGGGACCCCCTCTGCCCGTGCCACGCGGGACCCACCTGGCCGGGCTCCGCCTGCGCCGCAGGGGCCTGTCGCGCGCCGCGCCCGCACACGCCGCTCGTCCGCCGCACGCACCCGCCTCCCCGTTCCGCTGGCTCCGCGAGCGGCCCGCCGCCCACCCCACATTGGCCGCGGGGCCTATCACTCGCCATGCGCGGCGCCCGCGGGCCCGCCTCCCTTCCCCCATTGGTCGCACCGCGCACACACCTTCGCCCCATTGGACCACGGGCCTGTCGTCCAGTCCGCTGCAGCCCTCCCCCGCCCCCCATTGGCTCCTGGGCGCAGACTCTTGCCTCCCATTGCTCAGTACGTGCCCGCCCCTCTCCCGCAGGACCTGCCGCTCATCCTTATTAGGCCGCAACACACGTACTCCGCTTGCTATTGGGCTAGGATGCCGTCACTCCATCGGGTTCCTCAAGTCCCGCCTCCAGAGCCATCTCATTGGTCCTTTCCGCACCACTCCACCTATACCGACAAGAGAGTAGAAACACAGGGCGGTGCTTGTTGGAGAACGATCACGTCCCACGATTGGCTAGCTCAATGCGTCCCCCCACGTGGGGCCAGGATGTGTGGCGGTGGGGGAGGGAGGGAAGAGAATCCCTGCGGGAGCGTGGGGAGCCACGATGTTTATACAGCCACGCCTCCGCCGCGCAAGACGGACTCTGACTGGATGAAGCCGCCGTCGATCAAAATCCGATCGCCCAATCAGAGGAGGAATTAGAAGGACACGGCCCTACCAGCGGCGCCGAGTCTTGTTTCGAGGCCGGTGATTGGGGCGGGGGGCAGGAACGGGGCGGGGGGAATTCGGCCGTTGGCGTCAACAACGGCGTGAGGCGGTTGGGGCGCTAACCGCAGCGCGCGACCGGCCGTTGAGGGGACCGTTGCCGCGTCGCCCCCATCCCCTCAGGAGCCCTTGGGCCTTGCTCCCGGGCCGGGGGAGCCCGGCGACCCCGCAGCCTGGGCCCGGCCTGTGTGCGGCGCTGGAGGGATGGGCCCGCCCGGCTGCGCCGCCCCGAAGGAAGGTCGCTGGGCAGGGAGAGCCGGGGGGGGCAGCAGCCACTTTTGTGCAAAATGTTGCCAGTCTCGACGCCCCTAGGGCTCTGTCTACACTCACGGCTTCTTGAGTAATATGCAAATGAGGCTGTGGAATATCGCTGTCTCATTTGCATACCTAATGAGCCACCATTTTTTGCAGAAGAGGCTCTTGCAGGAGCGTCTACACGGCCCCTCCTCGCGCAAGGAAAGCCCTCGTGCGCAACGCCGTTCTTCCTGAAAAGTAATCGGCGTAGCGGCATTGCGCACGAGGGCTTTTCTTGTGCAAGAAGGGGCAGTGTCGACGCTCCTTCTTGCACAAGAGCCTCTTCTGGAAAAAAAAGGTGGCTCGTTAGGTATGCAAATGAGGCTCGGCGATATTCCAGGCTTAGCCTCATTTGCATATTACTCGGGCAAGAAGCCGCAAGTGTAGACAGAGCCTGAGTGTGGTGCTTGGCAGTCCCAGACTGCACTGCTGTCGTAGTCTTGCTCTAACCTCTCCTTCCAGGGCTCACCTAGAAAGTCAGCCCCACACAGCAGAGTCTAGGCCCAGAAGCCTCCAGCTCCCTGCTGTTGTGCCACGGAGGAGAAAGGCCGCAATGGCATGCCAAGCACAAGGAGCTGCAGCGGCGGGGGCAGTAATTTACGGACATTCCTGCACTTCATGTAGGAGTCTGGCCAGCAACATGCAGCCATGGGCTCATGCAGCACTGTTATTAGAGTCATGCGCTGCATTGTCATAACGGCTGGCAGCCAAAGGGGATGGCAGGGCTGTTGCTGTACCACAGACACTGTGAATTGTATGGGGGATCCATCCCATGTATCTGACATCCCTGCAACTGTTCACATTACACCCATTGGGTGCTGGAACAAAGATCACGCAGCAAACAGCTCACATGATCTCAAGGAGACTCCCCCTTAGCTGTTTGCTGCACAGGGGCTTTGACACTGCAGAAGTCATGGAGCAATCAGGATGTAAACAGGCACAGATGGGCACAGACTGCCTTGATAGATCAGGTAGGGACAGGTGTGGGAACATGGGGGTAGGAAATGGCCCGTTAGAAGAGAATGAGCTCCTTTGCTTCTCTGGGGAGGACAAGTTCTTGGCTCAAGAAAGTTTTTTAAGGCAACAAACTGAGCTTAAGCACCTGTCACTCTGAATCAGCCTTTCCCTGTCAGCCCACAGCCCCTCTCTGGGCAGCCAGCCTGATGTGAGTGACAGGCAGCTGCTTTGGAGACTGCACCTTCCAGGGAAAGTTAAGGGCCCCTGATGCAAAAGCTCTGGGAGAACAGAGAGCCCCTTGTCCGGCAGCCACAGGGAAGGGCTGAGAGCTAGAGCTCCCTTGCCTGCCACCGTCCTGTTGGAGAGGCGGGGGAGAAAGGAGGGGTGCTGTGCTGGGAACGCAGCCTGGTGCGTACAGCCCGAGGGATACAGAGGCAGACTAGGTCACTGCCGAGGGCGGCTGGGCTGGGCTGCTTGACTCCAGGTGCTCTAGCCTAGCGAGGAACCACGTCTGGTCAGTCAGGGCTACAGGGATCCTTCCAGAGTCTCTTCACCACAGGCAGAGGACGTTTCTGGAGGGGTTCCCCATTGGCCATGCCCGTCTCTGATCACCCACGGGAGCAAGGCCATGGTGGCTTTTGGATTCTTTGCTGTGGCTGATGGATTGATGCTTGGGGGCTGCGAGAGGGCAGCAGGGAATGCCTGTGGGGGCTGTTCCTGCAGCTGATTGCCTGGGAGCTGCTAGAGTCACCGCTCGAATGGGAAAATGCAGCCCTGCACCAGAGCCAGCAGAGGCGAGAGGGCAAAGGGCATAGTGCCCCTCAGCCAGCTGCCCTGAGACCCTCTCCCACGGTAAGTGCTCCCTTCTGCAGGGAGAGGAGCGTCTCCCTGCCAGGAAAAGGGGCACAGTGAAAGCTCCAACACTGGTAATGGGAAGGGACCCCAGCTTGGGGGTTTCTCCTCTCCTATAGCACTCAGCAGGAGTGGCTATCCGCCTGAATCTTCCTGCCCAGGGCACCCTCTGCTCCATGTGCAGGGGCAAAGGGCTGGCTGCTGCTGGACATCATCCCCCAGCATTCCCCTCCCCAAGCTCAGGGGCCATCCTGGGGACCCAGCATCTGTCACCCAAGGGCTGGGAAGATACAGCCCTGACGCCAAACCATCCCCACTGAGGGGTCAGGAAGTGCCAGCAGGTTTCACATACAGGAGACTCCCCTGGGCTGCTGAAATTCCACCCCTGCCACTGAGGGACAGGCCATGGCTTCACCCATTGAAGCTGGACATGCCCGGAGATCAGCCCCGCAGTGGGCCTGGGTGTTGTGTAGAGGGCCAGGGCCTCTGTGATGCCTCCTATGAAATCCCAGCTGTCCTGTGACCGAGGGAGGGACAGGCAGCAGGGGAGAATCCCCAGGGGCTTGGAAGAGGACGGTGCTGTGAAGAGCTGCTCACAGCTGTACAGCTCCAGACACCTGGAGGGGCTGCCCAGGGAACTCAGGCACAAACATCCCCTCCCCACAACCATTTTTGCAGTCATGCCCCAGCCCAGCCATAGGGGGCAGCAGTGGTTGTTGCTTTCAAACCACAGCCTCAGCTGTGCCTTGCCCAGGAGGGAAAGCCTAAGGTAGAGAGGAGATGAAGTTCTATGCAGGCTAAATTGAGTTCTTCCCCCCACACTTACCTCTGGGAGGTATAGGGAGGGAAGCGCTCTTGTCCTGCAATCCCCTTGTCTGCCAAGCGAGCCTCACCCTGGCTGGTGTTCGGATCCAGGACAGCCTCAGGTATCCAAGCCTCCGGCTGTATAAAGATTGGGCTCTTCCCTGCACCCTCTGTCGTGCTGTGCTCACGTGCCCTAGGCAAAGCTGAGCAAAGAAGTTTGAGGAGTTTTTTATTTTTTAAGATGGCCCTTTATATCCAAACGGACTTTTTAAAGGTGTTTGATTTTCATTCCTTCCCCCCACCCCACTCCCTGTGTGTTTGTTGTTGACCACGGCAAACTTTCAGGTTTTGTTTTTTCTTTTTGGATATCTCCCCCTCTTTGCTCTGTTATTCATTGGGGAAAAGAGGAACAAGACGGCGGTGAGGGAGGGGTCTGAATATTTTCAATACCAGAAACTGTCTATAAAAAGTTTAGGGGGAGGGGGAGAAGTGTTGTAAAAAGAAAAAAAAATGGTTCCTTTCCAAATCCTGCCATTATTTCAGTGTTTAAAAATAGGCTGATAAACTTTTTTTTGCCCACGCTGTTCTTCGGGGTATGAAATGCAGCTTTGGACCATAGGCTGGAAGGAGTGTAGGGCAGGGACTGCCTCTTGGTTCTGTGTTTGCACAGGGCTCCTAGGCATAACGGGAATGCAACTACAGGCAGTCCCCGGGTTACGTACAAGATAGGGACTGTAGGTTTGTTCTTAAGTTGAATCTGTATGTAAGTCGGAACTGGCGTCCAGATTCAGCCGCTGCTGAAACTGATCAGTTTCAACAGCGGCTGAATCTGGATGCCAGTTCTGACTTACATACAGATTCAACTTAAGAACCCCAGGCATCCCCAAGTCAGCTGCTGCTGAAACTGATCAGCGGCTGATTCCAGGAAGCCCGGGGCAGGGGCTTCCTGTAGTCAGCCACTGGTCAGTTTCAGCAGCGGCTGACTTGGGGACGCCTGGGGCAGAGCAGCTGGGGTGCTGCTGGGTTGGTCCAGTAGTGCTGCCGCTCCTCGGCGCTACTGGACCAACCCAGCAGCACCCAAGCTGCTCTGCCCCAGGCGTCCTGATTCAGCCACTGCTGAAACTGACCAGCAGTGGCTGAATCAGGACGCCTGGGGCAGAGCAGCTGGGGTGCTGCCGGGTTGGTCCAGTAGCGCCCAGAGCGGCGCTACGGGACCAACCGGCAGCGCCCCAGCTGCTGTACCACAGGCGTCCCGAGCAAAGCCGCGGAGCACGGGTGCAGCGGGACAGCCCAGACGAGCCGTGGCTGTCCTGCTGCCCTCGGGCTCCGCGGCTTTGCTCTGCTTTGCTCTCCGTCCCCCTGGTCTGCAGACCAGGGGGACAGGGAGCAAAGCGGCTGAACACGCGGGCAGCGGACAGCCCCGCTGTCCGCGTGCTCCGCCGCTTTGCTTCCTCTCCCTGGTCTGCTGGAGACCAGGGAGAGGGCCCCGTTCGTAACTGCGGATCCGCGTAACTCGGGGACTGCCTGTAATAATAATGAACAGTGCTCACACCTGTGGCTAGAGAGCTCTCATGCTGATGAGCTAGCTCCCTGGCATACAGAGCTTCAGGCCACGACTGCATCCGGTTGCTAATCTTTAATTATGCCCAAGCAACCTCACTGAACTACCCCACAACACTGGAGCCCTGCAGTGGGTACCATCCAAGTGTGTAACTCTGCTTAAGTGCAATTCTCCAGCCAACTGTAGAGCATTCCCAAGGCCTCCCGTTGGCACAACACACAGCTGTGTGAGGGGGAGCGTTCCCAGCTAGCTGAAGGGATGTTTCATGCCCTTCAGTGCTGCGGGGTCACTCTCAGCGTTATGACCTCCCGTCTCCTTTCTGGGTTGCCTGGAATCCTGGCCAGCTGCCTTCAGCTTAAAGAGCTTGACTGCACGACCCTTCTTCCCCCGTGTGTTTTTGTTCTAGAGGGGAAGAGGGGCTGATATGTGAATTCCCTTCAGTGGAGGAAGAGGCTCTGGACCTGAGATGGTTCCAGGGACAAACCCTGAATGTTACTTTTCCCCTGGGACTTGACAGAAGAGCACTGTCTGCCCACAGTGGCCAGTGCCAGGTGCCCCAGAGGCAATGAACAGAACAGGGAATCATCTGTCCAGTGATCCCTCCCATGTCACCCATTCCTAGACTCTGACAAACAGAACCTAGGGACACCATCCCTATCCAGTCTGGCTAAGAGCCATTGATGGCCCTACCCTCCATGAATTTATCTAGTTCTCTTTTGAACTCTGTTAAAATCCTGGTCTTCACCCCATCTGGCAAGGAGTTCCACAGGTTGACTGTGCGCTGAGTGAAGAAAAACTTGCTTTTGTTTGTTTGAAACCTGCTACCGATTCATTTCATTTGGTGACCCCTCGTTCTTATGTCATGGGAACAAATAAATGACTTTTCCTTATTCACTTTCTGCACACGTGTCATGATTTTATAGACCTTTATCCTAGCCCCCTGAAAAGTCCCAGTCTTTTTAATCTCTCGTCCTATGGCACCTGTTCCAAACCCCTCATCATTTTTGCTGCCCTTTTCTGAACCTTTTTCCAATGCTCAGATAGATTTTTGGAGATGAGGCGACCATCTCAAAAAAGACCATGACTCTGTTCTCATTTACACTGATTTTACACCTGGGCCTCTCCATTGATACTAGTGCTGAATCACACAAGCGTAAGATCAGTGACTAAAAACATTGAAATAGGGAAGCAATGTGGTCCAGGGATTAGATTGAGGAACTGGCAGCCAGGACTCCTGGGTTCTGGAGCCTGCCATGCTGCTGACTCTGGGCCCGGCTTATCCCCACTCCTTTCTGATTTGTTTTAAAGCTATATAGGCATTCAGTGTCACAACACCTCAGTATGCAGGAGCCTGAATCTCATTTGCAAAAGGCATTTAGGAGTCTGCATTCCTGGAGTCAGTCTGGGTGAAGGTCTGCACCTGTTTTGGTCATTAGCGATCCCATGACATGTTTAGATCAGGCTTCCTAACGGCAGGATCTTGATCAGTTCACAGAGAAACTGGTCTAGGGGAGCAGGACGGATTTCCCTTGTCTCTTTAAAGCCCCTTTGATGTTTGAGTCAGAAACAGTGCTCTTTGCTGCCTTAGCTCTGTTGAACAGCTGCTATCTTTTAACCCAGAAGTGGCTGGGAGGGGTGATTCCAGATTGTAAAGCTCTTTCAGCTATCCTGGGGGTGAATAGTGCCATAGAAAGAGGGGATTTCATTTGTTGTTTTCTCTCTCTGTCTCAGGTACCATCAATAGCATCTGAGCACTTCACACTCTTTAACGTGGTCCTCCCCACAGTGCCCTGTGCTGTAGAGATGTGCTGTTATCCACATGGTATGGAGGAGAAACATTGTATGGAGGGGAAAACTTCTTCTTTAAAGAGACTCTAGATAATTTCGTGGAGGTTAGGTCCATAAAAGGCTATTAGCCAGGGGATAGAAATGGTGTCCCTGGCCTCTGTTTGTCAGAAGCTGGAGAGGGATGGCAGGAGACAAATCGCTTGATCATTGTCTTCGGTCCAGCCTCTCTGGGGCAGCTGGCACTGGCCTCTGTCAGCAGACAGGATACTGGGCTAGATGAACCTTTGGTCTGACCCAGTACGGCCGTTCTTATGTTCTTATGAAACTGAGGCACAGAGAAGCTAAATAACTCACCCAGGGTCACACAGACAGAGTGTTGCAGACTAGGGGTTGGAACCCAGGTCCTCCGTTAGCACCCTAATAACTGAATCATGTGCAAACAATTTGTGGTAACTAATTATCCTTTTGCCTCCTCATGGTGCAAGGCTCTGCAGAGAACCAATGTGAAAAGCTGACAGTATAAATACTAGAGAATCCCTGATCCCTTGGGACAGATGCTGTCCAGATGTAGCAAGGAGTCTGGCCTCATCCCTCTGCTCTCTTAAGTTTTACGAGGAAGAAGGGGGCTTTCAAAAGACGGGGGTTTTCCGACATTTGGCCCTGTGTAGACAAGGCCAAATGGCGGAAAAGCCTTTTCAGGGGAAAAAAAATGGAAGAAGCAAATGCAACCAAAGGAAATCATCTGCAAACACTTGGAAGATGATAAACTGATAGGGAACATCCAACATGGATTTATAAAGAACAAATCATGTCAATCCAATCTGATAGATTTCTTTGATAGGATAACGAGTCTTGTGGATAGGGGAGAAGCGGTGGATGTGGTATACCTAGACTTTAGTAAGGCGTTTGATATGGTCTCGCATGATATTCTTATCAATAAATTAGGCAAATACAACTTAGATGGGGCTACTATAAGATGGGTGCATAACTGGCTGGTTAACCGTTCCCAAAGAGTAGTTATTAACAGTTCACAATCCTGTTGGAAAGGAGTAACAAGTGGGGTTCCGCAGGGGTCTGTTTTGGGACCGGCTCTGTTCAATATCTTCATCAACGATTTAGATATCGGCATACAAAGTACGCTTATTAAGTTTGTAGACGATACCAAGCTTGGAGGGGTTGCAACTACTTTAGAGGATAGACTCATAATTCAAAATGACCTGGACAAATTGGAGAAATGGTTGGAGGTAAACAGGATGAAGTTTAATAAAGACAAATGCAAAGTGCTTCACTTAGGAAGGAACAATCAGTTTCACACATACAGAATGGGAAGCGACTGTCTAGGAAGGAGTACGGCAGAAAGGGATCTAGGGGTCGGAGTGGACCACAAGCTAAATATGAGTCAACAGCGTGATGCTGTTGCAAAAAAAGCCAACATGATTCTAGGATGCATTAACAGGTGTGTTGTGAGCAAGACACGAGAAGTCATTCTTCCGCTCTACTCTGCACTGGTTAGGCCTCAGTTGGAGTATTGTGTCCAGTTCTGGCCGCCACATTTCAAGGAAGATGTGGAGAAATTGGAGAAGGTCCAGAGAAGAGCAATAAGAATGATTAAATATCTAGAGAACATGACTTATGAAGGAAGATTGAAAGAATTGGGCTTGTTTAGTTTGGAAAAGAGAAGATTGAGGGGGGACATGATAGCAGTTTTCAGGTATCTAAAAGGGTGTCATAAGGAGGAGGGAGAAAACAAGAGGCAAGGGGCTTAAACTGCAACAAAAGAGGTTTAGGTTGGACATTAGGAAAAAGTTCCTAACTGTCAGGGTGGTTAAACACTGGAATAAATTGCCCAGGGAGGTTGTGGAATCTCCATCTCTGGAGATATTGAAGAGTAGGTTAGATAAATGTCTATCGGGGATGGTCTAGACAGTGCGGGTCCTGCCATGGGAGCAGGGGACTGGACTCGATGACCTTTCGAGGTCCCTTCCAGTCCCAGTAGTCTATGATTCTGTACCTCTTCTGAACCAACCCCATCCCTCCCAGTGTAGCCATACCCTAAGGAACAGGTGTTGACCTGAATGTATAGGCTAGGGATTACAGCTTGCCACTGGCAACAACTGGCCAGAAGATATTTAGGTTTTTATTTTAATTTAGGCAGCAGAGCTGACAGCCTTGCAGGGACCCTGGGAAAGGGCGTTTGGTTCTGCACTTCAGATGGCCCGGCCTGGGATGGAAGGGGTGGGGCTGTTAGCAGCTGCCCTCTTCACAACAGGCTTCCGGTGTTGATTTAAAGGGCAGTTGGCCCTTTTGCCCTTCTTCCCCGTCCCATGTTGGTGGGTCTGAATTTAGGCTACAGAATGAGAGGGAACCCAGAGAATTCTGTCTTGGAAAAGGATTTGGGGGGCACATGGAAGGGCACTTAAACATTACAGCCTTATGTGATGGATAACTATGAATACCTGTAACGAACAAAATAGGATTCAGCGGCAGAGGGTATAATACAGCAGGTTTCAGGTATTTCAGCAGGCTATCAACTAACCTTATGGCCTACACAGGGCAGTAACTGACTAGGGGGGCGGGGTGGAATGAGGAAGTGTGAGGCAGGGCAGAGAGGAAGAACCATCTCAACATGTCCTGTCTCCTGAATATGCTGTCGTATGTGCTGGCCAAGAGAGGAGACAGCTCACTGGGGAGCCCAGAGCTGCCTGTGCCTGGTTTTGGAGCTGTAATAGTGCACTGTGCTGGGAAGGTGACGGTCGCCAGCAGTGCTTCCCCACAAGCCCTTTCTGTCTGAAACTCTGCACCACAGGGATAAATTAACCCTGAACCTACGAGCCACCTGACTGCTCCATTTATGGCTGAGAATTCAGCCCTGCAGTATGCCAGCTAAAAATAGCCTCTGGCAAGGGAGAGCTGCATAAGAGACTACACAGAGCCTGATCCTGGCAGCGGCTGAGCATCTGCAAGGTATGGTGTGTGCTCCATTCCCACTGAAGTCCATGAGGTGTTCCAGGATCAGGCCCTGTCGGGCGGGAGGGTGGAAAACGAGCTTGTGATGTGGATGTGCAAGTGAATTTCATGATCAGGGACTGTAAAGGGATAGGGATACTCCAGGAATTCCACGCACCACGGTAGTTTCTTACCCTGGTACCAGCTGCAGACACACACAACCTGCCTGCAGCATGAATCCGATCCGGTTCCCACAGAAGTCAGCAGGAATCTTGCTGTGAAGTCAGTGGGAGCGGAGGCAAGGCCTATGTATGCAGAGGCAGATGTTCGGTAAAGGTCTGTGCTGCAGGATAACGGGTTGCCAGACCGGATCAGACAGACACATGGTCTGCCTAGCTCTGTATCCTGTTTTCTCCCAGCCCCCACACCAGATGCTTGTTAGCCAGGCTGGACAGGGAGGGTGCCCCTAGCGTCTGTTTGTGGGAGGCTGGAAATGGGCAACAGGGGAGGGATCACTGGATGGGTCCCTGTTCTGTTCATTCCCTCTGGGACACCTGGCACTGGCCGCTGTCGGCAGACAGGACCCTGGGCTGGATGGACCTTTGGTCTGACCCAGTGTGGCCGTTCTTATGTATAGAGGGCAAAAGGCAGAAGTGGGATAATCCATTTTGCCCCCATGAAATCACCAATAGGTTGCACTGCCCTGAACCATAAATCTACATTTAAAGGGATAGTACAAAGAACACAGACAGACCAGTTACATAACTAACACACCATTCCCTACCCTCAAGATGGAGCATCATAACCAGGACTTTCCTTCCTGCTCTGCAGCCCCCAATTGAAAACGCACTGGGAACCATACACACAGTTCTCTTGTTCCTGTTCTAGGCCATGGATCTCGGCTGCCTGAGTCTCCAGAGGGTTACGTTAGAAACAGGGCCAACAGATGGGTCAGATGCGCTGGCTGGGCAGAAGAGTCTTTCAGGAATGTACAGCGGGGAAGGCGACCCAGTGGGGTTCGTAAAGGCCAGAGCACCCTGAACTAGCCCAGAGAATCTCAGCGGTTTCTTCCCTGCCACAGAATCTGCCCGAGCAGTAGACGAATGGAATTTTAAATATGGCCTTCCTGGTCCCAGCCCCAGCTGGCCTCTTTCTGGTTGCAGGCCTTGAACCCATCACTCTCTCTGTGCCACGTGAGGTGGAAGACATTTTGCTTGGCTCTAGTAGAAGAAATGAGCTGGGAATATCGGATTCCCCCGGCACACCGTTAGATCAGCTTCATTGTTTATTAAACCCCAAGATTATTAGCTAAGGGCTTGTGTCTCTTCCTGGTGTGGGGGTGTTTAAATCCCTGCTGTGAGCATGGTTATTTGGCCTGGCTTTTGGGAAGGGCGTGCGAATGAGCACATTGTACACTGGCCTGAGATCTAGCTTCTAGTCCCTGCTGCTCTGCTCTGTGATCTTAGGCCTGTTATGGCCCCTCTCTCTGTCTCTTTTCCCCCTTCAACCTGTGTCTGTCACCTAGGCACAGGGCCTTTCCCTCAAGGGTGGCGGGTTTAAGAGGCAAGGGAAGGCATTGCCTCCCGGGACGTAGTGCCCAACGTCTCACCTCTCCCTCTCTCTATCCTGCAGGCTCCCACAGCCTGGTGAGTCTTTCTCCGGATGGGATCTAGGAACGTAAAAGCAAAAAGCCTTCCAGGTTGCCAGGCCTGTTAGCAGAACAGCGAACCTGAGAAAGAGCCATTGCATGGTAATGAAGCCATTTAACAGGCATGTATGCGGCGAACTGAGGCGACCGCCTCAGGTGCCAGACTGGGGGGGGGGGGGGGCTCCACTAGGACCCAGAGTGTAGACAATTGTGTCTGCTGCTGGTGCAGATGGATTCTCTCTGCTCTCGAGGCACAGAGATGGGGGAGTGCGGGGCTGGAGGAAGGAGGGCACAAGAGACATAACAGGCAGGTAGGAGAAAAGGTGGCGTGGGGGCATCATTTGTGCTCCTCACCTCAGGTGCCCAAACGTGGCTGGCCCTGTGAGGGATATACTGTCCGGTTCTGAATTCACTCACAAAAACAGCTGTGCATTATTGTAATATGTCTTCAGACCCGTATTTTAAACGTCATTCATTTGTTGCTGAAGATTATAAAAAAAACCATATCTCAGAAAAATCCTGGGCATAGATTTTTAGATGCACATCTGAGCATGCCGCATGAAATGCTGGGCTCTTCAGACACGTAGGCTACGTCTGCATTGCGCATTCTTGCGCAGAAAGGTATGCAAATGAGACGCGGCAATGAATATCGCCGCACCTCATTTGCATACCTAATGAGCTGCCACTTTTGCACAAGGGCCACTTTTGCACAAGTCTACACTGCTCCTTCTTGCACAAAACCCCCCTCTTGCGCAAGAGCCGTTCTGCCTGAAAATAAGCGGCAGAACGGCTCTTGTGCAAAAGCCCCTTGCGCAAAATGGCGGCTCATTAGGTATGCAAATGAGGCGCGGTGATATTCATCGCTGCATCTCATTTTCATATCTTCTTGCACAAGAATGCGCAATGTAGCTGTAGCCATAGCGTTTTAAATAAATTCTTTGAAAGACCACAATTATGTAAAGTACATATTTTCAGTATCCCTGATGATGCTATGGCACAACTAGTGGCCGAGCTCTGTGACTTTACCTCACACACAATTATTTCAGATTTGGGGACAGTTTATACCTCCAGACCAGTGGCACCGCTATGGGCACCTGCATGGCCCCACAATACAGGCAGTCCCCGGGTTACGTACAAGATAGGGACTGTAGGTTTGTTCTTAAGTTGAATTTGTATGCAAGTCGGAACTGGTACATATTGTAGGGGAAACTCTAGCCAAACATTTCTCCAGAGCTCAGTTTTATTCTCCCACACGTCACTTACCTCAGTCCTTTATTCTCAAGCTGAGGTGTCTGCTGAGAAAAGCCGCTCCGCGTCTCCCTGGTCTGCTGGGGGGGTGGGGCTAGCTTCGTGTCTCCCTGGTCTGCTGGGGGGAAGCAGCTAGTGCGGGGTTGCCTCACCCTGTTTGTAAGTAGGGATCCGATGTAAGTCGGATCCATGTAACCCGGGGACTGCCTGTATGCCAACATTTTTATGGCCGACCTGGAACAACGCTTCCTCGGCTTTCGTCCACTAGCGCCCCTTCTCTACTTATGCTACATTGATGACATCTTCATCATCTGGACCCACGGGAAGGAGGCTCTGGAAGAATTTCACCGTGATTTCAACAATTTCCCCCCAACCATCAACCTCAGCCTGGACCAGTCTACACAAGAGATCCACTTCCTGGACACTACAGTGCAAATAAGTGATGGTCACCTAAACACAACCCTATACCAAAAACCTACGGATTGCTATGCCTACCTACATGCCTCCAGCTTCCATCCCGGACACACCACACGATCCATCGTTTACAGCCAAGCACTATGGTATAACCGCATTTGCTCCAACCCCTCAGACAGAGACAAACACCTACAAGATCTACACCAAGCATTATTGAAACTACAATACCCACCTGAGGAAGCGAGGAAACAGATCAACAGAGCCAGATGTGTACCCAGAAGCCTCCTGCTACAAGACAGGCCCAACAAAGAAAATAACAGAGCACCACTGGCCATCATCTACAGTCCCCAGCTAAAACTTCTCCAACGCACCATCAGGGATCTACAACCCATGCTGGACAATGATTCCCCACTCTCACAGACCTTGGGAGGCAGGCCAGTTCTCGCCCACAGACAACCCGCCAACCTGAAGCAAATTCTTACTAGCAACTATACACCGCACCACAGTAACTCCCACTCAGGAACCAATCCCTGCAACAAACCTCGGTGCCAACTCTGTCCACATATCTACACCAGCAACACCATCACAGGACCTAACCACATCAGCCCCACCCTCACGGGTTCATTCACCTGCACATCCACTTCCTGGATTCAGCCGCTGATCAGTTTCAGCAGCAGCTGACTTGGGGATGCCTGGGGTTCTTAAGTTGAATCTGTATGTAAGTCAGAACTGGCGTCCAGATTCAGCCGCTGTTGAAACTGATCAGTTTCAGCAGCGGCTGAATCTGGACGCCAGTTCCGACTTACATACAGATTCAACTTAAGAACAAACCTACAGTCCCTATCTTGTACGTAACCCGGGGACTGCCTGTATACAAAAACCTGTAGGAGAACACTTCAATCTCCCTGGACACACAATTGCAGATCTAAAGGTAGCCATCCTGCAGCAAAAAATCTTCAAATCAGACTTCAAAGAGAAACTGCAGAGCTACAATTCATCTGCAAATTTGATACCATCAATTTAGGATTAAACAGACTGTGAATGGCTAGCTAACTACAAAAGCAGTTGCTCCTCTCTTGGTGTTCACACCAGATCAGCTGCTAGAAGTGGGCTTCATCCTTCCTGACTGAATTGACCTCATTATCTCTAGCCTTACTCTTGGATTGGAACTCTTTTCTTATGCCTGTATATTTATACCTGCCTCTGGAATTTCCACTACATGCATCTGATGAAGTGAGTCTTGCCTACGAAAGCTTATGCTCCAATAAATCTGTTAGTCCATAAGGTGCCACAGGACTTCTCATCATTTTAATTTTAATTACCATAGTACAAAAAACTTGCTTCCAATGTCTCTTGCCCATCCCTGCTGTAATCTTTCTCTCTCTACCTCTCCCGCTGTTGAAGAGAGCCCTTAAAAGAACAACACCCCCTTTCTTACAGATAGCTGAACAAATTAGTTTCCCTTTTTTTACTTGTATTGGTGAACTGATTTTAAGAGATCCCTCCACCAAAATCAGTACCTTAGTAAGATGATAAATCTTTTGGGATGCCTAACATCTTTGCAAGTGTATTTTTTAACATAAGCATAGGGGAAATTTCATACATATGTCTGTTGTCATGGAGATCACACAAAATAAATTAGCCATCCCTTTTTCTAAAAGCAATGAACTTTGTTGTGAAGACACTACATTGCTCTGATGGATTAATTTAAAGTAATGTCTTTGTTTCAGTGTGTTAAATATGTGGTAATCTGGAATGATTAGTTTATGAAGCTTAAGAGTACATTTAAAATATAAAATCAGCTTAGAAATTCTGATTAAGGAAATGTAAAACAGCAAAGAGTAGCAGCATGTATTCCAGATGATTTTATGTTGTATTCAGCAGGACGGCTGACTTGCCCTTACGACAAAGTTTTTGCAAATAAATCACAGACAAACTTCAGGATGTATCAAAAAACCTGTGACTTATATTTGTTATTCCCAAGTTTAGGGTGTACCTGTTGCATGTCCAGTCTTCACAGTGTGGAAAATATGCTCCATTTTTTAGAAAGAAATGGTAAAAGAATGGGTTTTATCACGTCATTTGCTACATTTGGGGTCAGGGACTTGGCTGGAAGGGGGTGAGCAGGTAGGGGGGAGAGGAGACATTGGGACAAGGAGGGGCCCAGGAAGAATGGGGGCGGAGCAGGGATAGAGGAGGGGTGGGGTAACAGGCTGGGGAGCTCGCCTTCTCAAGCAGCAGCTTGACCCACCACGCAGGGCCTGACATCCGCGTGAATTGTCAGTAGTTTGAGGAGATCTGTCTGGCTCTCTCAGGACCTGGACCAGTCAGAACAATTGTAACACGCCTCTGCTTTGAGTCAGGGGTACCTGACCCACAGAAAAGTCAGTTGGGGCCACACAAGTGAGATGCAAAAAAAAAAAAAAAACCTCCTCCACCCCCCCCCCCCCCCCAGCCTCACTAATGTGGCCACAACTGTGCTGGTGGGAGCAGGGGACATGGTATTGGGGAAGCGTGCTAGTGAGTGCTGGGGCAGGGGACAGGGTGCAAGTGGTGGCAGGGTCCTGCAGGTGGGGGCAGGGGACAGGGAACAGGGTGCCGGGAGGCCAGGGGACAGAGTTTGGGGGCAGGGGGCCCGTGGGGGCAGACAGTCCCCTGCACCAGCCTCTTCCCAGGATTCCCACCCTCCTGCAGAGGAGGGAAGCCCTGTCGCATGCCTCCTCCGGGCCCAACTCCCCCCTCCCATGGAGCAGGGAAGCCCACGCTCACGCCCCCTCGGGGCCAACTCCCCCTCCCACAGAGGAAGGAAGCCTCGTTGCCTGCCTCCCACCGGGACTCCTCCCTCCCCCCGCAGAGGAGGGAAGCCCCAGTACACGTCTTCCCCCAGGACTCCTACCTCCTCCCCCCGTGCAGCAAGTCCCTGGCGTGCCACAGACCTGAAGGAGGGGAGCAGGCAGTGCGGGGCTTCTTGGAGTTGGGGGAATTGGGGGCCCCGAATGCCTTGCGATTGACTGGTCGAGCCCTCCCGATTGACCAGTCGATCGTGATCGACGGGTTGGTGACCACGGTGGTTGGGTTTCTGTAAGCCCCACTTAAATGTAGGATAAACTTCAAATACAACCAATGGTCGGGTAGCACTTTCTAGACTAACAGAACATGGAGATGGGATCGTGAGCTCTCCTGGACACAGCCCACTTCTTCAGATGACCGGAGTTTGGGGTGCGATTCTCTTCTTACTCTGGTGTAAATCTGTAGTAGCTTCCCAGAACAAGAGTTCTGTCAGTGTAAGCAGGAGAATCAATACCCTTCTTGTCTCTCTTTAGCCACGTCCGCGGCGTTAGAGTTGCAGTGACTTTTAAATCTGCTGGGACTGGACATTCCGAAGGGCAATTCCAGCCCCGCAGGCGTCCCGCGCTCCCCAGGGCTTCCTGTCTTCCCTCTCTCCCCGCCTCTCTGTGACTGCTGGCGGCTTTGCAGAGGGCCTGAGGCTCTTGCAGGGGCTGCTGAGTAACCCGTCCACATGCCCATGTGCCCACACACCAGCACAGCAGCCTGCAGAGGCTTAAGAAGAGGGAGAGAAATTGACGTTCTTTATCCTTCAATAAAGCAAGACGTTGAGACAGGTGAAAATGTCATTCCACTCTGCAGCGAGGGCTGTAAATAAGCCAATGAACCCAGCTGTGAAGCAGTGAACAGTCTCGGGATGGAGGCTGTGGAGTGGTTTTGGTCAGAGCCTGCCCCGGCTCTGCGTGTTACAAGGTCTGCGATGCAGTGGTGTGCGGTTTAGCCCTGCTCCCATGACTGGACCAAATTTGGGTGAGTGGAGCTGTGAGCCGGCTCCTGGGGCTGCATGCCACTCACTCACATTTGGCCTACTTGGGCTTCCGTCCTCATGAGACCTGGGCCAGACCTGAGTGGCGCTGAGCCCTGAGGTTGCAGTGCCCGGAGCAGGGAGGGGAACCCAGCCAGCCTCCTGAGATAGGAGCTGCCACGGGACCCTTTGACACATTCTGGGGACTCAATTCTGGGTCCCGACCCACCGATTGAGAAACCTGCATTAGGTCATCGAGCAGCTTGGCCTCCTCCGTAGCACAGGCTGCTAAATGTCATGCAGATACCCCCTATTAACCCAACCGACTTTTGTTAGACTAAAGCGTTTGGTTTCTCTCGAGAATACCCCGTGAGCCACAGCTGGGGGGCCAGAGAGCCAGCAATGCCTGAAGCTCCTGCAGAAGCAGGGATTGGTTCGGGGAGGCGTGCCCAGCCGGCCAGCTACACTGCATGCTGCAAAGGAAGGCATCATCCACCACGCCCACAAGGTCTCCGAGCGCCAGTCTGACCTGGCAGAAAATTCCTTCCCATCCTCACATCAGGCCACCAGTCACGCCCTGGGCACTGAGCAGGACTCACCAGCCAGGCAGCTGCGAAGGGGATTTTAGGCTTGAGCACGGGGAGTGTTTGTTCCCTGCCCAGAACAAGTGAGGAGAGAGAACACGGGGAGATGCGGCACCGCTAATCCAGAGAGCGCATGGCAAGTCCCCTCGTGATGCAGCGGTTTGTGCATGTGCCGTTCACAGCATCCCTTAGCGGAAGCGTTCACCATGGGCAGTACTGGTGCCAGAGGCTGGGGGGAAAAGGGGTGCAGTGCTTATCCTCCCGGGGCTGGGGCCACTCTGGCTGCACAGCGCTGGAGTGTCTCAGCTGCCAGGTGAGGGCACTTAGGTGTCTGTCCAGCAGGCATGGCCCAGAGAGTCTGGGGCTGCGTCTCCCAGCTCTCCGCTGTCTCTCTGGAGCTCCGGGGAAGGCTGGAGCCCTGCCACCTGCCAGCTCTCGGGAGCTCTGAGTCCCAGGAAGGCCGGAGTCATGTCACCTGCCAGCTCTCGGGAGCTCTGAGTCCCAGGAAGGCCGGAGTCATGCCACCTGCCAGCTCTCGGGAGCTCTGAGTCCCAGGAAGGCCGGAGTCATGCCACCTGCCAGCTCTCGGGAGCTCTGAGTCCCAGGAAGGCCGGAGTCATGCCACCTGCCAGCTCTCGGGAGCTCTGAGTCCCAGGAAGGCCGGAGTCATGCCACCTGCCAGCTCTCGGGAGCTCTGAGACCCAGGAAGGCCGGAGTCATGCCACCTGCCAGCTCTCGGGAGCTCTGAGTCCCAGGAAGGCCGGAGTCATGTCACCTGCCAGCTCTCGGGAGCTCTGAGTCCCAGGAAGGCTGGAGCCCTGCCACCTGCCAGCTCTCGGGAGCTCTGAGACCCAGGAAGGCCGGAGTCATGCCACCTGCCAGCTCTCGGGAGCTCTGAGTCCCAGGAAGGCCGGAGTCATGCCACCTGCCAGCTCTCGGGAGCTCTGAGTCCCAGGAAGGCCGGAGTCATGCCACCTGCCAGCTCTCGGGAGCTCTGAGTCCCAGGAAGGCCGGAGTCATGCCACCTGCCAGCTCTCGGGAGCTCTGAGTCCCAGGAAGGCTGGAGTCATGCCACCTGCCAGCTCTCGGGAGCTCTGAGTCCCAGGAAGGCCGGAGTCATGCTTTCTCAGGCTGGGGGTGCTATCCTGGGGGCAAGGGCCAGCAGAGCCACAGCGGGGCAGTGCCAGGGAGGGCTGTTGCTCTCACAGAGCATCACACTGGGGAGAAATCAGAATGATTTGGGCTTGCTCCTCCATTCGTCACCGCTAGAGACACAAGGGCCGGACTGTTCCCACAGAGCCCTGTTCCAGGGTTAAATACGCCTTGTGCTTTTCCAGGCTCACAGGCACCATCTGCTGGGAGGAAGCTCTCAGGCCCTGTTTGCAGAACAGAGGGTCCTTTGGCACAGAGGCCTTCCATAAAAGCCCCCATGGAAACACAGCAGTTAAATAGCTGACGTGGCTGGGGCTGCGGGGCTGCAGAGTGGCTCTGTAGATATGCAGGCTGGGTCTGGAGCCAGCTGAGCACTGGGAGCCAGGGTGGAAGGATGGCACAGCAAGGTTTACTCCCGCCGCCCCCGTCCTGTGTGCCGAGTCAGCTGACGGGGGCCACAGGTCTTGCGCCAGTGTGGCTGCATGTATGACTGCTGCGTTTGCAGGAGCCCTGCTCCCTCGTTGTTAATGAGGGTTGCCAACATATTTCAAATAGGAAAGGACTGTTTTCTTACCCTCATCACTACACCTCTCCTTTTGTTCTGCTCTTTATTATTCTTTTCTCTTCATTATAGTTATTACTAATACTTCGTTCCTTATAATTATTCATTGTAATTCATTATAATTTTTACTAATACTCACCTATGTTCACCTGGGGTATGACTTGCTGAGCACTTAGCAACTCCTGGCCTTGTACAGAAAGGAAGAAATAAGGGACTTGTAATAAGGGACTATTGGCAACCCTATTATTGAGGTGACTCAGCCATTCAGGTCCTGCTGCTGTTCCCGAAATAGCTGGCAATAAGCTGAAATGGATCATGTTTTTACAGCCAAATGGAAAATGCCCAAAACTGCGGGGCAGGGATTGATGGACCTAACCTCCATGAATCTCTCTAGCTCTTTTTTGAACCATGTTAAAGTTCTAGCCTTCTCAACATCCTCTGGCAAGGAGTTCCACAAGTTGACTGTGCGCTGAGTGAAGAAAAACTTTTGTTTGTTTTAAACCTGCTGTCTATTAATTTCATTTGGTGACCCCTAGTTCTTATATTGTGGCAATATGTAAATAATTTTCCCTTAGTCACTTATCCCACACCAGTCATGATTTTATAGACATCTG
This sequence comes from Pelodiscus sinensis, assembly GCF_049634645.1. NCBI lineage: Eukaryota > Metazoa > Chordata > Testudines > Trionychidae > Pelodiscus > Pelodiscus sinensis. The sequence goes on along the minus strand of NC_134715.1, from coordinate 133,330,643 downwards.
TCATAACCCCCTTAGTCTCCTCTTTTCTAAGCTGAAAAGTCCAAGTTTTTAAATCTCTCTGGGTATGTCTACACTACAGCGCTAATTCGAACTAACTAAGCTAATTCGAACTAACGCGTCTAGAACTAAAAACTTAAAGGGTCCCGACCCCCACCCCGGACAGACAGTTCTCAGGGGTGCCCCGCTTGCAAAGCAGTCCTGGCTTGGAGTGCCCGGAGTACCCACACTGGGCACATCACACCACTCGGCCATCAGCCTGGCTGCACTTGCCGCAGGCTGCCATCTGGGGAGAGGGGGCAATTGGGGGGCTGCAGGAGAGCTTCCACCCCCAGAAGCCCGCAGAGCCAGCCCAGTCCTCCCCATCGGGGGCTCGTACCCCATTCCTTCCTCACCTCCTTCCACTTACCCTTCCCTAGCCCCTTTTCTTGATGTACAAAATAAAGGACAATTGTGTTCAAAAATGGAATCTGTCTTTATTGAACAAAACTGGGGGAGACTGGGAAAAGGAGGTGGGAGAGGGGAAGAGAGAGGGTGGGAGAGGGGAGGGCAACTACAATGATCAGGGGTTGGGAACAGGTCCTATATGAAGAGAGGCTAAAGAGACTGGGACTTTTCAGCTTAGAAAAGAGGAGACGGAGGGGGGACAGGATAGAGGTCTCTAAAAGCAGGAGTTGGATGGAGAGGGTGCATACAGAAAAGTTCTTCATTAGTTCCCATAAAGAAGGACTAGAGGACACCAAAGGAAAGGAATGGGTAGCAGGCTTCAAACTAGTAACAGAAAGTTCTTCTTCACAAAGCAAAGAGTCAACCTGTGGAACTCCTTGCTGCAGGAGGCTGTGAAGGCTAGAACTAGAACAGAGTTTAAAGGGAAGTGAGATCAAGTCATGGAGCTTGGGTCCATGGAGTGGTATTAGCCAGGGGGTAGGAGTGGTGTACCTGCCCAAGGTTTGTGGAAGGCTGGAGAGGGATGGCACGAGACAAATGGCTTGGTCACTGTCTTCGGTCCATTCCCTCCAGGGTCCCTAGGGTTGGCCGCTGTCGGCAGACAGGCTACTGGGCTAGATGGACCTTTGGTCTGACCCAGGACGGCCATTGTAAGCTCAGGGCTCAGGGTCGGGGGCCTCAGTGGACCCCCTTGATTTTCATGCACACCTGCTCCTGGGTGGCCAGGCTGGCAGCTCTCCTGCCCTAGCTGGCCACTTTCCAGTGCCTAGTGCGGAGATCGTGGACGAGGTCCTGTGGAATAAGAGATTCCTACTTCAAAGTAGGAATAAGAGATCCTCCGGAATAGGGCTTTATTCTGGAGGATCGGGCCAGTCTAGACGCTTTTTTCCGGCTTTTCCCCAAGCCGGAAAAAAGCGGCGGACATGTTTATTTAAATCCCGCGGGGGATATTTAAATCCCCCGCGGATTTCCCTATTCTGAAGTTGAAAATTAGCATGCCCCTTTCGGAAAAGGGGCCAGTGTAGACGTAGCCACAAGGTGAGTGAGGTCATCTCTTAATATTAGACCAACTTCTGCTGGTGAGAGTGACTAGCTTTCATAAGCACAAAAGTTCGCGTCTCCCACCAGCAAAAGGTGCTCCAATAAAAGATGTTACCTCATCCACCTTGTATCCTGGGACCAACATGGCATAGAGCTTAGCTAATGTCAGGGGGCGGGGGCACTGCTGGCCGGGACACTCCTGTTGGCATGCAGCTTGCCTACCCGAGGGGCCGCGGCTGCTATATACACCACCATAGCAGCAAAGCCTCTGTAGCGTCGACTAGCCACAAACGAAGGGTACCCAGTGGAAAAATGTTCTCTGTCACAAGAAAACGTCCACACGGCCTCTCCCAGGCTGTATTTCTTCTTCCGATTGTATGAAACATACAGGCTACGTCTACACTGGCATGATTTTCTGGAAATGCTTTTAACGGAAAAGTTTTCTGTTAAAAGCATTTTCGGAAAAGAGCATCTAGATTGGCAGGACGCTTTTCCGCAAAAGCACTTTTTGTGGAAAAGTGTCCGTGGCCAATCTAGACGCGCTTTTGCACAAAAAAGCTCCGATCGCCATTTTCGCGATCGGGGATTTTTTGCACAAAACAAATATCTGCTGTCTACATTGGCCCTTTTGCACAAAAGTTTTTCGGAAAAAGACTTTTGCCCGAACGGGAGCAGCATAGTATTTCCGCAAAAGCACTGACAATCGTACATGAGATCGTCAGTGCTTTTGCGGAAATTCAAGCGGCCAATGTAGACAGCTGGCAAGTTTTTCTGCAAAAGCAGATGACTTTGCCGAAAAACTTGCCAGTCTAGACACAGCCACATAGGCTACGTCTACACTGGCATGATTTTCCGAAAATGCTTTTAACGGAAAACTTTTCCGTTAAAAGCATTTTCGGAAAAGCACGTCTAGATTGGCAGGATGCTTTTCCGCAAAAGCACTTTTTGCGGAAAAGCATCTGTGGCCAATCTAGACGCGGTTTTCTGCAAAAAAAGCCCCGATTGCCATTTTCGCGATCGGGGCTTTTTTGCGGAAAACACTACCGTGCTGTTTACACTGGCCCTTTTGCGCAAAAGTCTTTTGGAAAAAGACTTTTGCCCGAACGGGAGCAGCATAGTATTTCCGGAAAAGCACTAACGATCTTACATGAGATCGTCCGTGCTTTTCCGGAAATTCAAGCGGCCAGTGTAGACAGCTGGCAAGTTTTTCTGCAAAAGCAGATGATTTTGCGGAAAAACTTGCCAGTCTAGACACAGCCATAGTGTTCTGCATTGCAAAGGCCCTGGTTGCATGTTAGCTTTCAAACAGGGCTGCAGTGTTGACAATCCATACAGCTTTACACGGTCTAGGATGGGGTGATCTGAAAATCTGCCCTCTTTTCATTATTTGTTAAGCTCCAGCAATATCCCAATGTCCAGTTGGCTTTGTTGTTTTAATTCCAGAGGCCAACTGCTCTGGGACAAGGGGTAGGACCTCTTCAGCTGAAATGCCCTGTCCTTGGAAACCTGCTGCTTTCTACCAGGGCCTGAGTTTGAGTCTGAGAGAACACTATAGAATTGATCTGTCTGGTTGTGCTTTGATTAACTCTCGGAGCTGGTTTTGCTGGTTTTCTGAACTGCATATAGAATTTTATTGTAAGATCCTATTTTGTATTTGTTTTGAAACAATGTAGCATGTCCAGGCTCAGCAGTCATGGGAACAGATTTGGAAACCTCAAGTGATGCATTAAAAAAGGATTCAGACGCTCCATTAGAAGCACACATTAAGGAGCTGGGATTCAGTGTTAGACACAGTCATTTATTATTTAAACATACACTGTTACCATAGTTGACATTGGTGTTTATTAAACTGAGACTATGTTTAGGTTAGTTACCGCTTGCAAATGTACAACATAAAAAGCCATTTAAAGGCAGCATCCTTTTGTCGTTTTAAACTCAAATGTTGAAACCCTGTCTGTGCCTCTTTGCTCTTCCAATGCATACTCCCCATACCTAGATATTTTCCATTATTGGCCTGTTTTTTAGGCACCTCTCACTATGCTGTGAATATAGGCACAGCCTAATCGGCGCATCTTCTTACCTTGTTTCCCAGTACAAATTAGGGATGTTAGATAGCAAGTGATTGAATAGTCATGTAACTGCACAGAATATTATTGGTTACATGACTATTCGATAGACCCCAGGGGCAGGGCCAGCAGACAGTACATGCTCTCAGCCCCACTCCCAGGGAGCCCACTGCTACCCCGTGCCTCTGTATTAAAAACTGGCTCCCCGTGCAGACTGGCTCCTGCCTGCCACCCTGCGCTGCTGTCTCTGAGAAAGAGGCAGCAGCCTCTGTCCACAGGGTACCTGAGCTCCCCATGGGCAGGGGCTGCTCTGGCATCCCGCAGATCCCCGATAGAGAGGCAGCAGCCCACGGGGTGGCAGAGATGAAGCAGCTCATGTGATCCAATACGCACGGGGAGCTGGCTTCAAAGCCAGCTTCCTGCAAGTATCAGCTTCTGCCTGCCCCCCTCTCTGGTACAGAGGCAGTAAGGGTGTGTGCGCATGTAGTCTAAATGATTAACCCATAAGCCCAGGCTTATTGCTTAATTGTGTACTCAACTACATGTTGACATCCCTAGTACCAATGGAACCCAGTCCTCCTCGGTCTGTGAACATTTCCACTGACTTCAGGGGAAGTATTCACATTAATCCATTAAGCAGGATTTGACCTAAATGTTTTTGTACCTAACCCTGCTCTCCACCTCTCCTTCTCACAAAGGTGTTTTGATTGCAGCTATCATTACAATAGTAGGGCATTGTCAAGGGGAGCCAGAAACATTCCCAGGTACAAGATAGGAATGTAAAATCCCATTTAATCAGTTAACTGGTTAAACGTTCTGGCTATGTCTACACTGGCGGGTCCTTGCGCAAGAATGGCAGTTCTTCCACAGAGCGTCCACACTGCCCGCCCACTCTTGCACAAGATTTACAGTGCAGCATGGGAAGAGAGGGCTTCTTACGCAGGAGCTACGCTCTTTTCAAACAAGTATACGCCCTCTTGCACAAGAGGGCAGTGTAGACACGTGGCAAGGGTTTCTTGTGCATGAAAGCCCTATGGCTAAAATGGCCATCAGAGATTTCTTGTGCAAGAGAGCACCCACACTGCCATGGATGCTCTTGTGCAAAAGCACATGGCCATGTGGACGTGTTCTTGCACAAGAACCCTTGCACGAGATCCCGCCACTGTAGACATAGCCTATGCTTCACCAGGGGCGGATGAGCGAAGCTGCTCTGGGAAGGATAGCGCACCCCTGCCTCTGGTGCACAAGCTGGGCCCCCAAGCCAGGAGGAAGGCCAGGCTCTCACCTGACAGGGGGCGGCTGGAGGAAGGAGCAAGCAGCTGGGCTAGGTGGACAGGCACAGAGCAAGGAAGGGCCTGTCCCAGGAGAGGCAGCACAAGGCAGAGTACACCAGGGAGCCTCTGGGTGGGACCACAGGGATAAGGGGCCGGACCAGGCAGCTAACCCTGAGCAGGAACCCCACCCTAAGCCACCTGCGTGCCACCTGCCAACTCCTTATATAAGGGGCAGGTCCTCCCAGCATGCCCTGGGGCGCGCCTGCGCAGTAAGCGTCACGGTTGGCGCCCGGACCCCCGCTCTTAGCGCGCACGCGCGGGCAGAGGGCGGTGAGCGTGCCCCAGCGCCCCACCCGTTGTTGTTATTCAGAGGGGGCGCTCTTGGGAAGCTGCTGCGCCTGCGCTAGTCTTCGTTCCACGCCCAGGACAGGCTTCGGGTCAACTCGACGCGCAAGCGCATTTGGTAGCCCAGAGCGCAGACGGTCAGCGGATCTGTTCTGCGGCTGCGTGGCGATCACCCCCTGGCGGGCCGCCGGGGAGTTACTCCCGCCGCGTCCCTCGGGTCGGCCCGTTGAGCGCATGCGCGGCGCCATTGCCTGCCCGACTGAGGCGCCAGAGCGGGGCTGCGCTGATCCAAGCGGGCGGCCGAGCGCCACAGCGTCGCGGAGGCGGGAGCGGCCCGGCTCCGCCGCTTCCCCGGCAGGTAAGGCGCCCGCCCGGGGCGGGGGCTGCCCGGCGTCGGCGGGGCCCGCCGAGCTGCTCTGTGGCGCAGAAGGCGCCGCGGCTGCCGAGCCCAAAATGGCGGCGCGGGGCGATGGGGGAAGGGGCGGGGCCGGGGGCGGGGCCTGCGCGCCCGTCTCGCGGCCGGGCGAGCTCGGGGGGGGGGGGCTGACGGCTCCACCCCCTTGTTGCTGAGGCGGGCGCGCGCGGGGCAGGCCGGGAGCGCGCTCCTGCTGCGGCGGCGGTGACCGCCGGCCTCTCCCACGTGCGCGCGCTTCGCCTCCCGCTCGGGCCCTGCTGGGAAACAGCGACACACGCAGCCCCGCCCCTCGCCCGCGCGCCGGGCCGGGGAGGAGAGAGGCCCCGCCCACCTCCCCGAGCGCGTGCGGTGCCAGGCCTGAGGTTTCCCACCCTTAGACTAGCGCTGCAAAATCCCGGTTGTGAGTCTGCTGGGGGCGGGGGCGGGGGGGGGGAAGGGACGTACCAAAAAAAATCAAGTCAGAAATGTTTAACGTGCGCGTATTTAAAGCCAGCTTTGGCATGGATAAGCCGTGTTCCATCTTCAATTGCTGTGAACTCACTGCACTGATTTAAACACAGGAAAAGAGTAGGGAAGAGCAGGGCTCGGCTGCTCAGGTTGTTGGTGACCTAAACCAGTGTTAGCAACATTGGTCTCTTCTGTAGACACACAGGGATATTTTCTTCTTTCCAGTTAATTCAATCTGTTGGGTGACTAAGTCAGTGAAAGTTAAGTACAGGTTGGATCTCCCTGGTCCAGCACCCTCCCCTGCTGGCTGCCCTGCTCTCAGGCTCCTCTCCCTGGTGCTCCCTGCCCTTCTCCACTGCTGGTCCCTCCCCACCTTGCTGCCTGCCCACTGCCCCAGGGTCTTCTGGGATTCCCGGCAGGGACTACTTTGCTGCTGCTGGTCCCATTGCAGCAGAGTGTTCTCCAGGGTTCCTGTCTGGAGTCACCCCGTGCTGCCACTCTGCTGCTTCTGGGGGTTCCCCAACCTGGGGCTGCCCGGCCACCCTGCTTGCTGCTAGGGCTGACCCCGCTGCTGCTAGGGATTCCAGCTGCCTGCCTCTATCAGCCTTGCTGTCACTGTGGGTTTCTTGGGGTTCCTGGCTGCAGGCAGCCCAGTTAGAGTTCCTGGGCTGCTGCCTGGTCCCGCTAATGCTGGGGTTTCCCTGGCCAGGGCTGGGACTCCCCAGATGCTGGCTGACCCAGCTGGGACTCCCCAGCCCCTATGTTGCTCCAGGACTTTTTGGTCCAGTAACATCCCTGACGGACCACTTATGTTGCTGGACCAGAGAGTCCCACATTTTCCTCTTCCAATCTAAGAACAAAAAATGAGAGAAGCACTTGTTCTATATATCTTAAGGGACATGGTGATCATAAATAAGCAATCCGTTCAGCACACTAACAATTAATTTGGATAATGAACCCATCTTGAATGCAAAAATGTTTTAATCAATTTGTTTTGTACCCTGCACATAGATACTCAATGGCTATGTCCAGGGCTTGACAAATCCCGGCGAGAGCTACTCGCCAGCCCTGCACCGCGCATGCGCCAAACTGGCACTGCGCATGCGCGAAGTGCCGGTGAATGGGGCGCACGGAGCGACCGGCTGAAATCTACTCGCCGTGGGCAAGTAGATTCAGTGGTTTGTCGAGCCCTGGCTATGTCTACACTGGTGGGTTATTGCAAAAGAACTGCCGTTCTTCTGCAGAGCACCCACACTGCCCACCCGCTCTTGCGTAAGAAGATTTACAGTAAAGCGTGGTAGGACAGGGCTTCTTGCACAAGAGCTATGCTCTTTTCTAACAGGTGGAAGCTCTCTTGCGCAAGTGGGCAGTGTGGATGCGCGGCAGGGTTTTCTTGCTCAAGAGAGCATCTGCACTGCCATGGATGCTCTTGCGCAAAAGCACCTCTCACTGGGGGGTGGTCTTTTAGATGTGGGCGGGCTAATGCCCGCCCACCTCCTGGATGCCAAATAGAAAAGCACCTCTCACACATGGCAGTGTGGACGTGTTCTTGCACAAGAACCTTTGCACAAGACGTTCTTGCGCAAGAAGCTGCCAGTGTAGACATAGCCAATCTGTTTATTCATATTTCCTTATTTAAAAAATGTGTCTGCGAGAGCTAACTAGGAACAGTCTTGTATTGGTTGAAGGGTTGGAGGCAGAATTTGTTTCCTTGGCATTGGTTTTCAGATGATGAGAGGTGCGGAGGAATGATCGGGGAGCGCATGACAGGGCCTAGGCCAACCTCACTGGGGGCAGGGAGAGAGCGCCACCCGGCCCTCTCCTCTGCTCCTGGCCTTAGCTCCTAGCCCTCTCTGCTATTCCTGGCTCCCAAGGTGGTGCAGGAAGATTCCATCATTGAGGAGGGAAAGGGTGCATCAGAAAAAGTTTATGGACTACTGTTTTAGGGGGATAGTGAATGGATAAAACACTGCTGGCTTCCTCTTTTTCCTGTTAGTTTCCATCTTGATGGCAGCCTACAGTCACTTAACTTAGTTTTGTGTTCAGTATTTCTTTCAAAGGGCTGTCATCTCTTAAAAGACTGTGAAGTTCAGAGCTCTTGTGCAAATGAAAAGGTCAAGATTACTGAAGTTTTTGTGGCCATCTCAGGTTTATGGGGAATTGAAATTTGATTAATACTTAATCTTTATCACTCTGTGCCAGCAAATTTAAAACTTTATCTGCCAAATGTTTCCTTTTTTAAAAGTAATGAAAAGGATGAGGTTTAAAATGGGAAGCAAGTGTTGAGTCCAGTTTATTTAGGCCGTGATATTGCATGTTGTTCTATGTGGACAGTTCTTTGCATGTATGCACCGACCTATGAACGTCAGTGGGGTGCTGCATATTTACATGTCTGACCATATGGAACAATTAGCATGATTGGGGCCTTTCTTAATATCAGCAGAGGGGAAATAAAGGCTTTAAAAAGTGAATAGAATTATATACTACTAATAAAATTTGTTTAAGGATACAGTAAAGCTTTTTATCCATTTTCAGTACTGTTTTCATATTTGTTCATTTTTTTAATTGTATCCTTTAGTATATATGGTTGTGACTACTTTCTTCCACTATTTGATCTGAGGAAGTGGGTCTGGCCCACGAAAGCTCATCATCTAATAAACCATCTTGTTAGTCTTTAAAGTGCTACATTGTCCTGCATGTTTGCTAATTGCTTTGTGTTAATGCACAGCCCTAGAACAACTTCTTGAGTTTAACTTAAACAGCAGTTGGGGCACAACTTTTTCAAAAGTTTTCAAATGAGTTGTATGTTACATGGTATGAAATTACTCATATTTCAGAAATTTAATTTACTCTGCTTTCTTAAAATGCTTTCTCAACTGGTGAGGGATACTTTTTGTTGAACACTATTTTAATATTAAATATGAGACATGAGAATGTTTAACTTCACATTATCTGATGGCAGTTGGGAATTTGGAGTACTGAGTGCATGTGCTCTGTTCAATATCAGGCATATTGCTTATGTGACCTATTTGACTAGATTTAATTTTGAGCATTGAATATGCTACTAGGGTGCAATCACTGAATTCAAGTTTTCTGAAATACGTGTCCTCGTGTTGTTTTGTTTCCTTGGGAACTCATTAGATTAATTTTATCACTGAGTTCCTTCCCTGGGATACAGGAAAAATGTGGGCCATCTGTGATGTAATCATTAATAATTAGCACTTAAATGAAATATATTCAATACCCAAAGATATATATATATATAAAAACGGTTTTTTTCCCTGATGTGTGACAGAATGTCATCAGCCTACTTGAAAGTGGAATCTCAGCATCTTGCTTACTTGCGCTTCAACCAGAACCAATTGCAAAACTGAGCTCTGTCTGTAGCTCCGTCTATAACATGTAGTATGTGAGCAATAGACTAACTAACAGTGTTTTTCTACACAGTTTCGGTCAGTTTTCTATATAAATCAGTGCATGATTAACAGGCTCTCTGGCCTTTTTCACAGCCAGAGACAGGTGATTGGCGAATGTAGCAAGCACAGGGTGCAGCCCCCTGCTGTTACATAATTAGTTCTCACAGTTAGCTACTTTATTAAAGGTAAAATGTTTTATCCATTTTATCTAATGGAAAAACAGACTCAAGTTAAATTACTAGCTGGAATTTAGAACTGTTTCCTTATCCCTAGTCCTTTACTTAGTCATCTACACAATTTTATCTTCCAGTGTTTCCAGGCTTTGCATATTGAAAGAGGGGATAGCTGGCAGGAACATTCTAACTATGTCAAACTTAATTCCATTTGCCTTTAATTTTTTTCATAACAAATTGTTTCATAAGCACAAAGTTATATAAGGATTCCTTGCCTGCTTCTGACCCATCTTTTCTGATTTGATTTGTGGGGTGTCAAATAGTACTTAGATAGCATCTGTATAATTTTGAATTTGACAGTCATTTCAGTTGCAGCAGACTGATTTATGCCAAACTCAGGATTATTACTTAAGTGATAAGATCTGCCTGACATAGGTACAGCAGGGCTCAGTACTTAACACACGATTGTTTTTTATTGAGAGAGAGAGAGAGAATCCAGTTTAGCTATGGAGAGTTGGTTGTCTCAGACTAAAGTGCTACCTACCACTGAACATAAAGTTCAGCCAGCAGACTAATTATTTCTGAAGATGGCTGGGTTTTGGTGTAGTTTCACTTCTTCTTGGATCTTGATTTCCTGTGCTCATGAGGTAAATATAAAGCAAAGTTAATAGTATAGTACAACTAGTGCAAACTTTATGTTCATTGTCCCATGACCCATTTTATTAATATGTTTTTCCTAGATTGGGGTGGGCAAGATCTGGCCTGCCAAGCTGTTTGATTTGGCCCATAGCCCGCCTTGCCGCTCCTCCATCCCCAGACCAATCAAGACCTGGGGGCAGGGGAGTGTGCAAAGTCATTTGCTGTTCAAAGCGGCTGGCGGCTCCTTTCCCTCTCCAGCGGGGCGCAATGCCTAAAGGGCACTGCCCTTGCCCACCCAAGGCAGGGCAAACTGGCCCGCAACTGCCTATCAACATTTGTAAAGTGCCTCCCCCTGCAAAAATTATTGCCCACCCTGTCCTAAATCTTTTGTCACTGTTGCCTTACGTCAGTGGTCTCCAACCTTTTTAACCACAAGATCGCTTTTTCAATTTAAGTGCAATGTAAGATCTACCTCAACCTCAAATACCCTTGCCCCACTTCCTTCTTGTCCCTTCTTTGAGGCCCTGCACCTGCTCTGTCTTGTCTCTGAGGCCTCACCCTGCTCACTCCATCCTCTTTCCTCCCCACCCTCACTAACTTTCACCAGGCTGTGGTAGGGGGTTTGGGTGCAGGCTCTGGTCTTGGTCCAAGGGGTTTGGCATGTGGGAGGGGCTCCAGGCTTAGTCCAGGGCAGTAAGGGTTTCAGGATTCAAGCTCTGGGAAGGAGTTTGGATTCGGAGACTCATGTCTGAGGCAAGAGGTTGGGTGCAGGAGGAGATTTAGGACTGGAACAGGGGTTCAGGAAGCAGGATCTGGCTGGGCACTGTTTTAACTCAGATGGCTTCCGGCTGGTGGAGTAGTGGGGTTAAGACAGGCTTACTCCTGCCCTGACCCTGCACCACTCCTGAAAGCAGCTGGCATGTACAGCAATGGCTCCATGGCATCATGTGCTGCCCCTCATCTACAGGCACTGAGCCCACAATTTCTACTGGCCACAGTTCCCCATTACTGACCAGTGGGAGCTGCAGGAGTGGTATCTGCAGGCAAGGACAGCATGTGGAGACCCCCGGCTCTGCCTTTCTCAAGGGGTGCAGGGACATGCAACTACATGCAGGAGCAGCAGTTACCATAGAGATAATGACTATAGCCGCAATGGGTTAGGCATTTTAGAACTCACTCCTCAAAGAATTATATTTAAGCATGAGAGAAATGAAAATTATGAAATGCACAGACCAGTCAAAAACCAAACCTAACACACTTTGCAAGCAGTAACAGAAGTAACAACCACCCCCCACGTATGTGTTGGGTCAGGAGAGGAGAGGGAAGGACAGTGTCTGTTTGTGAGAATGAGAGAGAGACACAGAGTGTGTGAGAGTGACAGACATTTGCATTGCCAAGCTCTCTCCATCCCCCTTCTCTCTGTGTGGAAATAGGGTACAGGAGTATGGGGAGGGGAGGACACCCTGACATCAAAACCATGCCTTTTCTCCCTTCCACACACTGCACTGCACAGCAAGCAGGAGGCTCCTGGGCAGCAGCTCCAAGGCAAAGGGCAGGAGCAGCATGACAATAAGGGGGGGGAGAGGGGCAACTGAAGTGCCAGCACTTGATAGCTCCCTGGCTAAACCAGTCAGGATCCCCTGTCAGAGGCACCAAGAGCTACCGGGATCGACTGGTTGGTGACCACTGCGTTATGTTATTAATAGTGATATTAAAATGTGTTTATTTTTGTAAATATGTAACTGCTGAAAATTTCAGTTACATGTTTACATGTGGAGGGGGGAAAGATCCCCAAGCACCACTTCTTCCCCACCCTCCCAGCGCTGCTGCCTCTGTGCAGCAGCCTGGGGAGAGGAGGGCAGGCGATTTCCCATGAGCACTGGCTCCCCCCCACACCGCTGTTTCTGTGGGAGGCAGCAGCACGGGAGGGAGGCATGCAGCTCCATAGGAGCTGGCTCCCCGCTTGTACTGGCTCCCGCCTTCCCCTCACCCCCTCTGCTGCTGCTTCAGTTACAGAAGCAGCAGCGTGGGGGTATTTGCGTATGTAACCGTGAGGGTTAACTGATGAGCGAGGGCTCATCCCTAATTATTAAAGTGAAAATTTTTGCTGCCTTTTATTAAGCTTTGACAGTGAAACCAGATTTCTTATCTCCTTCTAATTCTCATGCACTTTAACAGTCAGTGGAATTACAGATTCCTTTTCCCAACATCCCTCTCTAACCCTCTTCTATTAAAGTATTGTAAAAAACTCTTTCTTGCCTTTTAGTAGGAAGATAAAATTTGGAGTCCAAAGAAGATCTGGCCAATTTGGAACCCATCAGCTTATTTAAATAAATTCTGGTTTTCCCTTCATAATACCTTCTGTGCTGTCATGTCTACTCATAAGATGATATTTTTAAAAAAGGGAGTTGCCTTAGAGTAAAAATTAATGTAAAACAGTGCTTCTCTCAAGTCTCTCAGTTCTAGTGATGACGGGGCCACCTCTTAATTAACTTTGTCTCCCGAGGAATGCTTTTTGCTAAAGAGTAGGGGAGAGGGAAGAAATCAGTTTAGGGTTTATGTCTGGTTAGTAATAACAACTGACTTTTAGGTTGTGCTTAGGATCCCAGCATGTGTTAATGTAATCCTTGCATAAAAATCACTTTTCCCAGCACTAAAGCGTAGCTGCACATGAGGGGGAATATGGCAGCTATTCAGCAGGGTGCACACTAACAATAACTTAGGGTGGGGAAGTGAGGAAAACTGTAGTACTCATTTGAAGCTGTGGAGACACTTTGGGTAATCAGAATGCCATTACCCTATTGATCAACAAAGGACTCCTCAAGATCCAGGGGCCCACAAAGTGGGTTTAAAATCTGTCTACAGGACTTAAACAGAAGTGGCTACAGAAATGGGGCGAGGGGAGGGAAACCTTGTCTTTGATCAATTGGTTTCACTCAAGATTTGTTGCAAAAGAAAGTCTTGTGGTCATAGTGCATTTTTATCATCCTGTGCGTGGGTTGCTTGCCCACCCTGAAACTGCTTATCCACCTTCTCTACAATAATTATGAAACAAATTTTGCATATTGTACCATAAAATGTTGCAAGGCTGTAGATCTCCCACAGTATGACAAGAGGATCTGTTGGCTAAACACTAAGTTGATTTGGAAAATTGCTTCTTTAGTCAGGTTTTGAAGGCAGGGACGATTCAAATGGACAATGCAATGTGACTTCTGTACTAGGAATGTTAGCAGGCAGTCAGATATTCATTTAACTGATAAGCAATTACTTATTGGTTAACCACAATGTCCCCTATCTTTTCCCAGTGCTCTGCATTTAAAACTCAGGCTGGCTCTGTCCCAGCCCACCAGTCCGAGTTTTAAATGAAGAGCATACAGAGGAGCCGCTTGCCAGCCAGCACTGCTGTCTCTGTTACAGAGCTGGTCCATGCAGGGAGTTGGTTTAAAAACCAGCTCCTGCCTGCTCCCTGGGAACAGGTAATCGGTTAAGCAATTACATGGTAAGTAAGCATCACTCTTACTGGGTGATGTTTACCAGTCAGTAGTTAGCCAGTAACCTCAGCTGCAGGTGGAGACAGCTCCAGGTTAAATGTGACATTTAATCAGTTAACTGATGAAACAGGAATTCACATCCCTATCCCGTATATCAGCAGTTGGCATAAAGAAACACTTAATGCAGCCCTCAGTATTCAGCTGTGAGCCAGGCAAAACTTTCTCTTAGCCATCAACATGTAGTCCATGTTGAACCTCTAAAATCCAGGACCTCTGGTCTGGCAACATCTGTGGCCTGGCAGGACCACAGATATTGCTGGACAGGAGAACCCTGGCTAGCCAGGTTCAAAAGCACAGCCCAGGCTTGGCTGGTGGTAGAGAGCACGGCTCCAGTGGGGTCAGCGCAGTGGAGAGCACAGCCTCGGCCAGGGCTGAAGCCAGTGGGCTGGCAGCTGGATGCGCTACCCAAGCCAGCACTGTGTGGGGCACAGCCCTGGGCAGGGCTGGAGGCATCGGGGCCAGTGTCTGGCCCGGGCTGGCACAGTGGGGGGCTGAAGGCAGTGGGACAGGCAGTGTTGCCCCGGCTGGGAGCAGAGTCTATAGTCGATAGGGAGCCTTGACCTCCCCTGGTCCAGAAAACTTGGTGGTTTAGATCCTGAGGGTGCTGGACCAGGGAGAGCCAACCTGTGGGAGGTTAGGAAATGTGTCAATTTTTATTTTAAATGCTCAGTTGAATTTTGGATTTCTGTGCATCAAAGTGTGCACACTCATTAGTGGGAGTTGGATCTCCGCTGTCTTCTCCATTCCCATTTAAAATGACAAGTCAGCAGCATGGTAGCGTGGCACTGTAAAATACCAAGATTGTCCCTGTCCTGAAAAAACGAACAACCGTCATGTAGAAAATAGTGAGAGCGCCCAATATATTTTACAATCATCTGAGCAATTGTTTCCTGCTGTACTTTTCAGTTGTTTCCATTTATATCAAAAGGACCTAATGCTGCAAGGTCTAGCTTTTCACAAGGGCCTGGCTTGCCTTTGTTGTTTTGCCTGTTAAACTGTAGTATATCAAGGAGGGATTCTGTGAGCAAATAACTTACATGATGTAGTATATCAGTAAGATATTGACTTCTGCTGCTTGTAAGAGTCTGGGATTTTTATAGAGGAAGGTGCAAAGACAGTTAATCTCTTTCAAATGTGAAATTTCACATATCATGGCGTCCTTACGGGCCAGATTAAATAAACAACTGAAAGTTAGATCACTACAGATACGTGCCAGGGTGATTAGGGGCCCAAGATGTAGTTTCTATCATCTGTTCCCAAATATTTTTGGTTCACTTTAAAAAAAGAAAATAAGAAATACCATATGAAGATTTGTCCTGTTACGCACATATGTTTTTGACTTTAATAGGCTTAAGTATTTCTGGAGTCACCTCTCTATATATTAGGAAAGTTTTTTTTTTTTTTTTTTTTTTTAATGGAATGACTGAGTTATGTCATCGTGTCACTCTGTATCTCGCCTGCCTCCACCCTCCTTATCTCCCTCCGTCCTCTCTTTTCCCCTGGGGAGGCCCTGAAGCAACCCCCTCTCCAGTGTTCTGGGAGTGGGAGCCAAAGACACAAGCCACACAGCCTCTTCCCTACCCCTCATATTGAGGTAGCGGGGCAAAGCCACAAGCCGTGTGGCCCTGAGAGCCACGTGATTTTTCTTCTCTCCCCTCCCTAGTGCTAGGGACGGGAGCCGTGAGGCCTCTCCTCCCCTCCCCCTGTGCTTCAGGGGGCCTCCCCCTCTCTGGTCATCCAAGGGAATGGGAGCTGCACCCCCTCCCTGCACTCCAGCCCCCCTCACATATCTCCTAGGTTGGGGGAAGAGCTGGGCCAGCCTTGTCTCGACTCCCCCCCGGCAGTCATGGGGAAGAAAAAGAGCCTGGGCTGGTGAGTCGGTGGGAGGAGACTGGGTGGCCTCAGGGGCAAGAAGGAAAGGGCCAGGGCTGGGGTGGCCTTGGACCCTTCGGGGGGAGGGGAGGGAGAATGGGAGGGGAGAGCCTTGGCCTCGGCCCAACTGCTGTGGCTAGGGGGAAAGAGCTATGCCAGCTTCGGCCAGCTCCAACCCCCTTTCTCTGCCCCCCCTCCCCCTCTCCGGTCTGGAGGGGAGTGAGAGCCGGGGGGAGGGGCAGGAGGGTCTGGCGGCTGCAGGGAGAGAGCTGGAGTAGGCCAGGGCAGCCACGCTTCAGCCTGGCCCTGGCCCTCCCGGGCGGCCCGGGGTGGGAGCTGGGGCTGCCTTCCCCCAGAGAGGGGGGTTGGCAAGCATAGAGAGCACTGGGCACCACCGCCTAGTAGTAAAATAAATGCTTTTTAAATGTAATAGGTTTTAGATCGCGAATCAAATGGAAGCAATGATTATTTGTCTCTTGCGTTAGTCAAATACAAGAAACAGTTGTCACAGTTTCTTGATGGTTCAGTGGCACACCAAAATGTGTGTGAATAACTTGAGTTTAATTTGTCTAATTTAAATTCAGAATTCCTTCTAATTTTGGTCTGAATTATTGAACATGAGCCAGTGTTCACTTGGCTCACCTTTTAAAAAATTTAAATAAATCCAAAACATTTTGAGCAGCACAGAGAAAATTGAAGGGTCGGCTTTTAAGAAGGTGTAATTGTGTCACAGAATAGTTGATTTGTCAGGTGAGATATTGGTAGCTCCAGCTGAAGGTCCATCTCTGCACTGAGGTTTTTCCTGTAGTAGTGGTACTTTTGCAGAGAAAACTAGCATTGAAAGACAGAAAATGTCAAAGCTGTCTGATATCAAGCTAAACTCCTTTCTCTTTCTCAACCAAAAGTTGCTGACATGCAATTTGTTGCATTTGAACTAGATTCCACCAACTTTTCCTTTGCCAAGGAGCCATCTGGCATGAAGTCGTCTATTGAAAATGGGCCTTGTACCTTGGACATCAGGCAGCTTCACTTCCCATTTGCCCCTTGTGCAAAGCTTTGGGTTCCCTCAGAGCCAGGGAGCACTGCTAGTCCCACTGTAGGACCTGGTCTAACTAGAGTCTTTCTCATGGTCTCCTTCTGTCCTGATTGTTGGATTTATAGAGGAAGGTGCAAGTTCTTTCCCCTTAGTTTCAGTTATTTCCCCTTAGTGAAAAAAAATTCCACAGCTTCCTTCATGAGGTGTGCTGTGATTGACAGGTTTCCCCACGCTGCCAGTATCCAGTCTGGTTTCCATTCCTCTCACCTGACTCAGCTCTCCTGCAGTATTTGTTTCCAGACTGTCTGCTGCCTGTCTTCCTAGAGTTCACCTTACAACTAAGATTTACCGTGTTAAGAAGTATCCATCTGATTAGCACCTTACCTTTGGTCCCTAGCTAATTTATTGCTCACCTGAATATCGGGGTAGCTTGGTCCTGAGCTCCATTACCCCTTAAAGGGGACAAACCATCTTGTTATAGCATACCTCTTCTAACAGGCTCATCAGTGGTAAGCACGCCACTGTAAAAGAATTAGAGATGTGAAAGGTTAACCACTGGAGCCTGGAGCAGCTCCTTGCCTGCCGTGGGGCGGCGGCTGAAGCAGCTCCTTGCCTGTCTTGGGGCCAGCCACAGATAAGGGTGCTCCAGCCTGTGGCAGGCTGCTGATATGCTGTAGGCAGAGGGCCCCCCTCACCTATCCTTCTCTTTAAATGGTTAACTGGTTAAACACTATGTTTAACGTGTTAACCAATTAAATAGGATTTTACATCCATAACAGTTACATTGGTATTAACATTGAAAATCTTTGTCACTATTCCTAGGTAAAGGCATTATAACTTCATGGGTGAACTAATTCATTGCCAGAGGAGGCTGTGAAGGCTAGGACTATAACAAAGTTTAAAGAGAAACTAGATAATTTCATGGAGGTTAGGTCCATAAAAGGCTATTAGCCAGGGGATAGAAATGGTGTCCCTGGCCTCTGTTTGTCAGAGGCTGGAGAAGGATGGCAGGAGACAAATCGCTTGATCGTTGTCTCTGGTCCATCTGATGCTGGCCACTGTCGGCAGACAGGCTACTGGGCTAGAAGGACCTTTGGTCTGACCCAGTACGGCCGTTCTTATGTTCTTAAAAAAAAGTTCTCTATATAAATAAGGTTTCATTTACAATTAGGTTTCTCTCAAGTAGTTTTGTAACTATTTTCTTAATATTTTCGAGCTCCTAATAATTGACACACTTCTCGAGATTCCAGGTCTGGACAGCAGATGGATGACTCAGTCTCTCTTAGGAGGGAGTCCCCGACCACCACTGCCCATCTTTTTCTTTTGGGGATGGTGGTCATGGAAACCCCATCCCTAGGACTATGCATCCCATGCCTTCCGGTGACTGGTGTCTCTTTCTGATTTCTTCCCTGAGAGATCTCTGCCAAAGTATTCTCCACCGTAGTGTCTGCGCAGAGAGCCTGGAAGCGGTTCCTTACCTCTGCAGGAATGGGGGATACCTGACTTGGCCTTCTTCTCCTAGAGGTTACATACTGCCAGTTTTCTTCCTTGTCCTGGATTGCCCTTCCTAGCTTTTCAGCCTGCTGTGCCTGCAGGATTAAAAGCTGCCTTTTATCGAGGAAGTCTTCATCCTCTCTGATAGAATGTAGGGTTGATACTTGTGCCTGCAAGTCCTCTAATTTTTTCTCCCAAAATGGCGACCAGCTTGCACTTGCAGGTGAAATCCCTTCTATCTTCCGGGAGGAAGACAAACATGGCACATGTTGTGCAGGTAACAACAGCAGACCTATCACTATCCAAACCTGCCTTCCTTCTAAGAGATTCCTCAGATGTTTTTAGCCTCCTGAGCTCCTCTTGGACGTTTTCCAGGCAAACTCTCCTGTTGACTGCTGCCCTGTTTGCTACTCTCTGCGTTCACTCTGGCTTCTTCTTATAAGGATGAGGCTAGGCCCAGCTCAAAGCCTTGCCTCTAGTGCAGTCAGCCCCTGAAGGCCCACCTGAGCTCCTCTCAGATGTTTCCCAGGCAAACTTCCCTGTTGGCTGCTGCCTTGTTTGCTGCTCTCTGCTCTGTCTGGGTTACTGTGTGGGAGTCACTGATACTCTCCCCTTCCTCAGAGCCCTGGAGATCTGGGATCTGCAGCTCCCGCCCTTGCACCACACAGGAGATCACGAGGGGGGATTTGATAGCAGTCTTCAACTTCTGGAAGGGAGGTTCCAAAGAGGATGGAGAAAGGCTGCTCTCAGTAGTGGGGGATGGCAGAACAAGGAGCAATGGTGCAAACAAGGAGCAGAAGTTACAGTGGGAGAGGTCTAGGTTGGATATTAGGAAAAACTATTTCACTAGGAAGGTAGTGAAGAACTAGAATGGGTTCCCTAGGGAAGTGGTGGAATCAGAGGTTTTTAAGTCTCAGCTTGACAAAGCCCTGGCTGGGTTGATTTAGTTGGGATTGGTCCTGCTTTGGGCAGGGGGCTGAACTTGATGGCCTCCTAAGGTCTCTTCCAGCTCTATGGTTCTATGATTAACAGAGAATATATTTGGATGTAATTTTTTTCCTGTTTTGTAAAAGATCCTAAAATTTGTTCCATATTCTTTTGAGAGATAATTCACAGTGGCTTTGAAATAAGTCCCAAAGAGATTTCTATTGAAGATCTAAATCTCATTGTTCAGAAGATGCTGCTGAAGAGAGGACAACAGTTAGATGTTGTTCTGCCTCATCTGAAACATAATAATCGTGGATGTTTGGTTAAGTATGCTTAACTACAAATTGCTGAGAGGATTAGGTGAAAGTTCTTACAGCAAGAGATTTGGCTTTGCTGGCCAGAAAACTCTACAGTCTATTGTTGTAGTTAAAAAATATACTTTAAAATACTGCTTCATGCCTTTGTAAAGATGTGTTGCCAAGTGGGATCTGCTGCACAAAGTAGTTTAAAAGTAAATAATCTAATATTTGTGTTTTAACTTTCAGCTTTGTGTTATTCTTGGAAAGTTTCACACCACTTGTGAATTCCCTGAACCGTGGCATTGTAAGCCCACTTCCGTTGAGCACTCCTCCTTTACAGCTTGCTCAAATTAAGACATAGTTGGCTCTCCAGCAGTTGACATCAGCTGCCTCAAACAATTCTACACCACCTTATGCTTTGTTAAATCAGGCATTCCTGAAAATCGCCATGTTTAGTCCTAGAGGAAACTTGCAGCAAAGGCCAAGAGCACCTAATCCACCTGGCTCAAAACCTCATGGTGCTTTTAGGGGAGCTGGCATAGCAGGTTTTCAAAGAAAGCCTGTACCTGGAACACCTCAAGGAATTTCACAAAGATTTATAGGACATGAAACTTTACAGCGGACAGGACCACGAAGAACTAATGTTCAGGTAACTCAACACAGACTCGATCCAAGGCAAGCAAAGGAGATGGCAAACTTACAAAATGAACCGAAGGAAAAAGTTCGTACTTCACGTTGGGATAACAATCCATGTTCAACTGGAAACACGAGCCGAAAGCACTCTGCATCAACACGGATCACAGAGCAGCATACAAATGTCCAGAGCCGTTATACAACGGAGAGTGCATCAAGTATTTTAGCAAGTTTTGGATTATCTAATGAAGATCTGGAAGAACTCAGTCGCTATCCAGATGATCAGCTCACACCTGAAAACATGCCACTAATTTTGAGGGATATACGAATGCGTAAAATGGGTCATCAGCTACCCAATTTACATTCTCAGAGCAGAGAAAAAGAAACAATTGGTGGAACAGGTGGTTCTGCCGTTAAGAGCAAAGTGATTGATTATGGGCACACAAGTAGGTATGGATACAGTGACGATCCTCTTGAGATGAGTGAATACAACCCTGAACAACCAACTGAAGAGAACAGGAAAGAATTTCAACCACAGGAATCTCTTTCAGTTCCAACTTCCAATGTATCATGTAATCCAATGTTCCCAATGGAAGAATTAATGAAACAGATGGGTTTCCACACTGACTCATCAAATACTCAGTCATTTTTTTCGGTTGATTCTGCAAGCAAGGTGCCAGGGTTATGCCTGACACCTACAGGACTCCCAGTGGTGAAACCTATGACCCAGCCTGGCATGCCGCCTATGATGCCACCTGGAATGCCGCCTATGATGCCACCTATGACCCAGCCTGTGATGCCGCCTGTGATGCCACCTGTTATGCCATCTGTGCCCCAGTCTGTGATGACATCTGTCCAGCAGTCTTTGGCCCAGCCATCTATGAGCCAGTCTGTGATGCCACCTATCACCCATCCACCCTTTTCAGCAGAACTCCTTGCAGCTGTAAGACAGCATGAAAGGATTCAACGTGACTCTGAGACTAATCAGTCTAATGCACACATTGGCTCAGGTCAGAAGAACTTCCAGTCGCAAGTCGAAGGTCCTATTAAATCTCCTTTCGGAGTCGTGAAAGCATCTTGGCTTCCAGTGTTTTCACAGGCTGCTGCGCAGAAGATAAAGAGACTGCCAACTCCATCTATGATGAATGACTACTATGCTACATCTCCAAGGATATTTCCACACATGTGTTCTCTGTGTAACGTGGAATGCACTCATATGAAGGTGAGAGTTTTTCAAAGATTGCTGCATAAACTTACATTTAACATATGGTTGCATCTTAAATTACGGAATAATTTTAACTGTTAGATTAGTTGTGGAGACTTGTGCTCTAATGTGATCCCTGATCTGAGTTTTGAAAGATTTAAATATTTACCCTATAGCTCTAATGAATGTATAGGCGCACACGTTCTTTAAATCAGTATTAAGGCACTTAAGTCTTTTTTGCTCTGGCTCTTGAAATACAGTACTGTATATGGCAGAGGAAAAATATCATTAGCACCTTATGACTAGGTCACTAGAAACATATAACAATTTTCATATGATAATATCATTTTAGGATAGCTATTCACGTTAGCCACATGGATACCACTCTGAATGCGAATTGGTTGCAACGTGGTCTTACTGAAAAATAGTTGAGGGGTGTTAACTGCATTCTTTCATCTAACTGAGGTCTTGGTTCTGAACACTAAAATAATTCACCATTATAATCTGGAAAAAGCTCCCACAGAACTTTATAAATGTTTCCAAAGATTTCCAGGATTGCTACTGCCTTGTTTTAAAGGCAGAGTAAATGAGAGGAGAACCTTTTGTACTTGTGAGAGTACAAGTGTGTTTCAGATCACTTTTTTAATGTGTGTCCGTGCTTCTAGTTTTAGAATTTACAGGGTTTTATTCTGTTAAATCATCAAAATTTAACAAACTGGGATTTTGATTAAAGTAGAAAGTTACTTAACGCTGAATGTGGTGACAAATTTGAGTTCATAACTAGTGATTTGCTTTTCTAAAGTAACTTACGTAGCTGTTTGGATGTGAAATAGTACCTAGTCCACTTGGCTCTTACACATTCAAGTACAAATTTTATACTGCAGTTACTGACTGGAGATAGTTGATTTAACATAAATATTCTGCAACCTTGTTTAATGTACATTAGGGATGTCAACATACATTTGATTATACAGTTAATTCCCCCCCCAGTATTTCAGGTGCAAGGCCCAGGGCAAACCCTCTTCCCCCTGCCACAGGCCCTACCATGCCTCTTCCTCCAAGTTCCGCCCCTGCCTGGTTCCCTTGTCAAAGTCCCCTTAGGCCTGCAAGCTGGGGAATTACCTGAAGGCCTGGCGCAGGGTGACAACAGGGGTCAGCCCCCTTCCCACACTTACCATGGTGGTGGGACCTGGGGGATCCCAGCAGTCTGCTCTGTCCTGTCCCACTTACCCCTCTCAGTCTGCTGTGCTCTGCTTCACCATGACAGCAGGAAGCATGGTGTCCTGGGCCAGAGCGCTCTGCTTCCTGCTGCCATGAGAGAGGGCATCAGGACAAAGCAGAGCAGGCTGCTCCGGCTCCTGCCACCGCACTGAATTGGGTGGGGGCAACCCCTGCAGCCTCAGATAATCCCCTGGTCTGCCCTGCGACTTGTCCGTAGGACAACGGAGGCAGCCTCCATGGGGCCTTCCAAAGCGCAGGACTGGGGTAGCTGTCCTTGACTGTGCTATGGACAAGATGGCTCTGGCCAGCACCTATTTGTCTCCTCTGAAAGAAGCCATTGCTTAGTCTGGTTGTTCCATCACTCTGCTGGAGCATAGGTTCAGTTTTGAGTCTGAAGGAAAAGAGCTAATGATATTACCTGAACCATTTTAGGCTTGTCCCTATGGCTGTCCTGTGGGCCTATTGATGTTTGTTGGTCCAGAGAGGGCCAGGTGCAGGAGCCCTGCAGGGGCCGGGAACACCCAGCCCAGCCGGCTGCAGAGAGGCCAGCGACTAGGAGCCCTGCTGCGGAGTCTGGCTGAGGCAGTGGCAGGATGGCCGGAATTCCAGCAGGCTCTGGAGGGGCAGTGGTCTGTTGTGGTTGGGCGAGGATCCCCGGCGGCAGGACTGCTGCTTCCCTGGCAGGGTTGGGAATCCTGCTAACTGAGCACTAGTCTGCTGCTTGGGGGCCAGGAGTCCCAGTGGTGGGGCTGCAGACTGGTGGGACTGGCGGGGCCGTGAATACCGGCTGTGGAGCAGTGATTTGCTGTGGCAAAGCTGAGAGCCCTAGCAGCAGGTCTGGGGGTTGTTGTGGCAGAGCAGCGGGGCTGGGTTGTACATGGGGAGCCTGCCCGGAGGCCAGGCCAGGAGAAGAGCCAGGCTGGGGGGAATGACCTCCCTTGGTTTGGCAAAATCCCTCCTTTGGGACCACCCAGGTCCCAAGGGTACCAGACTAGGGAACTCCAACCTGTAGTGGAATTTGGCAAGGACACCTGGGATTAAAATAATTTGTTACAAAAATTGCTGATTTGTTCTTTAGTAATTACAAGTGATCAAAGCCTTGCTTTTATGAGGATGCCATAGGCAGCAGCATATAGTCCTGTCGCCATCCTGGGGTATTGGCTATTGGCTGTGACATCTGGGAACAGTGCCATCTGTTGAATTACCAGCACAACTTCAGGTGGCATCATTATACAGCTTTTAGCGAAATGGCCATGTTGCTAAAAGTCTGGCAGTGTGAATGCTGCTTGTTGTCACTTTTGATGACAAAATACTTCTACCACCTTTGCGGACAACAAGCTATTCACGCTGCCACTTGATGACATACAACTTTTATCTTGAGATGGGGGAGCTGCTGCTTTTTTTTTAACATCTATTTGAACAACAAAACTTTTATCATTCATTGGCAGTGTAGACAAAGCCAAAACCTGATAGGCTCCTTGAGGTTAGAGAAGCAATAAAGATTTGAACTTCTGAGTGGCCCACATAAGTTGATTGCATGCATATTCTTTCTCATTTCCAAGCCTTTGCTGCTTTTTTGCAGCTTTGACTGGGGCTGCTATGCTGAACGCTGTTTTGTGTAAGACTTGGAATTGCAAATAATTTTTCAAGAAACATTTTAAAGCAAAATTGAATTTCATTATAGATGACTTGCTTTATTGAGAATCCTGTGCGTCCACTCAACACTTCCATTTGTTTGTTTATTCATTTTTTGGCGCTACAACCTTGTTTTAGGTTGAAACTATTTTCCTATTAGAGCAAAAAATAGGATGGCAAATCTTCTGATCATGTGTCAGTGTGTTTAAGAGTGTTCATATTTTTTCTTTCCAAATAAGCAAGCTTTGAGAGGGAAAACCCTCCTCTTTGTGAAATAACAAAACTCAGTATTGTTCTAATTCATTTAGTGAACATATCCAGTAAATACAACATCCTTCATGACTTAGCATTATAATTCTAGGTTAGTGGTGCTGTAGGATAGGAGATGTAAGAGGTTGACTGGTTACCCAGTAAGCATGTGGCTTATCAGAGCAGCCCCCTACCCACGGTGAGGCAGGCCCAGCTGGAGCAGCCCCCTGTCTGTGATGGTTAACCATTTAACTATTTTAGGGTGTGTTTGCATCCATACTGTAGGAATACATTACAGCTTTAAAAGGATGTCAGGAACCTTGCTAGTTTTTAGAATGAGATTGATTTGTAATTTCAGTGTTGAATGAATGTTATACGTTCGTTGCATTTTAAAATTGGGCAACAATGTTCTAGTTATTTTATTTATAGTGTTTTAACTTTGTTTTAAATTTAGGTTGAAGCTTCTTGGATTTTAAATGTAATCTGAAATCATGAATGGTTGTTTTCTTCCTGTAAGAGAATTATGCCTATACTTCTGCATATATTAGTTCACGGGACAAAATATGATTCTAATCAGCTTTATTGGTAGCTCTTCTACGTAAGGTTCTGTAGCAGAACTGGCATGCACAAAAACAGGTGTGATGCTAATGTAGATGAGGCTTGCTTGACAGAAGGAGAAACACTTACCATGCTATACAGGGATCTTGGTCCATCTCTTTTTCAGAAAGAAAAATCTTGTATTGCAGGAACTTGAGAGAAAGGGAGAGTCCTGGGGATTGAGGGAATCAGACTGGAAATTGGAAGGAATATGTTGGAAATGATTATATGAAATACTAGAGGGAATTAAGAAAATGAAGATTCACAGCAAGTGGTTAGCATATTTATTAGGGAGGAGAATGTATCACTGTTTCTGCCATTCTAGTTAATGCTGATTGAACTGATAGTTAAAAAGAGACTAGTAAACAAAATGGCCTCGATACACCTCCTGAAAAGACTGATGCTTTTTCTCAACTGGGACCAGAAAAAGGGTGGTGAGTATGTAGGTACATTTTATCCTAAGAGTAAGAAAAATGGAGGGGGATACTAAAAATAGCTTATGAAAATAGGTTTGTGTTTTAGTTCAGGATGCACTCTTTAAGTGTACTTTGCATGCAATTCTGTGCAATCAGCTATGGCTTTTCTCTGAATCAGTACAATCTTAAGAGGAATCTTGCTTTAAAAATAAAACATTCTTAATGTTTTGGCCAAACAAGTGTTAGTAAATACAACGTTATTTTAATAGTGAAGTGTAAGTAATACTGTATACTTGGGGCAGAGCAGCTGGGGTGCTGCCGGGTTGGTCCAGTAGTGCCCAGAGCGGCGCTGCAGGACCAATCGGCAGCGCCCCAGCTGCTCTGCCCCAGGGTCCAAAACAAAAGCCTGGTCTGCTAGGGGGGGCACACTAGCTGCGCCCCCCCCCCCCCCCCCCCAGCAGACCAGGGACAGAGGGAGCAGAGCCGCAGCGGGGTCCCGCGCTTCTGAGGCTTTGCCAGAGCAAAGCCTCAGAAGCACGGGGAACCGCCGCTGCTGCGGCTTCAGTCCCCGGTGCCTGTGGTCTGCTGGGGACCGTCCCCAGCAGACCACAGGCACCGGGACTGAAGCCGCAGCAGCGGCGGGTTCCCGCGCTTCTGAGGCTTTGCTCTGGCAAAGCCTCAGAAGTGCGGGAACCCGCCCGGTGCCCCTGGTCTGCTGGAGACGGTCTCCAGTGGACCGGGGCACCGGAGCAGCTTACGAATGGGGCTTTCTCGCCCCGGAGCTCGCAGGTAGCAATCCGCCACCTCAACCTCCGGGGCGAGAGAGCCCCGTTCGTAAGTGCGGATCCGACATAAGTCGGATCCGCGTAAGTCGGGGACTGCCTGTACTAGCAAAATGATCCTTGTTGCTAATAAATTTCAGCAAAAGGTAGGTCAATTTGCTAGTATAAATTGGGTAGTAATGTCTGTTACCTCAGTCTTGCAAACTTTAACAAGTCTCATTTGGCCTACTTGGGTATGATCTTAACTTTGAGCTCATAAGGGTTTGCAGATATGGGGCCTTCCATAGGTCCTTTTGTCTATAGTGTCACAGCTATTAATTTCCAGCCAAAGGTTCCCAAATATAAATTAAAAAAAATGTCTGTGTTAATGCATGATAAAAATGCTTCCTTTCTATGTAAAATAGCTGACAGAAAATAGTTTATTTTAAGATTTTTGGTTCACCATATACTTTAATGCATTAGTAAGAATTAATGCTTTAAAATTCTGTTTTTGGGTTTGAGGCATAAGATGTATGACAGCCTTTGCTGTCTATTATTTTAAAATTACATGTCTGTGTTTGCTAAAATAATATAGTTTCTCAGTTTATCAGATTTTTTTAAATGTAAGTAACAACCTATTCTCTCAAATTTTTTAGATGATAGCTGATAGTCTTACACATAACCGGCTGTTAAAGGTTTTTTGAGTTAACTAATGACACTGACACTTTTGAAGCAAATGAATTGCTGATTAGTTTAATTCAGTGCATTGTTTCTATGTAACTCCTGCTAAAGACTTTATTTGTATGTCTATATTTTGGTTAACAAATGTAATGTTATCTTTAGTGTTTTTTATTTTTAGTATAAGATGTAATTTCAGATGAGAGTGTGGAGCTAAACATCAATCTTTTGATAGCCTAAAATTTTGTCAGTGATGGAAAAACTTGCTTTATGTTAATTTGGATAAATTTTGGCATAGCATATTAATCAAACTTTTGTGGATTTTTTTCCCCCTCCTCCAACAGGATTGGATTCAGCATCAGAATAATCCTGCTCACCTTGAGAGCTGTCGTCAGTTACGTCAACAGTAAGGGATTTGTTACTTGTGTATACATTTATACAGTAGTCATATAGTACAGAATATCAGTCTTTTTTTTTTTTTTTTTTTTAAGCTTTATATGTATGGGTCATCCTTTATTTATTCTCTGTGATTAGAGCTTAACACTTTACATAAAGTTGGTGCTGTCCCAGGTCTTGATCTGCATAACCTATTAAAGTGAAAATAAGTTGGGAACATAGATGTGAAATTGAATATTAGAGTAGTTCAGCTTGCAGGTTTAACTTTTTGCATTAACTATTTTATTTTTAAACCAGGTACCCTGATTGGAATCCTGAGGCCCATTCTTCAAAGAGGTAACCGCCTTTGAAAAATAAGGCAATTTTCTGTTACTCCAACAGTAAGAAATGAATACAGTAGTGATATACATTCCTTTAACCCAGTTTACTGCTTGTAAGTAATAGCTTTGCTGCCCTTATGTTTTTACTATATAATTCTACTAAATGGGGGCTTCTTATGCTTTACCATAGGTTCTCTATACAGCAGCAGTACCAGAGTTGGTGCTGGTCTTTGAGAGAAACGTGCAAGGTTTTGGGAATAGTCTCAAGAAGATCATGGAGAACAGTCCTGTCTTACTCAAGATTAGATGCCTTTTGGGCAGATATACTTTAGTCAAGCAAAAGTTATAGGGTTCAGCAGATAGTATGTCACCATTACCTGTAGTCTGTGTTATACAGAAAAGCAGACTAGATCTAATAGTCTCTTCTGTCCTTAAAATCTGTGCATACATGAATTTTGAAGCCACTTGATTTAAAAACACAAGCTTCCATCTCTACTTTTTTCTTTTTGGATTAATTCTGTTTCGACAGAATTGATATTTTAAGAGTTATGTATATTTTTAGCTTGCTTTTTGTATAATCAAGAAAGAGTTAGATAATTGTTAACTGAAGTTGGCTTATGTCTTTTAAGCAAAAATCACCTAGAAAAGTTAGATGCCTGCAAGTCACCAGGGCCGATGAAATGCATCCTAGAATACTCAAGGAGCTGATAGAGGAGGTATCTGAGCCTCTAGCTGTCATCTTTGGAAAATCATGGGAGACAGGAGAGATTCCAGAGGACTGGAAAAGGGCAAATATAGTGCCCATTTATAAAAAGGGAAATAAGAACAACCCAGGAAACTACAGACCAGTTAGTTTAACTTCTGTGCCAGGGAAGATAATGGAGCAGGTAATTAAGGAAATCATCTGTAAACACTTGGAAGGTGGCAAGGTGATAGGGAACAGCCAGCATGGATTTGTAAAGAACAAATCCATGTCTTGTGGATAAAGGAGAAGCGGTGGATGTGGTATACCTAGACTTTAGTAAGGCATTTGATACGGTCTTGTATGATATTCTTATCAATAAACTAGGCAAATACATCTTAGATGGGGCTACTATAAGGTGGGTGCATAACTGGCTGGATAACCGTACTCAGAGAGTAGTTATTAATGGTTCACAATCCTGCTGGAAAGGCATAACAAGTGGGGTTCCGCAGGGGTCTGTTTAGGGACCAGCTCTGCTCAATATCTTCATCAACGATTTAGATATTGGCATAGAAAGTACACTTATTAAGTTTGTAGATTATACCAAGCTGGGAGGGATTGCGACTGATCTGGAGGATAGGGTCATAATTCAAAATGATCTGGACAGATTCAAAAAATGGTCGTAGGTAAACAGGATGTAGTTTAATAAAGACAAATGCAAAGTGCTCCACTTAGGAAGGAACAATCAGTTTAACACATACAGAATGGGAAGCGACTGCCTAGGAAGGAGTACGGCAGAAAGGGATCTAGGGGTTATAGTGGACCACAGGTTGAATATGAGTCAGCAGTGTGATGCTGTTGCAAAAAAAGCAAACATGATTCTGGGATGCATTAACAGGTGTGTTCTTATGAGCAAATTAGGGGAATGTGATCTAGATGAAATTATATCAGGACTGGGCAAAATGTGGCTGCAGGCCAGATCCTGCCCATCAAGTTGCTGGATCTAGCCAGTGGGCACAGCAGGAACCTGTTAGTCTTCCTGCCGGACCCATCCCCACCTGCTGCTCAGAAAAGCTGGCAGTGGGGCCCTGTTTTTTTGTGAATGGCTACATCCCTGGGGGGGAAGAGGAGAGAGGCTTTGCATGCTGCTCTTGCCCCCAGCATGATCTTGTAGCTCCCATTGTCTGATTTTTGGCCAACGGAACCTGCCTGTTTGAAGAACAGACAGTTCACTAAGAACTCCGTCCCCTCCAGCTCACAGGTGTTCAGACATTTGTGGTCCTGCAGCTAGCTGCTCTTGAGTGGCCTGCCCAGAGAATGGAAGGCAAAGTACCTGTTGGGCTGCTGGCTAGGAGTCACCCAGGGAGGCTCTCTCAGCCTCTGGTTTACCCTCTGCTCCTTCACTCCTGTTTCCCTATCCCATGTAATCCAAATCCTCTGTCCCTCCTCCTGCACCCATGCCCCCTCCCAGATCCTGCACCCCAATTGCCTGCCCTAGGTCACAACCCAAACCCCTGTGCCCCAGTCCCTGCTCCAGGTTTAGAACCCCCTCCTTCACACTAACTTCCTCCCAGATACCACCCCCCCCCTTCACCCCAGTACCTTACCATAAGCTCCCGTCTCCATCCCAGACCCTGCACCTTCTATATTAATATCATGGAAGAGTGCAGTCCTTGACCACTTGGGAGGTTCTTGGAATGGCCCCCAATCAAAAATATGGCCCACCTTGTATTATATGATGGGATCTCTATCTGATTGAAAGACCAAAATCAGTAAGTAATTATCAATAAGTGCTGTCAATCTGGAAGGATGTACCTTCCGGGATACCACAGAAGTCAGTCCTGGGTCTCGTACTGGTCTATATTTTCATTAATGATTTGGATAACGGGGTGGAGAGAGTGCTTATAAAACTTGTGGATGACACCAAGCTGGAAGGTTGCAAGCTCTTCAGAGAACAGGATTAGAATTCAGAATGACTGGCAAATGGGAGCATTTATTTGAATTATGGAAGAGGAAAACCAAAAAACAAGTGAAAGGGACTTGACTTAGGATGGAAAAATGAAATGCACAACTATAAAATGGGAATAACTAGCCGTGTAGTAGTACTTTTGAAAAGGAGCTAGGAGTTATAGTTGATCACAAATTTAATGCGATGCATTTTCAAAAAAGGCTAATATTCTGGGGTATAATATTCATGTACTCTATTAACAGGAGTATTGTATGTAATACATGGGAGGTATTTGTCCAGTTCTGCTTAGCACTGGTGAGGCCTCAGTTGGAGCAGTGTGTCCAGTTCTAGGGACCACACTCTATGAAAGTTGTGGTTAAGTTGCAGAGATGTTAGAGGAGATCAGCAAGTGATAAAAGGTATTGGAAAACTTGACCTGTGAGGGAAGGTTAAAAAACTGGGAATATTTGGTTTGGAGAAAAAAAAGGCCGAGGGGGAACATGAAAACAGTCTTCAAATATGTTGAACTGTTATAAAAAAGACTGTGATCATTTGCTCTTCATATTCATGGAAGGTGGGACTGTATGTAGTAACAGGATTAATCTGCAGTAAGTTAAGAGTTGTGTTAAATATTCAGAAACCCTTGCTAATTATAAGGGTAGTTTAAGCTCTAGAGTGTGCTTTCAAGGAAGATTGTAGAGTCCCTATGATTGGAGGGTTTTTAAGAACAGGTTGGCTATAACAGGTTGCCGCGGGCAAGTGTATTTGTTGAGCCCTGAAGATTACATATGGCTAAGTTTTGAAAGATTGAGTGAAGAAAGAATTTTGTGGGAACTTCAAGTGGAAGTTGTTGCTAATGATTTTTGAGTGCTGACGTGCTCTGTGTGGTCTACTATATACAGTAAAACTTCAGTTGTCTGGCATCCAGTGGTCCAGCACTCCTGCTAGTCTGGTACTACCTGGAACCTGGAAGTGCTCCAGGCAGTGGTACAATTGGAGCTGCTCTGCCCGGGCTTCCCGGAGTCAGCCGCTGGTCAGTTTCAGCAGCGGCTGACTTGGGGACATCTGCTGCAGAGCAGCTGGGGTGCTGCCGCTGCAGCGCCGCTCCTCCCCATACCCCCACTCCAGGCCTCTCATAGCCCACCCTTCCGATAGTCCAGCATATTTGATAATCTGGTACCCCCTGGGTCCTAAAGGTGCTGGATTATCAGAAGTTTACTGTATTTAAGAGTTTGTCCTAGTGGAGGGTCTGTCTGTTTGCTCAAGAACTTGTAAATTATAAGAACTAGGACCACCAAATTTGGTGTGCAGCTTCTTCTTATCATAACTTAAAGCAAGGTAAGGGTTTGGTTGTGCCAGGAAAACAGGATGTGCCTGGAATGGGATTGCTTCTCATAAAAGGGAGAGAATCACCAGGCAGGTGAAAGAGGCTGGCTGGGGGCATGCACCCTCTTTCCCCCCCTCCCCATCTGGAACTGCGCCAGCTTGAAGCTTTCCATACCCTAGGTGCACTTTAGGAAGGGCGCACCCTCCCCCCCCCCCCATATAGGGGATACATAAAACAATGCAGAAAAGACAGAATCACCAGGCAGGTGAAAAGGGCTGTTTACCCACATTTAGGAAGCCTCTGGTTGCAGCTCTCTAATATTTACTTAAATCCTGGCATGTTGCATTTGTGCTTTCCCAGGTGTCCAACTGTGGGCATATTGTCCCAGTTTGCCCAGCACAAAACTCAATTTCAGCTTAGTCAAAACATAATTATTTTTTTTCTGATCAACCCTCTTCTCCTCCTCTGTTGACAGCACCACCATCCTCCTTGTCTCTTCTGCTCAACACTTTGGAATTAGTTTTTAGTATCTTCCTCTTCTCCGTTCATATGTTGCCACCTCTGTCCTACTCACCTCTTTTCAGTTCAATTTCTGCTTCAATGTTAAGGAACTTGTGTTACTGGAGTTGGAAGCACACTTAGTCCTATTCCAGTTCTAGTTTTATTTTCACAAGTCTGTTTCAACAGACAGTTTAAATTGATCCTTTTCAGATTAGATAAGGAATTACTTAGGATATCCTTGTAATCTACTTTTTGTTTCACAGAAATGAAGGCGACAGAAAAGAAAATCAGACCCCAAAGAGACGTTCTAATTCTGCTAGTCCTGGTCCTAGGCATTCAAGAGGATCAGGCTCTGGCCATGTTCTTCGCCGGTCCCGATCCCGATCCAGGAGCCCTGGCCGTTTCAGGCTAGCTAGACCAAGAAGTCGAAGTCCAAGGCAGATGCGTCGTCTTAGCCCTAGGCACAGGTCTAGGTCACCACAACGATCCAGAAATCCTTTGAGGTCTAGTCCACGACCCCAGCGATCTGCTAGCAATGAATGGGCATCAAGGAGGACAGCTAGATCTCCAGGTCAGTAGATGGGTATTACTGAAATTAAAGGGCAAACATCAAATGGAAAACATCTGAAGTTTCAGGAACTTTACCTGTCTTGGAACCCACCTGCCAATTTTTTTTATCGTTTTCAGTCTTGTGTTTGTAACACCCCTACCCCTGTTGCTTTGTGAGAACGCACGCATACGAAACTGACTGTACAATGGAAATAGTGAAACTCACAGTTCACTAACATAAGAATGGCCATACTTGGGTCAGACCAAACATCCTTCTAGCCCTGTGTCCTGTCTTCCAACAGTGTCCAGAGCCAGGTGTCACTGAGGGTATGACCAGAACAGGTGATCAAGCAATCCAGTCCTCTGTTGTCCATTCCCAGCTTCTGGTAAACAGAGGTAGGGACACCATCCCTGCCCCTCCTGGCCAGTAGCCATTGAACCTTTTCTCCTTATGTAGTTCTTTTTTGAACACGTAGGTCAAGTTGGCCAAGACACTAACTGCTATCAATTGCCTGGAATAATTCTGGAGAAAAGAGTTTTTCTTTGGTCTTTCATATATAGTAATTTTAGTGTTATTTAATAAGAAGAAGGGCTTGACAAACCGTGGCGAGAGCTACTCACCAGCCCAGCACCGTGCATGCACCAGACCGGCACTGTGCATGTGCGCAGCGCTGGTGAATGGGGCACACGGAGCGACTGGCTGAAATCTACTGGCCACGGGCGCATAGAGTCAGCGGTTTGTCGAGCCCTGATAATAAG
Source organism: Pelodiscus sinensis (assembly GCF_049634645.1). Taxonomy (NCBI): domain Eukaryota; kingdom Metazoa; phylum Chordata; order Testudines; family Trionychidae; genus Pelodiscus; species Pelodiscus sinensis. The sequence continues at coordinate 133,297,328 of NC_134715.1, read as the reverse complement.
CGTAGTCAGTTTTCAGACCATTATGTTTTGTATGCTGATGGTGTTCTTGGGCCCTGTGAACTGAACTATGTTTTAACAATTCCCATACTTCAGATTTCTTGTTCTCCTGCAAAAGTTTTCTTTTAAACCTCAGGAACACCGAAAACAGTGTGGAATGTCATTCTGGTACCATTTTAACTCTTGATGACATTATCAAAGCTTCTAGATTTCATGAAAGACATCAGTACTTCCTCCCTACTTATGTCATCTGCAAGATCTGAGCCTGCCACCTTCCAGTCATATTAGCAGTGAGAAGAGGGGATTATACAGCCTGCTGAGTGAACATATTCATTGTATACTACTCACTCTTAGATCAATGAGGCAGAGAGCATTTTAACACCCCTTCCCTTCGTCTTCCAACATAATAATCGCAAAGCTGCTCTGGCCACTGCAGTCTATAAGAGAGGAGAGAGACACAGAAGCACACACTGGAAAGGACAACAAATAGAGAAGAGGGCTGGAGGTAGTGCAGGGGGAGGAGGAACAGAGAAAACGATGTTGAAGTCGCTGCTAATTCTTTCACACTTGAAAGCGTTGTTTTTAAAAGCTAGTTTGGGGAGTGATGAGCAGGATAGGGTTTAAAAAATCCTATCCTGGAAGGTTTTAGAAATAGAAAGTACCCATGGACCCTTGTGATTTTCTTTTCCTTTTATCTGCCACTCACTTGGTTTCACCCAGCATGAATGTGTGTGTACCTCTTAAAGAAAAGTTCCTGTTCTTTTGGGCAGTTGTGTGTGCAACTTGGTTATGAAAATGGAGTTGTGTTTAAGGGAATATTCTGTGTGGTTGGTTAAGGCCCAGAATCTAAGCCTGGTTTACACACGTTTTTACCCCAAAAAATTGTGTGTGAATTTTTTTTAAGTTGCAATTAAAACAATGTTTAGGGATTGAAAATTTATCCGGCAGTGCTTGCAATCCAGATGTTGCGGCCTAGTAGTACTGCGCACCTTTGGGATTGGAAACTGTGGTCTGCTTCCCTTACTCAGTCTATAAAAACATTGCTGAAAGAAAATAGGCAGTATTAATGGTAAAATAACCTTTTATTTTTGCTACAGTTTTAATTATATACAGTGACGAAGAAAGAAAACAAACTTGATTAAAAATATTAGGTTCCTGTTTGTCTTTCTACGAAATTATCAGATTTGTTTAGATAAAGCAGTTTTTTTACAGCTGCAATTCTGCTTGGGAAACTGATTGACAAGCAATGTACTGTATTGTAAGAACGTTGTTTTTCTTTTCCTCAGATAAAAAGGCAGCCTTGGAGGCTGTAGTAAAAAGTTTGGGAGCCAGTTTCGTTGCAGAATTCAATAAACAGAAATCGCTTCAAGCAGCTGGACAAGGGTCTTCAGGGATAGGAAAAGCATCACCTGCACGAGGGATGTCAGGCGTAGGAAAGGTACCTGGAACTATGAAAAAGCCACTAAATGCTACAGGTCATCACAAGACTTTGAAGAAAGATTTATCGTCTGTGCCTGGCTCATCTGCTTCTAAAATGAAATCTGAAACTGCTGATGCACAAGAAAAGAGGGAGATGAATTTTGATGGGAAAGCTGCAAAGGAAACCAAAGTTCCTCGTCCTGCTCCTTATAATAGGGTCAGTGTTTTCTGTATTTTCTGTTGTGGTTTTAAGAATGTGGTTAATAGAGGTTGAAAGTCCCAGCTCTGTGACCCTTTGGTGCCACAGATGTTGCTGGACCAAAGAGCCCTGGAGGTGGAGAGCGGGAGCCAGCTAAGAGCACTCAGGGCTGGGGAGCTGTGGCTGGGCCAGATGGCGGCTGGGGAGCCGCGGCCCAGCTGGAGAACCCCCATCATTAGTAGGACCAGGCTATGAACAGGGAGTTCCCTCCCTGGCCAGGGAACCCCTGATGTTAGCCAGACCAGGAAGCAAATGGGGAGACCCTTCCCCACCTGGAGAACCCCTTGCTGCAGCAGGGTAAGGTGGTGGCCAGGAAGCCTCGGGGAAGCCCCAGCGGGAGCAGGACTGGCTCCAGCAGTGGGGCTGGTGGTGGCTGGGCATCCCCAGCCAGGGAACCCTGGGAAACATCCAGCGAGCTGTGAGCCAGGCAGCTGGGTGGCCCCAGACAGGGCTGGGGAACTCCCTGGCGTTATTGGGGCCAAGGAATCCCAGATGAGGAACCCTGGAATTCCCAGTGGTAGTGGGGCTGGTGTGGCTGGGTGTTCCCAGCCAGAGAACCCCCAGTGGCAGCGGGGCCTGGCGGCAGCAGGTGAGTCTTGGATGGGGAGCCCTGGGGAATCCCCAGTGGCAGCAGGGGTGGTGGTGTCTGTGTGGCTTGGCAGGGGAACCTGGGGAATACCCGGCAGCAGCGAGCAGGAACCCCAGCCTTGGCAGCTTGGGAGTGGGACAGCCAGCAGGGGAGCATTGACCATACCTGGCCTCAGCAGTGCCAGACCAGGGAGGTCCAACCTGTATGTCTCATCTTCAAGGGGATCATGTGGAAAAAGGTGTAATTGTTCCCTTGAAACAGCTGGTTTGTTGGCTTTGTATAGTAGAGATTATAGTCTAAATGTAGCAATTTACTGTTTGCTAGTGAGCTTGATAAACACTACTGCAACACAGTGTTCCCTGTAAGCTGAGCGCTTGGACAGCCACCTCCCAGGAGAGAGTCAAATGCTGCCCGATGAATTATCAGAGCAGCCACAGCTGGCAGCATGTGTTTCTTCTGTTGGTGCAAATCCTCACAAGCCTCAGTGCACAGAGCAACAAAATTGGTTCTGCCTGTGAATGGAGACATTAGAGGGAACAACACTGCAACACAATATATTGAAAGCCGAAAATTATTTTGGAGATGCATATAGGTCATTCTGACCTCTGACTCTGACAGCTTTCCAGGCATGAGTTTACTTTTCGGGCCTTAGAAATAGGAACAATGCACTGTTGACCAATTAATAGAGCATACGTATGGTGATACTGGGTCAGGCCAAAGGTCCGTCTAGTCCAGTGTCCTGTCTTCCAACAGTGGCCAATACCAGATGCCCCAGAGGGAGTGAACAGAACACAGAATCATCATGTGATGCCCCCCTTTCACCCATTTCCAGCCTCTGACAAACAGAGGCTAGGGACACCATTCCTACCTATCCTGACTAATTAGCCATTGATGGACCTAACTTCCATGAATTTATCTAAATTCTTTTTTGAACCATGTTAAAGTCCTGATTTTTGCAACATCCTCTGGCAAGGAGTTCCACAGGTTGACTGTGCGCTGCATGAAGAAAAACTTGCTTTTGTTTGTTTTAAACCTGCTGCCTATTAATTTAATTTGGTGACCCCCTAGTTCTTATGTTATGGGAACAAGTAAATAATTTTTCCTTATTCACTTTTTCCACACCAGTCATGATTTTATAGACCTCTATCATATTTGTCGTCCCTCCCCTCCCCCCCGTCTCCTCTTTTCTAAGATGAAAAGTCCCAGTCTTTTTAATCTTGCTTCATGTGGGACCCGTTTCAAACCCCTAATAATTTTTGTTGCCCTTTTCTGAACCTTTTCCAATGCCCGGAGAGCTTTTTTGAAACGAGATGATCACATCAGTATGCAGTATTCAAGATGTGGGCATATCATGGTTTTATACAAAGGCAATAAGATACTGTCTTATTCTCTATGCCTTTTTAACGATTCCTAACGTTCTGTTTGCTTTTTGACTGCTGCTGCACATCGAATGTATTTTCAGAGAAGTATCCACAATGACTCCAAGATCTCTCTCTAGGCATTTTTTGTAGTGCTTGTTTCAATACTGTTTAATCCATAGTCCTTATTCATTCATTTATGTTTGCATTAACAATGTATATTACAGTAGTATCTAAAGCAGGGGTGAGCAGGGGTGGGCACTAATTTTTAATGGGGGGCCATGCCAAGAGGACAAGGGCTGAACTTCTGTGGAGGGAGTATAAGGTTTGGGACGGAGCTTTGGTGCAGAAGGGAGTTTGGAGTAGGGAGTCTGGGGTGAAGGAAGGGGCGTGGGGTCTGAGGGAGAGTTTGGGTAAAGGACGGGGTTGTGATTTGGGGCTGGAGCTTGGGGTGCAGGATCCAGGAGAGGGTAAGGGTGCAAGAGAGAATTCTGGACTTGGGGAGGGATATAGGAGGGGTACAGGGTCTGGGAGGGATTTGTGACCTGGGAGAAGGGGGAAAGGGGTACAGAGGTTTTGTGTAGTGACCTGGGCAGGTAGTTGTGGGGGAAGAGTGGGTTTTGGTGCCAGAGGCAGGCTCTGGCTGGGAGGCAGTTACCTAGGTGGCTCCTAGCCAGCAGCCCTGCAGGAACCTGAGGCAGGCTGTCTGTCTCTTTGATAAAGTTTGTTGGCTGGCTTCTCCATGTGGTTCTGTTCCGGGCATAGGGAAAAAGGGAGGCTTCATGTGCTGCCCCTGCCCCCAGCAAAATTTCTCAGCTCCTATTGGCTAGAAAATGGCAATGGGAGCTGAGAGATTTTGCTGCGGTGCAGGGGCAGTGTGCATAGCCTCCCTCCTCCCTCCCCAGCCGTCCAGAGTGGACAGCAGCCAGCTGTTTAAAGCGTGAGCTGCTGTCTGCCTAAGGGTTCTGGCTGGCTGGCTGCGGGCCAGATCTGGTGACTTGGCAGGCTGGATCCAGCCTGCTGGCAGCCTCTTTCCCACCCCTGATCTAAAGGCCCCAGCTGAAATTGGGCCCCCATTGTGTTAAGCACCGGTAAGAAACAGACCGTGTCCAGAGTAACTTAGTCTAAATAGACACAGCAGGTAAAGGAAAGATTAGATTTGCCTGCCCAGATCTTCTGGGTGCCAGTTGAATAATTTAACCATATAACCTCTGGTCTCATAAATGTATTAATACAGAGACAGCAGCTGGGGTGGGGGCGGGGAGAATGGGTGAAACCCAGGCCCATCGGTTAACCGTGTACACGTTTACACATCCCTAGTGTGTGATCTGCAGATTTTTTAAATATTTTTATTTACCACTGTTTAACTGTGATGGATACAACTGGTCATGCTGCTAGAAGCAAGTACTTTCCTGTCACCAAAGTGTACAACAAAGAGAACGTTATCTTTCTAAACAGGATAAAAATAAATTAAAAAGATGATATCCACATGACACTAATGACGTTTGTAGTATTTTGAACCTGTGAAGCTCCTGATAAGACCGAACAACATAAAAGGATTTTAAAACTTTAACACTTTTTGAAAATCTGAGTCCTCTTATTCAAAATAGGTCATAAAATTAATGTTGCATTATACTGTGTTCCCACACCATGTTTTACAGGTAAGTTAAAACAGGGTTAGACGTATTTACAAAAGAAGAGAGGATGGATTTACAGTCAACTTTTGGCAGTTTTGTTTAATACTAGAGTAAACTTACCAGTCTATCTGCTTTCAAACTTGGAATGATTTTCATTCAAAGCATTTTTTTTAATATGCGGCTTAGAAAATTGTTTTTTTTTTTTTTTTTTTTTTTTACAGTTATTGAGAGAGAAACTTTTGAGTTGTGGCACAGTTCTTCATATAACAGATTTGCCTGATGATGGCTTTTCAGATCAAGATATTAAAAAAATTGTTCAGCCATTTGGTAAAGTGAGTGACTTCCTGGTGCTTCGCTCTAGAAATGAGGTAAGCATGTTCTGAGGTGCCTATCAAGATGTGAAATCTGTATGCCATACTTACAGTGCCTTAAATGTACAATGCTCTTAACGTAGTAATAAAATATGCTGATCAATGGAATCCTGTCAGTTCTCTGTTCCAAAGTTCTTTGACTATGAGGACAGTTAACCAGTTTTAGACATTAAAGATGCCATAGGCAGTCTTGCAAGAACCAGGCATGTTAGTTCTGTCAATGTGAAAATAAGTCTTGCTTGTTTTCTGAGCTGAGAATTGTTGAATTGTCTAGATATTGGATACATCTTAAAAGTTTCTTCCTATAAAACTCTAATCCAGATATTTTTCAACAAATTTCAGACTTGTGTGTGTATTTTCCTTAAGGATCACATGGTGTGAACAAAAACCAGAACTATGTAGCATTTTAAAGACTTACAAGATGGTTTATTAGGTGATGAGCTTTCGTGGGCCAGACCCACTTCCTCAGATCAAATAGTGGAACAGATTTCCTAAAACAAAATATAATTTGTTTCAGCTTTCAACTATATAGCAAATATTTCAAAAGAAACTTGCAATTTATTGTAGGCCTTCCTAGAAATGAACTATAAAGAGGCAGTGGTAGCAGCTGTGAAGTATGGTGAAACAGCGCCGGTGCTGGTAAATGGGAAGCGTGTGAAAATAAGTATAGCAGAAAAGCCAAAAATACTTCCTGGCCAGGTAAGTAGTATGTTGGAGATTAGGGTAATGTTTTGTTGTTGCATTCTTACAATAGCTTTAGAAAATTATTAATACCACAGATTGCTTTGAGCAATTAGATTTGTACGGATCTCCCTCTGTGGAAGAATAGTAGTTTTAAAAAAATGTAACTCTATCTGATTCCAGTTCTTGTGGTTTTTTTGTCTTACTTATGGAAAAAGATGTATGTTTATGGATAAATGGGATTAATGTAATATTTTTTTCCAAGCCATAAAAAATGTAGTCTGTGGTAAATAGCAAGATGTAGAAAACACAGTAAAGGTTTATTTCATATTCTTTACATAAATTACAGGTCAAAGTAAGTGTAAAGAAGATGACACAGAGTATAAAAAAAGCAGCATTGAGTACAAAGTAAGTGAGATGCGTGCATAGCAACTACCACCTTTTGCTTGTAGTTCTTCAAAATAGTAAAATGCAAAACGGAAATGCATTTTCTTTCTGTTTTCACATTTGTGAAATTGTTTTTTAAAAACTTACTGTCCTCTCTGATCCTGTTTCTTTCTCGTATTAGAAAAGAGGGAAATAGTGCTACTATTAAGAAGATTAAATCTGCTACTGCAGCTGTTTCTGCAGGTGAGTTCCAGTCACTTTCTGATATTTCCCTTTTCTCGTCCTTGGCTAATAGTTTTTTTTTTTTTTTTTTTTTTTTTACTTATTGTGGTTGTGACCTGAAAGCAGGCCCGAAGCGGAGACAAGGAAACAATCTGTCCCTGAAATTTCCTCTTATAATAACTTTCTTGAGGGGGCATGTGGTTTAATGCATCCCTAACTCCTTACGTTCCAATAAGTTTTAGATAACCAGTTGTATGCTTTTATCTGTGAAAGACGAGTATGGTATTTATGGTCCTATAAAATCAGTGTTTTTTCTATTAATTTAATAGGCTGTCGATTAGCCCCATAAGCAGTAGCCACCTCCGAGATACATACACGTGCTGATCAGTTATTCCCCTCAGGAGACACTGCTGCAAGGTGCTTTATGCTCCCTTCTAGATACCTGTGCACACCTAGCTTTGATCTGTCAGTGTGCTACTACTCTTTTGAAATATTGAAGACCATTGCTAAGATAGGGCTTTATAACTTTTTGGTGCAAGGCTTTGTCATGTTTTAAAAGTGAAAATAGTCTTCTGCTTTAGGATTTCTAATGACACATTTTTCTTGTTACTTCAGCAAAATTAACAAAAACTGGACAAACCACAACAAGAGCAGTTAAACTTGCTGGTAGGTTTTAGATTTTTGTTAAAAAAATATGCATTTGAAAGTAACTAAATAGCCATATCGCCAGGTGGTATTCCTTCCGCTTTCTCAAGCTACTCTTAAACAGGATGGGAACAAGTTAGTATTTGATTGGAAAACCAGTCAGGTGTATTAATACATGTTGTTGTTAATTTAGTTGGGGGTGCTTTCCTTGTATCATTATTGAATCCAGTGCCTTAGTGGCTGTTTTTTTCAGTTAAGGTGTAAAAGTGAGATTCTGATTACTAGTGATCATTAAGAACACTTTTTGTAAGCTTCAGAGAGGGTAGCTGTGTTGGTCTGTAACAGGAAAAACTTAAAAAACAACAAATAGTCTAGTAGCATCTTAAAAGACTGACAAAACAAGTAGATGGTATCATGAGCTTTCATGGGCACAACCTACTTCTTCAGATGACAGGAATGTTAGAGATCCAGATCCAAGAATAAATAAGGGAGGGAAAAGGAGGGGGAGGAAGAAAAAAAAGAGTCCGTTGAGTAGATAAGCTTCAGAGAGGTAGCCAAGGTAGTCTGTAACAGGAAAAACTAAAAAAAACAAATAGTCTAATAGCACCTTAAAGACCAAATAGCTACAAGAAGCTGATAAGAACTGTTAGCACCTTCATTGGTTGGTTGGTTTGGTTTGGTTTGGTTTGGTTTGGTTTAAGTCATTAATATGTGGAAGATAATGTGTGAGCCATCCAATATCCTTGTGCATACCATTTGCATAAGAATTAAACCTGTGAATGAAGTTAAGTTCAACCCTTCTCTGTGCATTTGACTTGTGGAATTGGTCTGAAACAAAAGGCGACTTGAAGATCCATTAATGAGTGTCCAGAAGATTAAAGTGTTCTCCAACAGGTTTTTGTGAATTGCTCTATTGGGATATCTGATTTGTGTCCATTAATTCTTTCCCGCAGAGACTGTCCAGTTTGGCCAGTATACGTTGCAGTGAGGCATTGCTGGCATTTGATGGCATAGATCACATTAGTAGATGTTCAGTTAAGTGAGCCTCTGACTTGGTGGCTGATGTGGTTGGATCCAGTAATGAAATTGGTGGTATAGATGTGTGGGCGGAGTTGGCACTGGGGCTGATTACAGGGGTGGGTTCCAGGATGATTATGATGGAGGTGTGTTGGGTGGTTACTGGAAAGAATCTGTTTGAAGTTAGGGGGTTGTCTGTAAGTGAGAATTCCCCCCCCCCCCCCCCCCGCACAAGGCCTCTGAGAGTGAGGGGTCATGTTCCAGGATAGGTTGTAGTTTGTTGATAATGCGTTGTGGGCTGTAGGTGATGATGAGTGGAATTCTATTGTTTTCTCTCTTGGGCCTGTCTTGAAGTAGTTTGTGTCTGGGTACTTTTTTTGGCTCTGTCGATCTGTCTTTTACGTCTCCGGGTGGGTATTTCAGTTTTAAGAATGCTCTGCGTAGCTCCTATAGGTGTTTGTCTCTGTCTGTGGGATTAGAGCAAATCTGGTTGTATCTTAGCGCTTGGCTGTATACAGTAGATTGAGAAATGTGTCTGGGATGGAAGCTAGAGGCATGAAGGTAAGTGTAGCAGTCGGTAGGTTTCCGGTATAGGGTGGTGGAAATTTTTCCATCCTTTAATTGTACTGTAGTGTCAAGGAAGTGGATTTCTTATGTGGACTGATGCAGGCTGAGGTTGATGGTGGGGTGGAAGTTGTTGAAATCCCTGTGAAATTCTTCAAGGGTCTCTTTCCCATGGGTCCATATGATGGAGATTGTCATCAATGTAGTGCAAGTAGAGTAAGGGTGGTAGGGGGTGAGAGCTGAGGAAACATTGTTCAAGGTCAGCCATAAAGACTTTGGCATATTGTGGTGCCATGCAGGTGCCCATGGCTGTGCCGCTGACTTGAAGATACAAATTGTCTCCGAATTGGAAGTAGTGGGTGAGGACAAAGTCACAGAGCCCTGTAACTAGGTGTGCAGTGTTAGCCTGTAATCCATCTTCATGTGGAATGTTGGTGTAAAGAGCTTCTACATCCATGGTGGTCAGGATGGTATTTTCAGGTATATTACTCATGGTTTGTAGTTTTGGTAGCTAGGAGTGCTAGAAGGGTTGGAACTTAACTTCATTCACAAGTTTAATTCTTATGCAAATGGTATGAACCAGATGGCTGGCACATTATCTTCCACATGTTAATGACTTAAGAACCATTAGCACCTTCATAGGTTGGTTATCAGCCTCTGGTAACTATTTAGTCTTTAAGGTGCTACTAGACTATTTTTTTTAGTTTTTCTGTTACAGACTAACTCGGCTATCCTTCTGAAGCTTATCTACTCACTGTCTTCTTTTTTCCTCCCCGCCCTCCCACTTCCCTTATTTATTCTTGGATCTGGACTTCTAACACTCCTGTCATCTGAAGAAGTGGGTTGTGCCCACGAAAGCTCATGATACTTTTTATAAGAATGGGGTTTAACTTTAATGTCCTCACCTAATTTCAATTCCAGTAATTGCATTTTGCTTATCTAACTCCCTCTGCGGTTACTGTTGGGATTCTTGCCTCTGTTGTAGTATTGATGTGCAATGTTCAATAGTTGCCTCTTTTTACTCCAGAGCTGGCTGCATTTCAGTCAAGGATGAAGCAAGTCCTGTGAATTGTATACCACTAATTAGAAGTAATAATATCCACTTATATTCAGGAGTGCTGGAACAGTATTTATAGTGGGGGGTATGGTGCAAAAAGCTGAAACCAAATATCCATTTGGTTATTACTACTTCAGGCCAGTTTGAGAACCCCTACTTATATTGAGTTCTTAAGTTATAAATATTTTACTTAGGTAAACATGAAGTGACCAAAAAAAAGGTGATGCAGACAGATAGTAAAGCTAAGAAAACTTCAACCACGTCAGGTAAGGCATATGAGAATTTTCACCTTTTCAATGAAAACATACAGAAATTGTTGTAATTCTAAAACAAGCTCGTTAGGCAAAGTGTCCCACCCAGATTCTTGCTCCTTGGAGTCCCCATTTTAATAGATTGCATCATGCCTCAGTTGTCCCAGGATGTTGTTGGCAGCAATTGTTTTATGATGGCACCAGTGCTTAAGTGCTTTTTGCAAACAGTGCATAACCCTTGCCTACAGGAGTAGGGAGGGAAGGGGTAGGTTTCAAGAAATGGGCCATTCTTATACCCACATATTTGCATTGGGAGACTAGAGTCATTGAGCTGTTGCCATAGCTCTTTTCAACCCCATTTCCCAAGATTAGCCTTTGGCATTCTGCTGACTTCCCATCTCCTCCCCCAGTTTTGGAAACACTAGTCTTAGAACTCTCAGGCTATGTCTACACTGGCAGCTTCTTGCACAAGAACTCTTTTGCAGAAGAGTTCATGTGCAAAAACGCTTCCAGAAGAGAGCGCCTACACTGGCATGTGCTTTTGCACAAGAGCAACCATGCCAGTGTAGACGCTCTCTTGAGCAAGAAAGCTCTGATGGCCATTTTAACCATGGGGCTTTCTTGCGCAAGAAATTCATGTTGCCTGTCTACACTGGCCTCTGAGCAAGAGCATCATAGTTCTTGCACAAGAAGCCCTGATTTTATACAGTAGAACGTCAGTTTACTTGCGCAAGAACACACGGCCAGTGTAGACAGGCAGCAAGTTTTTGCGCGAGAACGGCCGCTTTGGCGCAAGATCGCGCCAGTGTGTAGACAGCCTCATTTTCTCCTCACAAGTATGCTTATTTGAAAAGAACAGACACCTGGAATCCTAGGTTCTGATAATGAACTGAGTCAAGAGTAGCATCCCTCACTGCCAGGATTTGGCATATTTCTGAATAAAGTGCCTATACTTATTGGAAAGCCTACTTATCAGAGTCTTAATCATCAGAAAATAGTAATGATTAGTAACTACTGGATATCTTCTGTACGCTTGGGCATTGTGAAAACAGAGATCAGTTCTTTAAGTGCTGTCCTGTGGCTGCACCAATTCAGGTGCATCTAAATCTCTTATGCCCTTGATCAGAACTTGCTTGCTTGCTTTGTTTGTTTATTTTTATTTATTTATTTATTTTAACCCTGCCCCTCTATTTAAAATATTTGAGGTGGCTTGCAAATTTTTTTGAAAAACACAGGACAAATATATATATAAACATTTAAAATATGAGGTCCCAGCGGGACATAAAACCTACGAAATAGAGCCCATTGCACCCGTGCCTAGAGCTGTATAAGACTGGGTCAGACCAAAGGTCCATCCAGCCTAGCATCCTGTCTGCCGACAGTGGCCAATGCCAGGTGCCCCAGAGGGAGTGCACTGAACAAGTAATGATCAAGCGATCTCTCTCCTGCCATCCATCTCCACCCTCTGACAAACAGAAGCCAGGGACACTATTCCTTACCCATCCTGGCTAATAGCCATTAATGGACTTAACCTCCATGAATTTATCTAGTTCTCTTTTAAACCCTGTTACAGTCCTAGCCTTCACAACCTCCTCCGGCAAGGAGTTCCACAGGTTGACTATGCGCTGTGTGAAGAAGAACTTCCTTTTATTTGTTTTAAATCTGCTGCCCATTAGTTTAATTTGATGGCCCCTAGTTCTTATATTATGGGAACAAGTAAATAATTTTTCCTTATTCACTTTCTCCACACCACTCATTATTTTATAGACCTCTATCATATCCCCCCTTAGTCTCCTCTTTTCCAAGCTGAGAAGTCCTAGTCTCTTTAATCTCTCCTCGTATTCTATCTTTGTTTGCAAATTAGACAATTTAAATGTTGAAATAATGAATGCTTCATTCTCCCTTTTCCAACACAGCAAAACTTAATGAAAAGAAGCGTATTGATCCTAAAAAGTCTTTAGAAGCCAAAAAGAAGGATACAAAAACTAAGAAAGTAGCAGATCCAAAGCGGACTGTTGAGAATAAGACGACTGCAGAATCTAAGAAGGCTGTAGAGGCTAGGAAGACCACAGAATGTAAGAAAGCTGGACAGGATGAGGTCAAAGAAATTAGTAAGCCAGTAACTGTGCAAGGTAAGTTTGTAATGATACGCTATCTTAAATGTATTAAGTTTTGTGTAATTACTGTTGATCTGACAGCTCCTTTAAAATTGTTCTAGCAGAGAAAATTACACTGACTCCCACAGTGGAGGTGGAGTCAAATCAATCTATGGAATCGACAGCCAGTGAAGGTAAACTTCAGTCTGAATTGTTTTTTGCTTCTATCATAAATCTGACTGTTTTTGCAAACTAAATGGGAATATTTTTTTAATAGAAAATCTTGATGCCAAGAGCATCGTGGAAGTGAAGACAACTGAGAGTACCAAAAAGGAAAATGTTTCAAGTAGGTTCACGGAGAGAAACACATGAGCACTTTTTTGCAGCTGGGGCTAGGGAAAAACTAATGACAAAATATGCACCCTGAAGATATATAATACTTACCTCTTATATATTGGGATGTGGACAGGTAACGAACGGGTCACCTGGTAAGGATCACCTTTACTGGCTGATGCTTTACCCAGTACAGGCGGGCTGAGGGCTGCCCCCATGGAGCTGGAAGCCTCCTATTGCCACTGATGCCAGTAGCAGCCCCCCGGGGCTGGATCCCACTTAGTCAGTTAACAGTTAGTTTAACCAGTTAACTGATTAATCAGGAATTTACATCCCTACTTATACAGTAGCACTTTTCATATGTAGCACTCAGTGGATCATGAGTTACTTATTTACAAGTGGCTAGAGCAAAGGCATGAGCATGGAATCATAGAATATTATAACTGGATGAGACCAAAAGAGATCGAGTCCAGTCCCCTACACTCATGGCAGGGTCAAGTGCCATCTAGATCATCCCTGATAGATGTCTGCCTAACCTGTTCTTAAATATCTCCAGTGATGGAGACTCTACAACAGGCCTGGGCAAAATATGGCCTGTAGTCTGGATCTGGCCCGCGGAGGCAGTGGAGAGCCCCAGGTAGGCTCCCCAGCTTGTCCTGCATGCCCTGCAGAAACGTGGCTGCAGGGCCCTGTTTCTGTTTTAAAACTAGAGGGGAGGGAGGAAGTTTTAGAAGCTGTCCCCCCTCCCCCACACCTGGCTGGTTTCTGGAAGTAACCAGTCAATGGGAGCTGCTTGTTAGAATAACAGGAAGCTAAGAAGAATCACACCCCCTCTCCTGGGTTCAGTTATTCATGAAGCACATGGTCAGGCAAGCAGGCAGGCAGGGAAACATTTGAAGCTCTGCAGGCAGGCTAGTTTAGCAGCTGACAAGTAAGTCTCTTGGCCATAACCTGCTTCTGGCAACCCAGCCCTTTCCTGCCCCCAACTCTCTGTGCCCCCCCAACTCAACATAACCAAATCCTCTGTCCCCTTTCTTACATCCATACCCCCTCCCAGATCACAATCCCCTCCTACCCAGTCACATCCCAAACTCCTGCACTCCAGTCCCCTGCCCTGGGTTACAACCGCTTGCTTTATCCCAAGTCCCTCAGACTCCAGTCTCCCTCCTGCATCCTAGTCCCTTACCCCAAGCTCCCTTCTGCACCCAGCCCCATCCCAAACCCCACATCTCCTCCATTAATACCATGGAAGAATATGGCTCTAGACCACTTTCCAAAATGTTGGAGTGGCTCCCCATCAAAAATTATTGCCCACCCCTGCCCTACAACCTCCCTAGACAATTTATTCCAGTGCTTTACCACCCTGACAGTTAAAAAGCTTTTCCTAATGTCCAACCTAAACCTCCCTTGCTGCTATTTAAGCCCATTGCTTCTTGTCCTATCCTCAGAGGTTAAGGAGAATAATTTTTCTCCCTCCTCCTTGTAACACCCTTTCAGGCATTGTTATCATATCCCTTTCAGGCTTCTTTTTTCCACACTAAATAATCCTAATTTTTTAATCTTCCCTCATAGATCATGTTTCCTAGGCCATTAATTGTGTGTGTTGCTCTCCTCTGGATAGTCTCCAATTTGTCCACATCTTGCCTGAAATATGGTGCCCAAAACGGGACACACTACTCCAGTTGAGGCTTAATCAGCACAAAGTAGAGCAGAAGAATTTCTTACTATGTTTTGCTTAAAACACTCCTGTTAATACGCCCCAGAATACTTGTGGGGTTTTTTTGCAACAGAGTCACGTTGTTGATTCATATTTAGCTTGTGGTGCACTATGACCCTTTGATCCCTTTCTGCAGTACTCCTTCCTAGACTGTCATTTCCCATTCTGTATGTGTGCAACTGATTGCATTTGTCCTTCTTGAAGTTTATCCTATTTACCTCAGACCACTTCTCCAGTTTGCCCAGATGATTTAGAATTTTAATCCTATCCTCAAAAGCCCTTGTGGCCTCTCCCAGCTTGATATCATTCACAGACTTTAAATGTACTCTCTATGCCATCATCTAAATCGCTGATGAAGATACTGAACAGACCAGGTCCCAAAACTGCTCCCTGGACTATGAACTATTGATAAATCTCTGAAAAAGGTCATCCAACCTGTCATGCACCCATCTTCTAGTAACCCCATTTAGGTTGCATTTCCCTAGTTTATTTATAAGAAGGACATACAAGACTATCTGTATAAAATGTTTTACTAAAGTCTAGGTTACCACATCTAACATTACTAAGCTTATTCCCACCTCTCCCATCAACTCATTTAATTTTGGTGCCTCAGTTTACTTATGTAAAATTAACTAAAATAGGCCTTTGTTACACTATTTCTTGTAATTAGTGTTCTAATCAGTTTCTGGCATGCTTGGTTCTCAGTAGGGTTCATTCACACAAAACATCAATTCTTGGTTACTGTGTGCCTAATAGTGTTTTGCCCTTGCCAGCTACTGATGGTGTCTCATGGTTGCTAAACTAGTTACAAGAAGACAGGTATTTTTGCAATATAGATGAGCCCCCTTTTATTATGCCTGCCCCACAGATTTGGTGGTTTTTCACAACGTTGTGTTTGGGGCCACTTCCTTGTATGTTATAATGTTGCTCTGTCTGCATTTTTCTGGGCACTTTTTTCAAGTGCAAAGTGCTGTTAAAAACTATTATTTCTGAATAAATTGGGTTTATAGTTCTAGTTGTTACCACCAGTGTAATTTTATCCATGTCCAGTAAATGAAGACATAATCCAATATTTTCTATCACTTTGAAATTTGTATTTAGAAGATTGAAACAGCAAATCTTTTAAAATGGCACAGTTTAGAAAGTGAACATTTGCATGTGAATACTTTGAGAGATTATATAGGCATTCCCTGGATAGATAAATACTTGTATAATGTTTAAAGGCATACTAAGCTAAGTGGGACCCTCCTACTTTTTTTTCAGAAACTACTGCAGAGGTTACAAAGAGCGAAGAACCGACTGAGCCAGCAAGCAAGGTCTGATTAAATATTCAAAGCAAAATTACTTTAATCTGTAAATGTTTCTCAAGTATGAATTCAA
Source organism: Pelodiscus sinensis (assembly GCF_049634645.1). NCBI lineage: Eukaryota > Metazoa > Chordata > Testudines > Trionychidae > Pelodiscus > Pelodiscus sinensis. The sequence continues at coordinate 133,281,348 of NC_134715.1, read as the reverse complement.
TGTTGGTCCAAGATACTCGTGTAGACATCAGAATTTCAGGCCTTCCATTTATATGCATAATATATAGAGGGACAGCAATGAAGCTGTAGAGTCAACATAATCTTTCCCCAGAATTGGGGGGTCCCTAAAAGAGAGGCGCGTATGCAAATGAGAGTTTAATTTTTACATTGTTATGTTCCTGGTCTTTCTTGATACGTGTCTAGGTTATAGAATAACGAGTCTCCCAACTTTTCATTCTACAGTCCACTTTTTCCCTCCAACTCTTTCCCTGCCCCTCTTGTTCTCAAAAGGATGAACTCCCCCTTCATCCTTATTGCTCAAGGCATCCACTCCCCCCCCCCCCCCCAATTCACCGCCCTTCACCCGATCTCCCCTGCCCAGCCCCGCTGGCCCCCACCCCCAGCTCTGCTTCCCACTGGCTGCCCCTTCCCTGATCTCCCTTGGCCAGCCCTACTGCCCCAGCTCCCCTCCCACCACCGCCCCTCTCCCGATCTCCCCTGCCCAGCCCCACTTCCCCCTCCCCCCCAACTCTGCTTCCCGCCAGCCGCTTCTCCCCTGACCAGCCCCGCTGCCCTGACCAGCTTGGCATCTCCCCCTCCTCCTCCCAGCCAGCTGTGCTCTCCTCCTGGCTGGTCCCTCCCCCTCTTACCCCCCAAATCAAGTATGTCCGGGATTTTTTTAGACTACCTGGTAACTGTAGCCATGGGGAGCAAGGTGGATGCCCAAGCCGTTGTGTGCGTAGGAGTAAGGCGAGTCCCGGACAGCGTTTTGGGGCCACAGGCGGCGGGCATGTGACCTAGGGTTTCACGAGGCATACCTGTGCCGATCAAGAAAGGCTTCTTTGTCGACGCGGCGCATCCAGACTGCCCCAATATGCTGAGAGACAGCTGATCGGCAGAGCGGGGCAGCCATTTAAATTTAAATGAAGCCGCGATTATTTTAATCGCGGCTTCATTTCCCTCTGCCGATCTGTCTAATCTACATGCCTCCGTCGACGGAGGCATGTAGTTTAGACGTACCCTAAGAGTCCAATAAGCAGGGGAAATGTTGCTAATGCTGCGGTCTGGCAAATTCTTTGGTTCCGCAGCCATCAGTGTTGGACGAGAAAGTTAAATCAGTAGAAGAATGTTGTTCATTGACTCATTCTGAAGGAGAAAGTTTGTGATGAAAGATAGCAAAAAAGACTATTAATGTTAAACATTTCTTTTTAAAAACTACTCATTGCCCATATCTGCTCTATGCAAAAAAGGCTATCGCGGGATGGTGTGCAAGAGCAATGATAGGAAGGAGGCAAAAGAAAAGAGATTTGTGTATGCATGTGTGGAGGTCTGGAGCTGGGGGAAACAGATAATACACTGGCTTTTTTGTGCTGTTCCAGAGAGACACAAAGCAGCCAGTGTACCCTGGTGCATTTGGGTGCAAAGGTAAACAATAGAAATAATAAAGACTTGAGGTCAGTGCTACGTAATTTCATAATCATTAGAAGTATCATCTCACCACGTTAAGAAAAAGCAAGGATGACGTTCATAAATCATTACAGCATTCCTGTAATGATTAGAGAAACGAGCATTACAAACCCAGGAAATTCAGGAAAAACCCAGAGTATATTCAGAAGTTGATTTAATCTAATCTGTGACTGCAGACCTTACTATGTAGTAATTATGGTCATTACAGTGCATCAAAGCATTTCTAAATTAAAGATGATTTGGGTGCTCTGTTTCCATATCATAACTTTTTTGAATTTTATTTTAAGTTTAACCTTAATTGAGTTTTCTGGGTTTACAATGTGTGGCTTTTGAGAGAATTACAGGATCATTAATTTTATTCTTAAATTTCTGTTATGTATTCAACCTTTACTCCAGTTTGATGTTATCTGAGAATAATACATGCACTTTTAAGAGAAACAATGAAATTTAAATACAGAAAGGCTTGACTGACTATTTTAATTTAGAGCAGTAGTGTGGATTAGTGAAAATACCTACCTTTCTTTGTTTGCAGGAACTGGATGACATCTGTGTTGTTGTTATTTCAAACTTACCAGATAAAGGATATTCTGTTGAGGAAGTTTCCAACCTAACAAAGCCATTTGGAGGACTGAAAGATGTTTTAATTTTGTCTTCTCATAAAAAGGTATTCCAATTGGTATTTAGAAAAAATGTTTTCTGGTACTCTGTCATCACGTAAAGAAGCTCTAAAAGAAATGTATAGCAAGTTCAGATGTTAAACTAACTTATAACGGCATACAGTAATTCTGTGCTTTGTAAGATCATTTAGACTTCTTTTTTTGTTTAAAAGGCATATCTGGAAATAACTCAAAAATCTGCAGATTCCATGGTTAAATTTTATACTTGCTTCCCTATGTCAGTGGATGGAAATCAGCTCTGCATTAGTATGGCACCAGAATACAAGAGTGTAAAAGATGAGGTAAGCATATGAAATATGAAGCATTTTTTTTCTTTTTAAGATGGTTGCAGTTACTCAGCATCCATTTGTGTATTCCCCCCTGCTAGGCTAGACTGCTTCTTTACTTAATATCCATTAGATCCCTGCTATTTCAAGTTACTGTTTATCGCAAGCCCTGCCTCCTTTCTCTCCAAGGCGCGCACATCATAGGGTACACCCAAGGAGTTATACTTATTGTAAAACTCAGTTCTTCTTTTCTACTGGTTTTTTCATTACCAAGTATTTTAGCAAATATGGTCTAGACAGAATTTTTGTTTGGCAAAGCGAATGTGACAGTTATAATGAAGGTAGTGTTGAGAGAGGTTTGCTGTATCAAGTACTTAAATTTGGGAAAGATTGTCACATCAATCTTAAATTTTCAGGTTCTGTTTTGATATGTTGTTGGTGGTAGCAATGAAATGCTGTGCCTTCCAATTACATGCAACCGTACCAACCATCTAATTTCAGAACTATAATGTATGCTCTCTTCTTTTCAGGAAGCTATATTTACTGCTATGATTAAAAATGCCAACTTGAAGGTAAGTAGGATAATTTAAAAAAATTGGTCAGTAATTTAGCCATCTGCTAATTTTTATATTTTTATAGTTTGGTAATCTATTTGCTACACAAAGTGCTATAAAATTAATTAAATGTTGTGTAAACATTAAATTTCATTAAATAAAAAGTAAAACATGAGAGAGAGGTGCAACCTGTAGTATGAAAAAGTATCTATGAACTGGGCTTCTCTGGTCTGACCACGGATGTTCCAGGATCAGAGAGTCTCAGCTTGATGCATGAGGGACCCGGGGAGCCCGGTGCATGGCTCAGCTGTGTTGCAGGGGGAGCCAGGAAGCCTGGTGGGGCGGCAGAGCAGGGGATGAGGCTGGCAGCAGGAGTGCCAGAAATGACCTCCCCGGTTATGGCAAAATCCCTCATCTGGGACCAGTCAGATTCTGATGGTGCTGGACCATGGGAGGTCCAAGCTGTACTGTGCTTTTTGTTTAATTAGAGGTCTAATCAGTAGGAGAGCTCATAGAAAACAGCATGAAGTGGACTGAACAAGCATAACTTTATTTAGATACACATTGTGAATGGGTGCCAGTGATAAATGTTTAATAGGAGTTCTGGGAGATCCTCCTGTTCATTCTCTCCTCACACATGCCTTCCCTCAGCTCTCTTAACTGCGTGTCATTGTAGCTCAGTGAGTCCAATTGACATTGATTCTTCAAAGAGACTTGTATTTACAGTGGCCCTCGTACAGGGCTTTCAAAACATTAGGGTTATTAGTCAACTGGAAGGCAGATCTCACAAAACTAAGTGATTGGGCAACAAAATGGCAAATGAAATGTAATGTTGATAAATGTAAAGTAATGCACATTGGAAAAAATAATCCCAACTCTATATACCAAATAATGGGGACTAGAGATCTTGGAGTCATTGTGGATAGTTCTCTGAAAACATCCACTCAGTGTGCAGCGGCAGTCAAAAAAGCAAACAATGTTAGGAATCATTAAAAAAGGATTAGAGAGTAAGACAAGATTTATTGCCTCTATATAAATCCATGGTATTCCTACATCTTGAATACTGCATACAGCTGTGGTTGCCTCATCTCCAAAAAGAAATCTCGGCTTTGGAAAAGGTTCAGAAAAGGGGAACAAAGATGACTAGGGGTTTGGAATGGGTCCCATATGAAGAGAGATTAAAAAGACTGGGACTTTCCTAAACTCAAAAGAGGAGACTAAGCAGGGGATATGAGAGAGGTCTATAAAATCACGACTGTTGTAGAAATAGTGAACAAGGAAAAGTTATTTACTTGCTCCTATAACATAACAACTAGGGGTCACCAAATGAAATCAATGGATAGCAGGTTTAAAACAAACAAAAGAAAGTTTTCTTCACAGAGCACGCAGTCAACCTATGGAACTCCTTGCCAGAGGATGTTGTGAAGACCAGGATGTTAATACGGTTCAAAAGAGAGCTAGATACATTCATGGAGGTTAGGTCCATCAATACTTATTAGCCAGGATGGGCAGGGATGGTGTCCCTAGCCTCTGTTTGTCAGCAGCTGGAAATGGGTGACGGGATAGATCATGTGATGATTCCCTATTCTGTTCACTCCTTCTGGGGCATCTGGCATTGGCCACTGTCAGAAGACAGGACATTGGACTAGATGGACCATTGGTCTGACTCAGTGTGGCCGTTCTTATGTTCAGAATAAGATGTCCTTAAAGTTAGCATGGATAAATGAAAGTTTAAGTATAGTCCATTTTGGTCAGCCTAGAGAACATGTTGTTGTGAGCTTCATTTTCAGGATTGGTCTCTTATCTTTTTTGAATTCCTTATCAGTTCCTAAGTGAGAGAGCGCTCCAAACCTCTTTTAGAAGCCAACTTTTAAATCCCCACTTTGTATCTCTGTCCTTGTTTTTGAGCTGGGATTTCTGCTCCGCTTCCCTGTTGAAAGGTGGTGAAAATCCATGGTCTTTGGCTCTTCCATTTTCTCTCCAGCCATCTTGTTGATGTAGGTTCTTTAATGGCTCTTCATTCCACCCAGGATGGGAGATGATCCCCACAAACCTATGTCGCTTACTCAACCTTCAGAACAAACTTAATCCTACCTGCTCCTCCTCTTCTCCCCTCCCCCCACCCAGGAAAGGGGAAACTGAGGTACACGCAGAATTCAGAAAATATTAGATAATTCCCATTTCATCACAGTAATCTACTAAATCCTGTGCAGCTGTCATAATCGTGACTTCATATGGAAAGCTGACAACTCCTTTGAGCATCCTAATCATAGTTGGATCCACCTTCCCTTCTTTAGCAAATGTTAAGCTCCCTATTTGTTTTATATTAATCTTTGAACAAGAGGAACCCTTTATTTTGCTTTATTATAGGCAAACTTCTAAAATAATTTCCTATGTCAAAGAGCTCTTGTCAGTCTTTAGGCATAAACCTTGAGAAGGAGAAAATTTGGTTTAAACTGGTTGGAACTCAGACTTCAGGTTAAGTTCACATTTAACTGTTGAAGGAGACTGAATCAAAGACTAAAGTACCAGAAGACAAACTTATTTGTCCAAGAAATAAAATCCCTGTCTAGCCAAGGTTAAGGTGACAGGCTCTAAGTGTGTTTTTCTTTTTCTAAAGGAGTGAGTCTTTCTTTCTTTCTTTGGTATACAAGGCCACATTATAAAAAGTTAAAATTGTGAAAATATGAGCAGTTAAAGGAGGAAGGAGGTTTTTTTTGGAGCACTGTTGTAGAAGTCACATTGAGGTTTACTGAATATTTCTAAGTTGGATCTGATAATTTGAACTCTTGAGTAAAAGAATATATGTGTTTTTGTTTTTTTTCTTTTCAGGTATGACAGAATTTTCACAGTAATTTTTCTGCATTTGCCCGTTCAATTCAACATTTTGAATTTCCATCTTTATGCTTTTCTTGTAGGTAAATACAGAAACTTTATATAATCAGTTTGTGCATCTTGGTAACTTACCAGATGAAGGATACACAGAACTTGAAGTAGTTTGTGTGGGACTTCGATTTGGTAAAGTGGATCACTATGTCGTGTTGAAGAATAAAAAGAAGGTAAGTATATTTTAATCTTGGTGTGTGAGGCCCTTCGTATAAAAAATATATGATCGGATCTGATGACCTCTCAGTAGCAACATATCTGCTATTCAAGAGATTGAAGGTTAAAAGTTGGGTCCTTGATTCTGCCCATTGCTATTAGGAACCAGTGCATCTTGTGTCATGGACAAAGGGAGTGCTGCATTATTGCTAACCACTCAGGGTACATCAGGAATAGTTTCAGATGGAATTGAATTGTCAAGAAAGACAGGCACTAAATATGTACTTTTGAAGATGGGAAATTGAAGTACAACTGGTAGAAACAAAAACTTCCCATTCCAAAGGAAAATTTCAGAATTTTGGAACAACTTTTCTTCTGTTTCAGAACTAAAGGTGGATTTATTGGAATCTTCCACAATTAAAATTCTGAAGACTTGTTCAGACTCACTTTGATTTTTCTGAACAAAAACTTGTAAAATATAAAAATCAAAATATTTTATTTTGTGTATTGTATTTGTATATATAATTTTACATTTTAACTTTTAAATTTATTAAAACAATTATTGCTCTAATCAGTAGTGTGAAACATCTTTTAAGTCTTTTTGGTTTAATTACGGTTGACAGGTGATTAATCATGCAATTGAAAAATAGCATTAACAATTGTGCTGTTAAACAATAATAGAATATGGTGTATTGAAATATTTTGGATGTTTTCTGCATTTTCAGACATCGATTTCAATCACAACACAGTACAAAATGTACAATGCTCATTTTATATTTTTTTACAAATATGTGCACTGTAAAAACCAAAAGAAATAGTATTTTTAAATTCACCTCTTACAAGGGCTGTAGTGCAGCATGGGGGGGGGGCAGAGAGGCAGGTGGGAGCTGGTGCTTGAAGGGAGTCAGTTTAAAAGCTGTCTCTCCATGAGCACCTGATCCTGTGGAGTCCTGCCCCGCCCTGGTGCTATTGCCTCTGATAAAGAAGCAACAGCATAGGGGGTGGGAGCTGGTATACATGGGATTCGAGCTTTCAAGGTGGCTCCCTGTGTGTACTGGCTCAGTTCCTGCAAAGCTCCTCTCCCCCTTCCACTGCCTCTGTATCCGAGGCGGGAGCTGGCTGCATGGAGCTGCCTGCCCCTTCTCCCCCTGCTGCCTCTTTGTTAGAGACAGTGTGGGGGGGCGGGGTAGGGGAGGGATAGGTGGGAGCCAGTGCTCATGGGGTGCCAACTCTAAAGCTGGCACTGGATCCCTCCTGCCCCCCACGTGTAAACTTGTAATCGCTGCAAAATCCAGCAGTTACACATTTACACAAATTCACATTAGTTAACATCCTGAGGGCCCTAACACAACTACAACAACACTGCATATATGAAGAATACCTGTGGTTGTTCCCATGGTTTGGACAAAGCGAATGTAAAATTATGGATGAGGAGTAAATGGATCATCCGGGTTTGACAATGTCTTTGGGGTAGATATTGGAAGGGTATCCATTGTTGTGTAAATATCTGAAGCCTGAAGTAATGCTGTCCTTTGGAGGAATGGTCTTAAAGCACTGGATTCATTATTACAACTGCTTTGTAACCCACTTTTTTGTCCCATGTTTGCAGAGGTGTTAATGATCCATTTCACCTTGAATGGTCTTTTAGAATGTGTTGGCTACTTTGCTGAGCAGTTTGTTCCATGTTGTAGTTAGCTGTGATACTGAGTAGCTTTCTCACATCTAAAGAGGTGTGTGTAGCTCAAAAGCTTCTCTTTCATCAACAGAGGTTGCTCTAATGAAAGATATTACACCCCTCCTGCCCCCAACCTTGTGGTTTTACGGTAATTTAAGTTGAAAGAGGAACTAAGCCAGATGCAATAGCTATATCTCTTCAGTAAACTTGTGTTGGTGCTCTCAACTAAGGAAAGCAAACCTAAGCAGTAGTTATTACTTAGCACTGTAGTGTCTTTATTTATTTATTAATTAGGTTTTCAAATAGAAAAAAAATAAATCTTTGTGCCCATTTTTTACATTTTTAAAGGCAATTCTTCAGCTAGATAGTCCTGACTCAGCTAAATCAATGTGCTGCTTCCTAAAACAGTACCCATACAACATGGGTGAAAATACACTGACTTGTATGCTGTCACCAAGGATTGAACCTGCAGAGGTAAGGCAGTTCTATTTTTGGTAAGGCAACTTTTTTTTGTTTGTTTTTGCTGAACACAAATGCTTTTGTAGTCATGAACCTCATGTACATTGAGACTCAAACCAAAGTTTGAGTGCCTACTAGAGAAGTATTTCAACAACCTATGCCAGAGCCCACCCCACCACCTTACCTTCAGGGTGTGCCTTATCCCTCCTCTCCCTGAGTGGGCGGGACTTGAGCCCACCACCCTGCCCTCCCCAGGCGAGCGCCCTATCCCCTAGGCCACGCCAGAACCCGCCCCGCCACCTCAACTTCAGGGTGCCCTTTATCCCTTCCACCGGAGCAGCCTGTATATTGGCAATCCCTCCGCTCCCAGTGTGTGGGGGGGATGGGGACTTGTGCACCCTAAAATAGCATATTGAGATCACAGCATTGCTGCTTAATTTGCTCATGTATTTTCTTGTAATATCTTTTAAAGTTAATTTTGTGAGTGTTTATGGAATCTCTTCCTCCTATTTAAAAGCAGTTTCTATCAACGGGTTAAAAGGAGCATTAATAGAAAAATGGTTAGCAGCACCTTTTTCTTGTGGTTTTGAAAGTATTTAAGCCTCCTTTTCTCTCCCTCTCCCACAACCTCTCCCCCCCCCCCAAAACCAGTTGTTTGTGCATCAGTTTGTGGGCTAGAGCAGCCACTTGTAAGTTACTTTATTTTACTAATGTTGGAGTATTGAACAGATACCAATTTATCTTTTGCAAGAGAAAATTCCTGAATGTGATTGAAAGTCCTACAAAGTACAGCTCATGTGAAAACGTGGCAGTTTAGGAGAGAGGAGGATCAGTTTAGAATCAAATCTTCCCCACTCTCTCCACTGCACACTTCCTGCTGCCCTTCTCCACACTGTCTCCATAAGATGATTTTTTTGGTCCTCACATTTACCCCTCTCTCCATTCCTCCTACCCTCACCTCACATTTAACATTTATCTCCCTCACTGTTGGGAGTTCAGACATGACTGTGACAATGTATTAGGCTACCTGGCCAATCAGAATGAGGCTTTGGACAATCCAGGTGAATAGCCAGATTCTAAGTATTTTGGAAAAAAATGTTGAGCTCCTTGGTACTTTGGGCCATAGATATGGTCCCAACAGACGCTTCTGGCCAAAAGAGTCAGATCCAAACTGAGGAAGCTCCACCCCATGTACATAGGCCTCCTACGCCATCAAAAAGTGTGCCTCTTATCTTCATGTCTGACTCATGAGCAGGAATAACTAAAGCAAAAAATCTTCTACCTGGGCCTCCTTACTAACATAACAGCACATAGAAGTATACAAGCAGTTTGCCTTCTAAAATCCCTGAGAAAAGGGATTCTTGTTCAGATAGGCCAAGTCTCTGTGCCCAGGACTTTAGGACTTGGGTCCTCCTAAGATTCCTGGCTGTGATCAGATGGTGCACAGGTACAAGGCTCATTCAGTACCACCCCCCACGTTGCCATTGACACCGACCACTGTACTAACTAAGACAAAGCCGCAGAGCAGGCCCATAAGGAACCACTGATTACTGAAAGTTCCTTTTCAATGATCCTGGTGGTCCAAGGTAATGGGATGCAGCCTTCTAAGGCTCTAGTATCTTATATCGCTTCAGACGCTATTCGCATTCTCCTTGTTACTTGGACCAGTCCTTTCTAGAGAGAGTCTAATACCAGTAGAAGTCATGGACTCAGGGAGAAGCTTGTCTTCTTACTCATTCTCTAGCTGTGGCTTCTCAGCACTGGTACTGACAGCACTGCCACTAGAACTGGACCCAACCTTCTCACCACCTGGTGTGTTGGGTGTACCAATGAAACGGTCTGCTCCACTGAAGGAGTTCAGCCAGAGGATCTGGAGTCTCCTTGTACCAGATTTGTCTTCTCAAGCAGAGACTCTCTCCTTGGAACTGATGATACCCAATGCCATCACCACCTACTTACAACCTCCGACTGGCCTTACTGGGATCTGTATATACGGGTCCCAGAGGCAGTGATATCCAAAAGAGGGAATCTTGAACCCTTCCCTTTCTAGAGCCTCCTGAGCTTATGGAAGATGAGCTGGATTTGTTGGTGCCACGTATACTAGTAAGCGTATCATCTTCCTTGCCCAGCATGGTGGTTGCTCCAGCCTCAGTGTTTCCTCTGGGCAGCCACAGGCCATTCAAAGAGCTACTTCTGAGAGCGGCAGAACAGCTCAAAATTATCTTCTAGGTGGTCTAGGACATGCAACACAAGCTCCTAGTCATTCTCTAGTCTATGGAATCTAGGCAAGTAGCACTAACACTGACAAGGCCATACTAGGACCAGCAAAAACTGGTACAGCATATACCAGCTACCTGAGTTCATACCTCCAACAGGGCAGAAAAACTGATTTTTTTTCGTGGCTCGGGGTGCGGAGTTCTTATTCTCTCGCCTGTCCTGAATGCCTGCACTACCCAAGGAGCCACAGAAAGTCCCAGACAATAGCACCCAAGAGTCACTGTTTCATATAAGGTGCCACAGGACTCCTCGCCGCTGTTTCATAAAAGAAGCCAAACATTTGGGCCTTGTAAGGAGACAGTTGTTTATTTCCACCAGCCTGCAATTTAGAATTTCTGACTTCTAGGCCCTCCTGATCAATTTTTTAAAGCTATTCTAAGTTCCTGGGCTTTTATTCCCTGGTACGTTGAATTGCTGCATCAAGGACCAGATTATCCTCTTGGCAGTTTCAGAGGGGTAGCCATGTTAGTCTGTAATTGAACATTTTTTAAAAAAACAGTGAATTGTCCTGCAGCTTCAGAGACTAACAGAAATGTAGTGTATTGCTTAGGAGCTCAGAATTTCCTAGCAGCCAGCTGTAGCAGGCACATAACCATTTCATAACCACTTGGGGTCAGTGGCAAAGTGATGGATAGAGCCTTCACTCCGTGGGGAACCCCTGCCCAGATCCTAGTTGCCTTCCAAACAAACAGGAAGCGCAAGTACGTGCTGTACCAGTGGTGCTCAAGCCCAGTTCTCCAGAGCAGAGATGCTTTCCTGTTCCCCATGACAAGCCATTGATTGATACCTTCACTTCTGTCCTGCTTCACCAAACATTGTGGAAAATTCAAAAGGGCAAAGCACAGGTCATTCTCATTGTGCCCAGATCGCCCAGGCAGTTCTGATTTCCATGTCTCCTGCATGTATCGGACTGGTTGCCCACCAGTAGTCATCTTTTGCAGACCTCTGGAATCAAGAAAATGGTTGGGGCAAACACACCAGTCTGGAAGCTCTTCATCTTGCAGGTTGATATTTGGATGGGTGTGTCAGAACTAGAGTACTCCTTTTCCAAAATGGTGAGAGCCATTTTTACTGATAGCGGAACAGACTCGACTTTGTTACATATCTGGGTAGAAGGTTTGGGGGTTTTGTTGTTTTTGTTTTAAATCTGGGGCAAACGCTTGGGTATCTCTTGACCTGTAAGAATTTTCTCAGATGCACAGAGTGCGTTTGTACCCATAGTGGACTACAGATAGGGACTGCATATCTCAGAGAACTTCAGTTATGAGGGGTAAATAATTTCCTTATATTGTATCTTCTGCTTGATTTGGGGACTGGTTTAGATGGCACCAGAAGTAGCTTCTATCCCTATCTTGTATGACACTGATTCTATTGTAACGAAAAGGGGAACTGAGTTAGCACCATTTCTGAGGAGTATATACAGTGGGTTTTTTTTATGAACAGACTTCACAGCACTTTAGAACATTTTAAGGATTATCTAAATGCTAGAAATAAACTTGCCATTGGCAGTGAAAAATGAATACTGTACATTAACAAATGATATGAAGGGAATTCCTTTCAAAGAGATGCTGTAAGATGCAAGTGGGCTTTCTGTAACCATTGACCATATCTTATTTAGCAATAGACAGCATGGCTTTGTTACCGTACATGTGTAACCAGATTAGCGCTCGGTGCAAACAAAGACCCGCTTTCAGCCCTTTGTACTTCCAAAGCAGTATTATTTCCTGCTCTGTGTTTTGGATGATACAAGGGAAAAAATTAGCATATAGCAGCAACAGTCTCCAGCAACATGACATCATCATCATAACTAAGCCTACATGTTTGACACAGTGATAAAAATGTCTAGAATCTAGCAAGGTCCTGATGGTATTTCACCATTTGGTGGCTGTTGTAGTAATATGAAAGCTATTTTTTCTAATGTATACACACCAATATGTGTACTGTCCATATGAAGGTGGCATATCAGTGTGGACATAGAAGATGTGGTAATAATACTATCCTAGCCTTATGGAAACAGCATGCAGCTAGCAGCAACTGTACTTAAATGTCTGAGGCAGGGCTGCAGCCCGCCAAGCCACCGGATCCGGCCTGTGCACCACTCTGTCGGGACCATCGTGGGGCACGCACCTGCTGCGGTTTAAAGCACAGTCCATGTGGCTCTTTGCTCTGCGGGGAGGGGGAGGCTTTGTGTGATCTCCAGGTGCCTAGCCCAATTCTCAGCTTTTATTGGCTGGAGTTGAGAGATTGGCCTGGGGGATGGGAGCAGCACAAGCCACTTTTCCCTTCCTGGAGCTGAGAGCCAGATGGAAGGAGCAAGCTCATTTAAAGCGATTTGGGGCTGTAGCAGGCAAGGAGCCCAGCCTGCCCTGGGGGTGCTGCAGGGCTTCTGGCTTAGGTAACTGCCTCCAAGTCAGAATCTGCCTCTGGCACCCCTGCCCCTCCTGCACCCCACTGCCCCAGGTCACAACTCCCTCCCAGACCTCACACCGTCTTCTGCATCCTAGCACTAATTATTGCCCACCCCTGGTTTGAGGGGTAGCTGTGTTGGTCTGTAACTTAAAAAAAAAAAAAAGGGTAGTCCTGTAGCACCTGAGGGTATGTCTACACTTGCACCCTAGTTCGGACAAGGGATGCAAAGGCAGGCATTAGAAATTGCTAATGAAGCGGGGATTTAAATATCCCACGCTTCATTAGCAAGAACTCGCCGGCACACTAGTTCGAATCACAGCTGACTCGGAAGTGCTCACCGGGATGCGTTAATTCGAACCAAACCCCTTGGTTCGAACCAAGGCATTTGTTTCGAACTAATGTGTCCCGGTGGGCACTTTCACTTTCGAGTCAGCTGTGATTCGAACTAGCGCGCCAGTGAGATCTTGCTAATGAAGTGTGGGATATTTAAATCCCCGCTTCATTAGCAATTTCTAATGCCTGCCTTTGCATCCCTTGTCCGAGCTAGGGGTGCAAGTGTAGACATACCCTGAGAGACTAACAAATATATAGTATCATGAGCTTTTGTGGGCAGATGAGGAAGTAGGTTTTGCTCACAAAAGGTTATGGGTTCTGTATATATTTTTGTTAGTCTCTCAGGTGCTACAGGACTACTTGTTTTTCTATACTTTTATGAACATTCGCGTTAAAACCCATTTGATATAAAAAAACCTTCCTTACTTGTGATTCTAATAATACCTAAAATGTTAAGACTTTTAGTTCAGTAGTTTAACTGTTTCCTCTTGTTTACAGCTTTCACAGTTTCTGTTGATATTTTTAAAACATTTAGAAACATTTCTGTTAGGTGTTGTAAAAGTGTCTTTTTTTACATAATCTAAATTTGGTTTTATATTGGTGCTAATCTATGTGGATAGGGCCTTAATTTTCACTCCATGGTCAAATCAGCACTTTGTAGTGTACTTTCCAGTGCTTTTGAGTTTTTATACATAGCTGGGTAGGAGAGGGAAGTGCCAGTAGTGATCACCAGAGTAGGAGAAGATGAGTTCCTCTTTGTTCCTTGCAACTTCCCATCCCAGTTACCTCTGTGTACATCACTCTTTTTTGAGTTTTACAATGGTGACCAATCTTGTTACCCAGATTCTGCAGAGCTCACGAATGCCACCTCTCAGCTCTATTTCCCCATATGTATTTTTTTCTAAACAACCTCCCATTATCTTTTTCATTTATTCTAAGGAAACAGAAATAAAAAAAAATAGAAAATTGTTTATGTTGAAGTATGAGCCAGTGGCAGTGGATACAAACTGGCTTTCTGCGCTCTTTATAATGAAAGTATGTTGGTGTATAGATAGCAGAGAAGTGATAATATTGAAATAATATGATCTGAACACGGGTCCCAGAGCAGTTTTTGTCATGGGAGTATACCTGCAGTTCTTTGTAAAGGTGATATTCTTTAATGTACTATAGTGTACGCTGTATTTCTACTTTGCACCAAAGCATAGCCCTACCTCTTTCAAAGTTCCTGTCATTCCATAAAGGTTGTTGGAACTTTACTTCCAATTATAGCGGCTGGAAAACTTGGATTGTTCAATGGCTTGTTTTCAGACGTCTTAGCCCTTAAATGTTAACAAGTGAGTTTAATTTATAAAGCAAATAAAATGGTTTGATTATTCTATAAAAAACAGGTGTTACATCAGTATATTTTGGAGGGCAGAGTCAAACCTTTAGCTTAGTACAGCTGTGACATTTGTTGAATTTGGAACCTACTTTAATGTATGTCCTCTTATCTGTCTCTGCTAGACAACAATAGTTGTATCAGAGCAATACATCTTTTACATTGTTGGGGATTCTGAAGGCCGGGAAGAATGTTTTAAACTTCCCACCTCCAAACATAACTAAATGCTAAATCTATTCAAAATCATCACAGTTAAAAAGAGCCATAAGACATCAGACTAAAACACATAGGTTGCATCTGCACTGGCATGATTTTGCGGAAATACTTTTAATGGAAACGTTTTTCCGTTAAAAGTATTTCTGCAAAAGAGTGTCTAGATTGGCACGGATGCTTTTGCGCAAAAGCATCTGTGTCCAGCATAGACGCGATTTTGCGCAAGAAAGCGCTGATGGCCATTTTAGCCATCGGGTTTTCTTGCGCAAAAAATTAAGGTGCCTGTCTACACTGGCCCTCTTGCGCAAGTATTCTTGTGCAAGAGGGCTTATCCCTGAGTGGGAGCGTGAAAGTATTTGCGCAAGAAGCACTGATTTTGTACATTACAAAGTCAGTGCTCTTGCGCAAATTCAAGCGGCCAGTGTAGACAGCTGGCAAGTTTTTGCACAAAAGTGACTGCTTTTGCGCAAAATCTTGCCAGTCTAGACACACCCATGATGTGTTCTGTAATGAGAAGACCTTTTAGAATGAATTATTTTATTCCCTGTATTTCATATTTCAAGTGTAAGTTATGAATGGACTCTTTGTTACTTTTAACTGGATGTATTGACCATATATACTCTTTTGTGCTGCCATTTCTCAATTTCATAGATGTTTAATGCTTGGTGGTTTTATATTATAGGCTGAAGTTATGAAAAAAGAGCTGAAAATCCAAGAAACAAGTAAAGGAAGGTATGCCTTTCAAATATTTAAATTTTTGTATTCACTGTTCAAAAAGTGGCCTTCTGTGATGTATTTAGTCTACTACTTATTTCTTTCAAAAGTTATGTATACATGGCAAAAAACTGCAATCGGATCATTTAGAGATGTGCTAACTGTTACCTACTGCCACTTCCTTTTCAGTTCTTTGTCCTGTGTATCAAAATACATTTACTTTCTTTACTTGCATAGAGATGTTTGTAAAATGTGAGTTTGCTTGAGAGTCTGGGGTCTCAATAAGCGTGAAGAAATCCTGGCCCTATTAAAGTCAATAGTTTTGTCATTAACTTAAACTGGTCCAGAATTTCACCCATGTGCTTAAGTTATGGTGGAAGAACATGTTGCTGAAAAAGCTCTAATTGTATTTGGTTATACCTATATTTGGTCTTTCAGTGTTGTCATTTATCAAGGCATAAGATCTGCTAGGTCTCTTTCCAGATGCTAAAACAAATTAGAGGAGGATTTTACTTCAGTGGTTCAGTTTTCTAAACTTCATACTTGTCTGATATAGGCCGCTGACTAGATAATGGAAAACTGTTTTAGAGACTTTAACATCAGAATCCAGAAAAGGGAAATTCTTACTTTGTAATTCTTAGTGGAAATTTTGTTTTAAATGCACCTTGTATGCCCGAATGATTGTAAAATATCTAATTATGGAATAACTATTCATTGCTTCTAGAATAAAAAACAATGTTTTGCATATACTTTTAATCTGAAATGACAGAATATTACACCAAGTACTTCCTTTAGGTGGGAAAAGGGTAATTTTTGTCTTTAAGCTGTTTATTGTGACTCAGATCCACTTTCCATATTAGTGTGTGTGTATGTGTGTGTGTGAGAGAGAGATTTATTAGTAGTGGTCTAAAAACTATAATGTGCACTATTATTCTGTACCATAATAGTGTTTTTATAAAACGTTTTACGTAATGTGTCACACAACTAATAATGATGTAGTATTTTCAAAACATGGTTTCTTCCTCCTTTGTGCTCTTAATGATTATCTCATGGTTTACATGTCGTTTTTGAAAATAATATCAAGCTTTGAATGTAAAACAAAAATGTTAAGACAATCGTAAACTCATGAGTGGTGTTCAGAGCACATAGGAAATCAGAAGCATATGATCTACTTCTGGACTAATGGTTCTGAATTACACAAATACATATGTTCAGGTAACCTTACTGATTCCAGATTGATGGGTTCTAGATAAAGCTGCCTTACCAATTTAGCACAATACAAATGCATCTTATCCACATGAGTTGCAGATACTACACAAAGTAGTACTGTGGCTGGTGAACAAATGGACAAAATAAAGTTTTGATTATCAACTTCACCCTATATAGATTCCCTTTCAGCCTAGGAGGCACCTGTCTCCATGTTGGAGTGATCCTAATGTTCAGCTTTGTAAGCCTTTCTCACCAGGCCTGTTATCCTTTGAGATGTAATCACTATATAAGAAGCTGAAAATAAGATCATAATATGAGAAGAATACTGTTTTACAGTCATGCTTTCCTCCCTCCCCCGTGGAATTTTACTGGGGAGAGGAATGGGATGGGCTAACTTGGGCAGATAAGAAGGGACTGGTATTCCTGATTCCTGTGAATGGTCAAGATAATCTTAAAGAAGTCTTGGAATGTTTTTTAACATTTGATCATTATCCAGCATGAAGAAATGGTGTGAAGCCATTCACCTGACCTTCTGGCGGGGTGGTAAGCCACTGGTGTGGATAACCTGACTGTTTCTAATAATGAAGGTGGTGGTTTCCTTCAGCAAATGTAGTCAAGACTTTTCCTCTTCCAGGTTAAGATTCCGGAAGAATTGAAGATCAACCTGAAGTCTCTCTCTTAATCTGACATTAAAATGGAAAATGATGGATTTGCCTCTATCACCTTGCATCCCTTATGGCACAGGCCTGCCCTTTTTTGGGTTGCTGGAGCTGACCTTTTCTTTGATCCCATTGCTATCTTCAGTGGATAGCTCTGACGGGATGGGTGTTCACCCAAATGAAGATGCAAGACTGGAGCAGCAGATATTTGTGGGTTTTACCCTTTATGCAAATAGCCTTCTGGTAGAGCAATATACCACTTCTTTCCCAAAGCAGAGCAGGACTTCCAAGTCCTTGCAGCCAGTATTTGCAGCCATCTTGATATTTGTGCCTGCCTCTCTCATCATTGACCTTACATTCTGGGCAAGGAAGCAGAACTATGTATCAGCCATTGCTATGAAAATCCAGTTTGACTGTCAGATTAATGCACTTGATGTTTTTTGGATACCACTGAGGAACTTCTCTCTTCGAGAGAGGTCTCACAGTTCTGAAGATTCAGACTGATCTCAGTAGTTTTCTGCAGCTGCGGTGTGTGTGCACTTGCTGCATTCACAGCGAGCAGTTGAAGATGCTAATAATGTATGTTCTTGCATTATTTGCTGCTATTTAGTAAGCTTGTTGTTTTTTCCATTCCTGGGAGAAACTGTGGAGAGATTCTCCACACTTGCAAATGCTGAGCTGCGTGCAGTTTGGCAGAGGAGATGGAGTTTCTTTGATCACAATCTCCATGCTTCCTAAATAGAGCTAGTCTTTCAGGACTGCCTTGTTTGGTGATGCTCTGTCAAGTTCTCCTGATGAGTTTTACTATCTACAAACACTAGGCAAATGGTGTGGGGGCTATTATATGCTTGAATTGAAGGGAAATGTATTTGAAATGGATCTCGCTTTTGGAATATATAGGAGTCTTTAGTATTCAGAGACCTGTCTTTCCAAGGTTGTTAAATACCAGAGTGTCTTTGTTGTCATGACTGATCGTGTTTTAATGTTTGTGACATGAGAAGCAGATTAGTTTTGTTTGGCCAAAAACTAATTGGAACACTGTCCTCCCAACCACTGATATTTGGACGTGACTGTCTTAAAATGATTAAATTCTAATCACATTTTTGAAAGGAGAGTTTTATTTGAATGGGCAAGTGAGACAGGGTTTCTAACTCTTTTATGAGGTCTCCAGTATCTGTGAAGGCATGGGAGGAAACTCCCACAATTTCATGCAGAAGCTGTTCAGAAACGCGCAGGATCCATTCCTCCGAGATTTTTCCTGCTGTACATTGGAATGTTATGAGCCTGCCACCTTTCGGGGGAAGACTGCAGCAGATCTCCTGTCGCAGATGGAAGCTGCTCGACTGTTGCTGCAAGTGTTTTTCCAATTCTCTGATGCATAAATGTAACATAGGTTACAACTGCTTAATTTATAGTGGTATTTGACCTTCTGCAAAAGAGCTAGCCCCACTCTCCCTTCCTCTCTTTAGTATATGTGGCAGATGAAGATGATGGTGCGAGGTGCACAGTAAGCTTTCAAAGCACATTAAAGTGTGCATCTTGATGTGCTAAGGTGATGGAGACTTACTCCTGATTTTTTTTTTTTAAAGCTACTGTTGTCTTAATGTAGCCTTGCTTATCTTACCACATCACAGCTGGGCCTTCAGTGATCGATTCCATTTGAGTCAGCTTTGGACTTTCTTGATGTCAGCATGCCAGAAGCATTAACAGAATGGCATCCCTTAATGAAGTTTCATAGAGTTGTGCAAACTTTTGTATATACTTTGGATCTGAGAGACCACAGTAGAGATTCCACATCTTGATGCATATCCACTTATTAACCAGTTTTCTGTTTATCTTCTCTGGACTTGTCTTACATACATTTTATCACCTAACTAGAACATCGGAATTGATTGATTTATTAGCACTTTGCCATCTAGTTTTACATAATCTCAGGATGCCCACTTTCAGGACTTACGAAAAAGGTGGTTTAGACCTCTCCGGCTTCAGAGGTTTACAAGAATGTCTGTAGACAATGCTTTCTTTCAGAGAAAAATAATGTACTTGCCTGTAACTGACATTCTCTGAAAAGTGCTATCCTTTACCTTTGTCATCCTGGGCTTTTTTATCTTAGGAGCTGACAGTAAGCTTAAACAGATAAGATACAACATTGCAGAAAGGAGGCCTTGCCTGTGTGTGGCCTTTTCCACAATTTATAGCCAAGATCATTTCAGTTGAAAAGGAATCATATATCATTTATGAGTAGGATAGATATTGTAGAGGATATTCTCTTCAAACATCACTCTTGGAGAGCTGAGCAATTTGCCACTTTTAGTCTAATTTTATATAGAAAAACTGATGGTTACATTTTCTGTGTGTATGTACACACAGTCTGTTCCACA
The DNA here is from genome assembly GCF_049634645.1 of Pelodiscus sinensis. NCBI lineage: Eukaryota > Metazoa > Chordata > Testudines > Trionychidae > Pelodiscus > Pelodiscus sinensis. Next base: position 133,261,636 of record NC_134715.1, on the reverse strand, counting down.
TCAGGAGATCCAAATTTAAGCTTGCTTGTCAGCTCTGAGGTCACAGAACACGTCTGCAGTGTATAGTACCTTCAGAGAAATCGAACTACAAGTAAGTAATGTAATTTGAATTATAAGAGGTCTTCAGTAGTGGCGTGGATTACACACAAATTGTAAGCTAATCAGATATTTGCCTCAATATTCTAACCATTTTAACGCTGATAGGCTAGATTTCCCAATGCTAAGCCACTAATGCATCAGGAAATCCCAACCATTGGCGTCAAGAGGTTACTGATAACTGTGGAATTCTCAACATAGTTTGATTTCTTTTGTTTTTTTTAAATACATTTAGCTCTGACTTGAAAAAAAACCCAGAGGGATCAGGAGTGGTGCAAACAGCAGCTGCTAATCCTCCAGTAGAACCTAGTGTGGCAAAGGAAGAAATCATTTCCAACTCTGTCAAAGCCGAGACTTCAGCAGTGCAGATAGAAGCCTCTGAGTTGGATCCTGAAAGAACGGTATGTGATTCTACTACAAAACCGTTGGAAGTTGAAACCTCCAAGGGGGAATCTGAAGTTGCAATTACTGGCTCTGCTACCAAACCAGATGATGACGAATTACCCCAAGTTAAATCAGAAGAGATTCATCGGAAGGAAGAGGTAGTTAAAGATAACTCTGAAATAGAATTATTGGCATCTGCTCTCCCAACTGTAGAAGAGAAAGAAACTAAAGTGAAACTTGAAGAATTATCTGCTCCTGCCAGTGGATCATCGGAAGAGTTATCCATTGTGGGCAAGCTAGAAGATGTGCAATCAGACTCTGCTGTGAAACCTGCAAGAGTGGAAACAGCAGAGGCTGTTTCTGAAGCAGTGCCATCTGATTCTGCTGCAGCTTCTGTGGAAATGCTGTCAGCTGATGACCTACAACCAAGCAACCAATTGGATATTTCTGTAAAAAATGCTGTTAGTGATGCAGTGGAAACGAAACTTGAAATACCTGTGGCCAATGTCGTGGTGTCCTTAGAGAAGCCAGAAAAGCCAGTGGCCAAAGTTGGGGCAGCCCTGGAGAAGAAATTGGAAAAGTCCGTGGCTAAGATAGGGACAGCCATAGAGAAGAAACTGGAGAAGCCTGTCGCCAGCATTGGGATGGACAGAGAGAAGAAATCTGAAAAGCCGGTGGCCAACGTTGGGACAGATGTAGAGAAGAAACCTGAAAAATCTGTGGCCGACATTGGAACAGACATAGAGAATACTGAAAAAAAAGTGCTAAATGAAAAGAATGAGAAAACGTCAATCAAGGTTCATCAAAATAAAGGACCAGGACAAGTTAAAATAGATGAAACTAGCAAAGCAAGTACATCAGCTGCAACATTTGTGTCCATCAAGGAACCTACGTCTGTTAGTAAAACAATCTTAAAGGCTGTGGTGTCCATCCCTGATATATCAAAGTCAAGAGTTATGATGCGGAGAAATGAGACTTCTCTAATTAAAACAGAGGAGCAGAAAGCTTCCTCAAAACCTGAAACCAGAAGCCGATCTGCTACTGAGAAGAAACTTTCATCGAAAGAAGTGGGGCAGCTGAGAGCTACTGGCAGCAGATCAAGTCTGCCAGATAGCACCAAATCTAAACTGGACATGAGTCCTGTTGTTGTAAAGGGAGGAAGTGGGAGGAGTCCATCTCAGCAAGACAAGGACTCAAGAGTGGAATCTAGGGGTAGTTCAAAGCAGTCTCAAGAGAGAGAGAGTAGATCATCCAGCATGAAGAAAGACGACAACAGCAATAAGGTGAGAAGGGAAGAAAGGCTGGTTCAATGTGACTGACCAGTAACTAACTCTGATGTTTCTCCCAGATGTTGAATATGAGACAGATTATATCCCCCTTCCCCTTTTCTGTAAACTGTTGCAGTGATTTGGGCCAACAGAGAAGTTGGAGTAGCAGGATGGCAAGCCACCTGTTGTGTTCAACTCAAGTATGTAACTGGTTTGAAAATGTTACTTGGATAAAATTGCGGGAAGATAACTTCTGTAAGCAGGTCTGTACTGAGTGTCATAACTTTATGTTCTTGGTATAGTTCTGAATTGAAAAGAAGTTTTCTCTCCTTTTGTGAGCTGATGCTTCCTTTGTCAAGTCCTAGCTTACCCTGCACAGGCTCGGGTGGCTGAAAGGTGAACAGATAGCTGAACAAGACATTACTGATGACTTGATACTAGAGACTATATGCCTGGACTTAGAGTTGGTGGTTGGCTTAGTTCTGTACTTGCCAGTCATCTAATCAAATGCCTCATCTGGACTATTTAAAGAGAACTTCATTAAGGGAAAAAGTTGTTTCTGACAAGTGATTGATTGGCTAACTTGTTTCATTAAATTTTTGTCTAATTTTGCAGGTTCCCGCTGGCCGAATTAGTAGGAATTCTAAAACTGGCTCTAGTGACAGTGTAAAACCAAAAGAGGTAAGGACCCAATACAATAACGATTTTAAGGCTAAACTTACTTCATCTCTTCAGAGCTCCTGCTTAGTGGGTTTTAATGGATTTTTCAGGATACAGTTTTTTATACTTTTTATTAGTTGTTTGTAAAGTGTGTCCATCTTGGGAAAAGAAAACCTTGGTTTCCTGTTTCATGAATATAAAAAGCTTAACTTGCTTTGAATATGGTAATGTTTAGGTCCCAGATTTTGCCTGCTTCAAAAAGGAGTCAAAATTTGCCTTAGTTCTTTTCCTTGCAATACTGGTGATGAGATATGGGATAAGAATGACAGAGACAATCGTCCCAGCTCCTCTCTCAAATAACTGGTGTGATGGGAGGTTTAAAACCAGCCATAATTACAGTGTCTCTCCCATAAAAAATAATTTGTGTTCTCTCTGCTGGAGAGAGAATATTTACATTCCTGTTGTACCATTGATTGAAATAAGGGGTTAGCAGGGATAGGCTTTTATAGTTTTTAAAACAAAATACAGGACTATGTAGCACTTTCTTGTTAGTCTTTAAAGTGCTACATAGTCCTGTATTTTGTTTCAGCTACACCAGACTAACACGGCTACATCTCTATCATAGTTTTTAAAGGCAGCTGAGTTGAAGAAGCCTAAATTTATGATTGTCCCTCTGTTTCATATTGTTTGGGAAAGGGGGAAGAGTTGGCAGGAAGGTGATGAGAGGGGAGAAGTCGCACTTGTTCAATACTAGGTGCTTCCCTTGCTTGTGGTAAAATAGATTTTGATTGACACTATTTCCAGAGCTGTGCTAAAATAATCACTAAGATTAATATAGATGCTGCAAATTGAAAAATACACCGTAGATGTGGAAAATCCAGTTACAAATTAGTGGCTGTTGATTTATACTTTTTAAAACCTTCCTACCGCTACGTTAAAAATTTAAATCCTTTAAATTAACAGCCTCAGCAGGGGTAGTTGTCAGACCCGATGCAAGTTGGGACTGAACTTGCCTGCCTGCCTGCTTGGCTCTGAAGCTTCTTTAAATGCAGAACCACTTATTGGTTAATCCTGTAAACACCAAATTTTAGTTGGCTACACAATTACCAAATTACCCGCTTCCTAACATCACTAGTTTTTAGTGCTTATTGCCTGCAAAATTTGAAACAATGAGCTACAATAATTACAAGTTCCAAAGAAGTCATGTAAGAAAGTGACAGTATTATCTTTTCCTTTCTTAAAATGACATGTGACATTACAGGTCGGTCAGTTCTTTGTGCTGGTAATGAGATTTTTGCCAGGTCTTCCAAAAAATAAGACATAATGGTCTTTTCATAGCTATGGTGTTTGATAGGGAAGAGATAGTCAAGTTGCTTTGGGCCTAACTTGTTCTATGAACAAGTTTTCAACTCTCCATGTGCAACTGTCAAAGTTAGCATAATGACAGCTTTGGCAGAATTCACCGATTTTCTTTTTTTGCTTATACAGCACATTTGATGCCAAATTTGGAGCCAGGAGGATGGAATCTTTTTTTACTTACATAACACTTTCAACATAACACTGTTGCCTTCTTGATTTCATTTTATCACTAGTGATAAAGTGCCTTCATATAAGGGCTCTTCTGAACTTACTAGGTTTGCAGTGAAAAAAGTTATGGATCAAAATAGACTTGAATCTCAAATAAGCAGTTTTCAGTTTCTTACTGCTGTGAAAATGGCGTAACCATTTTCGAGCAAACAGAATTCTAAATTAGCCCAAAATATCCACCATCTATTTACATCTTTTTAAAATCAGTAGAAAATAATTGTTTTATAAACCATTTAGTGAAAATCAAAACCCAACATCCTACCCCACCTTTTCAGAGCTGCATGTGCCATTAACTCACTGTTTCCTCCTTTTTCCACTCAAGGCATTCACAAACCTGAATCCTGTCATGTTTCCTATGAAAACAATTATCCCCAGCAAAGAATGGCTGTGGTTATTGATGGGAGAAATGACCAGTTGAGGGGGATACAGGGGGAAAAAAACCTCACCAGTTATATTGGTGTGTATGCTGGAGTTAGAGTAGATGTGTACCACACTTCAGATATCAAAACCTAAGAATATAAGAATGGAAGGAGAAAATGGGATATACAAGGTAAAAGGACTGAAGGAAAAAGACAAAACTAACAGAGTGGACAGTTTGAGGCCTACCTTACCTGTTACGTCAAATGTTGTTTCATTCATCCAAGTGCTGACATCATTTGAAGAGGTATTGGATTGCAGTTGTGTTCTTGCAAAGTCAGGGGGGAAAAGTTAAAATGTACACTAATTCTGTATATATTTAAAAAATCAAACGTATCCATGTATGATTTTTAGAAAATTTAAGGTTTCTGCATTCTTGTACCTCTTCAGAGTTGAAATGTCAGTGAAGAATAAACTTGCAATAAATTAAGCAAATTACTCTTCTTTACATGAATTCTTTTGTATATATTTCTATGGATAGGTATCCATTTACATAATGTTTTGTGCTACCTATACACAGCAAAATGCATTTGATTTCAGTGAGATTTGTCCATTAGCATATGGTACATCTTTGAGCTATTGAAATTGTCAATTTCATCCTACAGATACCTTTTACAAGCACTACATTCACTCATAAAAATAAAAATCAATTTTCATGCTCTGTGTTAAAATGTGGATGACAAACATAGTATTGCTGTACTTTGCTTACTAAATTCATAGTTTTACATTCCACAGGAAGAAGAGCTTTTCCCATTTAACTTGGATGAGTTTGTTACTGTGGATGAGGTGGTAGAAGAGACAGACTCTCCTGTTCCAGTCAGGCGAAATCCACCACGGGGAAAGAGAAAAGACTCTGCTAAAAACAGCTCTACCTTTGAGCCTGTTTCGAAGAGGAAGAAAGGTAAAAGCTGCATAGAACATGTTGCTGAGAGCGAATTATCCTTTGTCACTTTGGATGAGATTGGAGAAGAGGAGGAGGCGACTGCACTGGTGCTAGGAGACTCTAATTTAGAAGCAATAACAGACCCACAGGGTCTAGTTACCGTGGATGAAGTAAATGAAGAGGAGCTGATTGCAGAAGCAGTTAAAGACCCACAATCGCTTGTTACTCTAGATGAAATATCTGAGCAGGAAGACTTTTTTTCACATGATGAACTTAAAGATGTCTCCAGCTCAATTTATGAGGAGCAAGATCTCCTGAAAGCAGAACCCTTAGTAACTGTGGATGAAATAGGAGAAGTTGAAGAAATACCTTTAAATGAGCCTTCAGATTTGAATATTGAGGAGACCTTAAAACCTAAGGAAAGGGATGATAGAAGGTCTATTGAGGATCCTGGAGACTTTATTTCTTCTCAGCTGCCTGAAGACCCTAGTACTTTAGTGACAGTAGATGAAATACAGGAAGACGGTGATGATCAGCCTCTAGTAACGTTAGATGAAGTTACTGAAGATGACGAAGACTTTTTGGCCGATTTCAACCGTTTAAAAGAGGAATTGAACTTCGTCACGGTAGATGAAGTTGGGGAGGAGGATGAAGAGGAAGAAGAAAATACTTTCATAGTCACAAATCTGGAGGAGGAAGATATTGTTGCAATTGCAGGCCCAGAAGAAGAGGATATTGTTGCAGTTGCAGGACCAGAAGAAATGGAAATTCTGGCAGATACAGGGCCAGAAGAGGAGGAGGATATTGAAAACTCAAGATCAGAAGAAAAGAAGACTCTTGAAGCTAACACAAAGGAAGTAGAAAATGAGACTCTGGTAGCAGACACACAGGAGACAGATAGAGGGGCACTTGCCACTCATACAGAGAAGACAGAAACAACTGAAATTTTGAACAAAACAAGTGAAACAGAGATCAGAGGAGAAACTGAAATTGATCAGTCTGCAGGTAGGAACTGATACAGTTTACAGATGCATTTTAAAATATGTTCATAAAGAATATGAGGGACATGTAAAACTGTGGTCATAAGGCACTTACTAGTAGCCAGTATCTGTTTGGGCAGATAACTGGATATTGTATCAGTGAAAGGAAGAAACAAACTATCTAAAAGTGTAGATATTAAATATAATCTTTAATTACAGAGCTAAGCCTGAGAAAAGCACATGAAATGGAGACACAAACTAAGAACAAGCAGCAGCCTCCAGGTAGGAAGTAGAGCCAGAAATGGACAGAAGCATTTGTAATCAAGTTCAGACCAAAAAAAGGGCAAGAGCTGAGCAGGGAGATCTTTATAAAATGTAAATAAAGTTGCAAGGAAAATGAATGGTTCATACCAGTGCTAATGCATATTGTCAGTCAAGTACTGCTGCGTTTTCTCTCAAATCAGTGCTGATACATTTGATACTGATGCTTCATCTTGGATTTATTTTCTCCACTTCTGGCCTGAAGTTAGGATAGAAATATGGATGTCCAGAGCGGAAGGATCTATGGATTAAACCCTGATTGTACTTGGTCTATGTGCAGTTAATAGTCCTCTGGACATATACTTAGGCTGACCATCTGTCCTGGAAAATCCGTGACAGTCCCAATTTTTAATCTCCTATCTCAGTGTCCCTGTGAAGCATTGAAATGTCCCAAGACTCTACATGCAGCTGTGCATGGCTGTTTCCCTTCCCCCTCCCTCGCTAGGGGAATAGGAGTCATGGACACTTCCTGCTCAATAGGAGCAGCCAGAGGCAGTGCCTGTTGGGACCACCGGTAAACAAGTGATTTGCAAGGGGTTAGCACCAGGAAGCCAGGCACGGGGCTCAGCTGGGCTGCGGGGGAGGCACTGGGAACCCAGGCGCAGGGCTCAGTTGGGCAGTAAGGGTAGGTGCAAGGAACTGATGCGGGGCTCAGCTGGGAGACAGGGTGCCAGGAAGCCCAGTGGGGGGGGCGGAGGGGGGGGGGCGGCAGCAGGGAGCCTGAAATGACCTTCCCTGGTCTGGAAAAATCCCTTACCTGGGACTAGTCAGGTCCTGAGGGTGCCAGACCAGGGAGGTGTAATCCCTATCCCAAGTTCCTCCTGCACCTTCCCTCCTGGCCAGACACCCCTACCTCCACCCTGCTCCTGTATTCACCGTTGCTCCTGCATCCTCCCTCCTGACCACACACTGCACCCCTCCCTGCTCCTTCCCCATGGTCAGACACCTTACACCCTCCCCCGGCCAGACACCCTACTCCCAGACTGCTTCTGCACCTAACCTCCCTCCCAGATCCTGCTCCCCCATCCCTATCCCATTCACTGGGAACTCTGTCCCACACACTGAACCCCTCATTTTTGTCTTCACCTCTGAACCTAAGGGTGTCCATAACATTCACCAGAAAAACAAATCTGGCCTATGGGAAGCCCTGAACCTCAGTCGTCCTTCCCCTTGCCCTGTGGAGCACCTGAGGGGTGAGGTGTCTGAGTTGGGGGCCACCCAGTGAGATTTGGGGGTTTGGGGAGAAGTTTTTTTGTTTCTCACTTGCGTGGTCCCCACCTGATTTTTCTGTGGGTCAGTGGCCCTCAACCCAAAGAAGGTTGCCTACTTCTGCCATAAAGAAAACATTGAAAGCTTTCTTGTTGGACATAAATGAATATTTTACTTAGTTTATCAAACTTCATTTTAAATATCAGAGTTAAAACGCTTAATCTGTTTAATAATTTACCATTCTCACTAGCTGCAGCACTAGCAAAATGGTTCAGGCATGATTATGTAATTAATGGTGAGTTTCCATTTTCAATGGGGGCGGTCCAGGGAAAGATTTACAGTGAGCCAGAGAGGCCATGGGCCAAAAAATTCGAGAACCACTGAAACAGAGGCACCCCTGACCTCTTCCCCTCTCGAGAGACCACTGCAGGCTCCCTGCTGCCCCACAAGAGCCCACTGAGAGATTGGATCTGTTACCACAGCAGTGAAATCACCATGGCTACGACTGGACTATGGAGTTTTTCCATGGGACACATCTGCTCTTCCGACATCTTTTGCAAAAGAGCAATAAAACTCCGTCATCTAGGCATAGCCCATGTCATTCCAGTGTGGAAGATGGACAAACTCTTTGTGAGTCTTCCTCGTCCAAGCAGTTGATGATTTATACAGCGTGTTAAGATGCCATGTGAAACACTTGGCGTGTCCGCAGAGAGGCAGGATGTATCATCTCTCTACAGAAAGGGTTGTTATGACTTGTGTCTCTGGGTGTGCAAGCCCTTTGTGAGCTCTGTGGAGAGCTGAGATGTTTCGATTTCCAGTTTCAAGGGGTTTGTTATTTTGTCTTTGGGCTGCACATTGTCTAGCTGAATGGAGTTAGCTGTGACAATGCATGTGTGAGTTATTCTGACACACAAAGTGAAACCTTTGCTAAATACCCCATGTCCAGTGAGAGAAAGCGCTGCTGTCAGAAGAAGTAAATTCAAAGTCTCTCCGATTTTCTTCAAAGATCGCCTCTACCAGGCAGTGGGGCTTTTGCTGATTGGTCCCTTATATTTTTGAAGGATGACTAAATGTGAACTGGATCTTCTTGGGTAATATCAACAGATTGCTTTAGATCCAATCCCATCTTACAGTTTAAATGGTATCCGGTGCTTTGGAAGGAGGTTGGGACGTGGTCTCATTAGGGATGTAAAGGACTAGTTGGCTACCCGCTGGGGCTCTTGTACATTTCAAAGGCGGGACGCAGAAGTGCTTATTGACTAGTTAGGTAGTCAATGGAAATTCCATCCACTACTTGACTAGTAAATTAATCGCTAGTTAATGTCCCTAGGTCTCATTTGGCAATTATTAGGTATTTACATAATGTAGGCATTGTAATCATGGGATTGACATATACATTTCTCAGTAGCTTTACATGTAAAATAGCCCATATACTTCCATGGGAAATGTACTTTTCAAGCAGTGGTAGGGAGGGTTAGTGACATGGTCTTCTCTGCCCCATGATTGCCATGGGTAGTTCAGTATTGTCAATCTGGCTTGTAGAAACGGAACATGCTTGATAGTTTTACAGTAACCTCAAAAATGCAGTTGCAGTCCATCTCCTTAGGGATGTAAATTCCATTTGTCAATTCACCGGTTAATGTTAGGTCACAATGGGGCTGCTAATAGCTCTCAGCCCCCTCTAGAGCAGCCCCTGCCCACAGCAAGCTGGACTCCCTACGGCGAGAGGCTGCTCTGGACACTGGCTCAGTCCCTGCTTGAGGGGCCCTCGGGTTTCCCAGAGACAGGGGCTACCCCACCTCTGTTTGCAGTGGGCCCTCTGCAGCGCTGGAGCAGCCCCCTGCCCACAGCAGGTGGGGAGCTGCTCCAGCCCCCTCTGATAACCAGTTAATTGGAACCGATAAGCACCATTGGTTAAGAGGGCTAAGGAAGTTGTCCCATGAAATTGTGGGATAGTTCTGGATGACTCCCAGACCCTGGGTCAAATAGGGTTGCATCTACATTGCGAAGTAATAGGTCTCGGATCCTGGATCTCATCTTGAATTGAGATTGGACCCCTAGTACAGCAGTGTCATGGGACCCTAAGTCTGGGCCAATGCTATTACAGTATAGTTGCATTGGGGGGGTCCTATACTGCCCAGACCCATCCCTATTGATAGAGGATGATGGGAGGAGTTCTTAGAGGGGTGACATGACACCTTTCCAGGTATGTGTGTCTCTTGACCCTGGAAGTACTCTCCCCCCCCCCCCCCCCCCCCCCGGGGTGGGGTTTCCTGTGGTGGGTGGGCGGGACCTAAGGGGTCAGGAACATGGCTAATGTGTCCCTATTTTTGATTCAGAAAATATGGTCACCGTACATATACTGCTAATGGAGACAGAGCAGGTATGTGCATATGGGGAAAAATTGAAGAGGCCTCAAAACTTCATAATTACAATGGGGAACTTTTTAAGTTTTCAGTTAGTCTAATCAGTAAGCATCACTTAAGTGTCATTTTGGCTAGTCCAAAAGGAATAATTATATTTTTCACATCCTATGGGTTTTTGTAGCAGTCCCATAAGTCTGTACATGTCACACATGCAGAGAATGTTCTCTAAAGTCTGTTTTCTTTTAGACTCTGATTTCTATATACATCTAAAGTAAAGACTTATCTCAGATTTACATTTGTATGAAAACAATTTGTGTAATATCAGCAAAACGTGGGGAAAAATATTTCCTCTCATTTTCTGGGAGAACCACATTTCCAAAAGTTACTTGCACATATGAAAAGCTTTTTTAAAAAAATTGCTAACTGCTTAAAATTTTTACTTGTTATTTTAGAAGTATTGGTAAATGTGAAGAAATGCTTTCTGATGCATGATAAATGAATTAATTCTTTATGTATTTATGTAGTGAAAACCCCAGGCAAAAGAGGTAGACCTAGGAAAAGACCAGTTGTTCCACCACCTGAAACACCTGCTGAAACAGAGCAAGAAAAGTGTGACAAAGATACTAAGGAGGAAGCAGATAAAACAGAATTAGTGGAAGGCTCAACATCTGAATCCAACAAGGAGAAAATAGGAAAAGGTACCTTAACTACTCCAGAATCACATAGTTTGAGTGAAGACAGTCAGACTGCAACTGTTAAAGAACCAGATACAAAATCTGTATTACCTGCTCTAAATGCAAGTCTGCTGCCTGAGGTAGATGTAAAGCAAGAAGGCTGCTGTGAGATGCCTTCACAATCTTCTGAAAAAACTGTGAAAGGTAAGGTGCTGATCTAGAGATTTGCCATCTTGCTGCTACTTTTTTTTATTGGAATTTCATCCATTTTCATCCTAAAAGGAAGTTGCAGCTGTTTGCTTAATGGAAGATTTTAGTTGCTGCCTTGTTTTTTTTGTTTTTAATGTTGCCCTTTCAGGTTTTTTGGGATGGCTTAGGTGTATATGCATTACACAACAGGATAGAATTTCCATAGCTAGAATTCAAGAACAGTCCTTAGGATACTGATGTATAACGTTCCCAACTTGTTTTCCACAGACCCCACACTCCTAGGTACAATTTGCCTTCTAGTCTCTGGCCCAACGTTCAAATTGAACAAATTCGCATTTGACAGGTTTTTCAGCAATTCATCCTAGGCTGGAAAGTTTCAAGCCATGAGGAGATACGGAAAGTCAGTACTTACTTGTGTTCCTATAGTCTATCTAGCCTTTAGAAAGTTGTTCCTTGATTCTGTTCTCATTCACGACAGTGCTTCTGCAGATTCACAGTATGAGATCACATGAATCACATCAAATCACCCATTTTCTAGGTCAGGAGAACATCTCAATTTGCATGTCTCCAGAAGCAAATGTTTTGGTATTACCTTGGACCCAGGGGTGGGCAAAAATTTTTGATGGGAGGCTACTCTAAGATTTTGTAAGTAGTCAAGGGTCACATGTTTCCATGGAGTGGGTCTGGGACAGAGGCTGGATACAGAAGGGAGCTCGTGGTAGGGGATTGGGGTGAGGAGAGAATGTGGGGTCTGAGAAGGAGTTTGGATGAGGGAGGGGGGTTGTGATCTGGGGTAGGGCCTTGGGGTGCAAGATCTGGGTGGGGTTATGGGTGCAGGAGAGGATTTTCGCTTGGGAAGTGGGGGTGTTGGATTGGCTCCCGGGTCTGGGAGGGAGGGTGCAGAGGGTTTGAATGGTGACCTGGGGCAAGAGGGGATGGTGACACAGGGCACGTACTTAAGGGGAGAGGGACTGGGGTGCCAGAAGCCACAGGGAGCTATCAGCTGCTTACAGTGGCATGGGGCTGCTTTGAAATGGCTGGCTGCTCTGTGCCTGAGGGTTCCAGGAGAACCAGCCAGATCTTGTCCACTCCCGCCTTAGACCAACTGACCCAGGAAACTCTTTCCACAGACCCTTACTGTCTGCAAGATGCAGCCCGTTTCTCCAATCCAAATGAAAGAAGTTGACGTGCAGTATTTTTAAAAATTCAGTATTGAGCAGCATGTCAGCTGGTTATACTGTAACATATGTTTATATTTCAATAGATTGAAATGCACGTTGCAGCAGTCTGCATGTCCTCCTAACTTCTTCATTTCTGTGAGGGCACAGGCGTCAGTACCTACATCAGGAACTGAAATTTGATACAGACAAAGGCACAATGAGCTCTGATGGCTTCAAGTCAAAGCTAGACAAATTCAGACTAGAAATAAAGTGCAGACTTTCAGCCATCAGAGTAATTTAACCATTGGAACAACTTATCTAGGTATTTCACTGGAGAATTTTAAATGGTTTTTTTTTTCCCTAAACGATATAATCTAGTTCAGTCACAGATATTGGACTTAAAATAGGAATCAGTTCATGGAAGTTCTGTGGCACGTGCAATGTAGAAGGTGAGACTTGATCACATGGTTGGCGCTGGAATCAGTTAATTCTGAGCTGATGACTCTACAAGGGAAAAATTGAGAGCAGTTGAGTGCTTCTTTTGTCTGTAGTGTGTAATTTTAAGTTCATCTGGTGATACAATCCCTATGTCTATTTAAATAAAAAAAATAAAACTTTGACTTGACCAGGCCAAACAGTATCAAAAGCAGTCAGTCATAGACCTGGTGTTTGCTTCAAAGTAAAGTCTGTTTTATGGCTTTAACAGATGAATTTGGATCAGGAGATACAGAACCAGAGTCTAAACGAAGAAAAGTGGATTCATCAGCAGATAAATCCAAGACACCAAGCACCCCAAAAGGTAAAATCTAAAATCTTGGCTTAAAGTTCTAAATCCTCCCAAAACTTGTTTCTTTGTTCCTATAATGAAGGTATTTACTACTATGATCACTTTTTGCATGATTGCAAATAAAACATAGGCATGAATGTGCTGGATAAACATATGATTCTGATGGATAGAAAGACTTTGTATACACTTGTGAGATAATTCAGCATTGTACAAGGTTTACTTCTAGTTGCTGTGAATGGTTTGCTAAGATGTTTTGCTCTGTATCACCACGCTGCAGTTAGACACCCATGGCTGATGCGTGCCAGCTGACTTGGCCTAAGGGACTGTTTAACCGAGGCTTAGACAGTGGAGCTCATAAAGGGGGGCTGACAGAATTGCCAGGTCCCTGGACAAGTTAGAGGGGCCTGTCTCCAAGCCTTTGTGCTTGCCGTGGTTGGCGGCTCTGGGACAACTGGAGGGGTTTAAGGCTTTCTGAATGCTAGAGTTGAGATGGCTGTGCCAACTGACCTTTGTGATGCTTATCGCTTTTTGATCATCTTAGTCTGTGATTGCCATAGTTGATTAATTGTGTTAATAGCCTTATTGTAGCCATGTTGGTCTTAAGTAGTTTATTAGAGATGCAAGATGGGTGAGAGAGTATCTTTTATTGGACCAGCTTTGTTGGCAAAAGAGAGAAGCTTGCAGAGAGGAATTCTTTTTGGGCGTGTTTGAGAATGTCTTTTGCAGAATTGCATTTAACAATTCCTTAAAAGATTTGTGTGTGTGTAATTTCCTTTGTGTTTTGTTAATATGACTTGATATGTAGAGCCCTGCGTGCATATAAAATTGGTATCTGCATCTTCATCTGCAAAAATAGGCATACCTGGGTTGTCGACAACTCCCTTTGATGTCGGCAGGGGAGCGTCCAGACTATCGCGCTGAGCCGACAAACAGCTGATCAGCTGTTTGTCGGCTCAGCGCGGCAGCCATGTAAATTTAAATGAAGCGGCGATTATTTAAATCGCCGCTTCATTTTACTCTGTCGGGTAGCCTAATCTACATGCCTCTGTCGCCAGAGGCATGTAGTCTAGACGTACCCTTAGTTATCAAAGGTGTGTTCACATCTGAATGTCTCCCTTTTCTTGATGGCTCCTGCTCTCCCTGGTCTATAATTGTCTTCACTGCTTTGCTATGTTCTGAACTGCCACACTCAACACCGGAACTCCAGCTTACCTCTTTCTTTACTATTAATTATTTAATTAAAACTTTGAATGGTTGAGCATTTGAGGAAGATTTGGTCTTTAATCATGATTTGTTAACTTACGGTGCTCTTTCTGTGAAAACTGTTCTATACCCCATTTGTGTAGAGACCTATATGCCTGTGGGCGAGTTGGCATTCTTACATACACCAAATACTCAGAGGGGTAGACGTGTTAGGCTGAACTTCGAAAACAGTGGCACTTTCGGGACTAACCAAAAATATATATATATATATATATATATATATATCATGAGCTTTTGTGGAAAAAACCTACTTCTTCAGATGAGATGATCTTGAGAAGAAGTGTTTTTAAATATACCAAATACCTCATGCTGAGAAAAGAAATGGTGGAAGAATTATGAAAGCCTGTTGTAAAATTTAAAACCATTAATTTGGGATTAATTTTGGATTTAGTACCATATTAAAGGTTTATTTAATCTTCCAGTTCCCAAATTCTCAGTGCAAAAAATCTTCTAATTGATTTTAACCACATGTTTAAAACTGTTTCCTGCAATCACAGTTGGATGGCAATAAGTAACAAGACTTACCATGGACATCTGGATTCAATCTTCACTGAAATCTGACTCACATTTAATTAGAGTAGAAATTTGTGATCTTAATAGTGGGATAAAATTAGACCGACACAGTCATGTAGCTTGAGGCTACATTTTTCAAAAGTTAGGCGCTCAGGAGACTTAGTTGTGTTAACGTTTAATGCAACTTGGGGTTCTAGCTGTGTGACTTTCAAAAATGGAATTTGAGCTCTGAAGTCACTTAGGCACTCTTAGAAATTTGACCTTAGACCTAATATGTTGATGTATTTTTAAAACTAACAATAGAAATCGTTTTAAAAATTGTTGATTCAAATATATTCCTGACCGCTTTTATTTCCAAGAAGTGAAATTATTGAAATTTCCTCATAAATTGACTACTTTTCACAGTTCAAACTGAATGAATTGCAGAAAATTAAAGTATTGATGGTCAGAAGTAGGTTTTTGAAAGACCTGTTAAAAGGGAGTGTTGTTGATGCCTAGGAAAGTGGCAAACTCTGCAATAAAATGAGCAAACAATAAATTTTTTTAAAGGGAAGAATAGATTCCATTGAAAACAGTCAGTATTAAGAGAACCCATAAATTTTAGTATACACAATTATTGTGCTTAATGATACTATTTTGTTCCTGGTGTGTACTTGGTGCAAGTAATTTTTAAAACGACTGGATTTGGGAAGCAAGTACATGCACAGGGAAAAGGAATTTATTAGGAAATTGGAATCCCTGTTTGATGGCTGTATAAAATTGTTCTTGATCTAGAGTATGAAGAATATTATGTTTAGGGAGAGCAGTGTGATGCAAAGCCTAACAAGGCACATAATTACAAATTATACCTTACATCTATTCCTAAAGCTTATGCTTCAGGGGGGTCAGGAAAGGTTCCTCCCTCAAAACCACAACATATTCCGAGTTTTCCTCGGTGTCTTGCTGCTGATTCATTGGCGATGGGGCACTAGAAGGGTGGGATAGTGCCCAGAGATGGCACTGAGCTTTTCTTTTGTGTGCTTAGCTGGCTGATTCTCACATTGGGAAGGAATTCTTCCCCCTAGGTCAGGTCAAGGATTTTAAGTAGCAAGTAAATGACTAATCGTGTAGTTGATACTATTTGTATTGAGTACATAATTAGTCGATAAGGGGCCGCTCTAGCCCAGCTCCTCCTACATTTAAACTGCAGAGCCCCTGTGGGGGTAGGTCCAGGATATGGCACGAGCCAGGACTGAAGCAGCCCCGGCCGCTGCTTTGTTTTTTAAGTGTAGTAAGAGCTGCAGTCCCGTGCTGCGCCTCTACCTTTTAATGTAGTAAGAGTTGGGTGGCTCTTGCTACATTTAAAAGGCAGTGCCTCTTTGCGTCTGCCTCCCCTCCCTCTGCTCCCCCTCCACACCGTGGAGACAGTGCTGAGGGGAACCAGCTTTTAAGCCAGTTCCCCCCCAGCACCAGCTCCTGCTTCCCCCCACCCTCTTGCTGCCTCTGATTTAGAGGCAGCAAGAGGGAGGGAGAAATGCGAGTCGTCGACTCAAGCCCTAGGCTTATCAGGTAGTTGACTAATCGACTAGTCTTTTACATCCCTAGGTCAGGTAGTTGGCAGTGACCATGAAGATTTTCATCTTCCTTTGCAGCAGGCCGAGAAAGTCACTTGCCAGGACTATCTGGATCTAGCTCCCATAATTTCTTACCATTTCATGGGCCTTGGGAACTAGTGTAACCTCCACTCCTCCTGTTCTGTCTGTGATACAGAATGGGTTAGTCTTGTGTGTGCTGGAATACTTCAATAGATAATGGTTTAGTTGTTGGGGTTAGTGTGTGGGTGATGAGTTGGTAATTTCTTCCAGCCCTATCAAGCGGCCAGAGGCACACACTAAATTTAACTGGTAAGTAATCATGTAATTGAGTCATTGAAGCATTGTTAAACACTCTCTCTCTCTCTCTCTCTCTCTCTTTTTTTTAAAGATTTAGATTTTCTTGTTCCAAAGGCTGGGTACTTCTGTCAGATCTGCTCGCTCTTCTACGCAGATGAAATGTCTATGAAAAATCATTGTAAGACACTGCGTCATCAGCAGAATATGGAGGTAACCGTTTTTGCTTCTTTCCCTTTAAACCATAAGTAACAATGCATGTGAGATACTTTAAAATCTGTTTTGGTCTGTCGACTGCCAGTTACCTCAGGTAGTGGTTTTGCTAAAACAATGTGTGTTCTAGATGTAAACAATAGTTTGTAAACAAGTTGCAGATAGATGCAAATTGATTTTTTAAAATAATTTAACTGTCATGTTTGTGGTCTATAGATCAAATAAAATCACGTTTATAACTTCAAGGGGATACTATTTAAATTAAAGAAATACAATTAACCCCTTAATAACCTTGGCCACTGAGTTAAATGCTGGGGAATCCCTGCCACACCTTCCTGGGTAAAAAGGATATTAATTTTTGTGCTACCTTTTGACAAATCTCCATGTTCATTGACAGACCTAAGAGCCTAGCCTTGCCAAATGTTGATTCATCAAGGCTCCAGACTAATTCAAATGGCTGTATGTGTAACTAAAATACTAATTTGACTATCAGAAAATGTATTTAGGAGTCAGTTACATCATCTCCCCAGTAGTGCAAGTGTGTGCTGTAGGAAAGTTAGAAAAGCATTGGTAAGTGCATTTTACGAGCAGACCTGAAGTTGAGAGACACTAGGTAAAATTAACTGGCAAAGTTGGTGGGGATCTGATCTAATCAATATCAGGCATTGGCTGGCTTCTGGATGTTCCGTATTAAACCATGCATAATATTTAGAACCTGGTGCCTATCCTGCCATGAGAATAAAGTACAGTAAAACTCCATTAGTCCGGCATCCAATGCTCTGGGACTCCTGATGGTCCGGCACCATCAGGAACCCGGAAGTGCTGGGGCAGCCGGACAGGCTTCCCCCATTCAGCTGCTGCTGAAACTGACCAGCAGCTGAATCGGGGACGCCTGGGGCAGAGCAGCTGGAGTGCTGCCGGGTTGGTGCTGCAGGACCAACCTGGCAGCACCCCAGCTGCTCTATTGCAGGCATCCCCGATTCAGCTGCTGCTGAAACTGACCAGCAGCGGCTGAATCAGGGACGCCTGGGGCAGAGCCGGACTATCGTAAGGGGGGGCTATGAGGGGTCTGGGGTGGCATCCCCTCCCACCCCATTCCAGACCCCTCGTAGCCCCCCCCCTTCTGATAGTCCGGCATATTTGATAATCTGGCACCCCCTGGGTCCTAAAAGTGCCGGATTATCGGAAGTTTACTGTATGTACAGTGGTGACTTGTCATTGGCTACAAAATAAGATGTTTTAAAATCTTTTTTTCCCCCGCAGAAATTCATGGCCAAGCAAAAGGATGGAGGAGATGAGGAAGAAAATGAGGGGGAAGAACTTAGTTCAAGGTGATCCGAGGAGGAGAGAATTCTTTAAAAATTGAATTTAGGGTCCAGTAAATTTTGTGTCTTTTGTTTATGATTTAATTTGTAACTTTGTTTCAGAAACAAATTTGATGTTGTATAAATTTAAGTTTGTTAGACAAAAACAGAGAGAAGAAAAAGTGTATGCTGGTTTTGATTTCTATAGCAAATCTGTCTTGAGAGAGATCTCTTAAGTGTTGAAATAAATGTTCTTACTGTATAGTTAATACCATGTGGTTGTGTTTGGTGTAATTTCATGTCTGCTAATTTACTTACATCTCTGTAGAGGTTTTATGGAACCTCTTTCAGACATCCACACTTCGTGCTGCTTTGAAGATCTTAGTGTTTGAAACGTCAAACTTCACATGTATTATGTAGAGATGGGCGAATTGTCCTTCAAGTACAGCACATTCATCAAAATACATTTTTCAAAGGCATTAAAATTATTTATTAATTCAGATATAACTTGATACATAATTTCAGTTGAAAAAACGGTAAAGAAAAATTGTGGAAATGTCAAAATAGTTCATTTTGAGTTGATATCTGAAACAAAATATCTTTGTCTCTCACACACAGAATTTTTTCAGTTGTTTGTTTGAGCAAGAAAAGCCAGAGAATTTCAACAGTGATTGGAAAAAGAAAATCAGTTCATTTTTAAGTGTTCAGTTTGGCCACAGAATGGAAAAATCAGTTGCTCACTGTTTCCTGTGTTCTAATGACCCGATCCCACACTTTTGGAATCAGTGCGGTTTTGTTATTGCGGTCAGTGGCAACAGTATTTGGCCCTAAATTTGCCAGGTATAATGTTTATTCCCCACAGTTAATGCTGAGTTATCTGAGCAAAAAGGTGTTACATTATCTCATGGAAGAAAATAGCAAGGCCTTTGGGTAAAGCAGGCAGAACATTCAGCAGTCTGTCTGGAAGTGTTTGGCTTCGTCTTATACTTACCTCAGGCATTTTTGTTACCTCTTTCCCCCTCAGTCCCCCCAGCATATATCTGACTATCAGAATTCAGCCTTGTTTTCAGTGTGTTCCTTTCACCTAGATTGCTACCTGAAATTTTGTTTTCAGACCCTCTTTAACAGCCATAAATGTTGGATGGATAGCATTGTGGAGAAACCTTGTCCTGCCGGTGAGATGAATATGAGCTCCCACTGGTCAAAACAAAGATTTGGTGGAAGTTGCATTGTATTATTGGTACAGATATGTTTAGTATAATGGCGTCTGCCTAAGAAAGATCCAAGGCCGAGCTGTTAGGGTGATAGAACACCAAGTAGCAGTCTGGCCCACTGGACACTTGCAAATGCATATTCCTTTGGGGAAATGGGGGAGGAGATCCATGTACTCCTATGAAACTCAGGCTCCCTCAAAAGTATGGCTCCAGGGAGAACACCAGATCCTTCACTGTGGGAATGATTCCATTTTACTGAAGGATACATTCTCTGTTGGAAAAGGAAGCCAAATTCTTCCCTAAATTACGTCTGTGCACTGAAATCAGTGGGCATGGCGGAGGGGACACATGTGTAACAGGGCAGAAGTTGGCCAAAAGTTTTCAGAAACAAAGAGCTTGTTTTCAAGCGTTGACAGAAGTGGATATAGCAAACGGTTTACGATAGGTGGAAGTTGAAGCATTTATAAAAATTCTGAATGGCAAATGTTTCCCTCTGCAACTTTTGAACCCAGTTTTCAAAAGCTGCTCCCTGCCATTACAGGGATAAACCATACCAAACTGTTTTCAGTTGAAAATTTTGTTCCGCATCTGTAACTTTTAAGCGGGTGATTTTTTTTTAAAAAGTGAATTGTAGACTTCTGCGAGAGGATCATGCCCTGAAATGAGTTGAGTTTTTTAAAAAGTCCAATATATTAAGAATAGAAAAGAAGCAGGTGCAAAACGTAGGGTTCTTTTTACAAATCCAAGTTACAAAAGATCTCAAAGGAGAGACATCCAAAGGTCCACCTGACTTACGTGGAGAGATGGCTGCCAGCCTCCCTTCTATGCCTTTGGAAACCTCTCCTAGAATTATCGTACGGAGTAAACAAGTTGTGCAGTTTGAAAGCAACTCCGCAAAGTCGCTGTATAAAATCCTGAGCACGATGAGGGATAATGACGTATAAATTTGAAGGACCCACCCTGGCCCAATACAGTAGCTAGACCCCCAGGGGTGACCTGCTTGTACAAATCCATCCATACCATGCAAGCCTCCAACAGTACGCAGGTCTTCCATTGAAATCATTGGGTGTGTTCCTCATGTGCGACTATAAATCACTTAGATGACTCGAGGGCAGTGGCCTTCCTCTCTCAATCTCTGACGTCGTCTCCTGCCCCCACCTGAGGCTGCCACTCTTGAGCTAAAGCCATCCAGAGTTGGAGAACCTGCCCCTTCCCTTGGCGGCTTGCTCCAATAATTGCTCCCTCTCCCCGCTATAAATGGGCGCCTGCTTTTGAACCTGAACAATACATGCGGTCCCGGCTCCCAGGGTCCTACCAACAGACGCAGAGCAGCCAGGGGGGCAGCTGCTCTGAGTCCCACTGACATCTGTGTGGATCCTCTCCTAGGATCCAGGCCTGAGTGGTTCTGTGAACGGTTGTTAAACCCCTTGTTAGGGGCTCTTTCAGAGGGTTGCTGTCCTGGCGTGGAGCCCCTGCCAGCCACTGCGCTGGTACTGACACCCAGAGCCAGCCCCCGTCCAGAGATCCCAGGCGAAACAGACAAGAAACAGAAGCCCTGGGAGGGGGAAGTACGGGGCCTGGATCATACCGGTCAGTGGCAAAGCTGGGTCTAGCCCCACTGCTGCTTCCTCAAGCCGTGGTTCTGGGAGGGAGGGGCACAGACGGGTAAGCGGGCCAAACTGGGGGCAGAGGCAGAGCCCTAGGTATGTGGCCAGCAGCCAGGAGGGGTCCCTCTAAGATCTTCCATCCGTGAGCGGAGTGGGTTTTGTCGTATGCACCCATATTGTGGTCATGGGCACTTGTTTGGCTGGGTGCCACTGTGGCACATGAGAACGGCCACTCTGGGTCAGACTAAAGGTCCACCTAGCCCAGTGTCCTCTCTGCCCACAGTGGCCAATGCCAGGTGCCCCAGAGGGAGAGAACAGAACAGGGAACCATGTAATCCCTCCCCTGTCACCAACTTGCAGACAAACAGGTGAGGGACACCATTCCTATCCATCCTGGCTAATAGCCATTAATGGACCTAACCTCCATGGATTTATCTAGTTCTTTTTTGAACCCTGTAGAAGTCCTGGCCTTCACAGCATCCTCAGGCAAGGAGTTCCACAGGTTGGCTGCGGGCTGTGTGAAGAAAAATGTCCTTTTGTTTGATTTAAACTTGCTGCCTATTAATTTCATTTGCTGACCCCTCTTCTTATGGGACCAAGTCCATCACTTTTCCTTATTCACTTTTTCCACACCTGTCATGATTTTATAGACCTCTCTCCTATCTCCCCTTTTCAAAAACTGAAGAGTCCCAGTCTTTTTAATCTCTCTTCACATGGGGCCTGTTCCAAACCCCTCCTCATTTGTTGCCCTTTTCTGACCCTTTTCCAATGCCAGTACTGTGTATCCTTTCGGAGATGAAGCGACCACATCTGCACGTGGGATTCAAGCTGTGGGCACCCCATGGATTTAGAGAGCGGCACTACAAGATTCTCTGTCTTATTCTCTATCCCTTTTTACTGCTCTCCTAGTGCAGAGCCCCCGTCCTGCTGCCTCACATTGCTGGGACTCCGAGCCCAGCTCCCAAGCAGCGGGTCCTCCCCTTGTGGGGAGGGGAGCCCATGGGGCTGGCTGAGAGTCCCCGCCTGGGGCAAAGGGAAGCCGCTGCCAGCACCCAAGGTTTGCAGGGAGGGCTGGGGGAGAGCGGGGGAGTAACGTGGGACCCTGAGCGGAGGGGGGGGGAAGCTGGCAGGGGGCTCAGAGCCAAAGGGCAGTGAGGGAGGAACGGGGGGATGGGAGGGAGGAACAAGGAGTCAGGGGGCACCAGGAGCAGCCCCGTCTCTGGCCCCAGCCCCAGCCCCAGCCCCACAGACCTGGGAGCAGGGAACTTCGGGCAGCCAAACCCCTTGCTTCAGCCGCAGCAGTGCAGGGAAACCACGTTTCAGCTCCGTGCCTCAGTTTCTCTGTGTCGCACATGGATAACGGGGCCAGGAGCGAAGGTCAGTGATGTGCAGTGGCCACTCCCACAATGGGGATGACACAGGCTCTTGCCGGCCTGCAGGACCCAAGTCCCCAGGGAGCGGTGGGTTCTCCGTCCCCGCAGGCCCCGGCTGCCTGGCGGCTTTTCGGGAAGCTGTTTTAGCCAGATGCAAGGGGCAGGGCTCAGTAGAGGTATAACGGGGGAAATATAACGGCCTGGAGAGATCAGGCTAGAGAACCGCCCCTTCGATCTCAAAATCTGTTCTCGCTCTGCAGCAGGGCATGGACCGGAACGGCAGGGAGGGGCCTCGCAGGGATGGGGAGCCTACAGCCCCCAGGCCAAATGCGGCCCCCGGCTTGCCTGGATCCGGCCCTGGGGCTTGGGTCTCCTCTCTCCCCCTGGCTGTTTGTAGCCATGTAGTTCAGGCCTCGTGCGGTGCGCAGGGTATCAGAGTCACTTTGCTTTCATTGGTTTTATGCCCCTTTCACCCTGTGTCAAACTCTAAGCCAGGGCCCCGTGTGGTGCCCACGGGAGACGGCCCCGGGGAAGGGAGGCAGGGCAAGCTAGCAGACAGAGCGTTGCCTTGGGCCTCAGGGCTCTTGGGTTCAGGGCTCGGCTTTGCTGCTGAACTAGTCATTTGATCCCTTCGTGCCTCAGTTTCCCCAACTGTACAGTAAAGATACTTGGCCAGTGCCGGGTGTTGGTGTCCTCTGAGAGGGTCACGATCAGGCCCCCAGGCAGAAAATTCAGGTTGTGGGGGAGCCGAGGGAAAGAGATTCCCAGCAAGGGAGCATTCCCCCAAAACGCTCTGCTGTGCTGTTGAATGTGGAGACCCCGGAGCCAGCTTGCACGCTCTTGTGCCGAAGGCAGAATGGTTGGAGGCAGGAGCCGGCTTCTCTGCCGTCGTGGTCCCCTTGTGCATCTCCCCTCACTGCTCCATGCCTCAGTTTCCCTCGCTGCGACGTGGTGCCTGTAGCAAGCCCTTCTCCGAGCATCATGCAAGGAGCCAGGTTCTCCCGCTCCTTAAGCAATGTGGGAATCCTCTGCCAGAGGATGAGCGGGTTAGGGAATTGTGGGGAGTCAGGGAGCTGGGGGGGGGGTGATCGTGAGCCATCGGACCACCAGCAGCACCGGTTCAAATCACGGGTCCCGGAATGTCGACAACGGATCTGTTGGGACCCTTCCGATCTGCTGTAGAGCAATAACTTCCAGAAGCCTCAGATGCTAAGTGCAGCATCAGCACTAGGGCTGCCAGGCCCCGGATTCATCCCTGGAAAACCCAGGACAAAGATTAATAGGGAGCAGGTTTAAAACAAACCAGAGGATGTATTTCTGCACGCAGCACACAGCCAACCTGTGGAACTCCTTAGAGCACTAGGCTGGGATGTGGGAGACATGGCTGCTCCGCTACAGATTCCCGGAGTAACCCTGGGCAGGTCACTTAAGCCCAGATTTTTTAAAAGGTATTTAGGTAGTTCCCTTCCTTTAAAAATCTGTCCCTTAATCACTCGGTGCCTCAGTTCTCTTCCTGTGAAATGGGGATAACAGGTCTGAAGGGCTCTGATCCTGAGGCAGTGGGATCCATACATCTCTGACAGAAGTTTGCTTGACAAGGGCTGGGGGGAGATGAGGCAGTGGAGAGAGGTATTATTTCTTCATACATCACATGGCCAACCTGTGGAACTCCTTGCCAGGGGATGTTGTGAAGACCAGGGACTTTAACAGGGTTGAAAAAGGAACTAGATAAATTCATGGAGGCGAGGTCCATCAATGGCTATTAGCCAGGCTGGGTAGGAATGGTGTCCCTGGCCTCTGTTTGTCTGGGAATGGGCGACAGGGGAGGGATCGCGTGAGGATTCCCTGTTCGGTTCCCTCCCTCTGGGGCCCCTGGCATTGGCCGCTGTGGGCAGACAGGACACTGGGCACTGGATGGACCTTCGGTCGGATCCCGTCTGGCTAATCTCATGTTCTTATGCACAGAAACAGGCCCAAGGACCCCAGCAACGTTTCATACACACACGCCGCTTTACACACGGAAATGTGAGCGCACCGGCCACACTCCAATCGATTTCCTGCCATCGCCAGCGGTTTTGTAAGCAAGCGGTGTTGACGCCAGGCGAATCTCGGGGTCCGCAAGACAGAGGCGCCTCCTGTGCGGGGCCCAGGCCTCTGGAAAGGTGCAGCCAAGCATCCTCCAGCCGCACCCAGCAAGCCTGAGGCGCACCCCAAAGCAGCCCCAGACCCTGCCCCAGAGACTTGACTGAATTAACAAGTTTGAGCAGCGCCCCTGACTCAGCCGTGCAAGTGACTGT
Source organism: Pelodiscus sinensis (assembly GCF_049634645.1). Lineage (NCBI taxonomy): Eukaryota > Metazoa > Chordata > Testudines > Trionychidae > Pelodiscus > Pelodiscus sinensis. The sequence goes on along the minus strand of NC_134715.1, from coordinate 133,236,982 downwards.
GCATCTCTTACAGGTCCTGTCCCCTTGCAGCCCGGGCCCCTGCCAGCCCCTTACATAGCTCCCTGCCGGCTCCTGCCACAGCCACACGCCAGGACGCGCCTGCTTCCTTTCCCCTCTGCCCTGAACTCAAAGGGGTCCCTTCCCCTTTAAGAGCTGCCTCTCCGGCTCTCTGACAAGTATAAATGTGCCAGCGGCTCAGGCAGCTGAGGGAGCAGAAAGGAGCCTGGGCTGGCTGCGGGGAGCGACGGGCCGGGAGAGAAGCCGAGGCGCCCGTCCCCGCCGGAGGAATGCTCCGGGTGTTCATCCTCCACGCGGAAAATGTCCAGACCCCGGACACGGACGTCAGCGACGCGTACTGCTCCGTGGTGTTCGAAGGTGAGGCCTGGGCGGCCCCGGGGGGGGGGGGGGGGCATTCTGGGGTCAGTGCCAGTTTGGGAGGAACATGGACCCCCCCCCCCCCCCCGCAGCATCTCAAGCAAAGGGGCAAATTTGAGGGTTGGATGGTAGAATAATGTCACCTCTTCTTTCTGGTCATTCTCTGCCCCGCCCACTTCTAGGCCACCAGGCCCCTGATGGCACAGCAGCCCCTGTGTGAGGGGGAGGGGCATTGCCCCATTGTACAGAAGGGAAATCGAGGCACGGAAAAGCATCTCCCCCACCCCCCTGGAGGCTCACTCTGTGGCCAGGACCTCTGTTGCCCCGGAGGTTAGCAGAGGCCTGGGTGTGTCCGGGAGCAGGTTTCTGGCCACAGAAGATTGGGGGTGCCCGGGGCTTTGATTCCCGGGCGCGGTGGGATACGGTGCGGCGGAGCGTCCGGGGCCCGATCCCGCGAGGCGCAGTACGCAGGTCTGTGGCCTTCCGTGGCATCCAGCCCTCGCCGGGAGCCAGCCTTTGAGCTAACCGTCTATCCTGGGGATTTTTCCAGGCGGCAGACACACGCCTGTAGTCTCCAGATCAAGTTACTTCCACTTTTCTTTTAACCCTTCCGCACGCAGCAGACGGGTCTGCCGTTAGCCTGGCCTTCGCCCGGTGGGGCTCACAGACCTACGCCCCCACAGCTCGTCCCCCTGCGTGTGGGAGGCTCCTCGCCAGGGCGTGTGCAGCCCCCGCTCGCAGCGTCCGACAGCCCTGCCGATGACAGTGCAAGAAAGCAGCTGCCGGGCTATTTATAGCCCTCTCTTGGCTGCTGCGCTGCCCATCTCGGCCCAGGGGACAGTCTCCACGCCTGGGAGCTGAGCCACCGGGGCCGGAGGGGGGGATACGGCCCCTTGCACACGGATCCTGCAGCCACCAGGGTCGGAGGGGGCGTGGGGTATGGGTGGCAGGTGGAGGCCCAGCTGGGGAAGGCGAGCCCTTGCCCCGCCCCTTCTGCACGAGGCTCCACCCCTTCTGCAATCTCCCCCCTGGAGTCAAGCCCAGCCCCCACTACGGGTTACTTCCCCCAGCCCTCTTAGTGTTCCCCATCTCGGCGGGTGGCTCTACCCTTCCCAGGTGGCCAGAGTGCCTGGAGCAGCCTCCAGATCCTTCCTGACCAGCTGGGGAGCTGGGCTGTCCCACTGCGCCGGCCGAGAGCACCTGCAGTTTGGGGAAGGCAACGCCTTCCCTTGTCTATGTTACCCACTTCCCATAATGCCGGGGCCACAGCACCAGAGTCTGAGAACTAGGGGTCACCAAATGAAATGAATAGGCCGCAGGTTTAAAACAAACGAAAGGAAGTTTTTCTTCACTCAGTGCACTGTCAACCTGTGGAACTCCTTGCTGGAGGATGTTGTGACTTTTAACAGGGTTCAAAAAAGAACTAGCTAAACCCTTGAAGGGACAGATCCCTCAATGGCCATTAGCCAGGATGGGCAGGGATGGTGTCCTTAGCTTCTGTTTGTCAGAGGCTGGGAATGGGCGACAGAGGAGGAATCACCTGATGGTTCCCTGTTCTGTTCACTCCCTCGGGGGGCACCTGGCATTGGCCGCTGTGGGCAGACAGGACCCTGGGCTGGATGGACCTTTGGTCTGACCCCGCCTGGCTGCTCTGATGTCGTTGTCAGTTAGTTTCACTCCGAGCGAGTTTGCATCACGACAGCCAAGCGTGCCTGAGGGACATGCCGGCAGGGCTGCAGCGAGAGCCATCAGACAGGCAGTACAGCCAAGTGGTTAAAGCGTGGGGGAGTGGGGACCTCTCTTTGAGCTCTGCGAGTGGCTCACAGTGCGAGTCCACTGGCTCCGTGCCTCAGTTTCCCTTCTGTCAAGTGGGACAGATTTCCCTCACCTCACGGGGGGCTGGGAGACCACGCTAATTTTGCAAAGTGCCACGAGCCCCTCGCAGGGTGCTGGGGGAGGGCCGGTGTAACCCACACACCTGCTGGGGGTGGGGCCCTCTCCTGGGTAGCAGCCCCGAGACCCCTCACAGAGAGAGTGGTCTGCTCCACAGCTCATGCCCTCAGCTCCAGAGGTCCCCAGTTCGGTTCTACCCACAGACACCCGGGTCTGTGGGTGCTGCTGGGGGCGTCTGCTCTCCAGCACTTGGACACAGCCAACGCCCCCCCACCCGTGTGGAGAACCCAGCCTGGTACCGAGCGCACTGCATGCTGGGATAGGAGGCAGGAGTTTGGTGAGCCGTGCAGGCCCTGGGAGAGGGAGACCCAGCGGGAACACGGCGAGAGGGGAGCTGCTTTCTGTGCTGCTGGGTGTAGGGGAAGGGTCTGGCAGCCCCCTGCCCGATGGGGAGCGCATGGGCCACTCCGGTCAATTTCAGGGCAAAACAGTTCCATGTGTGCAGATCTGAAATGCCAGGGTGGCGGCGGCGGGGGGGGTCACCCAGCTGTTGCAGGGGCTTGCAGGATTGCCACCCTCACCTCTGCGCTGGGCTCTGAGGGCAGCGCCTGGGTCCGATCTCCTGGGGGGGCTCCCAGCTGCTACTCTCAGCTGGGCTGGGAGGGACGGGACTGGCTCTTCCCCAGCACGCAGCACATGCTCCCTGCTCCATTTTCCTGGCGTCCTTGATGGCTTGCCAGGCCTGTGGAGCGGTGGCCGGCCAGGAGCCATGTGCCTCCGTCAGGACATTTATTTTAGTCCCCCTGAGAGCGGAGGGGCCTGGGCGGCACCTGGGTCTCCGGGATCCAGTTTCCCACCTTCCTGCCCGCCTCAGGATTCAGCCATGGTTCATGGGGCTCCAGGGTGGAGTGACCGGCTCCCCACGCTCCTCCCAAGCCCTGTCTGCATCCTCCAGCCACCCCAGCTGGGGAGGGGTGCTCGGCACAGCGGTGGCTGCAGGATGCTCAACAGGGGGCGCTCTCTCCTTCGGGGCAGTGCTGAGCACAGCGCCTTGGAATCATGGACTCCTAGCACTGGAAGGGACCGCGCGAGGCCATCGAGTCCAGTCCCCCGCCCCCACGGCAGGACCCAGCACCGTCTAGACCATCCCTGACAGGTGTGTCCAACCTGCTCGTCAATATCTGCAGAGATGGGGATTCCACAACCCCCCTGGGCAATTTATTCCAGTGTTTCACCCCCCTGACAGGCAGGAACTTTTTCCTAATGTCCAACCTAAACCTCCCTTGCTGCAGTTTAAGCCCATTGCTGCTTGTCCTGTCCTCAGAGTCCAAGGAGAACAACTTCCCCCCCTCCTCCTTGTAACACCCGGGGGCTGTGTCTAGACTGGCAAGTTTTTCCACAAAATCATCTGATTTTGCGGAAAAACTTGCCAGCTGTCTACACTGGCCGCTTGAATTTCCGGAAAAGCACTGACGATCGCCTGTAAAATCCTCAGTGCTTTTCCGGAAATACTATGCTGCTCCCATTCGGGCAAAAGTCTTTTTCTGAAAGACTTTTGCACAAAAGGGCCAGTGTAGACACCATAGTACTCTTTTCCGCAAAAAAGCCCCGATCGCAAAAATGGCTTTTTTGTGGAAAACCGCATCTAGATTGGCCATGGACGCTTTTCTGCAAAAAGTGTTTTTGCGGAAAAGCATCCTGCCAATCTAGACGCAATTTCTCCGAAAATGCTTTGAACGGAAAACTTTTCCGTTAAAAGCATTTTCAGAAAATCATGCCAGTCTAGACGTAGCCTTGTAGATAGTTCAAAACTGCTCTCACGTCCCCTCTCAGTCTTCTCTTTTCTAAACGAAACAAGCCCCATTCCTTCAGCCTTCCCTCACAGCTCCTGTTTTCTAGACCTTGAATCATTTTTGCTGCTCTTCTCTGGATCTCCTCCGATTTCTCCACATCTTGCCTGAAAGGTGGGACCCACAGGGGCCGCGGGGCAGCGCTCTGCAGAGCAGCGGTTGGATGAGACTGGAGGGGGCCCGCGTCTCGTGGAGGTGGCAGTGGGTTAGCGACCCTCTGGGACTCAGGAAACCGGGGTTCAAATCCCAATTCTGCTGCAGACTCACGCTGGGTCCGTCGTCTCCGAGTGCCGGGGTAATAGCCCTGCCGTCCTCACCGGGTCGTGGGAGTTAAAACTCTGAGCTGCTCTGATACTGGAGTCCGGGGGCCACGTCAGGACCTTCGCTGCGCAGCGGGGAGGGGCTGATATCCTGGATGAGACAAACAGCAACGCTCCTGGCTGCTTAGAATCCTAGAACCCCAGGGCTGGCAGAGACCTCAGGAGTCATCCAGTCCGGCCCCCGGCCCAAAGCAGGACCAACCCCGACTCAATCAGCCCAGCCAGGGCTTGGTCCAGCTGGGACTTAAACACCTCTAGGGATGGAGATTCCATCCGCTCCCTAGGGAACCCAGCCCAGCGCTTCCCACCCGCCTGGGGAAATCGTTTTTCCTAATATCCAACCTGGACCTCTCCCACCTCAACTTGAGCCCATTGCTCCTCATTCTGCCATCTGCCCCCACTGAGAACAGCCTCTCTCCAGCTTCTTTGGACCCCCCCCTTCAGGGAGTTGCAGGCTGCTCTCAAATCCCCCCTCACTCCAATCAGAGCTGGCCCAAGCTACGGGCTGACCAGGCGATAGCCCAGGGCGCCTGATTGTAAGGGGCGCCGCACGGTGCCGCCAGGCCGGGCGGGCGTGGGGGCCTCGCAAACGCCACGCCCCCGGGGCCCGGGGCACTAGAATGGCTCGGGCCGGCTCTGTCTCCAATGTGTCCACATCCTTTGCAGCCGCTTTTGCGCAACATCTTGCCAATGCAGACAGCGTAGCCACCTTTATTGGCCCTGTGCAGACTGGCTTCCTGCCTTTGCAATTTCCCCGGTTTCAGGCTTTGGTAAGAATGACCCTGAACGGTTCAGCGCCCGCCTTGCCCGTAAGTCGTTGGGGGAGTATCAATAATTGCTCCTCCCCGAACACAGCTGCCATGCCATGGATTTCACAGCGGTTCCTCGGGGCCGTCAGAAACAGTTACACAAATTCTGCCGGCTTCACCCCTTTGCCACCCAGCAAAGACCAAAAAGCAAAACCGAACCCACAGCCAGCCTGTGCGCTCTTCACCTAACGGCCAGTGGAGGAAGGTTTTGGGATCCCAGAAAAGCCAAAATAAACTTTGGATGCGGAATCGACCCAGAGCTCCCTCGATTACAAACAAACACCCTGCAATGTTTCAAACTCAAATGCTCTTGACTAGCAAAGGCCTTGCAGGCACATAGCTTACCTGGAGACAGCATCGCTCAGTTTCGGCTTCTATTTGGTATTTACATGGACTTCCTCTTGATTGAATTTGCCTGCGGTTAAGTGGCAGGTGAATCAATGGTTTTCTCCAGTGTGTGGACTCTGCTTGCCTGATAGAATTAAAAGGGAACTTTTTCAAGACACTTTTAATCATTTAAAGAATCATTTTATGACCGGCTGTCGCTTTGCTTTGCCGTAGCGTCCCCATATTAAAAGTGACTTGCAAAGCAAACAAAAGCAGGTTTGTGCTTCCCGTCCATTCTTCCCTTTTTCGCTCGTTTACGGAGAGAGATGAAAGGTGTGTCGCTGCCTGGTGTATTTTTTATTTAGTAGGGCCAGGAAACTCCCGTCCGGGCTGCCTTCTTGGAGGAGCATGGGTATGTCTACACTGCGCACTTATTTTGAAACTAGCGGGAGTTCCCTGGCATTGCTTGGGAAACGGGAGGAACAAAATGTAGAAAACCAGACGTCCGTTATCTTTTTTTGAATGGTAGAAAAGTTGCACTGATTTCTATAGGGATTAAAATGTAGGTCCCCGGGGGGGGGGGTGTGACCCCGGCTGGAGGGGAGGTTACACGTGGGAGGGGCGCCCCAGCTCGCGCATGGGGCTGCAGATGCATTGTACGCGTGGGGGTCAGGGCACTGCGTGACAGCACAGGGGAGCAGGGGAAAGAGGGTCGCTTATGTAACCTCGCAGGTAGGAGAAGGTGAGTCCCAGATGGCGCTGGGGGCTGCAGGTGGCGGGCACGGGACGTAGGGTGGGCAGGGTGGCCCCCGCAGTGCAGCATGGCGGGTTACTCTTTGATTTTTACAGCTTGAGCTCGGGCCCGATTGGGTCCAAAAGTCCCTTAAAACCTTCCCCTGGAGGAAATGTTCTCCCATGCCAAGTTAGGTTGCGGTAGCTCTTCTAGTGTCCAAGTTATTGGCGCACAAACATACAAACATTCTCCTTTCTATACTAGATAAGCTATTCTGCAGTAGTTATTCCCAAATAGCTTATTTCAAAATGAGTCCGAGGCAGGCTTCCCTAATGTTGCTTAGATTGAGCGGTGTGGAGAGGGTGAATAAAGAAAAGTTATTCATTAGTTCCCATAATATAAGGACTAGAGCACATCAAATGAAATTATGGGTAGGAGGTTTAAAACTAATAAGGGGAAGTTCTTCACACAGCGCATAGTTAACCTGTGGAACTCCTTGCCAGAGGAGGCTGTGAAGGCTAGGACTATAACAAAGTTTAAAGAGAAGCTAGATAAATTCATGGAGGTTAGGTCCATAAAAGGCTATTAGCCAGGGGATAGAAATGGTGTCCTTGGCCTCTGTTTGTCAGAGGCTGGAGAGGGATGGCAGGAGACAAATCGCTTGATCATTGTCTTCGGTCCACCCCCTCTGGGGCACATGGCGCTGGCCACTGTCGGCAGACAGAATACTGGGCTAGATGGACCTTTGGTCTGACCCAGTCCGGCCGTTCTTATGTTAATGGCCCTGGAGAAGGGCTATTTTGAAGAGCAGCAGTGGAGTGTCTGCACAGCCGCTATTCCGAAATAACTATTTTGGAAGAAAACACCAAATGGTCTGGAAGCTCTTCATAGACTAACAAAACATGAAAGTGCTACCAGACCATTTATTGTTTTTTTCTGTAACAGACTCGCTTCGTTGTAAGTCCAGGTTTTTCGGAACGTAGCTTGGACTTACAGCGAGGGTGGCCTGTATTCTTAAAATTAAGTGCAGGTTTATAGTTTATTTAAAAACCTTTCAATTGAAAACTAACTTTGAAATTGACAACTTACGCTAGGCCCGAAACATATTGCACATCCTTGACATTATGTAATGAACTACAAAACTGCCATGGACTAGAACACATTGGCGGCCAAGTTGCAAAGCAAGACAGAACGTTGAACTGGGAGAATTCACTGGCAAAGGGCCGGGAACCAGAGGCTGCTAAAAGGCCTAAACTAGTTTTCCACAGCTCAGACTGACGCTCTCTAAACTGGGATCTCTGCTCCAGTAAGAGCTGTGATCCGGAAGGACTACGGATGTGCCGGACCAGAGAGTTCCACGGGAGGGCTGGTGGCTGGGCAGCATGGCATGAGGCAGCAGGGTCGGAAGGGCAGTGGCGGGGGGAGGAGGGGCAGAAATTATTTCCTCTGGTCCGGTAAAAACCCTCATCTGGAACAGTCAGGTCTCAAAGGTGCCAGACCCAGGACAGCCGACCTGTAGCAGTGTCTTCTGCAGGTGGAGCGATAACGGGTTTCTTTCCATTTCCATGTGTTCAGCCCAGTGACCACACGCAGGGCCACATGAGCGAGGAAGCGCGGCCTTATGGTTAAGGCTCGAGACCCATGAGTTTAATTCCCGGCTCAAAGAGTCCATAACACTGGCCAGGGCACTAAATCTCTTTCTGCCTCCGGCTGCCCAATACGCAGCTTGCAGACAATATCGATTTGTGTGATGAGGGCCCCGGTGCGCTCGGTGCTGTACAAACGCAGAACATAACAACCGTCCTGGCCTGGAGAACTCACGCTTCCAGCACTAATCCATCCCTACCCCACCGGAGGATGAAAGAATTAACACTGGAGAGGAGTTCTGAATCCACCCGGATGGGGGAGCCATAACTAACCGTCCAGGCCAGGGGTGCCCAAACTTTTTTCAAAGAGGGCCAGATTTGATGAAGTGAACAAGCGTGAGGGCCGACCATTTTGCCTGACATTCTTTGAACCATTAAAATTAAATGCAAATTAACTATTTTATGCAAAGTTTATTGCAAACGGCATACTTTTCATTTCGTCACATGGATGACAAATCTAAACAGGTGTTAAATCACTCTGCCTTTCATATCTGAAGGCCAGATGAAAAAAAAAATCCAGGAAGCTGAATTATATGTCAGGAACATTGTAAAGTACACTACATATTATTGGTAATAAAGGTTGTCTGTCAACTTTAAGTTCAAAAAATATGAACAGGAACATAACACCAAGTATACATGTTGTGTCCAAATATATTTATAACTGATTTAGACCAACTGACTAACTGAGATTTTACAATGTATTCATCTCAATACATATGGATTCGTTGGGGGCCATAAAAGATAGATATTGCCAAATTACCTGGGGGGCCGTATTAAACCAGAACACGGGCCGCGATTGGCCCGCGGGCCGGACTTTGGACATGCCTGCTCTAGGCAGATGAGTCCACACGCACTGCATGGGGTGGAGGGAATTGCGCTCGAGCCGTCGTTCCCAACCTTTGCAAGCATACGGACCCCTTTTCAATCTATTAAAATTTCACGCACACCCCCTTCCTGGGGGGAGAAAAAAAGCAAAGGAAGGAAAGAGAAAGAAAAGAAAAGGAAGGGTACACTTTCCGTAGGCCTCCTGCGGTACCAGCATAAACCACCAGGGGTCTGCAGCCCACCGGTTGGGAACCACGGCGCGGAGGAATCAATGTTGTATTGTCTCCGAGTATTCGCCCACCCTGGCGCTGTGCATTAGCAATGTGAGCCTTGTCTTTCCCACCCCATTCACTCTCCCTTGCTAACAATAATTCAGGCATCTGTGTGTGCTGCCTATCGGGAGGGTGAAACTCTGGAATAAATTGCGAGGGGGGATTGTGGAATCTCCAGCCGTGGAAACGCAAAGAAGGCAGTCACGGAGCACGTTAGAGACCAATACGACGGTTTATTAGGTGATGAGCTTGCGTGGGGCAGACCCGCTTCCTCAGATCCTATTCTGACAGTGAACTGGCATGATCACTGTGCAACCGAGGGATACAATGAAAAAAGTCAACACATTACAAACTAAGGGATCAGCGACATAGACCAGAAGTTGGGGGCCAGGGGACAAGGAAGGCAGAAATTTGCTAATTGCAAAAGTCAATTAAGTGGCTAATCTGGAGTTACTAGAGTATCAAAAGTTGGGGAGGCTGTCTTTGTAATGTGTAAGGTACTTATCATCTATATGAAGGCCCATTCTCAATCGGTGGAATTTTAGCATAAATACAAGTTCTGAGGTCTCCCTCATCTATCCCTCTGGTGGATAATGGTCATGCCAATTCGTTTTCGGAATAGGATCTGAGGAAGCGGGGCTGCCCCACAGGAGCTCATCACCTAATAAACCATCTTGTTAGTCTTTAAAGTGCTACATGGCCCCTTCTTTTGTTTTACCAAGATCAGACCAACAGGGCTACCTCTGAGTCACTGTCCATCCCTGGAGATATTTCACAGCAGGTTGATAGACACCTGTCAGGGGTGATCTAGGGTGCCTGGTCCTGGCATGGGGCAGGGGACTGGATTGATGTCCAGTTCTAGGGTCCTCCCTTCCAGTTCTAGGATTCTGTGATTTCAGCAGCGACCTCTGGGGCTAGATTGTCAACCCTAACCCTCACCCTAACCCTAACCCTCACCCTAACCCTCACCCTAACCCTAACCCTCCCCCTCCTCCTCCCCCTCACCCTAACCCTCACCCTCCCCCTCCCCCTCCTCCTCCCCCTTGCTCGTCTCCTTGAAGCAACAAGCAACCCCGTGGTGGGGACCGGGGAGCCAAGCGGCCCTGGGAGCCCCTGTCACCCCAAATCCACGGCCAGTCGCTGGGCAGATTCCTCCGCGCTGCGTCCCGCTAGCTCCTCCAGGCCACCCCGAATGGGGGGTGCAGCCCCCGGGGGATCGGGGACGCTGTGTCGGTGAAGGACCGGCCGGCCCGGTTGCTGGTCAGCGTGGCGCGTCGGGAGCCGCTGGCCGGGGGCAGGTGCCGCCCCACCCCGCTGCCCGGCCCCGCCCCGCCCCGCGCCGAGGCGCAGCCCCGCTGCCCGAGCGCAGGAGCCGGCTGCGCTGCGCGGGGCGGCCGAGCCATGTTGCGCTGCGCGCTGCAGCGCGCCGCCCGCCTGCCCAGCCTGGAGAAGCGGGACCGGCAGTGCGACCCGGTGGCCAGCCTGAGCTTCCGAGGTGAGGGGCGCCGGGGGGACCCCCTCCCCCATTTACGCGGGAGGGGCCCGGGGGGGGGCCCCCCAGCCCAGCTATTGGTCTCCAGGCGTGGGGCGGGCTCCTGCTGCCCCCTCTCTTGCCATGGGGCTCCGGCCAGATCCCAGCCTCCGGGTGGGGGCTGGTCCCAGGGACACCAGGTTCAATCCGGGGGGGCCCTGGCTGAGTCCGCAGATGGGTTCCGGGTCCACCCCATCTCTGTCTAGGGGACCGCGGCTTCCCCTCCCCTGCCCCGCACCCCCAGTGAAAGCCAGACGGAGCCCCGTGTCCTGGGGTTCCCCCTTAGCCCCCCAGGCTCTAATGTTTGGAAGTAGGTTTATCTGTGCGCTGCGGCCAGGCTGCTCCCCTCAGGCGTGGGTCTGGCCCCTGCGCTGCTCCCATCCTGTGGCAGTGAGCCCGGGGCAAACCCATTATGGGAATAATGCCCCCAGCACCCAGCTCCATTGTGCCGGGTCCTGAGTCGACAAGGCCTGATAAGACTTAGCTCTTAGCACCAGGCGCTGCATCCTTACATCCGTGTTCCAGATGAGGAAACTGAGGCACAGGCCGGTTAAAGTGACTTGCCCAAGGTCACCTGGCCGGCGGGTGGAAGAGTCGGGAGTAGAACCCTCCTCGTCTCGCCCCTAGTTCTTTATCCACTAGGTCCCACTGGCCTAGGGACAGACTCTGGAGGGCGACCCCCGGGGCGGTAGGGGTCGGAGACACACAAGGCGGTGACGAGCTAACGTGGTTTCACTAGTGGTGGGTTTTCTTGCACGTGAGCAGTGGTTCTTTTCTGGCTGGGAGAGGGGGTCACAATTCCTGAAGCTGGCCCCACTGAATGGTTGCTAGCAGGTGGTGGTGGGGGGGGGGACTTTACTGAAAACCCATCTCCCTTCCCACGCAAATCCAGTGTGGTGCTACCTCTGGGCTGGTGGTGCTGTCAGGCTGGGCGGGGAGTGGACCCCTGTGGGAGGCAGAGTCATCTCATAGAAAAAGACCAAGGCACGGCCAGGTCCCGGGTGCTGCGTATCAGCCTCGCTTCATCCAAATCGGCCCAGGGCTGGTGATTTCTACCAGCTCCGGGGCTGACCCGGGCACTTCCTAATTAGGTAGCAGAGCATCTGGCACTGCGGCTGCTTTCCAGGCTGGTTCCTCTCTGGCTCATCCCTGGACGCGGTGCTAGAAATGGAGAGACAGAGCTAGGATCCCGGATTGGTAGGAAAAGGCACCAATGGATTTTTGCAAGCCGTGATACTGGTACGTGCCGCCTGAGGCCATGTCCACACTCAGGGGTTCTTTCGAAAAAAGTACCCTTTTTTCGAAAGAACTTCCCCTGCATCCAGACTCAAGCCGCGTTCTTTCGAAATTATTTCGAAAGAACGCGGCTTTTCTTTCGATGGCGGTAAACCTCGTTTCACGAGGAAGAACGCCTTCCTTCGAAAGTTCCTCTTTCGAAGGAAGGCGTTCTTCAATGTAAAGAGGCCGTCTTCGAAAGAGAGCATCCAGACTCGCTGGGTGCTCTCTTTCGAAAAAGCGGATTTCCTCTATCGAAAGATCCGCCTGCTGTCTAGACGCGATCTTTCGAAAGAGGCTCTTTCGAAAGATGCTTTCGAAAGAAGCCTGCAGTCTAGACACAGCCTGACTGGGCAGAGGTAGCTACGTCCTTGTTCCCATTGCGTGGAGGTGTCCTTAGTTTGGAAAGAGATTAAAAAGCGGCCGTGTTTGCTTGTATTTGTTCTGAACAGACACTGATGAATGCTCCTTTGGGGCATGGGGAGCTAACAAGTCCCCACTCTAGTCTGCACAGCCAGAGCTGTGGGCAGGATCGGATGCCCAATTTGGTTTAAAAGAGGCAGGATTTTTAAAAAGCAACTTCTGATTATTTATCTGCCCTGGCTCTCTCGCCTCTCTCTCTGTGCTTCCACCATTGCAAGGGTTGGGTCAGTTTCAGTTTGCTTTTAGTCAGTTTCCCTTTGAGACTCTGTTGCACCTACCTAGAATCTGAGAATTGTAGGGCTGGAAGAGACCTCAGGAGGCATCGTGTCCAGCCCCCGGCCCAAAGCAGGACCAACCCAACTCAATCATCCCAGCCAGGGCTTGGTCCAGCCGGGACTTAAACACCTTTAGGGGTGGAGACTCCACCCCCGCCCTCGGGAACCCATCCCAGCGCTTCCCCACCCTTCCCATTTGTAAATTTTTCACACTCCATCTTCAAACCATGGAGGTGCTTTGCCCCAGTGGGAGGCTGTCCCAGAGCCTCTCTCTCCTGATGGTTAGACACAGTCTTCTAATCTCCAGCCTAAATTTACTCCTGGCCACTTATTCTTGTGCCAACGTAGCACTCTGACTTCAGCCGCTCTTCTTCCTCCCTGAGGTGTTGGCAGAATGATCCGATTCCTTCCGAGCTGGCATTTTTCCAGGCGAACCAAGCCAAGCTCTTAGACTCCGCTCAGAGAGCAGGGCTTTTCCATCCCCCAAGGATCTTAGTAGCCCTTCTCTGCCGCTCTCCTGCACCATGTTATGGCTTTGGTGCAAGACCACGTGTCTCTGAAAAATAAGCCATTGTTCAATGAAGTGTGAGTGAATTTTTTGTGTGCGGGACTCTTTGAGTGAGAGTCGTGGGCCTGAGCTATGATGAAAATCTATGGATCTCAAAGGACGTTACAAATGTGGGGAAACATTTGACCGAAAGGGAAACTGAGGCACGGGGCAGTTAAATGGCTTGACCAACACCAAGCGGCACATCAGTGGCAGAGTAAAGGATTGTGGCTGGAAGTCCTGCCTTACCAGCACCAGGCTTGGTGTGCTATGTCATAGGTGCCCGTATGTCCTTCCCGGGGCTGAGTTCTCCCTGCTCACGCAGGGGGGTGAAGTCTTGGCACTAACTAGCCATGTGCGCCCCAGAGGAGATGGGTTGGGTGTTGGAGGGGTGAGTGAAATAGCTGCAGCTCCCGTGTCTCTGATAAAGCAACATCTGAGTGGCAGCATGTCTTTGTGTCGTGGATTTAGTCTCGCTGGATCCCGACCCTCTGTGGCCTTTAAAGAAACCTCCTGGCAGATGCTGAAATCTGGCTTGTTCCACGTGAGTTCCACACAATTGCCTCTTCAGCAGCACAAAGTAATTGTGTTCCCCTCCTGTCCTAAACTGTTGCACGGTGTTCCTGTACGCTGTTAAGCAGCTGCAGTGTCCCACTCCAGAGGTGGCTGCATTTCAGTCCTGGACTTGTCCTTATTGACAAAAGCCTGCGCAGCTCTGTTCAGGCCTGCCCCTCTGCCCCCCCCCTCCCCCCCCCCCGTGGCATGCAGAGCTGTTGGGCAGAGTGCCGTCCGGAAGAGGCGTGGGATTATCGGTTCAGTTCCTGGAATGTTACTTTCGGATGAAATAAAGCAGTGAGGGGGGTCTCCAAGGAGGGGAGAACACCTAGGGAATTGCTTTGGAAGGGGCTGAGGCAGGAAAAGAGACGATCCTGCGGATCACAGAAAAAGGCGTCTCTGTTGGTGCCTAAGGTCCATCCCTCCGAGCTTGTTTCATGGAAGCCCGAGGCAGGAGTTCCTTCAGGCTTCTGCTGGTGTGATTTAAACGAGGCACTTGGCTCAGCAGATGGGCACAGATTCTAGAGTAGCTGCCTTTATCAAGACAATGCACCTTGGGGGGGAAGGTGGCCTTGAGGTTAAGGCCTAGGACCGGGAGCAGCTGGGCTCTTTGCTTCCCGGAAGACTCAAGTACTTGGTTTGAGCCTTTAGAAAAGAGGAGACGGGGGGATATGACAGAGGTCTATACAATCATGAGTGGTGTGGAGAGGGCCGATAAAGAAAAGTTATTTATTAGTTCCCATAATAGAAGAACTAGAGGACACCAAATGAAATTAATGGGGAGCAGGTTTAAAACTAATAAAAGAAAGTCCTTCTTCACACAGCGTGTAGTCAACCTGTGGAACTCCTTGCCAGAGGAGGCTGTGAAGGCTAGGACTATAATAGAGTTTAAAGAGAAGCTAGATAATTTCATGGAGGTTAGGTCCATAAAAGGCTATTAGCCAGGGGATAAAATGGTGTCCCTGGCCTCTGTTTGTCAGAGGCTGGAGAGAGATGGCAGGAGACAAATCGCTTGATCATTGTCTTCGGTCCACCCCCTCCAGGGCACCTGGTGCTGGCCACTGTCGGCAGACAGGCTACCGGGCTAGATGGACCTTTGGCTGACCCAGTACGGCCGTTCTTATGTTCTTATGAGCGAGTCAGGGCCTCTATCCGTGCCTCGGTTTCCCCATTTGTCAAATGAGGCAATAGCTCTGTCTTTCCTCTCGGCAGGGCACTCAGAATTCACCAGTACTGTGCTGTGAGGTCTGTGGGGATGGGGGCCACTGGAAGAGGTGAAATACTATTATCAGCTTCTTTAAACAGACCCTGGGCTGGAGATGTAAGAGGGATGGAAGCAAAAGAAAACCAGGCGGGAGCTGCCCACAAACTATCTAGTTAAATACCGAGGAACTGGGGGCCCAGGAGGCTGATGAATCATGGATGCCCAGGGATGCCATAGGCATGTGGCACCAAGAAAAAAAGCCGAGAGACCCCCAAAAGCATCCCCACCCCGGTCTAGACGTGCTTGGCCCTGCTGGGAGGGCAGGGGACTGGACTCGGTGGTCTCTCGAGGTCCCTCTTGGTTCTAGCATCCTGTGATTCTGTGTTTGGTGCAGGGCTTGCTCATCAGCATTCCCTCTCATTTTTTTCCCACCCATGTGTGGAATAAATTTTGTCATGTGCACTGAAGCATGTGTGGATGTGCACCACTAGGAGAAATGCAGGCTGCTGGCTGTGGGCATGCTGCAGATCAGCTGAGTGGCATTTGACTCTCTCCTGGGAGGCCGCCTAAGAGCGCTGCTTACAGGGAACACTGATGTAGCGGCTCTGCGGGGAGACACGCTTGCTACTTCAGCTTGACTGCCAGAGGCTTGTGTTCGAGACCTGCTGCTGATATGGGGGTGTGTGGGGAGGCTGGCCACAGCCTGAGTGAAACCAATGGGCCTTACTACAGCCCTTCATGCAGGGTAAATGGGGGAACCAATCTGCCTTTCATCGTGCTGACTTGGGTCTAGGGACGTGAAGGGGTCCCTGGTTAATCGGTTACCCGGTAAGCATCGCCCTTACCAGGTGATGCTGCCGGGTACCAGTTAACCGGTGCCAGGGAGCAGCCCGTGACCTGCCACATGCGGAGGGTTGCCGCAGCTCAGACAGGGAGCCGGCAGCGACCCCAGCCCCAGCCGAACAGGGACCATGGTGAGGGGAGAGCCATGCCAATGAACAGAGGTTTCACTTTCTGGTTCGTCTCCCAAGGCTCAGAGCTGCCGTGTTTGCATTGGCAAACGCTGTGCGAAACGCCTCGCTTGCGGCTGGTTCTCGCAGAACTAGCTGGGCCTGAACTCTCGGACACGGTTGCTCGTGTCAAATCACAGCCTCCTGCAGGCCCAGCGTCAGGAGGCGCCAACCCTGAGCTTTGAAAAGATTGGGCATGAAATAAAAAAAAGAGTTGGGACCAGAACTGCGCCGGAGGGGTGTGCACATGCTACGCCCCCGGTAAGAACATTGCTTTAGGGACGTCAGCGTCTCCCGGGGAGAAACGACCACCTGGCTGAAACGGTCCCCTTTGGGAGAATGGAAACCAAACGTGGTCGTTTGGAGAGGCCAGTCGGAAGGGATCCTGGTGGTGTTTGGGAACGTCACATGGTTTTGGTCTGAAAATGCAAGGCAGGGCGGGCGCCCTTGGTTGAACGCTGCGTGGGGTGTTTGAGGGAGGTGAAATGTTCCCATGTTTTGACTTTCTGTTCTGATGGGCGACGGAGCCTCATTTCGAGAGGTCAAATTTCATGTCCTCCCTAGATCTGTACTAATTAGTACTCAATACAGTGACACTCTGACAAGCGTCTTTTCAGTGTGCCTTCTGCAGCTCGTCGCAAGATGCAATATTGAAACACTGTGATTTAATTCTTATCCGACCGGATGCTTTTACTGTGCTTTTAACCAGCTTATTAACCAGTTGTAGTCAGCCACTTTGTCTGTCTGTCCGTCACTCACTCACTCACTCACTCACTCACTCACACACACACACACACACACACACACACACACACACACACACACACACCCTCTCTCCCCCTGCCCCCCACCCTTCTTCTAAATATTATGTGAATACTCTGGCCAGTGATTTGTGAATTATACACAACCACACACACACACACCTCTCTCTCCCCCCGCCCCCCACCCTTCTTCTAAATATTATGTGAATACTCTGGCCAGTGATTTGTGAATTGTACACAACCACACACACACACACACACACACACACACACACACACACACACACACACACACACACACACACACACCTCTCCCTCTAAATATTATGTGAATACTCTGGCCAGTGACTTGTGAATTACACACAATGAGACCCTAACAAACGCCCTGTCTCAATGGAGAGTCCCAAAGGGACTGGTTTAGATAAAACAGTAAAACAAGTTTCTGGGCTATACTTTGGCCGATTTTACGTGGCTGCCAGCAACGAAGCGTACAAGTCAGATTTGGTTACAAAGAAATACTAAAATAAAAAGGAACCAAATATCTAGCGCAGCGAGCTACATGAATTCAAAGCAAAGGTTTGTCTCCCTACTTACTTTTCCAGTCTTACTGGCTGAAATCCTGTTCAGCCAGGACCCCCTCCCCAGGCCACTGTTCCTTCAGGCCACTTTCTAACAATCCACAGGAGTTGCTAACCTTCCCTGGCTGCAGACAACCTGCCCGAGGTCAGGGATCTAGCAAATGCTGCAGTGAGCACGGTCTCTGTGACCATGTACATTTCATTTACACCCCTCCTCCTGCCAGAGAATGGCCACTCAAGATGTGATGATGACCCTGGTGATCTTGCTGATACCTGGCTGTGTCGTTAATTACCAAGGAGCTGGTTTGTGCCTGCTTCTCTAAGTGTGGGGTGTGCCTTGAACAGTGTTTCTCCAGTTTGACTCTCAAAACTTGACAGTGACACTGCTGCCCTGTCTGTTTTACCGGGACAATAATGTTCAGCAAATTATGAGTTTTCAACTGATGCCTCAGAAGGGATACCTAGTACAAAATATATCGTAGTCTTGTAAAAAGGGTGAACATAATGGGACAGACTGTCACGTGGGCAGATCCCTGACCTCGGGCAGGTTGTCTGCAGCCAGGGAAGGTTAGCAACTCCGGTGGATTGTTAGAAAGTGGACTCTGCTGTTCTTGCATTGGAAGCTCCTAGGGACAGAGACTCTGTTTGGTGCCTGGTGCGACTGGGCCTTAGCACTGCTGAGCTACGAATCAGACATGGAATGAGCCAGATCCACCATTTTCCCCTGCAGCGGATGGGACAAAACACAGCAGGGGTTGGTAAATGGGGAAGGGGGCTGGCTGATCACATCGGCCAGATACTCACAAGCGCATCGGCTCCTTGAGTACCTCTGAGGATCCGGGTTGTTCTGTTTCCTTGCAGCGCTGAGTCGTTCTGTCCTGCGTGGTGCTGCCAGACGGCGGCCATGGTCTTGTCTATTGGCTCCCTAGCCTACTCCCGGGACTAGGGGGCTGCTTGAGAACCCTTCTGCTTCCAGAATTGCCCCTGGCCTCTCCCCCCTCGGCTTCACGCCATCCTCCAGCTCAGGCCCTTCTGCCAATCCCTCCGGGAATGTCCTCCCCCCGCCCTGGGTCTCGCCTGAATACGGGGCCGAACCCCACAGCCCTGCTGGCAGGAGCCGGGATGTTAGACAGGGAGGTCTCTGGGGCTGGAGGTGCAGCCTCCTTTTCATAGACTCCTAGACCCCCGGGAAGAGACCTCAGGAGTCATCAAGTCCGGCCTCCTGCCCGAGGCAGGACCAACCCAACTCAATCAACCCAGCTGGGGCTTTGCCATGTTAGGACTTAAAAACCGCTAGGAATGGAAACTCCATCCCCTTCCTCGGGAACCCAGCCCAGCGCTTCCCCACCCGCCTCGGGAAAACGATTTCCTGAATATCCAACCCAGACCTCCCCCACTGCAAGTTGAGCCCATTGCTCCTTGTTCTGCATCTGCCCTCACTGAGAACAGCCTCTCTCCAGCCTCTTTGGAACCCCCCTTCAGGGAGTTGCAGGCTGCTCTCAAATCCCCCCTCACTCTTCTCTTCTGCAGACTGAACAAACCCAAATCCCTCAGCCTCTCCTCGTAGGTCATGTGCTCCAGCCCCCGAATCATTCTGGTTGCCTCCGCTGGACCCTCTCCAATGTGTCCACATCCTTTTTGTAGTGGGGGCCAGAACTGGACACAATACTCCAGATGCGGCCTCACCAAAGCCAAATAAAGGGGAATAATGACATCTCTGGATCTGCTGGCAATGCTCCTCCTGATGCACCTAATATGCCATTCGCCTTCTTGGCTACAAGGGCGCCTGTTGATTCATCTCCAGCTTCTCATCCACTGGAATCCCCAGGTCCTTTGCTGCCCAACTGCTGCTTAGCCAGTCGGTCCCCAGCCTGTAACAGTACTTGGGATTCTTCCATCTCCCGGACAGGACTCTGCACTTGTCCTTGCTGAACCTCATCAGATTTCTTTTGACCCAACCCTCCAATCCTTTGCCAAAGGCTCTTCATGGGCCAGTCAAACTGGGAACGAAATATCTGGTTGCCTGTTAAGCTGTCTGGGCTCTGGGCTTGGGGAGACGGGGGAAGCGTCTGATCTGAGACTTTTCTAACCCTTCTGTTTTGCTCCTCTGTTAGGTGTGAAGAAGAGAACCAAAGTGATCAAGAACAACGTGAATCCCGTGTGGAATGAGGCAAGTAACTCCCTCCTCCCCCCGGATCTGCTCCCCTTCCTTGCCAGCATCCCTGGTCGGAGGAGGCAAAGTTTATTCCATTTCGTGGGTCCAAATTCGACCCCATGCGGGGAATGAGCAGAACTCTTCGTCTCTCTTTCCGAGCACCCAAGCCCACCGTGGGGCAGTTACACCCAGGGCTACGTTAACCCTTTGTGGTCCACTGCTGGGTTCTGCTCCTGGCATCTTGATCCACCCAAAGGCCTTGGTGTGTTTCCTCCCACAGGCCTGAGTTTCACCCAGCCGCTATCTGAATGGGATGCAAAACACCTGAGAGCTGTGATCTTAACATACTCCCTCTTTGCGGGGGGTGAATGTGGGAAGAATTGGCTGACAAGTTTGGGGTGTAACAATTTCCTGTGAAAATGTGGCTCAATCCAAATGGATACGTTTGTCAATTTCGATCAACTTTTTGACCAGAGACAGTCAAATGTAAAAAAGTTTTGGTGGGATTAAAAAAAAAAAAAGCAAAAAAGCTTTGATAGGATAAAAACACTTTATTTTGAAAGTTTCAGAGGTGTAGCCATGTTCGTGTGCAATAGAAAAAAAAGTGAGGGGTTTTTTTTTTTACTTTATTTTGACTTTCTCATTTTTGGACGTTGTTTAGGTTACATATTTTAATAATATTCTCCAGAATGTAGTTAATGTTTCAAAAGTTCTGAAGGGAACCAATGGCTTTTGAACAGAAACTTTGGATGTGCTAGGTCCCGATTTGCAGCGAAAACCAATGTTGAAATGTCAGACTTTCCTGGAGGGTGGAAATTGCAGGTTTTGTCTGGCTCCAGCCGTGGGCCAGCAGCTGGCTCTGCTGGCTCTGTAATGTGGCCACGAGATTTTATTGGTTTTCTTCTCGCTCTAGGGCTTTGAGTGGGATCTGAAAGGAATTCCCTTAGACCAGAATGCCGAGCTCAACGTGGTGGTCAAAGACCATGAGACTATGGGAAGAAACAGGTAAGACATGGCCCTCAAGTCACTTCTGTGGTTTCTTGCCTGTTTAAGCTGCTGATTTTTTCCTCTTAAAATAAGGAATAAGGGATCTTTCGGAAAAGGCTTTATTTTCCGAAAAATCCCCCTCTAGACTGGTGCTTTTTTCCGGCAAAGCTCCAAGCCGGAAAAAAAGCGGCAGCCATGTTTATGCAAATGAAGCGGGGGGGATTTAAATCCCCGCTTCATTTGCAATTGTGATGTGTCTAATTTGCATCCCTTTTATGGAAAAGGGGTGCAGTCTAGACACAGCCAGGGTGAGAATCACAACCATAGGTTAACCTCCTGCGCTACCAAGCCACCGCTCTCTAGCCGAGTCCTTCTGTAAGAGTCTGCCGTGGAGGCCACGAGTCAATATTCGTGAGGGCTTTTTGAGGACAGTTGGGCTCAGTCTGGCTGTTCAGCCAGTTTCTTTCTCTCTGGGGGGGGTCTGTTCCTTTGCTGACGTAGGTCATACCTGAGAGCCAGGTTCTTCAGATGCATGCCTGCGTCAAATGCTGCTTAAACATGCATCTGGGCCCCCAGAGATAACAGCCTACTACTGCTGCCAGCTAGCGAAGTTGCTGCTTTAGTGGAAATGGCAGGAGGTCTAGGTTGTGATGCAGAAGGTCAGAGGTTTGAGATTGGGAAGGGCTGGTGGTGTTTACTGCCGGGGTGGGGCCTATTGGGTCGAGCGCAAGAAGAGGAAGCTACAGGAAATGGAGTTCTGTTCTTGGCTCTGCTCTCCTGGGCCCGTGGGGATGGCCCCTCCCTGCCTCAGTTTCCCCTTCTGTCAAATGGGGATGAGGATGGCGCTTTCCTGCATGTAGTGCTTTGGGGCCTGCTGAGACGTGCTGGAGAAGGTGTGATTGTCGTAGACACACACACACACACACACACACACACACACCCCACCCCGCTCCTCTGGGAGCAGAGGCCGGGCAGGGCAGCATCTGGCGCTTTGGGTCTTTTCAGTGGAAACTCCAAGAGCTGGTTTGCGGCGGAGCTGGGCCGGCCATGAGGGAGGTCCCGGAGTCGGGAAGCCAGGAGAGAAGCCGGGTTGTTTTCCCAGCTGAGGACCGGGGAAGGGGGTTGATTTTCCAAGCTGCGGGCTGGCGGGAGCGGCTGGGGGCTGACGTGGCCCCGTGGGCGAGCTGCTGGCCTGCGCCGGTGAGCGCCCACGAAGGGGCATGTGGGACGTGGGACTTGTGCGGGATGTCTGATGCCAAGGAGGGGAAAGGCTGGTGGGGGGAATGGCAGGTTTCTCTAGGGCTGAGGGTGTAAAGGGTCCATTGTGCCTCTATAGAAGGGGTAGGGAACTTACAGCCCGGGGGGCTGCATCCGGCCTCCAGTTGGAAAAAAGCGGCGGACATTTTTATTTACGATCTCAAAAATTACCATGCCCCTTCCGGAAAAGGGGCCAATGTAGACGAGCCCCTCTAGGGACGGAGATTCCACCCCCTCCCTAGGGAACCCAGCCCAGCGCTTCCCCACCCGCCTCGGGAAATCGTTTGTCCTAATATCCAACCTAGACCTCCCCCACTGTAACTTGAGCCCATTGCTCCTTGTTCTGCATCCGTCACTACTGAGAACAGCCTCTCGCCAGCCTCTTTGGAACCCCCCTTCAGGGAGTTGCAGGCTGCTCTCAAATCCCCCCTCACTCTTCTCTTCTGCAGACTGAACAAACCCAAATCCCTCAGCCTCTCCTCGTAGGTCATGTGCTCCAGCCCCCTAATAATTTTGGTTGCCCTCCGCTGGCCCCTCTCCAATGCGTCCACATCCTTTCTGTAGTGGGGGGCCCAGAACTGGACACAATACTCCAGATGTGGCCTCCCCAGAGCCGAATAAAGGGGAATAATCACTTCTCTGGATCTGCTGGCAATGCTCCTCCTAATGCCCCCTAATATGCCATTCGCCTTCTTGGCTACAAGGGCGCCCTGTGTTGCACGAGGTGTAAAGATTAAGTCCTCCCCGAGTGACTCGGCTGAGTCTATTTCCCTTCCTGCTGTGCCGGAGCGGGGAAGGGAGTTGGTCCTAATATAAACGTTCCCTGCGACTTCCTTCCCCCCACCGACGCCTGGCACACGGCCTTCGCGCCGCGCCTCTGGGCTGTCCGGGGCTCTTGACGGCGTGGTGGAAATCGCTTTGGATCTGGAACCGCCCTGCTCCTGGTTGGCGTGTGGGGAGGCTCTGCCAGGCTGCCAGCACACTAGGGGTTAACGCTGCCCTCGCGCAGATCGGGGCGCGTGGCTACCTACGGATCAGCTGGGCAGGGAGGCCGGAGCAGTGGGGCCCTCGTGTGCTGGCCCCGGAGGGACTGCTCCTGGTCTCCGCAGGGCGGAAGCAGCCGCTAGACGCCGGCTTTCCTGTTGTTCGTGGCTTCTGGCGATCGTGGCACGCTGGCCAGGCGGCTTCCTCCTGTGGCTGATCCCTAGAGAGAGCGCAGGCTGCTCGCTGGGCTGCTGGAGGACGCCTTGGACTGGACCCGGCTTTGTCCGTGTCCGCGCGGGCCTGGCCCTCGTACCGCCGCATGGGGAGAGGACGCATGTGTGACGTAGTGGGGGTACCTGGCTGGTTTCTATGCTGCTGGCTCTGGGGTAACCCCCACTGGCTGCCGTGGGTACCACGACCCAGCAGCACAGGATGAATCACTATGCAAACCAGTGGCCAGACACCCCCCATGGAGAGGAACAAAGGAAGGTGGATGCTGCCCTGGCTGGGGGGCAGGGCTGGAAGAGGGGGGGTTAGTTGCTGTCTGAGAGCATGGAGGAGACAGCTTAGGGAGAGGGGCTGGAGTTTAGGGGCCCAGTCTCCCCCATCTCAAGGGGGCCTGAGGCATCCTAGCCCAGCTCTGTGACCAGATTCCATCTGTGCTGTGCTGTATCCTGGAGAGGCAATAAACTTCCTCTATTCCACCGGCTGGTGCAGTCTGTTTGGGCCATTTCGGGGTGCAGGAGACGGGGGACCCCCATCGCGCCGTCACAGCATGTTGCACAGATTTCTGTGGGAATTGACCCATTTGACTCCCTCGCCATGCGATGTCTGCGAGCTAACTCTGTACCCTCTCTGGGTGCTTAACCCCCCAGGAAGGCCCGGCTGCAGGGCAGGAGCAGATATCCCTGCTGTCCTGGGGCCAGGCTCTGCTCGGCACATGGAAGACGCTGGCAAAGGAGGCCCTGTGGCTGCCAGCTGGTAATTCTTCCCTAGCTTGGGCAGCAAAGGTCAGCGTGACGGGGGGTGGAGTGGATCCAAGGCTGGACCATTCAGATTCTCTCCCATGTGGGCGGTGGGTGAAGGCCCAGCTGGGGAAGGCAAGCCTCAGCCCCGCCCCTTCTGCCTGAGGCCCCGCCCCTGCCGCCAAGCCCCGCCCACCCCAGCCTGATCCTTCCTGGCCATGTGTCGGGCTGGGGCTGCCTGTGAGAAGCCAGGCTGCCACGCCGTGGCCTCAGTGGGGCATGTAGGCAGGTTTGGGAGGCCTGTGCCTTCCCTTGCTTCCATTCCTGACCGTCCGTGCTCTTACATGGGCCCGGCTGACGTTCTGCGGGGACTCTGCCGTTCTCCAGGGCTGGCGAGCTTAGCTCAGCTCCGCCGTCCCTGTGGTTTGCAGGTCGGTTTTAGGACTCGGCGTCTGGCCGTCGTACAGGTTCCCTGCCATGGCATTAAGGGGGGCAGAGGGCTGTTTAAGGAAAAGCCTTGTGTCTGCATTGCTGGACGATGCACCCCGCTTTACGAAGGGGTTAGGGTGAGAACCAACAGGAAGGTTATTCCGCATCCGCCGCATTTTCTCCCACTTTCCTCTGGAGCAGCTGGGGCCGGCGGCTGGCAGAGACAGGACGTTAGGCTAGATGGACTTTGGGTTTGATCCAGCCGGCCCGTTCCCATGCTCCTATAAATGGAACCTCCTAAGAATAGAAGGGACGATCCGGCCAAAAAGAACCCCCCAGCGCTTTGCACGGCGGAGAAAAACGTCAAAGGGAAGCGAGGGGCGAAAATCCATCGTTTGGGTTGAGCGCGGGCACCGATTTCCTGGCCTGCGTTGACCCACACGAACAAGCCCCTCGCTTAAAATCACAGTGATTCACGACGGCTTCTGGCCTTGTGCTCCGGCAGGCGAATAATAGCCGGCTTCTCGGCACTTGCCCTGCGAACGCGTCAGCAAAGCAGCGTCCGATCCAACCTCCAGCCCCCGACAAACGGTTTATTTTCTGAGCGGTCTGCTGGACCGAGGCCAACACTTCGCACGCTTCCCTCAGCTGCGGCGCTGCTGGAATATTGGATCCAGCCCAGTAACAAAGCCGCGTGGGCCTGGGCTTCGAGTGCAGCGGAGGAGTAAGTCTCTGAAGGATTGTGGTCGGGGTTGCCAGCAGATTCCCTTCCCCGCCAGCAGTCGGAGGGACAAGGAGCAAAGACAGGCCCCACGGCGAGATCCGAGTTAACTGCTTCAGGACGTAGCCGAGGGAGGTTTAGGGCAGCGGTTTCAAACTTTTTTTTTTTTTTTCTCGTGACCCAGTTGAAGAAAACAGTGGATGCCGCGACCCAGCGTCATGGGACTGGAGTGTGGGTTCCGGGGTGAGGGTTTTGGGGTGCAGGAGGGGGCTCTGGTTTTGTGGGGGCAGGGCTGGGGTGGGAGGGGCTGACCTTGAGTGGCTCCCGGTCAGGGGTGCAGTGGGGGGGCTGAAGGCAGCTTCCTGCCTCTCCCAGCACCGTAGACCCTGCTGCGCCCCGGCAGCAGGTTCCCAGCCGGTGGGAGTGCGGGGCTAGTGCTTGGGGCAGGAGCAATTCCGGAGCCCTGTGTGTTCCCCCCCAAACTTAGGGGCCGGGCCTGCTGCCAGCTGCTTCTGGGGTGCGGCGCAGTCTGCGATGCCAGGCCAGGCAGGGAGCTGCCTTAGCCCACCTGCTACTCACCCGATCCCCTTGCAGCACCGAGCCCAGTCCCCGACATTCCCCCCCCCCCCCGTGCTGGGGGGCGACCCCTCGTTTGCAAACCGCTGCTCTCGGGGGTCTGAAGGGAAACACCTTGCCAGAGCCCCATCTCGCATGCCAGTGCAAGACAGGCAGCGTTACTGGCCTGTCTTTTTCGGTGTGGGGGGAGAGGCAGGCAGGTCCTTGGTCATTTCAGGCGTGCTGGGTGAAATCCAGCATCTGTCTGGTCAATTTCACGTTAGCATCTGTGTCAGTTTCATCTGGCGGTTCCCTCACCCTGGCAGGGTGTCAGGGAGTGTGGGGGAGTCCCCGGGCCCTGCACCCCCATCTACAGCCAGACGTGACTCTCAGCCGGCAGGGAGAACAGAGGGGTTATCTAGTGACAGGGACACAGGGTAGCACAGACTGGTCAGCACAGGCACCAGAAGCAGACAGTACAATCCATTTTGGGGAGCCCAGAACCAGGGCCCCCTCCCTGCCTCCTAAGCCAGCCAAGACTCTCCGCCACCCTTCCACCACCACACACATACTCAGCAGGTCGCCCCACTTCTCCTTTGTCCTTTAAAGTGCTGCATAGTTCTGTCTTTTGTTACGGCTACATCTCTATCGCTATTTAACAGCGTCTGTTATTTCGAAATAGCGCCATAATGCGAATATGCAAATGCAGCATGGGATATTTAAACCCTGGCTTCATTTGCAATTTCGAATGTCTTCATTTGCATTCCTCCCCACCTTGGAGCCGTCCTGATGGAAAGAGACAAACCCGCCTTCCGGCAGGACTGAATGGGCAGGACTTTAATCTGGCTCTATGGAGCCCCCGACCAGAAGGTGGGGAAGACGATGCTTGGAGATAGGAATGCCTGGATGCTGACAGCCCGGCCGGTGTGAATTTTGTGCTGCTGTCTGGCTGCAGGGCACCATAATCCATGGGCTCGGCTGGAATCTGGACGGGGAGGTTTCTTCTGGGCCCTGCAGGGGATGTTTTGAAACAGCTGGGTTAGCGACACGGTAAATCTTGCCCTGGAATTTCCAGGCTAGAGCCTGCAGCTTTTCTCACTGGAAAAAGTGGACTCCTCCGTTCCCTGCCCCTCTCCAACCTCTGCTCAAATGGTTTGTTGCAAGGGAAGGTGAACTATAGAAATACTTACTTTTTTACAAAAGGGGGCTCCAATGTTCCCTCTGATATTTTCCGTCCTCGTGTGGAATAAATTTTTATGTGCACGGAGGCATGTGCACCACCCGTAGAAACAATAACCGAGCAGTGGGTGCTTTGCTAATCAGTGGGGCAGCGCTGGAATCTCTCCTGGGATTCTGATAGCTAGGAAGTTTTTCCTACTGTCCAACCTAAACCTCCCTTGCTGCAGTTTAAGCCCCTTGCGTCTTGTCCTGTCCTCAGAGGCCAAGGAGAACAATTTTCTCCCTCCTCCTTGTAACACCCTTCTAGGTACTTGAAAGCAGCTCTCATGTTCCCTCTGTCTTCTCTTTTCCAAACTAAACAAGCCCAATTCCTTCAGCCTTCCTTCATAGGTCATATTCTCTAGATCTTTAATCATTCTTGTTGCTTTTCTCTGGACCCTCTCCAATTTCTCCACATCTTTCTTGAAACGCGGTGCCCAGAACTGGACACAAGACTCCAACGGAGGCCTAATCAGCACAGAGCAGAGCGGAAGAATGACTCCTCGGGTCTTGCTCACAACACTCCTGTTTACGCTAGGAGATGGGCCGCGTGAGAAGCTAAATGGGGAAGGGCGTGTCTCTGGAGGGAATTGGCTGCAGGCTCTAATCCAGCTCTTCTCTGAGACCAAAACCTGTTACAAAGGGCTCCAGGGCTTTTCCTGCTTCCTACATGCAGTGTCCCTAGTGCGGGGTGGAACTCAGCAGGTTCGATTCCTATTGCTCATTCTCATTTTTTCCCATCGCTATGTGGAATAAATTTTATGTGCACTGAGATGTGCACCACTGACAGAAACACATGCACCTGGCTCTCTCCTGGGGGGGCTGCCCATGCAGTCAGGGCGCAGGGAACACAGGTTCTGCCTCATCCCAAACATTTGAAAAACCCTTCCCAATCTTGCTGTCTGTTCCAATCTGTTTTCCATGCAAATCCATGAACCGGCTGAAACGGTGTCCCAGTGAACCAGCTAGATGCAGATCCGGGCTCTGATTGTGGGAAGCAGGAAAGGGAAAAGAGGTGGTTCTCTTTCAAGCTCCACCCACAAAACAGGCTCCTCCCACCTGAGATGCCACCCGCAGTGGAGCATGCAAATGTTCCGAATGCCAGCACGTATCTGTCCGCCGAGCCCCCTGTTGGTGGGGTGCGGACCTGGCCTCTCATGCAAAGTTGCCCCAGGGTCCTACCTGGGCTTGGTTCCTCCTTGATCGGGGCTGGGGAGGAGCGGTGGTTCTTGCCAAAGCCCCTCCGCTCAACTTACCAAAACGAGCCATCAGCTGATCTTTGCAATCAGAGCCTCCCTCTCCTTTCTAAGACCTCGTTGACAGGAAAAAATATAGAGCAGCCCTCCTCGTGGAGACCCGGTGCCTCCTGGCAAACCGGCGCTTTTGGCACCATAGACTGTAGTGACCCCTGAAGGAAATAAGCGAGACCAGCGAAAGGCCAAGAGAACTGCACCCAAACTGCGGCTTTTGCTGTTCTAGAAACATCGGGAGGGTGTCTCTAGCCTCTGCTTGTCAGAGGCTGGGTTGGGTGACGGGAAGGATCCCTGGATGATTCCCTGTCCTGTTCACTCCCACTGGGATCCCTGTAACAGGCAGCCTGGGCTCTGCTTTTCGGTGTAATATTTGCCTGGGGTTGTGGAGAAGTAAAGTCCCATGCACACTAGGGACAGAATCATAGAACCCTAGAACTGGAAGGGACCTCGCAAGGTCACCAAGTCCAGTTCCCTGCCCTCATGACAGGACCCAGCACCATCTAGATTGTCCCTGACTGGTGTCTGTCCAACCTGCTCTTCAATATCTAAGAACATAAGAACGGCCGGACTGGGTCAGACCAAAGGTCCATCTAGCCCAGTATCCTGTCTGCCCACAGTGGCCAGCACCAGGTGCCCCAGAGAGGGTGGACTGAAGACAGTGATCAAGCGATTTGTCTCCTGCCATCCCTCTCCAGCCTCTGACAAACAGAGGCCAGGGACACCATTCCTACCCCCTGGCTAATAGCCTTTTATGGACCTAACCTCCATGAATTTATCTAGCTTCTCTTTAAACTCTGTTCTAGTCCTAGCCTTCACAGCCTCCTCTGGCAAGGAGTTCCACAGGTTGACTACACGCTGTGTGAAGAAGAACTTTCGCGTATTAGTTTTAAACCTGCTACCCATTAATTTCATTTGGTGTCCTCTAGTCCATTATGGGAACTAATGAAGAACTTTTCTTTATTCACCCTCTCCACACCACTCATGATTTTATAGACCTCTATCATATCCCCCCTCAGCCTCCTCTTCTCTAAACTGAAATGTCCCAGTCACTTTAGCCTCTCCTCATATGGGACCCGTTCCAAACCCCTAATCATTTTAGTTGCCCTTTTCTGAACCCTTTCCAAGAACAAAATATCTTTTTTGAGGTGAGGAGACCACATCTGTACACAGTATTCAAGATGTGGGCGTACCATAGTTTTATACAGGGGCAGTAAGATATTCTGGGTCTTATTTTCTATCCCTTTCTTAATAATTCCTAACATCCTATTTGCCTTTTTGACCGCCGCTGCACACTGCGTGGAAGTTTTCAGAGAACTGTCCACGATAACTCCAAGATCCCTTTCCTGATTTGTTGTAGCCAAATTAGCCCCCATCATACTGTATGTATAATTGGGGTTATTTTTTCCAATGTGCATTACTTTACACTTTAAACTTCATTTGCCATTTTGTTGCCTAATCACTCAGTTTGGTGAGATCTTTTTGAAGTTCTTCACAGTCTGCTTCTGTCTTGATTATCTTAAACAGTTTAGTATCATCCACAAATTTTACCACCTCACTGCTTACCCCTTTCTCCAGATCATTTATGAATAAGTTGAATAGGATCGGTCCCAGGACTGACCCTTGGGGGACACCACTAGTTACCCCTCTCCACTCTGAAAATTTACCATTTATTCCTACCCTTTGTTTCCTGTCTTTTAACCAATTTTCAATCCATGAAAGGACCTTCCCTCTTATCCCATGACCGTGTAATTTACACAAGAGCCTTTGGTGAGGGACTGTCAAAATCTAAGTATAGTATATCTACTGGATTCCTCCTTGTCCATATGTTTGCTAACCCCTTCAAAGAACTCTAATTCATTAGTAAGACATGATTTCCCTTTACAGAAATTATGTTGACTTTTGCCCAACAAATTATGTTCTTCTACGTGCCTAACAATTTTATTCTTGACTGTTGTTTCGACTAATTTGCCTGGTACTGACGTTAGACTTACCGGTCTGTAATTGCCGGGATCACCTCTAGAGCCCTTTTTAAATATTGGTGTCACGCTAGCTATCTTCCAGTCAGTAGGTACGGAAGCCGATTTAAGGGATCGATTACAAACCACAGTTAACAGTTCTGCAATTTCCCATTTGAGTTCTTTTAGAACCCTTGGATGAATGCCATCCGGTCCCGGGGATTTGTTTACGTTACGTTTTTTATTTGTTCCGAAACCTCCTCTAATGACACTTCAATCTGGGACAGTTCCTCAGATTCATCCCCCACAAAGGACTGTGCAGGTTTGGGAATCTCCCCAACATCCTTAGCTGTGAAGACTGATGCAAAGAAATCATTTAGCTTCTCCACAATGGTTTTATCATCCTTGATTGCTCCTTTTGTATCTCGATTGTCTAGGGGACCCACTGGTTTTTTAGCGGCTTCCTGCTTCTAATGTACTTAAAAAACATTTTGCTATTGTTTTTTGAGTTTTTGGCCAGCTGTTCCTCAAAATCTTTTTTTTCTTTTCTCCAGTAATGGAGATTTCACAACCTCCCTAGGCAATTTATTCCAGTGTTTAACCATCCCGAGAGGCAGGAAGTTTTTTCTTACTGTCCAACCTCAACCTCCCTTGCTGCAGTTTAAGCCCATTGCTGTTTGTCCTGTCCTCAGAGGCCAAGGAGAACAATTTTTCTCCCTCCTCCCTGTGACACCCTTTTAGATTCTTGAAAACCGCTCTCATGTCCCCTGTCTTCTCTTTTCCAAACTAAACAAACTCAGTTTTTTCAGTCTTCCCTCATAGCTCATGTTCTCTAGACCTTGAATCATTGTGGTTGGTCTTCTCTGGACCTTCTCCGGTTTCTCCACATCTTTCCTGAAACGTGATGCCCAGAACTGGTCACAAGCCCTAATCCGCGCAGAGCAGAGCGGGAGAATGACTTCTCATGTCTTGCTCACAACACTCCCAGAATGATATTTGCTTTGCTTTTGCAATCATGTCATACTGTTAGCTCATGTTTAGCTTGTGGTCCACTCTGACCCCTAGATCCTTTTCTGCAGGACTCTTTCCCGGACAGCCACTTCCCGTTCTGGGTGTGTACAATTGGTTAATAAGGTTACACATAATGTTCACTTGTGAAAGTGTGTGGGGGGCGCACCAGCTGCCCGTGGCAGATGGCCAGCTGCTCCTGTCTCCACTGGTTCACTGGTTAACTGTTCCCATCTGATAGCTTTCTCTGATAGGATAACGAGCCTTGTGGATAAGGGAGAAGCGGTGGATGTCATATACCTAGACTTTAGTAAGGCATTTGATACGGTCTCGCATGATATTCTTATTGATAAACTAGGCAAATATAACTTAGATAGGGCCACGATAAGGTGGGTGCATAATTGGCTGGATAACCGTAGTCAGAGAGTTGTTGTTAACGGTGCTAAATCCTGCTGGAAAGGGATAACAAGTGGAGTTCCTCAAGGGTCTGTTTTGGGACCCGTACTGTTCAATATCTTCATCAATGATGTAGATATTGGGATAGAGAGTACGCTTATTAAGTTTGCAGATGATACCAAACTGGGTGGGGTTGCGACTTCTTTGGAGGATAGGGACATAATTCAAAATGACCTTAGCAAGTTAGAGAAATGGTCAGAGGTAAACAGGATGAGGTTTAATAAAGAGAAATGCAGAGTGCTCCACTTAGGAAGGAACAATCAGTTCCATACATACAAGATGGGAAGCGACTGTCTAGGAAGGAGCATGGCGGAAAGGGATCTAGGGGTCATAGTGGACCACAAGTTGAATATGAGTCAACAGTGTGATGCTGTTGCAAAAAAAGCAAATATGATTCTAGGTTGTATCAACAGGTGTGTTGTAAGCAAAACTCGTGAAGTCATTCTGCCGCTCTACTCTGCACTAGTTAGGCCTCAGCTGGAGTACTGTGTCCAGTTCTGGGTGCCACATTTCAAGAAAGATGTGGAGAAATTGGAAAGGGTACAGAGAAGAGCAACAAGAATGATTAAAGGTTTAGAGAACATGACCTATGAAGCCAGGCTTCATGAACTGGGCTTGTTTAGTTTGGAAAAAAGAAGATTAAGGGGGGACATGAGAGCGGTTTTCAAATATCTAAAAGGGTGTCACAAGGAGGAAGGAGAAAATTTGTTCCTCTTGGTTTCTGAGGACAGGACAAGGAGTAATGGGCTTAAAGTGCAGCAGGGGATGTTTAGATTGGACATTAGGAAAAAATTCCTAACTGTCAGGGTGGTCAAATATTGGAATAAATTGCCAAGGGAGGTGGTGGAATCTCCCTCTCTGGAGATATTTAAGAACTGGTTGGATAGACATCTGTCAGGGATGGTGTAGACGGAGCTTGGTCCTGCCTTGAGGGTGGGGGGCTGGACTCGATGACCTCTCGAGGTCCCTTCCAGTCCTATGATTCTATGCCGAGTGCACAGGTCTCACCCGCAGGGTCCCTACCGCTTTGGAACTGGTGCTTGGGGAATGGGTGGTTTTTTACCTTTTACTTTGTCCTGCACCTAAAATCACTAGCTGATCTTTGTGGATTTTGTCTCTGCGTGGCTTGGACACGGCCCGAGCTCTGTTGCCTCTCGGTCTCTTCATACAGCAGGCGCTGGACTCTGTTGCCCCTGGAGTGAATCCACGTGAACTCCGTTCAGGGCACGGCTCTAGCTTTCCAGGGCGGTAGCCTCCGCTGGAAGGCGAGCTTGTGTCTCCGCTTGCAGGCGGTTGGTTTTATACGTCCCTCGCTGGGCCCGATTTCAGCTGCGGGGCCCTGTGCTCTTGCTGCAGCTCAGCTGGGCCGTGGGAGGCCCGCCTGTCGCAGGTGCTCAGTGATGTAAATCAGGCAGGGCAAGTAGTGGGTAGCTCATGCAAATTCCTTCTCGCCGTTGCTCCGTGGCTGCAGCACACGCCGGGAGAGATCTGTCCCGGGCCAGGAACGGCAGTGATCGGTAGGAGAGGAGTCAGGGTAGTAAGGGAGCCCGCATCCAGCTCTGCTGGACCATCTCCCGAGTGTGGAGTGACGACAGCTGGGGATTGCCCTGAGAGACAGGGAGGGAGGGTTGATTTTTTTTTTGCCCTCTGGTTGCTTTGCAGGAACGCTGGGGAAGGGTCCTAGGATGAAGTCTGATCTGGGCTCTGGCAGCCTGGGCACACACTCCCCTGAGACAGTGTTTTAAATTCCCTGTGTGGCCGAGAAACGATTGAAACCCACTTCTCTTGGGAAACCAGCCGGTGAGAACACGGACCACGGGCCATGAGCGCTCGCCCCACCAGGCGTCTCCTGGTGCGTTACAGACATAACGAACCACCCCTCTGCGAGGTGAGTTGTCCTCAGATTCCTCACCGATGGGGAAACCGACCGTGACCCCCACGGCTGCCCGGGAGCTCAGGTCCTGGACTGGAGCTTCATGTTCAGGCCTTGTACTTTAGGGCCGACACTGCGACACTGTTGCAAAAAAGCCAACGGGACTCTGGGAGGCATTCACAGGAGTGTTGTGAGCAGGACACGAGACGTCATTCTTCTGCTCTGCTCTGCGCTGATTCGGCCTCCGTTGGAGTCTTGTGTCCAGTTCTGGGCACCGCATTTCAGGAAGGACGTGGAGAAACTGGAGAAGGTCCAGAGAAGAGCAACAGAAATGATTCAAGGTCTAGAGAACATGAGCTATGAAAGAATTGGGCTTGTTTAGTTTGGAAAGGAGAAGACTGAGAGGGGACATTATTGCTGTTTTCAAGCATCTAAAAGGGTGTCACAAGGAGGAGAGAGGAAAAATTGTTCCCCTTGACCTCTGAGGACAGGACAAGAAGCAATGGGCTTAAACTGCAGCAAGGGAGGTTTAGGTTGGACATTAGGCAAAACTTCCTGCCTGTCAGGGGGGTTAAACACTGGAGTCAATTGCCTAGGGAGGTTGTGGAATCTCCATCCCTGGGGATATTGAAGAGCAGGTTGGACAGACACCTGTCAGGGATGATCTAGATGGTACTTGGTCCTGCCGTGAGGGCGGGGGACTGGACTTGGTGACCTCGCGAGGTCCCTTCCAGTCGTAGTGTTCTCTGATGCTGCGATTTAACAGCTGCTCTGCTCTCCCTCCCCGTTATTACATCCTCAAAGCCTGACAGGTTCCCAGGCCAGAAGGGACCCTGGGATCACCTCCTCTGTCCTGCTGCGCCGCGCGGCAAGGCAGGCGAGCCCGTTATTAAAAGTGTGTTTCCCACATGGGTCCCTAGAGCCTGCGATCCCCTGGCCCCGGAACGAGGGACGTAAAACTGGGACCGTTGAAAGGGTTAATCGGGAAGCATCAGCTCCTTAGCGTCTGTCCAGGTTACACACCCGCTCCCCGCGCTGCGGGCTGTGCCGCTTAAAATGTATCCTGCGGAGTCTGCCGTGCCACCGGCTCCCCGGGAGGAGGCCCGACAGCTGGTGCGCACCGGGAGATGGCTTAGAAGCCAGCTGTGCTGCAGGCTGTGCCGTAGAAAGTTGTAGAGAACCTTTCGGAAAGAGGGCGCTGTCTGTGGCACGGCGCCCCCTGGGGCCCACTTGTCTCCCTGCGGCGCGGCGCCCCCTAGGGCCCACCTGGGTCTCTGCGGCGCGGCGCCCCCTAGGGCCCACCTGGGTCTCTGCGGCGCGGCGCCCCCTGGGGCCCACCTGTCTCCCTGCGGCACGGCGCCCCCTGGGGCCCACCTGGCTCTCTGCGGCACGGCGCCCCCTGGGGCCCACCTGGCTCTCTGCGGCACGGTGCCCCCCTGGGACCCACCTGGCTCTCTGCGGCACGGTGCCCCCCTGGGACCCACCTGTCTCCCTGCGGCACGGTGCCCCCCTGGGACCCACCTGTCTCCCTGCGGCACGGCGCCCCCTGGGGCCCACCTGGGTCTCTGCGGCACGGCGCCCCCTGGGGCCCACCTGTCTCCCTGCGGCGCGGCGCCCCCTGGGGCCCACCTGGGTCTCTGCGGCACGGTGCCCCCCTGGGACCCACCTGTCTCCCTGCGGCACGGCGCCCCCTGGGGCCCACCTGGGTCTCTGCGGCACGGTGCCCCCCTGGGACCCACCTGTCTCCCTGCGGCATGGCGCCCCCTGGGGCCCACCTGGGTCTCTGCGGCACGGCGCCCCCCTGGGGCCCACCTGGCTCTCTGCGGCGCGGCGCCCCCTGGGGCCCACCTGTCTCCCTGCAGCGCGGCGCCCCCTGGGGCCCACCTGGCTCCCTGCGGCGCGGCGCCCCCTGGGGCCCACCTGGCTCCCTGCGGCACAGCGCCCCCTGGGGCCCGCCTGGCTCCCTGCGGCGCGGCGCCCCCTGGGGCCCACCTGTCTCTATGCGGCATGGCGCCCCCTGGGGCCCACCTGTCTCCCTGCGGCACGGCGCCCCCTGGGGCCCACCTGGCTCCCTGTGGCGTGGCGCCCCCTGGGGCCCACCTGTCTCTATGCGGCATGGCGCCCCCTGGGGCCCACCTGTCTCCCTGCGGCACGGCGCCCCCTGGGGCCCACCTGTCTCCCTGCGGCGCGGCGCCCCCTGGGGCCCACCTGTCTCCCTGCAGCACGGCGCCCCCTGGGGCCCGCCTGGCTCCCTGCGGCACGGCCCCCCCTGGGGCCCACCTGGCTCCCTGCGGCACGGCGCCCCCTGGGGCCCACCTGGCTCCCTGTGGCGTGGCGCCCCCTGGGGCCCACCTGTCTCTATGCGGCATGGCGCCCCCTGGGGCCCACCTGTCTCCCTGCGGCACGGCGCCCCCTGGGGCCCACCTGTCTCCCTGCGGCGCGGCGCCCCCTGGGGCCCACCTGTCTCCCTGCAGCACGGCGCCCCCTGGGGCCCGCCTGGCTCCCTGCGGCACGGCCCCCCCTGGGGCCCACCTGGCTCCCTGCGGCACGGCGCCCCCTGGGGCCCACCTGGCTCTCTGCGGCATGGCGCCCCCTGGGGCCCACCTGGGTCTCTGCGGCACGGCGCCCCCTGGGGCCCACCTGGGTCTCTGCGGCACGGCGCCCCCTGGGGCCCACCTGGGTCTCTGCGGCGCGGCGCCCCCTGGGGCCCACCTGGCTCCCTGCGGCGCGGCGCCCCCTGGGGCCCACCTGGCTCTCTGCGGCGCGGCGCCCCCTGGGGCCCACCTGGCTCTCTGCGGCGCGGTGCCCCCTGGGGCCCACCTGGCTCCCTGCGGCGCGGCGCCCCCTGGGGCCCACCTGGGTCTCTGCGGCGCGGCGCCCCCTGGGGCCCACCTGTCTCCCTGCGGCACGGTGCCCCCCTGGGACCCACCTGGCTCTCTGCGGCACGGTGCCCCCCTGGAACCCACCTGTCTCCCTGCGGCACGGCGCCCCCTGGAACCCACCTGGCTCTCTGCGGCACGGCGCCCCCTGGGGCCCACCTGTCTCCCTGCGGCACGGCGCCCCCTGGGGCCCACCTGGCTCTCTGCGGCACGGCGCCCCCTGGGGCCCACCTGTCTCCCTGCGGCACGGCGCCCCCTGGAACCCACCTGGCTCTCTGCGGCACGGCGCCCCCTGGGACCCACCTGGCTCTCTGCGGCGCGGCGCCCCCTGGGGCCCACCTGGGTCTCTGCGGCACGGCGCCCCCTGGGGCCCACCTGTCTCCCTGCGGCACGGTGCCCCCCTGGGACCCACCTGTCTCCCTGCGGCACGGCGCCCCCTGGGGCCCACCTGGGTCTCTGCGGCACGGCGCCCCCTGGGGCCCACCTGTCTCCCTGCGGCACGGCGCCCCCTGGGGCCCACTTGTCTCCCTGCGGCACGGCGCCCCCCTGGGACCCACCTGTCTCCCTGCGGCACGGCGCCCCCTGGGGCCCACCTGTCTCCCTGCGGCACGGCGCCCCCTGGGGCCCACCTGTCTCCCTGCGGCACGGCGCCCCCTGGGGCCCACTTGTCTCCCTGCGGCACGGTGCCCCCCTGGGACCCACCTGTCTCCCTGCGGCGTGGCGCCCCCTGGGGCCCACCTGTCTCCCTGCGGCACGGCGCCCCCTGGGGCCCACCTGGGTCTCTGCGGCGCGGCGCCCCCTGGGGCCCATCTGGCTCCCTGTGGCATCCTGTGGGGCCCATCTCGCTCCCTGCAGTGCAGCCATGGGGTATTGAGATCAGTACTGATGCCGAGAGAAGAGCTGCCCCTGCTGCGTCACTAGGCCCGCTCCTTGTAGCCACTGGCTTTTCCTTCACACCCTTCCGTCCAGGTGTCAGTGACGTCTGTCGCTCAGGCCGGGTGTGTGTAACCGAGCAGCATCGCTGCGGCTGGTGCAGAGAGGAAGCTGCAGTCCCCTGGGCCTTCTGCCCTGTGGTTCTTGCTTCCCTGAGCGGTAGGAACCTGTGTCAAAGTGCAGAGTTTGCCGCTGTAACGGCGGGGGGCTCAGGCAGGGTTCCCTCTAATAGTTTCCATTCATGTGTGGAATAAATTTTGTTTGGCGCACCAAGGCAAGTGCAGATGTGCACCACCAATAGAAATGCAGGCTGCTGGCACTCTGCCAATCAGCTGGGCAGCACTTGAGTTTCTCCTGGGTCGCTGCCCAAGCACCCAGCTTACAGGGAACACTGGTATCTGGTTTGCGTGTGTGTGTGAGAGAGAGATCCCTTAGAAATAAAGGGCCAGAGCTGCCTCGGGGTAACCCAGCCATTGCTCCATGGGAACCAGAGGGCCAGATCTCCAGCTGGTGTCAATCAGCATTGCCCTGATTGTGCCTGAGAGTCACAGCGAGGGAAAACGCGGTTCCCGTCCTGTCGCTAGCGGCTGCGCCCCCGGAGGTGGCGGGATTTGTGCCGCAAATGGAGCCTTGGAAAAACAATAGTTCCGCAGGGGGACTTGGCCGGCGATTTGTGAGTAGTCGAGCTTAAAATGGAAACCCATAAAGCTCTGGCTGCCGGCTTGAGTGTGCTGTGTCCCCGCCCTCTCCCCGCTTGGCTGATAACCCATCGCAGAAGTGCACCTCCCTTCCCCTCATTGTCTCACTGCCGTGACTGGTCCTTTTTTTTCCAGGAATTCCCATCTCCCCGGGGTAGTGCAGCGTATTTCACGCCCTGGCGCGTGGAGCGAGGGGAAGACAGGGGGCTCAGACACTCAGTCATTTTCATGGAACGGAAGCGACTTAGGAAATAAGGATGTCGAGGTGGAACCATTGAAACGGTTATCCGCCAGCTCCCGGCGTGCACCGGCTCCCGGCCCCTCTCCCCATGAGTCACTGCGCCGCAGACGCCGCAATAGAACTTGTACCCAGCCGTACCGGGGAGCAAATTCGGGGGAGGTAGCTAGATTAAAAACCGTGGGCCGGATTTCTGTCTGGTGGGGCAGGCCGGACTCTGGTCTGGCTGCTTATACCTGTGTAGTATTTCGAAATTGTTTCTCTCTGCCCACAAGCCCCTGTGTGGGACAAGTCAGGTTTGCATTATTATGCTGGTTTTTGGACGGATGTTTGTTATTTTTGGTTGTTGGATTTTTTTTTTTTGCTTTTTATTTTTTGTTTTGTTTTGCTACGCGAAGCGGGTTTTGATGACGAACGCTTTGTTTTAATTGAGAACGTCTTGGGTTTTTTTTAAGATCTGTTCATTTTGCCGCCGGCTCACATCTCGATGGCTACGGCTCGACTCCAAGCCTCTTTCGAAAGAGGCTTCCTCGAAAGAATCTTTCGAAACAACATCTTTCGAAAGAGAGCGTCTGGACTACAAGCCGCTTTTTAAAAAAAGCGAGTCGCTTTCTCTTTTGAAAAAGCACAGTTCGCATTCAATAGCGCCTTTTTTTGAAAGAGCACTTTCGAGAAAAGGCGTTATTCCTCGTAAAATGAGGTTTACCATGATCGAAAAAACGGCCGCGTTCTTTCGATTTACTTTCGAAAGAACACGGCTGCAGTCTAGACTGAGGTGAAGGGTTTTTTTTTTAAAAGCCTACTTTTTTTCGAAAAAACCCTGTAGTCTGATACACCCACTGGAGATAGTCACCAATTTGCTGCTGCTTTTATGTTTGGTTCTGGGTTTTTTTTAAATGAACTTTTGGCCTTTACACTTATTTTGGAACTTGCACATTCCTTATTTACACATAACAAGGCTGATTTCCGTTACAGCGAGCAGCCTTTGTTACAGAGAAGTAATATGCACGGGGCAGTCCTGGGTGAATGTTGTTACCACTGCATCGAGACACTGGCGTCTAGCAGTCTGGATTCAGGGCTGGGAGCCCGGAGCAGGGACCAGCCAGTTCATGTTCCATGGCCCCTCGCTGTGCCTCAGTTTCCCCCTCGATGCAATGGTCTGTCTCACAGGGCTGTGGAGGGGAATCTGTTCAGCTTAGGGGGTGATACATCTCCCGTCATCAATGCCTCTTGCTGTCATTCATGTATTTTTCCTCACCCCCGTGAGACAGGCCCAGTGCTGTCATCCACTATTGTACATATGGGGAAACTGAGGCACAAAGCAGCTACATGAGTCACTCAAATTGACATTAATACTCCGTAGGGAACTTCAGTCTTCTGAGCCCCCAACGAGCACCCTCACCATTGGGCCTTCCAGCTGGGGGTGGGAGAATACAATAATGTCTCCTCCTCGTTTGCCCAGGCTGACATTGTACCATGCGTTGCACTTACAGTTCTGTGCTGTTCTGAACATAAGAACGGCCGTACTGGGTCAGACCAAAGGTCCATCTAGCCCAGTATCCTGTCTGCCCACAGTGGCCAGCACCAGGTGCCCAGGAGGGGGTGGACCAAAGACAATGATCAAGTGATTTGTCTCCTGCCATCCCTCTCCAGCCTCTGACAAACAGAGGCCAAGGACACCATTTTATCCCCTGGCTAATAG
Organism: Pelodiscus sinensis; assembly: GCF_049634645.1. Classification (NCBI taxonomy): domain Eukaryota; kingdom Metazoa; phylum Chordata; order Testudines; family Trionychidae; genus Pelodiscus; species Pelodiscus sinensis. Next base: position 133,197,507 of record NC_134715.1, on the reverse strand, counting down.
CCTTTTATGGACCTAACCTCCATGAAATTATCTAGCTTCTCTTTAAACTCTGTTATAGTCCTAGCCTTCACCGCCTCCTCTGGCAAGGAGTTCCACAGGTTGACTGCACGCTGTGTGAAGAACAACTTTCTTTTGTTAGTTTTAAACCTGCCCTGCAGAGCTGCTGCGCCAGCGGTCGCCAACCTCTTTAAGCGCGAGGTCACTTTTTAATTTAAGTGCAATCCAGGATCTACCTCAAATATAAATCCCCTGGCTCCGCCCCTTCTCCGAGGCCCCGCCCCTGCTCACTCCAGCCTCCCTCTCTTGCCCGTCCTTGGTCACTTCCATCAGGCTGGGGCATAGAGCTGTGGGGCAGGCTCTGGTGTTGGATTAGGGATCTGGAGTGCGGAGATGGGGGGGGCTCCGAGCTGAGCCTGGGGCAGCCCGTTGGGATATAGGAGGGGTTCTAGGAGCAGGCGCTAGGAGCGCGTTTGGATGCAGGGTGCTCGGGGCTGGGGTAGGGGCTTAGGGTGCTGCAGGGGGTTGACCACTGGGGTCGGAATTAGGGCAGTGGGCCCCTGCTGGTGGCTCCTGGGTGGGGGTGCAGTGGGGCGAAGGGAGGCTCCCCCCCGCCCTGGCTCTGGCCCACTCCCTCCAGCAGCCAGCAACCTCCATCCCAAGTCCTGTTGTGCCCGTTCTCTGCTCTGTGGAGACGGGATACAGGGTTCATTCAGTTGTTTAAGTCTGACAAGCCTTTGGCACAAGTACTACGCAATGTAAACCTTAAATACGATCCCTTCGAAAGCAGGGGTCCCCAAGCTTTTGGGGCTGCCGGGCGCCCGGGGGCGGGGCCACTCATACGCCGCGTGCCCGGTGCCTGTGCCACCCTCCCAGGGCTGGTGCCGCTCTTGTGCCGCGTGCCGAGGAGCAGGGCCGCCCATACGCCGCGCGCCCGGGGCCGGCCCAGCCCATGCACCGTGCACCCGGGGGCGGAGCTGCGCCTGATCACTCGGCAGGCCCACCAAAATGGCCCGGCGGGCGCCATGGCACCGGCGGGCGCCGCGTTGGGGACCACTGTTCGAAAGCAGTGAACGCAGCGCAAAGCAATGCGAAAGCACTTACTGAAAGATCTGCTCCATACAATGATTCACTGAGGGTATGGCTACATGACGGCGTCATTTCGCAATCTCTTATTTCGAAATAACACCTCTACACACACAATGCATTTCGAAATGGCTTTTTGCTATTTCCAAATAGCGCGGCCACACTGATTGGATGCTGAATTGCATTTAAGGCCAGCCTGAGCCCCCAACGAGCTGGTTCCGGCAGGGAATCAGGTCAGAAGTTACCTTGTGGCCAGCGCGGCCAGCAGGGCACCTCGGGAAATAGCAATTTCGAAATTGGCGCTATTCCTTGTGGAATGAGGTTTACCAATTTCGAAATAAGCCCTCCGCTATTTCGAATTCATTTTGAAATAGCCGTTGGCCTGTGTAGACGCTAGGAAAGTTATTTCGAAATAACTTTGCTGTGTAGACAACCCTTACGCTTCGCCCGTATGCTACCCACCGTGCCAGGCAGGGGGGCGTGGCTCCATATCTTCCCACGCACGGGGCCGCCGGTGTGACGGGCCTCATCGCTTCTAGTCACATCGAGCAGGACCTGTGGGTCGACCCTGCCCGTTCCCTCCCACCGATTGTTCTTACTAAGCCCAATTCATGGCAAAGCGAGACGTGGTCGTTCTAATACGATTTACCAATGGATTCCGTATTGGGCAGGACACGTCAAATGCCCGATGTCCTATCTGGGGTCTATCCTGCTGCTCAGGGATTGCTGCTCTGTGTGCGGTTGACGGTTCCATGGCTGCAGCTGTACTTTTCGCTGATCAGAAACACGTCCCAGTACAAGGCCGCTTGGTCCGTGTCTTGACGGGGTCTCGCGTCCCAGGCGTGATCTGCATTGTTACGCAAAACCGTTCCTGACTCTCGGGCCCTACCTGTGTGCGTTGGGGCACCAGACTTGAGAGAGGCCAGAGCCGCACTATGGACAAGTATCAGAGGGGTGGCTGTGTTAGTCTGAATCTGCAAAAGCGACGAGGAGTCCTGTGGTGCCTTATAGACTAACTGAAGTGTAGGAGCAAAAGCTTCCGTGGGCAAAGACCCACTTCGTCAGATGCATGTAGTGGAAATTTCCAGAGGCAGGAAACCTCTGCCTCTGGAAATTTCTGATTCCTGCCTCTGGAAATTTCCACTACATGCATCTGACGAAGTGGGTCTTTGCCCACGAAAGCTTTTGCTCCAACACTTCGGTTAGGCTATAAGGTGCCACAGGACTCCTCGCTACTATGGACAAGGCAGACGTCACCAGTTATAGCCAAGGCAGGGTAGTGCAGAATCCGAAGATCTACCAGTAGATCCTGATCTATCGGTTGGTGACCACTGTCTTGTGCTTTGCAGGAGCAGCTGCATGTAGGGGACCGCGGGGAGTTTAGCTTTCACCACAGGGAGCTCTTGGTTCTCCGGAAGTTTGCGTGAACCTGAGATCTCTGTGTAATACAGATCCAGGGTTTGCTGCCCCGGGGGCTGGCCGAGAGGTGATTTCAGGGCTGTGTCTGTGTGAGTTTCCAAACTTGTAAATCTGGGGAATTTCACGTGTTTTACACCTGATCTGGTTGGTTTCCTGGATCCCCCCCCCCATCCGGGTGGTTAACCGGATGCATTTAGTGACTTTTTTCCTCCCCCACTGACTTTTCGTTTCTCGGACTCTTTTGTAGGTTTTTGGGGGAAGCACATGTGCCCCTGCGGGACGTCCTGGCCTCCCCCAGCCTGGCTGCCAGCTTCAACGTGCCCCTGCTGGACACCAAGAGGCAGAGTACGGGGGTAAGATCCTCTCCATGTGTGGGTCGTGGGGCTATGACGGGGGAGGTTTGGGCATGGCCGGAGGGCAGAGGTACCATACACACGCTCTGCTCTGCCCCCCTCTGGAGTTCCATGGAAAACCGATGGTCCTGCTGCATGCAAGGAGATGATCGTCAATGGCTCCTCTAATTTTTTCCCCATCCATGTGCAGAATAAATTTTGTTCTGTGCACCGAGGTGTGTGCAGATGTGCACCACCATTAGAAACCTGGCTGCGGGCCCTGGGGTGCCCTGCCGTTCATCTGTGCAGCACTCGAATCTCTCCTGGGTGGCCGCCCAAGTGCTCAGCTTGCAGGGAATGCTGGTGGGGGTGTCAGTCCCTGGGGGGGTGGGAATTCCCATCCCGAGGAAACACGTGCCCAGCAGAACCGGCAGCAGGGGCAGCCCTGAGAACTCCTCGAAACCAGGACTAAAAGCCCGTCTCGGTAAAACGGGAGCAGAGGCTGGGACGGTTCCACCAGGCTCCCCCCCCCCCCCCCGGTGCCCGGGCAGCCTGGTAGGGAAGTGTGAGCAGAATGAGGAGAAATGCAGAAGTTGGAGAGGGTCCAGAGACGAGGCCAGCTCTGGGACCCACAGCGACCCGCAGACCCAGCTGAGCCCGATCTGCCTGCGTGCTGGTAGATCGGGGGGTGCACCGAGGATCTGGGGGCCTCTGGAGCTGCGGAGAACCTGCCAAGCTGGCGCCAGTCCTGCAGCATTTCTCAGCTTTACAGGAAGGCGGGGGGGGGGGGGGGGGGGGGGGGGGAGGAGACAGCGGTCCCAGGACTGCTGCTGACACCGGTGGATTGACACCCGTCTTGCTGAGATCCGGATCTAGCGCCTGACGTACCAAACGCCCAGCCAGCCTGTCCCCTGCCACCTCCTGCCAGCACGGGTGCCTGGGGGAAATGAGTGTCAGGCTCTTGGAAGCAGTGTTCCCTGTAAGCGGAGGGCTTGGGCAGCCGCCTAGGAGAGGTTCAAATGCTGCCTAGCCGATTAGCAGAGCATCCACCGCTTCCCACTGCTGGCAGCATGTTTCATTAGTGGTGCACATCTGGATACACCTCGGTGCGCCAAACAAAATGCATTCCCCACATGGATGGAAAAATGGGAGGTAACATTGCTTGTAACTCTCCTGCCAGGTGGAGTCGGCAGCGGCAGGGCCGGCTGAGCTGTCTAGGTGTTCCTCTGGGCACTACACCAAACCAGCTCAAGTCTTATCCCCCTGCTTATCTGGGAAAACTTACCCCCCCCCCCAGGTGCAACTCTTCCCCTCCCGCAAGCAGGAGCCTGTGTAGAACAAAGGAGAACTTGTGAGAAAAGGGAAGCCGGCGTTGTCTGGGTAGATACCACAACCACATCCAAAGCCAGGCGCTCGCAAGCCAAGCGCCCTTCCCGGAGCACTCTGGGCGGGTCTTTCGGCTCAGTTCCTCACCTTGCGGTGGGAAAGTCCGGCAAACACATGTCCCTTTCACACGCCGCTCCTCTGAGCCCTGCCGGCAGGGGCTGGGTCGGCCCCCCAGACCCGGCAGTGAGAGGAGTGCTCCTGAGTGTTCCCCCCCCCCGGACGCTTTCCGCTCCTGGTGCCCGTCCCTCGCGAGCAGTGACAACTCCTGGGATCTTTCGCAGCGTCCCCCCGGGCTGATCCTTCCTCTCCTCGGAGAATGGCGCGTCCCCGAAATCCAGCTCTGTGGGGTCTCTCTCGGCTGCCCACTGGGGTCTCCCCTGTTCAGCTGGCTGCTCGACCGTTCCCGATGTCCCTTTCGGACACTGTAGGCAGGTTCCCCTAACACCCGCGTCTCCCTCGGGCCCTGTCCACGCTGCGGAGGTAGGTCAGCTTGCCCCCGGATCTCAGCAAGACCGGTTAGGTCCATCAATGGCTAGTAGCCAGGTGGGGTGGGGTTGGTGCCCTTAGCCTCTGTTTGTCAGAGGCTGGGAATGGGGTCGCGAGATGGTTCCCTGTCTGTTCCCTCCCTCTGGGGCGCCTGGCGTTGGCCACTGTGGGCGACAGGACCCTGGTGTCCCCGTGTGGCCATGCTTGTGTTCTTCCCTGGGAGCCCCACTGCTGGGTCAGCTCCGGCCAGGGAACCGATAGAATTGCCGGGTGCCTGGAAAGGGCGGGGCCTTGGGCGGAAGGGGCGGAGCTAGGGGCTAGCCTACCTCTACCAGCTTTTCAGCAGTGCCCCGGGTTCCCGCAGTCAGCGGTGGGGGGCACCCGTGTGAATCGCTCCAGCCGAGGCGGAGTGGGCGGGCTCATGGGAGCGTGGTCTGGCCCCACTCGATGTTGGGGAGCGCTGTGCAGGGCTGGCCTTACCAGGAGGCGGCCGCCTCAGGTGCCAGACTGGGGGAGGGGGGGTGCCACTAGGACCCAGAGTGTAGAAAATTGTGTCTGCTGCTGGTGCAGGTGTCTCCTCTCTGCTCTGGATGCAGAGATGGGGGAGTGCGGGGCGGGAGGAAGGAGGGCACAAGGAACAGGACGGAGGCAGAACTGAGCCTTGCAAAGTGTTGGCCCAAGCGAGGGGGCATGGGGGCGTCCTTTGAGCTCCCCGCCTCAGGAGCCAAAATGTTGTGGGCCGGCCCTGCTGCTGCTCCAGACCCCGGGGGACGGACTGCGCCGGGTGCAGCCTGGGTCCGGACCTGGTCTGATCCGGGGCGGTAGGATCCGGCAGGACATTCCTGGCTCTGGTTTTAGCCTCTCGGCGTGTTTCTCTTTCCTGTTTAGACGAGAGAGTTTCTAAAGAAAGTGTTTCCGCCCCCCTTCCGGGGAAGCGTGTCCTGTGCAGCCATGAGGCCGGGCAGACTGACTCTGTCTCACAGACCTACCCCCAGAGCAGCTGCCAAGGGCCGGGACAGCCTTGGGACTGGGACGTGCAAGAGCCGTTCCCGTAAGCTCGCCCAGCTGAGAGCCGTCCCTCCGGCCTCATTCATCCCGGCTTTTCACTTCCTCTTCCTCCGCTTCGGTCTAGCCACGGCACAGCCACCGAATCAGATGCTCATAACTGACTGGTCAGGGAATGGGGCTTGGATTCGGTTCCTTATGGAGTTGTCAGGTCAGAACCTCCCATCCCCGGGTGGGTCAGGTTCAGACCCGTAAGGGGCCCCTGGAATGGTCCCAATACAGCTTAGCCCAAGGCTGCGGGGTCCCCCCAGGGCGGGGAGAACTCAGGACAACGTCTGGGGGGGTTTCCATGCTGGTGATCTGGAGTCTCACCCCTCCGACGGAGCCTTTCCCCCAGGAACCTGGTAGCAGACGGCCAGCAGGTCCCCTTGTTTGATTTCAGCTTCGTTAAGCCCCAATCGCACTAGTTCTCCAGCAGGGACCGGGGAGGTGAATTTCAGCCCCTCGTGGTCGGTTGCAAGGAAGCCTGTTTCCCTCCTCCCTGAACACCCGGGCGATTGTCTTCGCCCCATCAGGGAAATGACTCACGCTCCCCTCTCCTGGGAGGTGTGAAAATATCTGCTCTCGTCTGCTGGCGAGGACTGACCTCTTCCTTCCCTGCGTCCCCCAGGGTTCCTCTTTCGCTCGGATCCCCGCTCCCTTCCGTTCCGCGCCATCCGCCTCTTTGGGCCTCTGGCCGACCTCTCTGTGCACGGCCCGCCTGCGCGCAGCGGTCACAGACACAGCAGCCCTCTGCCCCAGGAGCGTTCTCCCCGCCCCTCCCGGGCCCCCGGCGTCCTGGCACGTGACACGTGGCCCCCGGACTCCCTGATTTTGGTAGCATGTTCGTGTGCGCTCTGCTGTCACGCCGTGGAGGGGAGTCCGGGCGGCGGAGACACGCAGGTCCGTGCCTCGCCTTCCCTAAATGCAGCACACCCCTGCCCGCTGATTGGCTCGCGTTTTGAATGAGTTTCTCATCTGCCCAGTAGCTGCTGCGCTTTCCTACCACAGCAACCCTAGAATCACAGGACTGGAAGGGACCACACGGCAGGACCCAGCACCGTCTAGACCCGTGGCTCCCAAACTTTTCGGCATCACGCCCCCTTTTTGATTTTTGAGAAACCCTCATGCCCTCCCCCGTCCCCCGGGCAGCAAAACTTGTAAAGCAAAGAAAAAAAAAAGAGGGAACTGACCGGACCCGAAAAACAAAAATAGCAGCAAAACTTTGGGGGGGAGGAGTTGACAATGCGGGGCGGGGCTGAGTCACCTCATGCCCCCCCCGGAATTTCTTCACGCCCCCCAGTTTGGGAACCCCAGATCTAGATCTTCCCTGACAGGTGTCTGTCCAACCTGCTCTTCAGTATCTCCAGAGATGGAGATTCCACAACCTCCCTGGGCAATTTATTCCGGTGTTTAACCACCCTGACAGGCAGGAACTTTTTCCTAATGTCCAACCTCAACCTCCCTTGCTGCAGTTTAAGCCCATTGCTTCTTGTTCTATCCCCAGAGGCCAAGATGAACAAGTTTTCTCCTTCCTCCTTGTGACACCCTTGTAGATACCTGAAAACTGCTCTCATGTCCCCTCTCAATCTTCTCTTTTCTAAATTAAACAAACCCAATTCCTTCTGTCTTCCCTCCTAGCTCACGTTCTCTAGACCTTGCATCATTTTTGTTGCTCTTCTCTGGACTTTCTCCAATTTCTCCACATCTTTCTTGAAATGTGGGGCCCAGAACTGGACACAAGACTCCAGCTGAGGCTGAATCAGCGCAGAGCAGAGCAGAAGAACGACTCCTTGTGTTTTGCTCACAACACTCCTGCACATGCCTCCCAGAATCACGTTGGCTATTTTTGCAACAGTGTCACACTATTGACTTCTATTCAGCGTGTGGTCCGCTCTGACCCCTAGATCCCTTTCTGCAGGGCTCCTCCCTAGACAGTCACTTCCCATTCTGCGTGTGTGACCCGGATTGTTCATTCCCAAGGGGAGCACTTTGCATTTGTCTTGATTAAACTTCATCCTTGTTAAACTTCATCCTGTTTGCCTCAGACCCTTTCTCCAGTTTGTCCAGATCATTTGGAATTTTGACTTGATCCTCCAAAGCAGTTGCAACCCGTCCCAGCTTGGTATCATCTGCCAACTTAATAAGTGTCCTCTCTATGCTAATATCTAAATTGTTGCTGAAGATATTGACCAGAACCAGCCCCCAACCAGGCCCCTGCAGAGCCCCACTTCTGATGCTCAACGGGAGTGGCTTGGGCAGAGGTAGAACAATAACGCCGAGTTGTTCCTGAGTGGCTCTCAAAGCACGTCACAGTCTGTGATGTCGTGAGCTCCGCCGCATCCCTGTGAGGCAGGGGCGCATTATTATCCCCATGGTACAGATGGGGAAACTGAGGCTCACGTCAGCCAGGAAGAGCAGGAATTGACTACAGAGCTAAGCCCAGTGCTCTAGCCACTAGACCACCCTTCCCGGGAACGGCAATGTCTTCGACAATAAGAAAGGGCTCGTCTTCGATGACGTAGAGCGTGAAGTGGAGTCTGTGGCAATGAACCGGGTGCCCTGTCTCCCGAAAGGCCTGCTGTGGTGTGTCATGGGCCCCAGGCCATGTCGGTGATGTAACCTCTGTGGCCAAGGTTTGGGAGACCAGAAGGTACCATGGTGGCCATCTCGCCTGGCCTTCTGGAAAAGTATCTGGGCGCTGGCAAAAGTTCAGCAGAGGGCAACCCAACTACCAGTGCCTGTCTGGGGACCAGACGCTGAACAAGGGGCTCTTCCGAAAGGTCTCAGACGACCCTGGGCTGCACGGTGACGCTACACAAATTCAGACGGGGCTCAGGCGTCGCTTACGAACCGGGAGCGCAATTAACGAGTGGAACCGTTTCCCTCCAGGGCGCTGGAGGAGGCTCCCTCGCCGCCCATTTTGAAATTGGGTGCGGCTGCTTTTTCCTGCTCGAGGAGGACCGCTGTAGGGCCCGTGCCATGCAGGAGGTCGGACGGTGGGATCGCAGCGGGTCCTTCGGGCCCTGGAATCGATGGGGGGAAAAGCTCCTTGTAGCAATAACCACAGTGGCTCCTTCTTGACAGTTGATCTTGCACGTGCGGGTTATTCGGACCCAGGGGTCGGGCCTTTGCCTTTCACATCGAAGGGTGCCTGAGCTTCTCGGGGATTAGTGGCTTTCGCCCTGTCTGGCAGATGGCGAGACCCTGACGATCACAGCCCCCAGCGTACCATAGCATCCCCGCCAGCAGCACTGGGACTAGAACCCACGTCTCTGGCCCCGCGACACTATGTACCAGTCGCGCACTGGCCTGCCCCGCCTCCGTCTCTGTCCCGCCAGCCCTTCTCCATTTCCCGGGGTGTTCCTCAATCCGGGATCGGAGAGACACGGAACGGTCTCGAGCTGCCCTCTAGTGGCAGATTATTGAATCACCTTCCACTTGCCTAAAAACAGCCAGCCCCGCCCCCTCGGGCTCTGGCATTTCTTGGCCAGTAGGGGGCGGGCACTGCTCGGGGGCGGCTGCTTATCTGGAAATGCCGCCCCTGGAAATGTGCCGCCCCAAGCACGTGCTTGATTTGCTGTTGCCTAGAGCCGGCCCTGGCCGTGGGGCTAGAGCCAGCGCAGAACTGGGAATTTCCTGGGCCATAAAAACGATCATTGGTCAGGAGACGGGAAGGCAGGATTCCCTTCGGCTCCACAGCCGCGTGGTCACCCGCTGCAGCGTAGCGAGCTCAGACCACAAGGCCGGCGGGAGCCTTTTTACGCCCGAGTCCTCTGCCCGGAGCGTGTGCAGGCTTGGCGTGCCGGAGACGGGGCTTCTGTCCATGGGCTTGTGGGTGCTGCTGGGCAAGTCACGGCCCCTCTCTGGGCCTCAGTTTCCCTTTCGTAAAAGGATAGGATTGTACGGGCCCCCTCCCCTTGTAAAGAGCTTCGCGATCTCCTAAGGAAGAGGGTTAGATAGAGGCATTATGGGATACTGGCCGACTCAGCCTTCCTACCAGGTGTATTTGCAAGGCAGGTGCTTCCTCTCCGGAGGGACTTGGGACTCGGGAATTTCTCTCAAGCTGGAATGATCCATAGCGGATGCGAGGCGGGGACAACGCACATCCGGCCCTTGGCGCTTGTTGTGCGAGGGCTTAGTACAGTCGCATACGAACCTTTTGTAACGATCCTTTTCTCTTCCCCAGGCCTGTCTCATCCTGCAGGTTTCCTACACCCCTCCACCAGGGGCGGCGCCTCACTTCCCACCTACCCCTCCGACCCCGCCTGAACCAACACCGTCCATAGCGGAGCTTGACTCGGTCACTGGTAAAGAGACACTGTTGCATGCGCATTTGCTCGGTTGCATGCGCATTTGTCTGTTGCATGGACATCTGCATGGTTGCACGTGGCTTCGCATGGTTGCATGCACATTTATCGGTTGCATGCACATCTGCACGGTTGCATGCACATTTGTCTGGTGCATGGACATCTGCATGGTTGCACGTGGCTTCGCACGGTTGCATGCACATTTGCACGGTTGCATGCGCATTTGTCTGTTGCATGCGCTTTGCACGGTTGCATGTACATTTGCTCGGTTGCATGCGCATTTGTGAATTTCTAGGCTGCACTCTGCTAAGTTGGTGGTGGATGCTACCTGGCTTGAGCAACGGCAGTGAAAGCAAAGTGATGAACGGGCGCAGGGTGTAGCAGCCGCTCCCTCCTGGCCCAGTGAGTTAAAGCAAGACCCCTGCAAGCTGGCAGGAGAGGGCGGCAGCAGGTGCCAGGCGTCGGGAGGAGTTGCAGAAGCTGGGGAGTCTCTCCATGCCGTGCCGCAGGACAGGGTTGTGCAAAGGCGGCTGCTTGTGTTTTTGGGTGGCGGTGACGGCCTCCGAAGCATGGTGGGGGACCTGGGGGAGGGGGAATCTGAGGGCCTTGCCTGGCAGTGCCCAGCGCGTTTCTCCCGACTAGCTGTGCCCAAGGGCAGCGAGATGCGGCGCCTTCGTCTTCCTGCTGGTGGCCCCAGCCGGGGTCCGGGCCCTGCACAGCCCAGCCGCTCGCGGTGCCAGCGCGGCGTTCCCCCGGTCGAGCTGGGACTGACTCGGGGCCTCGCCCAGCCCTTCTGAGATCTATCGGGGACGGTCCCGGCTAGGTCTGGACCCCGTGGGCCCTTCTCCTGTCCCTGTGTCTGGGGGTCCCGCTCTGCTCCCTCGGCTCGGTTCCCAGTTCTGTGTCTCCCCCCCCCTCCGCCTTCCAGACACGGCCGGGGAGGAAGACACGGAAGACCCCATCGTGACGGCGGATGAGACCGAGCCTTCCACGGGGCCCTCGGGGTCGGAACAGCCCACGCTGCCCAAGAAGCCACCGTCACACCGCGTGCAAGGCATTAAGAGGCGGAGAAGCGCCCCGAAGAAGCCGCTGTCCAACAAACCGCAGGACTTCCAGGTGAGCCGCAGCCCCGTGGGGGTGACGTTTGCCTCTCCCGGCTGCTCCTCTTCTCCCTCCCCGTTAACTGCACCGTCTTGGGACTGAACCCTTCTCCGGTGCACAACCGCCCCGGGGGCTTCCCGGCCCCACCGGGTGTTAAACTGTCCCGAGTCCCGCACTCCCCTCTGCCCCCGTGGGGGCTGCCCCCTTGATTCCAGGGAGTGGGGCTGTTGGCTGAGAACTGGCCACTCACCGGTGTCCGATGGGCCGTGAGCCCCTCTCTCCCCCGCCTGCCTTTAGATCCGGGTGCGCGTCATAGAGGGCCGGCAGCTGCCCGGCGTCAACATCAAGCCGGTGGTGAAAGTGACAGCCGCCGGGCAGACGAGGCGCACTCGCATCCGCAAAGGGAACAGCCCGCGCTTCGACGAGGTGAGTGCCGCCGCTCGGGCAGCGCCTGGGGGCGGGGTGGCCTCGGGCCAGGGGCTGGGCCCCCCGGCCACACGAAGATCCCCCCTATCCCCCAACTGCGCACGATTGGAGGTGGGGAACCGTGCCGTTAGACCTCACACAGAGAGGGGTTTTGCTCTACAGCCTTCGCGGAGAGCGGGTCACGAGCGGGAGGATTCTCTGCATCTTGGGGTCTTTGAACCATCGTTTCAAGGACTTCAATATCTGAGATATAGGTGAGAGGATTATTCTAGCAGTGGGTGGGTGAGATTCTGTGGCCTGCACTGTGCAGGGGGTCAGACCAGATGATCATAATGGTCCCTTCTGACCTTAAAGTCTATGAGCTCAGGAAGTACAGGCTCCAGAGGTCGCGGGTTCGGTTCCGCCTGTCGACGTTGCCCTGGGATTTGGGAAGGTGCCCCAGGAAATGCTTCGGATGCTGTTGGTCATGACCTCGATTGACAATGCCAACCCCACCGAGGGTTGCTCTAGTGAGCCGGGATTGGTCCTCGGGGGGGCTCTGATTGCCAGAGAGCCCCGCATGGCCCATGAGCAGCTGGGATGGGGAGCGGGAGCAGTGGTCCAGCGGGGTGCTGAGAGCCATTGGACCGAACCGGAAACCCGGCATCGGCCGGAAACCACTTTCAGCCAGGGCGACCCTCTGGGGCAGAAACCCGGGTGAAGCCTCGCTGTAGAAGCACTGTGCACCACTCAGCGCAAGCTGGCCTGGGACAGCTCTGAGACGGAGCCTGCCTCATCATAGAACCCTAGGGCCCCAGGGCTGGCAAACGATTTCCCGAGGCGGGTGGGGAAGCGCTGGGATGGGTTCTAGGGAGGGGGTGGAATCTCCATCCCTAGAGGTTTTCAAGTCCCAGCTGGGCCAAGCCCTGGGTGGGATGATTGAGTTGGGTTGGTCCTGCTTTGGGCTGGGGGCTGGACCAGATGACTCCTGAGGTCTCTGGCAGCCGCTGTAGAGCAAACTCACAGCCTCTCTGTGGTCTGGGTGCCCCAAGATGGGGCACTGCGCCATGCCCAGCAGGTGTGTGGGTAACACCCGCCCCCCGCCTGGGCCGTTGGCCGCTGGGGGTAGCTCCGCAGTGCAGTGTGGGCACAGTCTGCCTTTCGCTGCCGTGTGTCGCTCCGTGTACCCAGCCCGTCGCCGGACGTGGCCGTGTCCTTAGCGCTGCCCCCGGCTGCACGAGGGGCCCGTTTTCTCCCAGCGCTGCTGTCCTGCGAGATGAATCCGTTCCGGGCGGTGGGGGTGTAACAGCAGCCTTCTCTGCCAGCCCAAACTCCCTCCAGAGCCAGCCCCCCTCTGTCACCGCAGCCGCTTCCTCGATAGACGCCCTGGGCCAGATCCTCAGCTGGTGACACTGCTCTGAGGCCCGTTGACCTCTCTGCGGGGGTGTGGCTTTGGGCCAGGTACTGTCCTTCTGTGGTGCCTCAGTTTACCTGCCTGCCACTGAGATTGTTTCGTCCCCGAGTGAATTTGTCACGGTGGTCAAAGGGCTCCGAGCTCCTCGGGCGGGAGGTGGAGAACTGTCGCTCACCAGACGTTCCGGTACCGCCGCTGCGAAGATCCCGTAGCACTTTGGCCCACGGCCTCCGACCCCGGTTTTGCTGGGCCGCCGGTTTTTGCTGGCCCCTCGGGTGCCCCTTCGGGTGCGTGTCCAATCTTGCTCTCTCCTGTTTTGCACAGATCTTCTTCTTCAATGTCGTTGAGTCTCCGGCTGAGCTGTTTGACGAGCCCATCTTCATCACGGTAAGTTCGACCGACCGGCCGAAGGCCTCCTCCATGGCCCCCAGTGGCTCCTTGGAGTAATGCTGTGCCAGGCTCCCAACGTGGGACCCAGCTGTGTGTGGCCACCTGCTGCTCGCCTGGGCGTCGGATCTAGCTGGGTCACCGCGGAGCAATTTGCCGCCACCTTTGTCGCTGGTAGGGTTGGGTGGGCTGCAGGGCAGGGCTGGCTGCTCGGAGGAGGATGGAGCAGTGCATGCTGGGATCCCTCGTCCTTCGGGGGGTGCCTTTGTAGAAAGGTTCTTCTGGGCTGTGTTTAGCCGCCTTTTGAGCACCCCTGACGTGCGGGGCTGGGTCGCAAATCCACGACAGCCAGAGCTGCCTCCTGGAAACAAGTCCCGCGTCCCGCTTGGGCGCGACAGCCGTAATCTACAGTGGCAGCCCAGGTGCGTACAGACCCCGCGGGCCTGGCCAGACCTGGACCGGGGATCTTTGACCCGAACCGTAGCAGAACCTGTGGCTAAGCTGTCCGGAGCGGCTCATGGCCGGGGGTGAACCTCCGGGTAGGCGGGCAAAAGCCACTGGCGATGTGTTGTGCAGTTCGGTGTCACCAGCCAACTAGCAGGCGGGAATTCCTCCAGCCTCAGTGTGCACGGGAAGCCAGACAGTACACGCTCCAGTCTGACCAACTGGCTTTGGGAAAGACGGTCCCATGCACGAAAAGTCACAGCACGATTCAGGCTCCTCCCCGTCCCAAAGGACCAGTCACGGAGCCCAGGTCAACCGCACCTGACATGCAACACCAGAGACCAGGGCTGGGCAAAATATGGTCCATGGGCCAGATTGAGCCTGCCCCGCCCCCGCTCGGCACTCAGAAAAGCCGGCTGCGGGGCCAGGTGGGCGACTGAGAGCCCGGGTGGGGGGGGGAGGTGAGAGGCTTCTCATGCTGCCCCGCCCCCAGTAGCTCCCATTGGCTGGCTTCTGGCCAATAGCAGCTGCCTGTTTGCAGGACAGGCAGCATGGGAAGTGCCCCCCCCCCTTATTTCCCGGTCTCGCAGCGTTCAGTTCAGAGCAGCGAACGTGGCCCTGTGGCTGCTCTGAGCACGTACAGGGGCATGGAGGGCAGGGACCCTGGTTAAGGATCCTGCTGGGCTGCTGGCTGGGAGCCGCCCAGATAAGGTCTGGCACCCCAGCCCTCCCCCCGCAACCCTCTGCCCCCTCCTGCCCCCTACACCATGTAACCCAAACCGTCCCCCATCCCCGCTCAGATCCAGCCCCCATACACCCTGCATCCCCTCCTACACCCCTCCTCTGGTCACAGCCCTCTCCCAGATCTTGCACCCCAAGCCACTATCCTTGGTCACAGCCCCAATCCCTGCACCCCTCCACCTGCACTCCTGTCCCAGGTCACACCTCCCACCCACACCCTGCACGCCTTCCTCTTACACCCCTCCCCAGGCCAGAGTCCTCTCCTGCACCCCAATCCCCTGTCCCAGGTCACAACCCAAACCGCTACACCCCCTCCTAAGCCCCTGCCCCAGGTCACAATCCCCTCCCTCCCAGATCCCCCACCCCAGTCCCTTACCCCCAGCTCCCGTCTGTCCCAATCTCCATCCCAGGCCCCGCACCATTAATATCATGGAAGAGTGTGGCCCTCGACCACTTTCCAAATTCTTGGAGTGGCCCCCCGTCAAAAATTATTACCCACCCCTGCCAGAGCCAGTGCTTGCAGCCAGGTGGGTACTAAGCTAATGAAAGATTTATTAAGAAAAGAAATGAAGAGTTGTTAAAAGATCATAGCAAGTGAACCCACAAACACACACAAACCCCAACTATACGTACAATATGATGGAGACCAATTCAGCTACAGCTAATCAGGAGAGAGATCTTGGAGTCATCGTGGATAGTTCTCTGAAGACGTCCACGCAGTCAAAAAAGCAAACAGGATGTTAGGAATCATTAAAAAAGGGATACAGAATAAGATGGAGAATATCTTATTGCCCTTATATAAATCCATGGTACGCCCACATCTGGAATACTGTGTACTGATGTGGTCTCCTCATCTCAAAGATATACTGGTGTTAGAAAAGGTTCAAAGACGGGCAACTACAATGATGAGGGGTTTGGAATGGGTCCTATATGAGCAGAGATTAAAGAGACTTGGACTTTTCAGCTTGGAAAAGAGGAGACTGAGGGGGGATAGGATAGAGGTCTATAAAATCATGAGTGGTGTGGCGAAAGTGAATAAGGAAAAGTTATTTACTAGTTTCCATAATATAAGAACTAGGGGCCACCTAATGAAACTAATGGGTAGCCGGTTTAAAACAAATAAAAGGAAGTTCTTCACACAGCACATCGTGAATCTGCGGAACTCCTTGCCTGAGGAGGTTGTGAAGGCAGGACTATAACAGGGTTTAAAAGAGAACTAGATGCATTCATGGAGGTTAGGTCCATTAATGGCTATTAGCCAGGATGAGTAAGAAATGGTGTCCCCAGCTTCTGTTTGTCAGAGGGTGGAGATGGATGGCAGGAGAGAGCTGGCTTGATCAGTACCTGTTCAGTTCACTTCCCCTGGACTATCTGGTATTGGCCACTGTTGGCAGACAGCGTACCGGGCTGGATGGACCTTTGGTCTGACCCTGTATGGCCGTTCTTATATTATGTTCTTAAACACACGAGAGTAACAGTCTTCGGTTCCAAAAGGCAATAGAAGCTGCTAAAGTCAGTAACCTGTTAAGGCCCTTTAGGGCTGACCCGGGCTAACCTGCTGGAGGTCTCTTGCTTATGCTTGGAAATCTTTTCCCTGCAGAGTTCAGGCAGTACAGTGATCAAATTCCTTCTGGTCAGGTGGCTTTATTCCCTTCCCTCAGAGTTCAAACTGCTGGGGCGAGAGTTTGTGCCGATCTTCATAGCTGTGAGGGGAACAGTCAGCAAAGTCTTTTTGCCACTGGTGTTCCAGGGCCGATAAAGAAAAGTTATTTATTAGTTCCCTAAATAGAAGAACTAGAGGACACCAAATGAAATGAATGGGTAGCAGGTTTAAAACTAATAAAAGAAAGTTCTTCACACAGCATGTAGTCAACCTGTGGAACTCCTTGCCAGAGGAGGCTGTGAAGGCTAGGACTATAACAGAGTTTAAAGAGAAGCTAGGTAATTTCATGGAGGTTAGGTCCATAAAAGGCTATTAGCCAGGGGATAAAATGGTGTCCTTGGCCTCTGTTTGTCAGAGGCTGGAGAGGGATGGCAGGAGACAAATCGCTTGATCATTGTCTTCAGTCCACCCCCTCTGGGGCACCTGGTGCTGGCCACTGTCGGCAGACAGGATACTGGGCTGGATGGACCTTTGGTCTGACCCAGTATGGCCGTTCTTATGTTCCCCAATGGTTTGTCATGGTGGTCCTTTGGTTGGGCAGGAGAGGACACCACTTGTGGTAAACCAGTATTTCCCCCTTGGAAACGAGACCCCCCCCCCCCAGTTGGATGGTTTTTTCCAGTGTCATAGCTAAATCTGTGGTCTGTCATGGAGGTCTAGAGCAGCGGTTCCCAAACTTTTCGGCATCACGCCCCCTTTTTGATTTTTGAAAAATCCCCCCCCCCCCCCCCCCCGCAAAAATAGCAGCAAAACTTATTGAGCAAAAAAAAAAAGGAACTGACCGGGGCAGCCAAACTTGATGGGGGAGGCTGGGTCGCCTCGTGCCCCCCCTGGAATTTCTTCATGCCCCCCAGTTTGGGAACCCATGGTCTAGACGGTGCTGGATCCTGCCATGAGGGCAGGGGACTGGACTGGATGACTCGCGAGGTCCCTTCCAGTCCTAGTGATCTATGGTTCTGTGGGTCCTGGGACTGTCGTGATTGCGTCTTGGCCAGGCCTGCACCAGTTGCCAGCCCCAGGACTGCCAAGAGATCTGGCTGGCGGTCAAGCCTGGGGCTACTAGGACAGCTGACTGGTGACCAGCAGCAGCCCCCGGACAGCTGCTGCAGCAGCTGGAGCAGGGTCAGACCCAGGGCGGGAGCAGCTGCAAGCTCCATTTGTCTCGCCTCCGTCCGCGGGGTATTGTTAGTAACGTCGGGGACGGGTCATGTGAGCGGCGTCAATTTTTTGTTTCAAGCCCACAACCTGTCAGTGGCTTTTACTAACAATGCTGGCGGCAAAAATCCTAGCCTTAGCCTTAGCAAACGCGTCTCTGGTCACGGAGCAGACGCGTAAGTGTTATCTTATACAACAGGAGGCAGGTGTTAATAGTGACGTTAATGCAGGCTGCGACTTGCGAGCAGTTCAGAAAGTCCAGACACATAAGAACGGCCACACTGGGTCAGACCAAAGGTCCATCCAGCCCAGTACCCTGCCTGCCCACAGTGGCCAATACCAGGTGCCCCAGAGGGAGTGAAGCGAACAGGTAATGATCAAGCCATCTCTCTCCTGCCATCCATCTCCACCCTCTGACAAACAGAAGCTGGGGACACCATTCCTTACTCATCCTGGCTAATAGCCATTAATGGACCTAACCTCCATGAATGTATCTAGTTCTCTTTTAAACCCTGTTATAGTCCGAGCCTTCACAACCTCCTCAGGCAAGGAGTTCCACAGGTTAACTGTGCACTGTGTGAAGAAGAACTTCCTTTTATTTGTTTTAAACCTGCTGCCCATTAGTTCCGTTTGGTGGCCCCTAGTTCTTATATTATGGGAACAAGTAAATAACTTTTCCTTCTTCACTTTCTCCACACCACTCATGAAACACGTCCCTCTAAATCCAATACCTGTTGCAACAGCACTGGCACACAGGGAAGTCAGGCTGTTCCCAGCCAGGCCTGTGTCCGTTTTCAGAGTGCCTAGGGACCCTGGCGTAAGCTGGCACCTGGTCTGCCAGGGTGTGTCTAAACTTCATGGTTCCATCGATGGAGCCATGTAGATTAGGCTGATCGGCAAAAGGAAATGAAGCCGCGATTTAAATAATCGCGGTTTCATTTACATTTCAATGGCTGCCGCGCTGAGCCGATTAACAGCTGATCCGCTGTTTGTCGGCTCAGCGTGCTAGTCTGGAAGCTCCCCTGCTGACACGAAAGCCCTTTGTCGACTGTCCCGGTAAACCTCATCCTACGAGGCATAACCGGGAGGTCGATAAAGGGCTTTCAAGTCGGCACGGGAGCATCCAGACTAGCGCGCTGAGCCGACAAACAGCTAATCAGCTATTTGTCGGCTCAGCGCGGCAGCCATTGAAATTTAAATGAAGCCGCGATTATTTAAATGTAGACACACCCCCCGATGTCCCGCCTGGTCCAAACTCCGGAACGCTGTGGTTCTTTCTCCCCCGCTTCAAGGGGGTTCACCTCAGGCCCCCACTGAGGTTAAACACAAGCTGCTGGAGCAGAGGTGGGGAACCTTGTTGTGGTCGGGGGGCTGCTGACCCACAGAAAAATCAGTCAGGGGCTGCACAAATAGGAGAGACCCCCCCCTAAGAAGCAGAAAGACACTCCCCCATTCCCCTCACACGCCAGAGCCTCGGGGGGTCCCAGGTTAGTAGGTTTTTGTGGGCCCCTCTCGGCTCTGGGTGGCGGCCAAAAATGAAGCGTTCAGTGTGTGAGAGGGAGCTGCTGGGAAGTGGGTTTGGAGGGTGGGGTGTGGGCGGGAGGGGGCAGGAGTGGGGTAGGGGTGGGAGGGCTGCGTGTGGGATGGGCTAGGAACGGGATGAGGCGGGAGGCACAGCAGGTTGGATCTGGCCCCAACTTGCCTGACTCGGGCCTGCAAGGCTCGGGGTTCCCCTCACCCCGCCGTGGAGAGCTGGTGCTGGGGGGAAGGGGCTGCAGGGCGGCAGGGCTTTGCAAGCCACCGAGCCGAGGGGGCGGAGAAGGCTCGGGATTCCATAGGGAGGGTTGTGAGTTTGTTCTGAAATGGGATTGACATGTTTGCATCTTCCCCCCCCCCCCAGGTTGTCGATTCCCGGTCCCTCCGGACAGACTCCGTGATTGGGGAATTTCGGGTAATGACCTGCAATTTCCTCTCCCCCTAGCTCAGAGGTTCCCAAACTTTTCGGCATCACTCCCCCTTTTTGATTTTGAAAAATCCTCACGCCACCCCCAAAATAGCAGCAAAACGTATTGAGCAAAAAAATAAAAAGGAACTGACCAGGGCAGCAAACTTGATTGGGGGGGGGGGAGGACTGGGTCTCCTTGCACCCCCCCTGGAATTTCCTCACGCCCCCTGGGGGCACGCTCCCCAGTTTAGGAACCCATACTCTAGCTAGTTTGAGTCACTGTGGCCGGCGGCTCAGCCTTTGATTGTGTTTTTCCTTTGATTTTGTAGCTGGATGTCGGGACGGTTTACGCAGAACCAAGTGAGTGAACCCGTGACAGATTGCGAGTGACTTTTTTGGCTCCCTGGAGACCTGCAATTCGACATTCAATTTGCCCACACGGGGCAATTTCTTTGCCACCATGATCCAAATGCAGAGGTCCTCACATGTATTTCTCCCCATATGTGTGTATGTATGGGCGTAAGCATGCACATAAGAACGGCCGTACTGGGTCAGACCAAAGGTCCATCTAGCCCAGTAGCCTGTCTGCCGACAGTGGCCAGCACCAGGTGCCCCAGAGAGGGTGGACTGAAGACAATGATCAAGCAATTTGTCTCCTGCCATCTCTCTCCAGCCTCTGACAAACAGAGGCCAGGGACACCAATTCTGTCCCCTGGCTAATAGCCTTTTATGGACCTAACCTCCATGAAATTATCTAGCTTCTCTTTAAACTCTGCTATAGTCCTAGCTTTCACAGCCTCCTCTGGCAAGGAGTTCCACAGGTTGACTACACGCTGTGTGAAGAAGAACTTTCTTTTATTAGTTTTAAACCTGCTACCCATTAATTTCATTTGGTGTCCTCTAGTTCTTCTATTATACACACAATTGTGTATACATGTCACAGAGTGACACTGTCCCTTTAAGAACCGTGACTTGTTGGCGGGCACCGGTTGTGTTTCAAAGAGGGCACCGGAGAGCCCTGTGAATGAGAACTGACTGAGAGACCCAGCCCCTGGCGCTGGTTGGCTGAGAGGCGGGGCAGGACACGCCTCCCCAACAGCCACAGCGAGCGGTGTACCTCAGCCCCGGCCCCCAGAATTACCGCAGCCCGGCAGCCAGTGGGCTGCGGCCCAGCGGTTGGGAACTTCTGCCCTAAAATTCTTTGCCCCGTCCCTTCTTCGGATGCCACGCAATCTTTCCAGCCTGTAAGGCAGGCGGTAATACGCCAGCGACCCGGTTTCTCTCTTCCAGAGCACGCCTTGCTCAGGAAGTGGCTGCTGCTTTCTGACCCCGAAGACTTTTCTGCTGGCGCCAAAGGTTACGTGAAAGTCAGCCTGTTTGTGCTGGGCTCTGGGGACGAAGCGCCCGTAAGTACCATTTGGCTGTCACTGGAGGAGGGGACCTATCTCCGGGCCCCGTGGGCTTGTATTGTGCCTGGAGATGACACGAAGGGTTGGCTTGAATGAGTTTGTGCTAGGCCAGTTGTGCTACATAATCCTGACCGGGACGAAATCGGAGAGGGAGGGCAAGTGTTGATTGTGTCATAGGTCCTCCAACAGATCCTTGGTCCACGTGAACCAATCACCTGCCTCTGGCAGTGACCTAATCCTGATGAGCAGAGGAAAGAGAACTTTCTCCTTAAGGGCGACCTAAAAAGGAAAAACGTTGGATTTGGGCCTCCTCTTGCGCATGTATAGTACACAAGGAGCCGACTGTGGAGACATCTGAGCCGGTAGCGATTATCCCTGAAAACTCATAGACGATGGGAGAGGGTCCAGATGCCTGGACAAGGACAAATAGAGTCGCCTCCGATAAATGTCAGCTTAACCTCAGTCCCCAGAAAGAGAGGGAGCAAGTAATTAAGCAAGCAATTCGAAAACACCTAGCAGATAAAGTGCTAAGTTACCGTCAGCATGGGCTTGTCTAGAACAAATTGTGTCAAAGCAACACCATAACTCTCTGTGGCAGGATAACAAGCCTTGTGCATAGGGGGAAGCGGTACTTACTATACATCTTGACTTTCTCAAGGCTTTTGATAGTGTCCCACATGACCTTCTCATAAATAAACTAGGGAAATACAACCTAGATGGGGCTACAATCTAACCTATTTAGCCTACTAAGGCGGGTGCAGAACAGGTTGGATAACTGTTCCCAGAGAGTAGTTATCAGTGCTTCACGGACAAGCTGGAAGGGCATATGGAGCGGGGTCCTTCAGGGATCAATTCTGGATCTGGTTCAGCTCAATATCTTCATCAGTGATTTAGGTAACAGCATAGAGAGCACACTGATAAAATGTGCAGATGATAGCTAGCGGGGTGTGTGTGTGTGTGTGTGTGTGTGTGTGCGCGCGCGTAGTTGCAATTGCTTTGGAGGAGAGGGTCAAAATTCAGAATGATCTGGACAAACCAGAGGAATGCTCTAAGGTAAACAGGATGAAGTTAATAAGGACAAATGCAAAGTGCTCCACTTAGGAAGGAACAATCAGTGTCTTACACGCAGAATGGGAAGTGACTGTCTTGGAAGGAGTCCTGCAGAAAGGGATGTAGGGGTATTAAGGCTGTCCCCCACTCTGGCACGACAAATGCAGAGGTTGGGGGCCTGTAAGAGCACCCCAAAACCTTGTCTCTACAGACTCTACTACAGAAACTTCCCCCAAAAATCCTAATACCCGGATTTGGGGGAATCTGCTGCCACCACCCCAAGTAATTCCAAGAAAACCAGGGAAGAGATCACTTGGGAAACCTCTTCCCTAAGGTAAAACTCTCCCCTGCCCCAACCTCTGTTTTGCTTGGAGTTGGGAAAAACAGAGGGGACCCACAGACAGACCTTTCAGGGGACACAAATCAACCAGTCCCAGTTAATTAGAAAAATAAACAAACTCTTATTATCAAAAAAACTCAAAACCTACAGTTGCAAGCATAGTAAAGTGGTTAGATGGAAAGAGCTACCAATTAATCAAGGTACTCAGCCCCCCCCCCCCCCCGGCGCTAACAGCTTTAGTTAGAAAAGAGAGAAAACACCATTACCAGCTCAGACATTAATTCCAAATTCCCAAACAAGGAAAATAATAAATCCTGATGAACTATCTCAATTTTGCTCTACTTACACATTGTAGTAAGTTTGTTCTTGGAGGGAGATGGGCCTCCCATCTCCTTCCGTCTGGGAAGAAAACTCTCTAAGGCTGCATCTGCACTAGTTAGGCCTCAGCTGGAGTACTGTGTCCAGTTCTGGGCGCCACGTTTCAAGAAAGATGTGGAGAAATTGGAAACGGTACAGAGAAGAGTGACAAGAATGATTAAAGGTTTAGAGAACATGACCTATGAAGCCAGGCTTCATGAACTGGGCTTGTTTAGTTTGGAAAAAAGAAGATTAAGGGGGGACATGATAGCGGTTTTCAAATATCTAAAAGGGTGTCACAAGGAGGAAGGAGAAAATTTGTTCCTCTTGGTTTCTGAGGACAGGACAAGGAGTAATGGGCTTAAAGTGCAGCAGGGGAGGTTTAGATTGGACATTAGGAAAAAATTCCTAACTGTCAGGGTGGTCAAATATTGGAATAAATTGCCAAGGGAGGTGGTGGAATCTCCCTCTCTGGAGATATTTAAGAACAGGTTAGATAGACATCTGTCAGGGATGGTGTAGACGGAGCTTGGTCCTGCCTTGAGGGCGGGGGGCTGGACTCGATGACCTCTCGAGGTCCCTTCCAGTCCTATTATTCTATGATTCTATGATCTACACTGCCATTTTTTTTGGCAGAAGGTATGCAAATTGCGCTCTCACGTGCATATCTTCTGCTGATCCTTTTTGCGGAAGAGGTTTTTGCGATAAAAAGCCCCGTGTAGATGAGGCCGTTTGTTGGAAAAAATCCCTTTTGTGCAAGATCCCTTATTCCTCAAAACATGAGGACACTGCTGTGTGGACGGTGCCAAAATGCGATTTAAGATACTTCAACTCCAGTTACGTAATTAACGTAGTTGGAGTTGCATATCTTAAGTCAACTTTCCTCTTTAGTGTAGACCTGGTGTTAGAGACTAACAAAAACATATAGGTAGAATAGGTTGAACCTCCCTGGTCTGGCACCCTCGGGATCGGTGTGGTCCCGAACAAAGCAAAAAGAATCGGAAGAAGATATGCAAATGAGTGTTATATTTGCACATCCTCTTCTGCAAAAAAAATGGCAGTGTCGTTGTAGCCTAAATCTCAAACCCAGAAGAGAGAGAAAAAACCCCTCTTCCAGTTTGAAATTCCTACCTGCATTGTCATTGTCTGACCACCCGATACCGGCCTAGGTACAGGAGACATAGTTAACCCCTTAATCACCAGGTGCTCGTCAGCACTCCTGATTATGACAAGGGGTCAGAGTGGACCCCAAGCTAAATAGGAGTCCACAGTGTGACACTGTTGCAAAGAAAGCAAACCTGAGTCTGGAGAGCACTAACAGGAGTGCTGTGAGCAAGACACGAGAAGTCATTCTTCCGCTCTGCTCTGTGCTGATTGGGGCTCAATTGAAGAAGCCAGAAAAACCAGAGAGATGCTCACGTCACCAGTGTTCCCCTGGTGCTTTGGCCCAAGTGGGAGGGACCATCAAGGCTCAGGGCTCCCTCCCCACGCCCCCGGCCAGATTAACTTGTCTGAGGCTAGTTGATTTTGTGGGGTCCCCCTAGGCTCGGGAGGGGGGCAAAATGAGGGGTGCAGTGTGGGAGGAGGCTTCTGGGGGATGGGATGGAGCCTGGGTGGGAGGTAGGATGCAGGAGTGCTGGAGATGGGGTTGGTTATCAGCAGACAGGATACTGGGGTAGACAGACCTTTGGTCTGACCGAGTCTGGCCGTTCTTAAAGTGTTTTTTCCTGCTAGTGTTGCAGTTCAGCTATATTAGGAATTTGAAGTTGTTTCCCTTTTCTTTTGGAAAACTTCTGGAGTGACGCCAATGTAGATTGGGAGATTTCTCAATCCTTCAATTGAAGGTACGGGGATGTGTGTGAGACAATCTAGCCTTTCTCCTTCCTGGCTGAGCTAATCGGGGATTAACAAAGCAAACGATCAAAGCTCCCGAGTTATGAACAATGTGAATGAAAACGCCCTCCCCCTCCCAGTTAACAAAGTCTCACTTCCTTGACTTTTCTGAGGCCATAAATCCAAATGGGCGTCATTAATTACTGGAAGCATTTACCAAGCAATGGCTTCTCCAGGGCTGGCGCTTTGAAAATCCAGCTCGGATGTCTCTCTGAAAGATCCGCTCTAATTCCAACAGAGAGGATCTTGGGGGAAGTCCTGCAGCCAGCGTTTAGGTTGTTGTGTTTGGGAATCTACATAGCTAGTTCTCCAGCTTTCCATAGAGTCTTCCACGGTAGAAGTGACCTGAATCTCACATTGGGGAAAAATATTCAGGTTACCTCTGTATATCACAAGGGATCAAAACGCCATGTTCCCTGCTGCAGGTCGCCTCTAGTTGTACGTTAGGACAAGGAAGAATTCTATCTGACCTTTCTGACAGCCGGCTCCCAGAGTGAATGAAAGGAGGGGAATCTGAAAGCACTCAAAATCCACATGCTTCCCTTTAAAACCAACGAGCAGTCCTGTGGCACCTTGGGGTGTGTCTACACTACAGAGAAGATCGGAGCTGCTGCTGTCGATCTTCGGGCATTCGAATGAGTGGGTTGGGTCTAGTGAAGACACACGGATTTGAACTGAGGGGCGTGCCGGTCGACGCCGGCAGTCCTGCTCCTACGAGGAGTAAGGAAAGCCGACGGGAGCGTGTGCTCCCCTCGACCTCTCGCTGTGTGGACGGCGCCAAAATGCGATTTAAGATTCTTCAACTCCAGCTACGTAATGAACGTAGCTGGAGTTGCATATCTTAAGTCGACTTTCCCCTTTAGTGTAGACCTGGTCTCCGAGACTAACAAAAAAATATAGGTAGAACAGGTTGAACCTCCCTGGTCTGGCACCCTCGGGACCGGTATGGTCCCGAACAAAGGAATTTGCCGGACTAGGGAGGTCAGGCATTCCGGCTGTTCTGAGGCTCCCCTCTTTGTGCAGTGGCCTGATCTCTTCCGGCCAACCTGTCTGGCTCTGCTGCTCCCAACCCACCCCGAGGGCTCTGCTCTCTGCCGCCAGCCCTACGCATGGGGCAGCCACTGCTCCCGGGATTCCCTGCCTCCAGCTTACTGGCCCTTCAGGCTGCTGCTGACCAGACCGGTTCTGCTCCCAGCTGTTCTCAACCTCTGTAGCGGGGGCTGTCTGGTCTAGCAACATCCGTGGTCTTGCCGGACCACAGATGTTGCTGGACAAGAAATGATACAGGTTGAACCTGAGCTTTCATGGGCAAAACCCACTTCGTCAGCTGAGATAATTGTGAGCAAACGAACCAAGCTGCACAAGGTTCCTTGGGCATACAACCCCATGCTCCTTTGTGTATGAGCCAGCGTGTTTTGTGCCTACCATACTCCTTTTTGTACCTGCAGTGGCAGAAACTATGAACTTTGGCTGAATTTAGTGTGTGACCAAATGGTGGGAAGTGTAAAATATTTTCCCTCCACCCTCTTGACTCACGGAGAATGCTTCCAGGAAGGGACCGTTTGTGACGGATGAGCAATACTTGTTATTGCAGCTCTTCTCGGTGATCAGTGAGCTACTCTGAGCCATTGAGAGATGTGTTCAGCGTATTAGCAATTACTCATTGCTCGTGTACAGGCAGCTCCCCTCCCATGTCAACCTCAGACTCATTGGGAAACTGGAATTGGACTCTGGGTCTGCATACAGGCTGGGGGTGGCTAGCTCGCTGCACTAAGCAATGTTCTCTCTTTGGGATTCCCAGCCTCACACCACCTCCTCCCTCCTTGCATTAACCTTGTTAGCGCTGGTTCTCCACATAGTAATATGAGGCGCCTGTGACGTAATGGGGGGTACCTTGCTGGTGGCTATGCTGGGCAGTGGGCTGTGGGTGACCTCCGCTGGCTGCTGGCTGCAGCACGGCCCAGCAGGGCAGGGGATGAGGCATTAGGCAAGGGGGCTCTGAACCTGTCTGACCAGTTATCTCCCAGGGAGCGGAACAATGGGAAGAAGGGGAGTGGAGCCCTGACTGGGGGCAGGACTGGATGTTAGTGAGTTAGTGTCTGTCTGGGATCATGGAGGAGACAGCCTAGGGAAGAGGCTGGAATTTAGGGGCCCCGTCTCCCCCATCTCAAGGGGGGGCTGAGGCATCCTAGGCCTGCCCTGGAACCAGATGACATCTGTGCTGAGCTGTATCCTGGAGAAGCAATAAACTCCCTCTATTCTACTGGCTGGGGGAGTCTGTCCGGGAGCTGCAGGAGACGGGAAAACCCCAACGCGCCGTCACAGCGCCCATCTTTGCATGTGTCTGTATTAAGGATGGTAAGTATCGTGTAACTGACTAATCGAATAGTCGATGCATTTTTGCATCGACTATTCGATTCGTTGATAGGGCGGCGCTGCCCTTTGAAACGCCGCTGTGGTGTTTCAAAGGGTCAGCAGTGCATGGAGCCCAGGGTCAGCTGGGGACTCCCCAGCTGACCCTGGGCTCCGTGCAGCGCTGCCACTATAAAGTTCCCCCCAACTCCTCCCCCCTCCTTGCTGCCTCTATCTGATAGAGGCAACAAGCGGGGGCAGGGGGGAGGAAGCGACTAGTCGACTATCCTGTTGACTAGTCCTGAATATCCCTAGTCAATATCTCTGCCAAACGGAAGTTTCCACTTACTGCATCTGATGAAGTAGGATCCCGCTCATGGCCAAATAGATCGGTTAGTCTCGAAGGGTACGTCTAGACTTATTTTCACTTTCGACAGGGGAATGTAAATGAAGGACTTCGAAATTGAAAATGAAGCGCTGATTTACAAATCTCATGCTTCATTTGCATAATTGCATCCGAGTGCTTTTTTGGAAGATAGTTTCGAAAAAAAACCCAAAACAGCCTGAACGGGTTCTTTTGAAAATACTCCCCCTTTTTCAAAAGAACCCTGTAAACCTAATTTTTTCAGGAATAAGGGTTCTTTTGAAAGTTTTTTTTCCCCCCAAAAGAACCTCATCCAGACTGTTTTTTTTAATCTCTTACGAAAGAGCGCTCCGATGCGATTATGCAAATGAAGTGCAAGTTTTTTAAATCAGCACTTCATTTGCAATTTCGAAGTCCTTCATTTACATTCCTCTGTCGAAAGTGAAAGTACGTCAGACGTACCCTAAGGTGCCGCAGGGACTCCTCATTGTTTTTGCTGAAACAGACCAACGTAGCTTCCCCTCTGAAACCCGGTGGCTACAGGCGCTTTCTATATTAAGCACCTAATCACAGATTTCTGTGGTGTTTTGATGAGATAAACGGAGAACACCGCAAAAGGAATTCCACATGTCAAACCTGTGAGGCGTTTGCTTTGGGGAAGGAAGTACGATATAAAAGCAGGACCGTTTTGGGGAGTGAATCAAACTTCACTCGCTTCTCGATGCTTCTCCGCGAGGATCACCTTCCTTTCTGTGTTCTGCATTGTGCTGTGTGCATCTTGGATTACGATCTGTGGTTAATCCATACCGACCGTACCTGATTGATGGACCTCCTCCTACCAGCAGAACCAGACTCAAACTCCAACACGCAGACGTTAGGGCTGTGTCTAGAGTGGCCACTTTTTCCGGAAAATCAGCTGCTTTTCCGGAAAAACTTGCCAGCTATCTACACTGGCCGCTTGAATTTCCACAAAAGCACTGACGATCTCATGTAAGATTTCAGTGCTTTTGCGGAAATACTATGCTGCTCCCGTTCGGGCAAAAGTCTTTTTCCGAAAAACTTTTGTGCAAAAGGGCCAGTGTAGACAGCAGAGAGTTGTTTTCCGCGAAAAAGCCCCGATGGCGAAAATGGCGTTTGGGGCTTTTTTGTGGAAAAGTGCGTCTAAATTGGCCACGGATGCTTTTCCGCAAAATCTAGACACGCTTTTCCGAAAATGCTTTTAACGGAAAACTTTTCCGTTAAAAGCATTTCTGGAAAATCATGCCAGTCTAGACGTAGCCTAGGAGTGAAACGGTCATGGGCCTCATGAGGGCAGTTAGTAAAGGTTCAGATGTAGCAGGTGCTGTGTGCCGGTGATTTGACAGAAGAGATGGGTCAGGTCTGAATCCAAACTTTCCAGGCTGGCTGAGTGGGGCGTTCCCAGGCAGGATGTGTTGCCGGTTTATGGGGAAGGAGGTCTCACTTGGGGGCAATGGTGCATTTTATGCCTTCTGTGCTTAGCGGATGCTGTTTCTCTGCTTTGCGGGATGTTTCAGCTTCTCCCCCCCGTCGGTCGCTCCGCTGGTAACAGCCTGTTTGTTTGTCTCGCAGCTGGAGAAGAAAGACGTGGCTGATGACAAGGAGGATATCGAGGGGAATCTTCTGCGCCCAACTGGGGTCACTCTGAGGGGGGCTCACTTCTGCCTGAAAATTTACAGAGCTGAAGACCTGCCCCAGAGTACGTTGACCCTCTGCCCATTCTGGTTGCCGCTGACCCGGGCCAATGGCCTGGAAATGAGGCAGCAACAGTAACAGGGTCCTGTGGAACACGGATGGACTCCCTCAGTTCTGTGCCTGTCACTCCCACGCTGGAACCGTTACCGCCTCGGGCCAGCGCCCCGGCAGGCATGTGTCCATGGAAAATGAGGTGCAAATGGGAACAGCACCACCGGCGCCCGCGGAGTTATGCTGATTTACACCCGCGGGGGAGCTGCGTTTTGACGTTCCCGTGGGGGTCACTCAGCAGAATTCGGCGTCCACGCTGGAAAAGTCATTCCGGGATTGTTACAGGGACGAGACCTGGGGGTGGGTTAAAGGGCTCGGGAGGCATCTGCTGCTGCTCCCGCTAGGGACTGGCACTCCATGCCTTGGAAGGGATGGAAAACCTCATAGCGGTCTCGGGGGACAGTGCTCACAGATGTGCCTGCCGCGGAAGTGGTGCTACCTAGAGCAGTGTTTCTTAAACTTTATAAGACCGAAGAACACCAAACATTTTTTCTTTTTTATGGAGGACACCAAAGATTTTTGTTGAGGGGGGAAAATAAAAAAGCCCCCCAGAGAAAAGTTGAGACAAAAAAAAAAAAAAGGCTTGTCCCTTTAAGGCAGGGGTGTCCAAACTTTTTTCAAAGAGGGCCAGATTGGATGAAGTGAACATGGGTGAGGGCCGGCCATTTTGCCTGACATTCTTTGAACCATTAAAATTAAATGCAACTTAACTATTTTATGCAAAGTTTATTGCAAACGGCATACTTTTCATTTTGTCACATGGATGACAAATCTAAACAGGTGTTAAATCACTCTGCCTTTCATATCTGAAGGCCAGATGAAAAAAAAATCCAGGAAGCTGAAATATGTGTCAGGAACATTGTAAAGTACATTACATATTATTGGTAATAAAGGTTGTCTGTCAACTTTTAAGTTAAAAAAATATGAACAGGAACATAACACCAAGTATCCATGTTGTGTCCAAATATATTTATAACTGATTTAGACCAACTGACATTAACTGAGATTTTACAATGTATTCATCTCAATACATATGGATTCATTGGGGGCCATAAAAGATAGATATTGCCAAATTACCTGTGGGGCCGTATTAAACCGGAACACGGGCCGCGATTGTCCCGCGGGCCGGACTTTGGACATGCCTGCTTTAAGGGTAGCCATTTTGAATTCTGTTCTCTCCACGGCACACCTCCAACTGCCTTTAAGAAACGCTGAGCTAGAGGGCTCATTGGGAAACCTAAGGCTGGATGAGGCCAGAGAGCTGGAACGGCGCAGACTGGCAGCCGGGTCATTCTGGGGTGGCCGCTGACAGGTCCCCTACTCCTCCTCGCTGATTGGTGAGGCCTCTTCTCCTTTGCAGTGGACGATGCCGTCCTGGACAACGTCAAGCAGATCTTTGGCTTGGAGAGCAACAAGAAGAACCTGGTGGATCCATTTGTGGAAGTCAGCTTTGCCGGCAGAACGGTGAGCGGCGGGAACAGACGGGCTCCCCTCTACCTGGGCAGGAACCGGCCTCTGTCTTCTGGACGCCTGCTGCCTTAGCAAACCCGTTGCCTGGGCAGCGTTTGGGTTTGAGCTAGGTTCCCCCGAGGGCGCCACGGGCGCAGGGGAATGCGGGAGAGGGGAGGCCACGTTTGAGAGACCCTGTTTCCTGGTCGATGAAAGTAAAGGAAGTAAGCAAAGGGGGCGGGGGAGGGGGATGGTCTTGGGGCATCTCTGGTACCTCTGTTGCTTTGGAGAAAAGCAAAGAGGGTGAGGTCGGCAGCAGACTGACCCGCTGGGCTGCAGGGGCGTTGCTCCCCTCTACTCGCAGAACCCGAGATGGGGAAGGTTCGTCGCTCTGGTGGTTCGTTTCCGGGAGCCTCCTCCACCTGGCCTGGCCCCTAGAACACCTTTGCCCAAGGGCGTCCGGTAGCCAAGGCCGTGCCTTCCCAAACCACCAGGCACAGCCCCACCCACACTCCACCCCAGAGCGCCTGCTGTAGGCGTGCTGGGGACGGAGCGCTGCTGCCCCCGAATGCCCGCCCTGTGCTCCTGGAACCGTGCAGCCTCCTCCCTCCCTGGCGCTCTGGGGAGGTGGGGGAGCCGTGCCGCACGCACGCACCCTCCCCCCTCGCCTCTCTTCTCCTCCCTGGCGCTCTGGGGAGGTGGGGGAGCCATGCCGCACGCACGCACCCTCCCCCCTCGCCTCTCTTCTCCTCCCTGGCGCTCTGGGGAGGTGGGGGAGCCGTGCCCCACGCACACACCCTCCCCCCTCGCCTCTCGTCTCCTCCCTGGCGCTCTGGGGAGGTGGGGGAGCCGTGCCGCATGCATGCACCTCCCCCCTCGCCTCTCTTCTCCTCTCTGGCGCTCTGGGGAGGTGGGGGAGCCATGCCGCATGCATGCACCTCCCCCCTCGCCTCTCTTCTCCTCCCTGGCGCTCTGGGGAGGTGGGGGAGCCTTGCCGCACGCACGCACCTCCCCCCTCGCCTCTCTTCTCCTCCCTGGCGCTCTGGGGAGGTGGGGGAGCCATGCCGCATGCATGCACCTCCCCCCTCGCCTCTCTTCTCCTCCCTGGCGCTCTGGGGAGGTGGGGGAGCCTTGCCGCACGCACGCACCCTCCCCCCCCCCCTCGCCTCTCTTCTCCTCCCTGGCGCTCTGGGGAGGTGGGGGAGCCGTGCCCCATGCACGCACCCTCCCCCTCGCCTCTCTTCTCCTCCCTGGCGCTCTGGGGAGGTGGGGGAGCCTTGCCCCATGCACGCACCCTCCCCCTCGCCTCTCTTCTCCTCCCTGGCGCTCTGGGGAGGTGGGGGAGCCGTGCCGCACGCACGCACCTCCCCCCTCGCCTCTCTTCTCCTCCCTGGCGCTCTGGGGAGGTGGGGGAGCCGTGCCGCACGCACGCACCTCCCCCCTCGCCTCTCTTCTCCTCCCTGGCGCTCTGGGGAGGTGGGGGAGCCGTGCCCCACGCACACACCCTCCCCCCTCGCCTCTCTTCTCCTCTCTGGCGCTCTGGGGAGGTGGGGGAGCCTTGCCGCACGCACGCACCTCCCCCCTCGCCTCTCTTCTCCTCTCTGGCGCTCTGGGGAGGTGGGGGAGCCTTGCCGCATGCACGCACCCTCCCCCCTCGCCTCTCTTCTCCTCCCTGGCGCTCTGGGAAGGTGGGGGAGCCTTGCCGCGCGCACGCACCCTCCCCCCTCGCCTCTCTTCTCCTCTCTGGCGCTCTGGGGAGGTGGGGGAGCCGTGCCGCACGCACGCACCCTCCCCCCTCGCCTCTCTTCTCCTCCCTGGCGCTCTGGGGAGGTGGGGGAGCCTTGCCGCGCGCATGCACCTCCCCCCTCGCCTCTCTTCTCCTCTCTGGCACTCTGGGGAGGTGGGGGAGCCGTGCCGCGGGCACGCACCTCCCCCCTCGCCTCTCTTCTCTCTGGCGCTCTGGGGAGGTGGGGGAGCCGTGCCGCGGGCACGCACCCTCCCCCCTCGCCTCTCGTCTCCTCCCTGGCGCTCTGGGGAGGTGGGGGAGCCGTGCCGCATGCACGCACCTCCCCCCTCACCTCTCTTCTCACTGGCGCTCTGGGGAGGTGGGGGAGCCTTGCCGCACGCACCCTCCCCCTCGCCTCTCTTCTCTCTGGCGCTCTGGGGAGGTGGGGGAGCCTTGCCGCACGCACCCTCCCCCTCGCCTCTCTTCTCTCTGGCGCTCTGGGGAGGTGGGGGAGCCTTGCCGCACGCATGCACCTCCCCCCTCACCTCTCTTCTCCTCTCTGGCGCTCTGGGGAGGTGGGGGAGCCTTGCCGCATGCACGCACCCTCCCCCTCACCTCTCTTCTCCTCCCTGGCGCTCTGGGGAGGTGGGGGAGCCTTGCCGCACGCATGCACCTCCCCCCTCGCCTCTCTTCTCCTCCCTGGCGCTCTGGGAAGGTGGGGGAGCCTTGCCGCACGCACGCACCTCCCCCTCGCCTCTCTTCTCCTCCCTGGCGCTCTGGGGAGGTGGGGGAGCCGTGCCGCACGCACGCACCCTCCCCCCTCGCCTCTCTTCTCCTCCCTGGCGCTCTGGGGAGGTGGGGGAGCCGTGCCGCACGCACGCACCCTCCCCCCTCGCCTCTCTTCTCCTCCCTGGCGCTCTGGGGAGGTGGGGGAGCCTTGCCGCATGCACGCACCCTCCTCCTCGCCTCTCTTCTCCTCCCTGGCGCTCTGGGGAGGTGGGGGAGCCGTGCCGCACGCACGCACCTCCCCCCTCGCCTCTCTTCTCCTCCCTGGCGCTCTGGGGAGGTGGGGGAGCCTTGCCGCGCGCACGCACCCTCCCCCTCACCTCTCTTCTCCTCCCTGGCGCTCTGGGGAGGTGGGGGGAGTCGTGCCGCACGCACGCACCCTCCCCCCTCGCCTCTCGTCTCCTCCCTGGCGCTCTGGGGAGGTGGGGGAGCCGTGCCGCACGCACGCACCCTCCCCCCTCGCCTCTCTTCTCCTCCCTGGCGCTCTGGGGAGGTGGGGGAGCCGTGCCGCACGCACGCACCTCCCCCCTCGCCTCTCTTCTCCTCCCTGGCGCTCTGGGGAGGTGGGGGAGCCTTGCCGCGCGCACGCACCCTCCCCCTCACCTCTCTTCTCCTCCCTGGCGCTCTGGGGAGGTGGGGGGAGTCGTGCCGCACGCACGCACCCTCCCCCCTCGCCTCTCTTCTCCTCCCTGGCGCTCTGGGGAGGTGGGGGAGCCTTGCCGCACGCACGCACCTCCCCCCTCGCCTCTCTTCTCCTCTCTGGCGCTCTGGGGAGGTGGGGGAGCCGTGCCGCACGCACGCACCCTCCCCCCTCGCCTCTCGTCTCCTCCCTGGCGCTCTGGGGAGGTGGGGGAGCCTTGCCGCGCGCACGCACCCTCCCCCCTCGCCTCTCTTCTCCTCCCTGGCGCTCTGGGGAGGTGGGGAAGCCGTGCCGCGCGCATGCACCTCCCCCCTCGCCTCTCTTCTCCTCTCTGGCGCTCTGGGGAGGTGGGGGAGCCGTGCCGCGGGCACGCACCCTCCCCCCTCGCCTCTCGTCTCCTCCCTGGCGCTCTGGGGAGGTGGGGGAGCCGTGCCGCATGCACGCACCTCCCCCCTCACCTCTCTTCTCCTCTCTGGCGCTCTGGGGAGGTGGGGGAGCCGTGCCGCACGCACGCACCTCCCCCCTCACCTCTCTTCTCCTCCCTGGCGCTCTGGGGAGGTGGGGGAGCCGTGCCGCATGCACGCACCCTCCCCCTCACCTCTCTTCTCCTCCCTGGCGCTCTGGGGAGGTGGGGGAGCCATGCCGCGCGCATGCACCTCCCCCCTCGCCTCTCTTCTCTCTGGCGCTCTGGGGAGGTGGGGGAGCCTTGCCGCACGCACCCTCCCCCTCGCCTCTCTTCTCTCTGGCGCTCTGGGGAGGTGGGGGAGCCTTGCCGCACGCATGCACCTCCCCCCTCACCTCTCTTCTCCTCTCTGGCGCTCTGGGGAGGTGGGGGAGCCTTGCCGCACGCACGCACCCTCCCCCTCACCTCTCTTCTCCTCCCTGGCGCTCTGGGGAGGTGGGGGAGCCTTGCCGCACGCACGCACCCTCCCCCTCACCTCTCTTCTCCTCTCTGGCGCTCTGGGGAGGTGGGGGAGCCTTGCCGCACGCATGCACCTCCCCCCTCACCTCTCTTCTCCTCTCTGGCGCTCTGGGGAGGTGGGGGAGCCTTGCCGCATGCACGCACCCTCCCCCTAGCCTCTCTTCTCCTCCCTGGCGCTCTGGGGAGGTGGGGGAGCCTTGCCGCATGCACGCACCCTCCCCCTCGCCTCTCTTCTCCTCTCTGGCGCTCTGGGGAGGTGGGGGAGCCTTGCCGCATGCACGCACCCTCCCCCTCGCCTCTCTTCTCCTCCCTGGCGCTCTGGGGAGGTGGGGGAGCCTTGCCGCACGCACGCACCCTCCCCCTCACCTCTCTTCTCCTCTCTGGCGCTCTGGGGAGGTGGGGGAGCCTTGCCGCATGCACGCACCCTCCCCCTCACCTCTCTTCTCCTCCCTGGCACTCTGGGGAGGTGGGGGAGCCGTGCCGCACGCACGCACCTCCCCCCTCGCCTCTCTTCTCCTCCCTGGCGCTCTGGGGAGGTGGGGGAGCCGTGCCGCACGCACGCACCCTCCCCCCTCGCCTCTCTTCTCCTCTCTGGCGCTCTGGGGAGGTGGGGGGAGTCGTGCCGCAAGCACGCACCCTCCCCCCCCCCTCGCCTCTCTTCTCCTCCCTGGCGCTCTGTGGAGGTGGGGGAGCTTTGCCGCACGCACGCACCTCCCCCCTCGCCTCTCTTCTCCTCCCTGGCGCTCTGGGGAGGTGGGGGAGCCGTGCCGCGGGCACGCACCCTCCCCCCTCGCCTCTCTTCTCCTCTCTGGCGCTCTGGGGAGGTGGGGGAGCCTTGCCGCACGCACCCTCCCCCCTCGCCTCTCTTCTCTCTGGCGCTCTGGGGAGGTGGGGGAGCCTTGCCGCACGCACCCTCCCCCCTCGCCTCTCTTTTCTCTGGCGCTCTGGGGAGGTGGGGGAGCCATGCCGCACGCATGCACCTCCCCCCTCGCCTCTCTTCTCCTCTCTGGCGCTCTGGGGAGGTGGGGGAGCCGTGCCGCACGCACGCTCCCTCCCCCTCACCTCTCTTCTCCCTGGCGCTCCAGGGAAGCGGGGGTGTACTCAACATGCTACCCCTTCTTCTCTCCTCCCCGTGGGGGGCGGAGCTTCAGCAGAGGGGGCGGGGCTGTCAGTGAGGCGAGGGGCCGGCCTCCCTCAGCTTCACCAACCCCCCAGCCGGATTCCGTGTTCTAACCATCCTCACGCTTTGGGGAAGGCTCATCTCCTCAGCCTTTGAGGCGCCCCCTTTGTGCTGAACTAGGACGGGGAAGGGCACGTGGGGAATGCCTGGGGAGAGGGACAGTTTCACACCCATCTGTGCCCGGCCCCGGCCCCTTCATCCATGTAACAAAATGACAATGGAAAAAAAAACCCTGCAAAGGAAAGTGGCAAAATAAATACAGCTCCCTCCCTCCCTCCCTCCCTCCGGGATCCACAGCCTGTCTTGGCGCCCTTCGAACAAAGGCAGCCGTTGTGCGGAATAGGAGACGGGGGCAAAGCCAAGTTCTGAGTAGCAGTCGATTAGTCCCGGGACACGTCTCGCTGGAGAACATGTGGATTCCTGTGTCCTTTGCTGCCGCCGAGTCGTGTCTGCTCCGGGCTCTTGGCGGTGCTGTGGTATTACAAATGACGCTGCCCATTCGGCTCCTGGGATGGGGGAGGGAAGGAATGACGGGGAGAGAATTTCCTAGCTCAGGGCCCGGCGACCGCTTTGGAAGCGGCTTGCCTGGATGGATGCTTGTCGTTTCGTTGTCTGGTAAATATTCGCAGGTCCTACACTGTGGTCCGTGGTCCTTGAGGGCATGTCCCCGGATCCGACCTCTCCTCTCGTAGCTTCCAGCTGATAAATTCCATTGTGAGACATTAAACGCTTTCCCGACCTTACGTTTCCAGGTAGGCAGCAGGGCGTAGTCATGATGGGGATGTTACGGGATCACGAATGGGGATGGGGCGGAGAGTTTGGGAAGGCGGGGGAAGGGTCTACAAAAGAATCTATTCATATGTGGCGGAGTCCATTGTGAATAGGTTCTCCTGTGCCCCCCCCCCCCCCCCGTAGTAACTTGGTACAGTTCATTCCATAGTCCCAGGCCGCACCCAAGAATGGGGTTTCCTGCGTTGCCCATGGGGTGGAGGGTTCCATTTTGTCAGAGGAGGGGGGTGCGGGTGGACCGTAGGCCTCATCCTGAGTCACCTGAACTGGACTCAGCCGACTTTAACTTGGTCTGGGCCAAAGTTCCCTCTAAATGGTGAAAGGTCAAGGGCCGCATTCTTCCGTCCTAGTAATGGGGTGCAGGGTCTGGGACGGAGGTTGGGTGCAGAAGGGAGTTTGGGGGAGGGGATTGGGGTGCAGGAGGGGGTGCGGGGTCTGGGAGGGGGGTTGGGTGCAGAAGGGAGTTTGGGGGAGGGGATTGGGGTGCAGGAGGGGGTGCAGGGTCTGGGACGGAGGTTGGGTGCAGAAGGGAGTTTGGGGGAGGGGATTGGGGTGCAGGATCTGGAATGGAGGTTGGGTGCAGAAGGGAGTTTGGGGTAGGCGACTGGGGTGCAGGAGGGGGTACGAGGTCTGGGAGGGGGGTTGGGTGCAGAAGGGAGTTTGGGGGAAGGGATTGGGGTGCAGGAGGGGGTGCGGGGTCTGGGAGAGGGGTTGGGTGCAGAAGGGAGTTTGGGGGAGGGAATTGGGGTGCAGGAGGGGGTGCAGGGTCTGGGACGGAGGCTGGGTGCAGAAGGGAGTTTGGGGTAGGGGATTGGGGTGCAGGAAGGAGTGAGCGGTCTGGGAGGGGGCTATGGGTGCAGGAGAAGATTCTGACCAGGAGGAGAGGTATAGGAGGGGGTGTAGGGTCTGAAAAGGGTTGTGATCTGGGACAAGAGAGTGGGGTGCAGGGTCTGGGAAGAGGACTAGGCACAGGAGCAGGGTTCAGGGGGTTTGGGTTATGTGGGGCAGGGGTGCAGGAGAGGGTTGGAGGAATGGAGGGGTGGAGACTCTGGCTGCGAGGCAGACTCTGGCTGGGAAGCCCTTATCTAGGCGGCTCCAGCCAGCAGGTCCCTCGGGCAGGCTCGGAGCAGCCAGCTGCGGAGGCCATGTGCTGCTCTGAACCCCCCGCGCCCAGGGGGCGGTGGTGTGCTTTGTGTGCAGCCTGCCCTGCGAACACGGCCCAGGCAACTCCCATTGGCCAGAAAGCAGCCAATGGGAGCTGAAAGACTGTGATGGGGGTAGGGGCAGTGCACAAAACTGCTCCTTCCCCACCCTGGCTAGATCTGGGGGCTTGGCATGTCGGATCCGGCCCACGGGCCATATTTGCCTGTCTCTGTCCTTACGTTCTGTGACGGGGTGAATAACACTTTCACATTCCCTTGGTCCGTATCGCTCACGGTTTTACAGACCTCGGCCATCTCCTCTCTTCTCCAAGCTGAGCAATCTCTCCTCACATGGAAGCTGTTTCTTACGCCGGAGAGTTTTTGTCGCCCTTCTCTGACTCCTTCCAAATCTCTTCTCTCTCTCTCCGGCAGTGGGGCACCC
This sequence comes from Pelodiscus sinensis, assembly GCF_049634645.1. Taxonomy (NCBI): domain Eukaryota; kingdom Metazoa; phylum Chordata; order Testudines; family Trionychidae; genus Pelodiscus; species Pelodiscus sinensis. The sequence goes on along the minus strand of NC_134715.1, from coordinate 133,159,587 downwards.
AGGCCTGCGGGCCGCATTCAGGGTGTGGGCACCCCCTGGATTTACACAGCGGCGTTACACTTTCATCGTCTATCCCTTCCTAAGACGGTTAGCCGGTGCGTCAACCTCAGCACAGCGAGCAGGTGGTTTCAGAGAGCTGGCCACAACGGCTCCTGTCTCTCGTCCCCGAGGGATGACAACTCATTTAGACCCCGGCCTTGTGTGTGTCTAGCTGGGATTGTGGTTTCCAGTGTTGTTCCTCCCTGGATGGCGTGAAGGCCAGGACTTGAACAGGGTTCAAAAAAGAGCTAGATGGATTCATGGAGGGTAGATCCATCAGTGGCTATTAGCCAGGATGGGTAGGGATGGTATCCCCAGCTTTTGTTTGTCAGAGGCTAATGGGCGACGGGAGGGATGATTCCCTGTTGTGTTCGCTCCCTCTGGGGCACCTGGCGTTGACCACTGTTGGCAGACAGGGCACTGGGCGAGATGGACCGTTGGTCTGGCCGTTCTGATGTTCTTACGGAAGGTTTCTTGAGACTCGTATGCCACCTGGGACCAGGATCAGAGACAAAGAAGGGCGCCTGGGTTGTGTCCTTGCGTGTAGAGGCGGGACGAGCCAAGCCTGCCCTGCCACCACCTTTTATTGGTCCTTCTCTTGCCAGATCTGCTCGAAGATCCTGGAGAAGAACGCCAACCCGCAGTGGAACCAGAGCATCACCGTGCCGGCCATGGTGAGCAAGGGCCGGTCCCTGCCCTCGGTCCCTCGTGCCTGAGCCGTTGGCGCTGACTGGTCCCTCTCTGTCCCTGTTTCCCTAGTTTCCTTCCATGTGTGAGAAAATGAGGATCCGGGTCCTGGATTGGTGAGTGGGGATTGGAGCCACAAGGAGACACTCAGGCACAGAGACCCTGGGGAGGTGGCAGCAGGACCCGGGTCTCAGAGGAGATGGGCCCTGTCTGCATGGTGGGAACATGGTCTCCATTGTCCTGCGCTCGTGCCCCCAGATCTGAGACGCAGGCAGCTCCCTAAGCGTTCCCAGAAACAGCGTCTCCATCACACCAGGGCCGGCGGGCTCTCCCGGAAAGCTGATGCCAGGGTGGGGCGGGTTACACCGGGCCCGGAGCTCTCTCACTTCCGTTAGCTGCAGGCAACGGGCCCCAGACACAGGAAATTATTTCTCACCTTTGTGATCAGCCAAGAAGACGCGCTGTGGTCGCAAGGTGAGAGGGCACAGGCGGGGGCCGGCTATCGGCAGGTCTGCCCTGCAGTGAGGCACTCGTGGCTGGCGGGGGCTACAGCGGCGGGTCTGTATAGTTGTAGGGTGGATGTTTGGGCTCGGACCCTATGTGGTTAGAACAGTGGACGGGGAGTCGGGACTCCTGGCTTCCATTGTGCGCTCTGCACAGGAGTGAGCAAGTCACTCCACATCCTTCGGTGCCTCAGTTTCCCCTGCGTGATCCAAAGGGTACGGGACAGATCTTCAGCTGGTGAAAATCAGCACAGCTCCATTCTGAGGCGGCTGGTGAGGGGAGGACGCCCCAGCCTGAGGAGGGGGCAGGATGACCCCTCTCTGACTCAGGCCCCGCCTCTGCCCCGCCCCTTCCCTTCCCTTGCTCCGCCCCTGCCCCACCTGTATCCCCCAACCGAGGTGGCCTAGAGTACTAGTGGGGTCAAGGGTCTGGCACCAGCAGCGGTGGTCTGCCTCTCCTCCCCGTACTCACCGGCAGCAGCAGCGCAAGCAGAGACACCCCCACCCAGCTCGCTTTGCTCCCCTGGCCACGTCGCTGCACTTCCTGGCAGTCCTGCCCCCTCCCCTCGGAGCGGCGTGCGGGGGAGGGGGGGGGGGCAGAAAGCTGCTTCCGCCTTGCTCCACTTCCTCCATTGCTGCTGGTCAGTGGTGGGGGGCTGGACAACCGCTGTGGGTCCCCTGATAGTCTCCCACCAGCGTCTGGCCGGCCCCTCCCACCCACAGTATGTGACCCCTTGTGCCCCGCCCCCTGCGCATTGCCCCAGGCTCCACGGATTTCTGCTAGAGATCTGGCCTGCTGGCTCCACTGGAGCACTGCGGATTTACACCGGTGGGGATCTGGCCCCTGTCTCCACTGGAGCACTGCGGATTTACCCCAGTGGGGATCTGGCCCCTGACTCCACTGGAGCACTGCGGATTTACACCGGTGGGGATCTGGCCCCTGACTCCACTGGAGCACTGCGGATTTACCCCAGTGGGGATCTGGCCCCTGTCTCCACTGGAGCACTGCGGATTTACCCCAGTAGCGATCTGGCCCCTGTCTCCACTGGAGCACTGCGGATTTACCCCAGTGGGGATCTGGCCCCTGACTCCACTGGAGCACTGCGGATTTACCCCAGTGGGGATCTGGCCCCTGTCTCCACTGGAGCACTGCGGATTTACCCCAGTGGGGATCTGGCCCCTGACTCCACTGGAGCACTGCGGATTTACCCCAGTGGGGATCTGGCCCGCTGGCTCCACTGGAGCACTGCGGATTTACCCCAGTGGGGATCTGGCCCCTGACTCCACTGGAGCACTGCGGATTTACCCCAGTGTGGATCTGGCCCGCTGGCTCCACTGGAGCACTGCGGATTTGCACCGGTGGGGATCTGGCCCCTGGCTCCACTGGAGCACTGCGGATTTGCACCGGTGGGGATCTGGCCCCTGTCTCCACTGGAGCACTGCGGATTTGCACCGGTGGGGATCTGGCCCCTGTCTCCACTGGAGCACTGCGGATTTGCACCGGTGGGGATCTGGCCCCTGACTCCACTGGAGCACTGCGGATTTACCCCAGTGGGGATCTGGCCTGCTGGCTCCACTGGAGCACTGTGGATTTACCCCGGTGGGGATCTGGCCCCTGTCTCCACTGGAGCACTGCGGATTTACCCCGGTGGGGATCTGGCCCCTGGCTCCACTGGAGCACTGCGGATTTGCACCGGTGGGGATCTGGCCCCTGGCTCCACTGGAGCACTGCGGATTTGCACCGGTGGGGATCTGGCCCCTGGCTCCACTGGAGCACTGCGGATTTACCCCAGTGGGGATCTGGCCCCTGTCTCCACTGGAGCACTGCGGATTTACCCCAGTGGGGATCTGGCCCCTGACTCCACTGGAGCACTGCGGATTTACACCAGTGGGGATCTGGCCCCTGACTCCACTGGAGCACTGCGGATTTACACCGGTGGGGATCTGGCCCCTGACTCCACTGGAGCACTGCGGATTTACCCCAGTGGGGATCTGGCCCCTGTCTCCACTGGAGCACTGCGGATTTACCCCAGTGGGGATCTGGCCCCTGTCTCCACTGGAGCACTGCGGATTTACCCCAGTGGGGATCTGGCCCCTGACTCCACTGGAGCACTGCGGATTTGCACCGGTGGGGATCTGGCCCCTGACTCCACTGGAGCACTGCGGATTTACCCCAGTGGGGATCTGGCCCCTGACTCCACTGGAGCACTGCGGATTTACCCCAGTGGGGATCTGGCCCCTGTCTCCACTGGAGCACTGCGGATTTACCCCAGTGGGGATCTGGCCCCTGTCTCCACTGGAGCACTGCGGATTTACCCCAGTGGGGATCTGGCCCCTGACTCCACTGGAGCACTGCGGATTTACCCCAGTGGGGATCTGGCCCCTGACTCCACTGGAGCACTGCGGATTTACCCCAGTGGGGATCTGGCCCCTGACTCCACTGGAGCACTGCGGATTTACCCCAGTGGGGATCTGGCCCCTGTCTCCACTGGAGCACTGCGGATTTACCCCAGTGGGGATCTGGCCCCTGACTCCACTGGAGCACTGCGGATTTACCCCAGTGGGGATCTGGCCCCTGTCTCCACTGGAGCACTGCGGATTTACCCCGGTGGGGATCTGGCCCCTGACTCCACTGGAGCACTGCGGATTTACCCCAGTAGGGATCTGGCCCCTGACTCCACTGGAGCACTGCGGATTTACCCCAGTGGGGATCTGGCCCCTGTCTCCACTGGAGCACTGCGGATTTACCCCGGTGGGGATCTGGCCCCTGTCTCCACTGGAGCACTGCGGATTTACCCCAGTGGGGATCTGGCCCCTGACTCCACTGGAGCACTGCGGATTTACCCCAGTGGGGATCTGGCCCCTGTCTCCACTGGAGCACTGCGGATTTACCCCAGTGGGGATCTGGCCCCTGACTCCACTGGAGCACTGCGGATTTACCCCAGTGGGGATCTGGCCCCTGTCTCCACTGGAGCACTGCGGATTTACCCCAGTGGGGATCTGGCCCCTGTCTCCACTGGAGCACTGCGGATTTACACCGGTGGGGATCTGGCCCCTGTCTCCACTGGAGCACTGCGGATTTGCACCGGTGGGGATCTGGCCCCTGACTCCACTGGAGCACTGCGGATTTACCCCAGTGGGGATCTGGCCCCTGACTCCACTGGAGCACTGCGGATTTGCACCGGTGGGGATCTGGCCCCTGACTCCACTGGAGCACTGCGGATTTACCCCAGTGGGGATCTGGCCCCTGTCTCCACTGGAGCACTGCGGATTTACACCAGCGTGAGCTGGTCCATTTATCCTGACCTGTCCTCACTGGGCTTGTTTGGAGGGTTCCCGTTCCCAGCGAGTCCCAGGGGCAGGCGTGAAATTGCCAAGCGCGATCTGCCGGACGCTGCTGCCATTCAACCCAGGCTTGTGTTTCAGGGACCGGCTGACTCACAACGACGTCGTGGGCACGGCCCACCTGTGCATGTCGCAGATCTCCGCCCCGGGGGGCGAGCTGGAAGGTAAGGGGGGCGCGGGCCAGGAGCCTGCCCGGAGCACGACGGGGGACGCACGCTCTTGGCTCGTGGCTGGCCTTGGCTTGGGCGAAGGAGAAACAGTGGCCAAGACCCTCTCTAGGAAACCCGGGGGCAGGTGCCCCCCTCTGTCGGGCCAGCGTGGGGGGATCACGCCTGACTCGGATGAGACTGGGTTGTGACAGAAGTTTGTGACTCTAAGTCAGGGGCGAAGAGGAAACTTTTGTGGGGCGGGGCCCACTGAGCCCGGGAAAACTCCATCGGGGCCCACACGCAAGTGAGAAACGCTCCCCAGCCCCGAGGCTCAGGGCTTACCCGCAGCCCAGATGAACTCTTTGGGGGCCCGAGGCCAGTAGATTTTGTGGGGCCCCTAGAAGTATGGGGCCCCAGCGCCCCCCACGTGGCTGGGTTATGTCGCTGCAGGGGAGGGGGAGTCCTGAGCCTCATGGGCTGCGTCAAAGCAAGCTGGGGCAGGATGTGGCCCGGGTTGGGGTGCTGCACCCCTGTTGTGAATGTCTTTTGTGCTGAAGCTCTGGGCAGGTTGTGGCTACGGCCCGTGTCGGGTGGGGTTGCCCGGCCCCAGGAGGGACACTAGAAATCAGGGGCCTGAGCTCCCAGGCACACAATGGGACCCTGATCCTGCCTGCGCACAGTGTGGGGTGCAAAGGTGGGGAGGCATCTGGTCCTGCCCCGTGGGCACCTCTGGAAGAGGCACTTGTCACCTGGCATTAGGATGCCCAGGGCAAAATCCTGCTTGTATTAATTTCACCAAATGAAATTAATCGGTAGCAGGTTGAAAACAAACAAAAGGAAGTTTTTCGTCACACAACCCACAGTCAACCTGTGGAACTCCTCGCCAGGGGATGTTGTGAAGACCAGTGGCTGGATGCTGTGGTAGGGACTGTGGCCTGCATTCCCCTAACTCCTTTGGTGGCTGAATGGCTCCTGCCGCTAACCCCCTTTGCTGCTCGGTCCTAGGCGCTTGGCTTGCTAGGGGTGTGTCCATCCGAGGTCCCCAACGCGCCCCTCGGGAGCAGGCGCCCGGCACTGACACAGCGGCAGTGAGCCTGCCTTGGCCTGTCCACGCTGTAGCACGTTTCCTGGGCCCGTCGTGCGCCAGTGGCCTGGGCCGGCCCGTACAGCCATGCTCCCATTGGGGCGCTCGGGGACATTCGGGGCAGCTGGCTCTGCTGCGGGTGCATGGGCTCAGAGGATTGTGGGTAGTTTTTGCCCCCTAACACACACAGACAGCAGAACTTCCAAGGGCAGAGGCCGTGCATGCCGGCTTGAAACATGGTCCCCTCCCATGACATGAATGCCTGGGCCTAAGACCCTTCAGGAAAGGCCGGGACGCAGTGAGGGGCCACCCAGATTGCCCTGCCGACGCCTGCAGAGCGGACCTCGGACTGGAAAGCCAGGCGCCCGCTACTGGGGGCCTGGCAACGGGGCCTCCCTTTCCTGGGAGGAAGCGCGAGGCCTGGGCCAGCCTGGGCGGGGCAGGTCCCGTGAGAGAGGGAGCAGGCGCCGGGGAAGAGGGCCGTGCCGGGGGGCTTGGAAGCAGTTCCCGTAAGGCAGGCCCCGCGGGCGGCGTTGCAGAGCACACGGGGAGCTGAGGTGGGCGGCCGGGAGGGGCCTAGGGCCGAGCAATGGCTCAGCGGGGGCTAAGCAGTTCCGTGGATATCCAGGGGCCCGGCACTTCTCCGCTGGGTCATGGGGGGCAGCAGAAGGATCTACACCCACATCTCCCGAGCACCCAGGGGATCCCCACTGCACCCCCGCTTCTCAAGGGGTGAGCTGCCCCACGCTCCCAGATGCCCCTGGGTGTCTGGCCCCCCAGATACAACCCATGCAGTGTCCCCTGTGACAGAGAGCGCCGGGGGGTTGGCTGTGGCGTGCGCAAAGGCTGCCAGACACGGAGACCTGGTGGGTTTCTCTGGCCTACAGTCACCACAGAGGGTGCCTCCTGCACCCCAGCCTGGCCTCAGCCTCTTCCCCCTCTTCCATGTCCCCCTCATCACCAGCACCCCCAGCCCAGCCAGTTCTCCAGCCCCCGACGTGCCGGTCCTGCCTGTCGGAGGCCCCATGGGCCCCCCCGGGCAGCGCCCCCCAGAACCAGAGGGGAGGTGGCGTTTACAGAGGAGCAGAACGGAAGCCCCTGGCTGTCCCGACCACTCTGCTTTGGGGTGCAGGGGTTGGGTCTCGCCATCATCAGAGAGGGCCCACGCCGCAGCTAGAGCGGGTGCAATGCATTGTGGGACGTGGCGCGGGGAGGTAGGTTTGGGCCTCTGCTGGGTTCCTGGGAGGGGTCCACGCCAGGGCCTCGCGGGGTGCCCCAGGCCCCGTAGCCGCAGCTGCAGCTTGCATTTCCTGTCATGCTTTGGTCTCACCTCACGCGCCCGCCACCCCTCCTCCGCTGGTCCCATCCTAACCGTCTCTCCATTTCTTTGTGCCTCAGATGAGTTTCCCGTTCTCCCGAAGCCCCTGACAGCTCCAGCCAGTACGTCCCTCTAGCCTGCGGGTTGTAATCGCGCTACGGTCACTGGGATGGCTTAGCCGGGTTCGCACGGGCCGGGAAACTGGACAGAACCAGGATCAGCAAAGCCTCCGTGTCAGAAACACGGGGCGCGAGGCCTGGGATATGGCCCCAGACTCCTTCCGGCCTCGTTTGTACCCCCCGGATCCTGAGAGGTGGGATGGGCTGTGGTATGGTGTCTCCATCCTGCCAAGGACAGGATACTGCCGATCCTTCCACAGAGCGCCGACTGGAAAGCCCTTAACATGCCAACAGTCGTGCGGAGCTGTGTGTGCAAAAGCAAACCTCACTTTGGGATGTATTAGCGGGAGTGCGGTGAGCAAGACCCGGGAATTAATTCTGTTGCTCTACTCCACGCCCGTTAGGCCTCAACTTTTGTATTGTGTCCAGTTCTGGGTACCCCACGTCAGGCAAGATGGGGACAGATTGGCGAGAGCGCCCAGGGAAGAGCACCAAAAATGGTTAAAGGCCTCGAAAACACGACCCATGAAGGAAAATTGAAAAAACTGGGTTTGTTTAGTTTGAAGAAGAGAACACGGAAAGGGGACATGAGGGCAGCAAGTTACCTAAAAGGGTGGTACAAGGAGGAAGGAGAAAAATTGTTCTTCCTGGCTTCTGAGGATAGAACAAGAAGCAAGGGGCTTAAACTGCAGCAAGGGAGGTTGAGGTTGGACATTAAGAAAAACTTCCTTCCTGTCAGGGGGATTAAACGCTGGAATAAATTGCCTGGGGGGTTGTGGAATCTCCATCACTGGGGATATTGAAGAGCAGGTTGGACAGACACCTGCCAGGGATGGTTTAGTCGGTTCTTGGTCCTGAAATGAGGGCAGGGAACTGGACTTGATGCCCTCTTGAGGTCTCTTCCAGTTCTCGTGTTCTATGAATCTAAGATAACAACAGACTCTAGTCCACAATGGATCCACGTTCCTGCTCTTAGCACCCGAACTTGGCAGCAGGAGGGACCTGCCATCACTTGCTCTGTGCCACGTTTCTTTTTATGCATGCACGAGACGCGTGGTCACCGTGGTTCCGTAACTGATTGCTCCCTGTGGTCTCCTAGTGGATGACGGGCTAGGATTCCTGCCGACGTTCGGGCCCTGTTACGTGAACCTTTACGGCAGCCCGAGGGAATTTACCGGCTTTCCAGATCCCTACGAGGAGCTCAACCTGGGAAAGGTGAAGTCGTGGGGGTTCGGTTCACAAAAGTTCTTTGCGAAAAGAAAGACGCTCGTTACCCTGAACTTTTGTCAGTCATGACGAGGGGCAGAGTTGGGGGATGTTTTCTGGAGAACAGCTTGTTTGCCAAGAGCCGCCATTTTGGACAACACAAACTATTCATGAGCTTGGTGCAAATTGGTTCCACCACCCACAGGAGGAGATGCTGCGGAGGCCAGCTTGTCTCGTTCCCTCAGCCCTAAGCTGAGTGCTCGGACGCTGACCACGGAGGCGGGAAACCCAACTTTGATTCCCCCTCTGGAACGGGCCCCAAATGGACTTTCTCAGTTCCCCAGAAAGTCCCCCAAATTTCAGTCAGTTTGATCCACATGGAACCTCTTTGGATTGTTCAAAATGGCCGCTGAATGGAAAAAGCCGCTCTCCTCCCAGATCTAAACAGGTCCTAGTGCACCCCCAGGGAATTCTTGTCCCTCTTGAGGGTAAGCCAAGGGGCAGGAGGGGCCCGTAACACAGTCAGCTTTGCATCCGTGAAGGAGCTGCCTACATGTGTCCCTATCCTGTTCCTCTTCAACTAACTAAGCCAGTAGCAGAGTTCATGGGGGACTCTGGGGGGAGCGTATGTGGCAGGCAGCCATCTTGGTAACATCACCGTCTCCCCTCAGGGCGAGGGCGTGGCCTTTCGGGGCCGGTTGCTGATGGAGCTGGAGACGAAGCTGGTCGAACACGTTGAGCAGAAATTGGAGGACATCCCTCCTGACGACCTTCTCCGGCTGGAGGTATGGGGCCCCACATCCTGCGGGTTTGGAATCACCGGGCTGGGGCTTGAACCTACAACCTCTAGAACCACAGCGGGCGCCCGACGGCTCTCGCTCTTGGCCAGCAGCGGCGGCAGACTCGCCCCCTTCTCCGACTCTGGGCAGACAAGTGTGGTCGTCTGCTGCCTCGTGACCACCCCCTCGCGGAGAGTTTTCTCCTGCTTCTTGCACTTCCCCCGTGCTGCCTCCGAGCCCCACTGGAGTCATCTTGCTCCTGGCGGCTTGTCTCCAGAGCCAGCTGCTGTCCCCGCTTCCTCTCAGGTGGGGCTAGTCCGGCTGTCAGGATTCAGCCCCACACCTCCAGGCTGAGGCGAGCTGCCCTGCTGCACTAGGATGTAGAGCAGCCGCGTGCAGGAGAGCGTTTCGCGTCCATCAGGAGCTTTGTTGGGTGGCTCTCCTTGGCTGTGTCCTTGGGGTGGAGTCCAAGCCCCCATCCCTCCCCCCCCGCCATCTCCCCCTTTGTCTGGGGAGAGGGGACGGCTTTCCTGCATGCTTGCCTGCGGCTGCTCCGCCCTGCCCCCCGTCACGTCCTCCTGGGAACCGGCAGGGCCGTGTACGCGGGCGGGGGCGAGGGATTGGCTGGGAGAGGCTCCGCCCACCGGGCCGGCTCTGTCTCGTGCAGAAGCACCTGCGGCGGCGGAAGTACTGCCTCTTCGCCGCCTTCTACTCCGCCACCATGCTGCAGGACGTCGACGCCGCCGTCCAGTTCGAAGTCAGCATCGGCAACTACGGCAACAAGTTCGACAATACCTGCCTGCCGCTGGCCTCCACCACGCAGTACAGCCGGGCCGTGTTTGACGGTGAGGCCCGGGCGGGGGGCGGGGGGGACGGACGGCGTGGCACGGAGACGGCTCCTCATAGCCCGTCCAGCCCCCGGGGACCAGGCGATCACCGCAGCCCAGAGACAACACCCCTTACCCGATGGGCAGAGGGAACCCCCCGAGTCCTGGCAGGTTTCCTGGCCTCCCGCGCCATGCAGGCCTCTGTCCGGCGTCATGAGGTCTGACGTCAATAGGATGAAGCTTAATAAGGACACATGCAAAGTGCTCCACTTAGGAGGGAACAATCCGTGTCGCACACACAGAATGGGAAGTGACTGTCTAGGAAGGAGTCCGGCAGAAAGGGATCTAGGGGTCAGAGTGGACCATAAGCTAAATGGGAGTTTACACTGTGATGCTGTTGCAAAAAAAAAAAAAGCAAAGGTGATTCTGGGAGGCATTCACAGGAGTGTGGTCATTCTTCCACTCTGCTCTGAGTAGGCCTCCGTTGGAGTCTTGTGTCCTGTTCTGGGCACCACACTTCAGGAAAGATGTGGAGAAACTGGAGAAGGTCCAGACAAGAGCAACACAAATGATTCAAGGTTTAGAAAACATGAGCCATGAGGGACGACTGGAAGAACTGGGCTTGTTTAGTTTAGGAAAAGAGAAGACAGAGGGGACAGGAGAGCAGTTTTCAGGTATCTAAAAGGGTGTCACAAGGAGGAGGGAGAAAATTGTTCTCCTTGGCCTCTGAGGACAGGACAAGAAGCAATGGGCTTAAATTGCAGCAAGGGAGGTTTAGGTTGGACAGTAGGAAAAACTTCCTACCTGTCAGGGTGGTTAAACCCTGGAATAAATTGCCTAGGGAGGTTGTGGAATCTCTCTCTGTGGAGATATGGAAGAGCAGGTTGGACAAATACCTGTTGGGGATGGTCTAGATGGTGCTTGGTCCTGCCGTAGGGTCAGGGGACTGGACTCGACCACTCGAGGTCCCTTCTAGTTCTGGGATTCTAGGTTTCTATTTTTCCTCCTGTTGCATTAGTTGGATGTGGCATTCCCCTTCGCTCCCCCGCCAAACCCATCGCGTGGTGACGCAGCGTACTTAGCTGCCATGTTGCACCCCAGCAGTGGCTGCATTGCTGTGGTGGGTGCAGGGATTTCTGTGCATACAGGATAGGTGTGGGGCAGGAGCGGGGGCAGGGGGATACACGGTGTGACGTGTGTGCAAACTCTTCCTAAGCTCGCAATGCAATGCTAGTGTCTGCACTGCTGCCCTCCTCCGCAGCAAATCAGAGCGGTTCAAGTATGAGTCCTAGGCCCAATAAGGACTTCCAGTGGCGATTCCCCTGTCGCTCAAGGGGCTGGCACTTTTGGAGCAGACCCTTTTTCTGTCCTGGGCGGGGAGGGGGTCTCAGCTAGCCACCGCGTCGTAGCACCTACATCGCTGGGGGTTTGTGACAACCGTGCGAGTTGCCCAGGCAGCTCATGTCACGCCAAGGCCCCCCAAGCGGAGGGTGCCAGGCCGAATGCCTGTTTCCTGCAGGTCCAAGCGCCCAGGGCCGCAGCCAGCCCCTTTCCCCGTCGATGGGCCAGCTGGGAGCCCATGGCCTGCTGCCCGCAGAGCCAGCTCCCGGTGTGCTCTGTCCCCGCAGGTTGCCAGTATTACTACCTCCCCTGGGGCAACGTGAAGCCCGTGGTGGTGCTGTCGTCCTACTGGGAGGAGACCAGCCACCGGACGGATGCGCAGAACGCTCTCCAGCGCACGGCCGACCGGCTGGTGAGTGCGGCACTGCTTGTGCGGCTCGGCGGGGGCGTAGGACGGCTGCCCACGCTCCGGAGGGATCTGTGCTGTGTTAGTGAACAACTTAAGAACGGCCGTACTGGGTCAGACCAAAGGTCCTTCCAGCCCAGTAGCCTGTCTGCCCACAGTGGCCAGCACCAGGTGCCCCAGAGGGGGTGGACCGAAGACAATGATCAAGCGATTTGTCTCCTGCCATCCCTCTCCAGCCTCTGACAAACAGAGGCCAGGGTCACTATTCCTGCCTTTCCTGGCTAATAGCCATGGATGGACCGAACCCCCATGAATGTATCTAGCTCTTTTTTGAACCCTGTTAAAGTCCTGGCCTTCACAACATCCTCTGGCAAGGAGTTCCACAGGTTGACTGTGCGCTGCATGAAGAAAAACTTCCTTTGGTTTGTTTGAAACCCACTGCCTATTCATTTCATTGGGTGACCCCTTGTTCTTATATGATGGGAACAAATAAATAGCTTTTTTTAAAATTCACTTTCTCCCCACCTGTCAGGATTTTATAGTTCCCTGTCATATCCCTCCCCTTATCATAGTTATGTTCAACCTCTCTAAGTCCCCGTTAGCTGAGCGTACCCTTTACTGCCTGGCTTTACACGGTGTTAAACTGCCTCAGTGTCGCGCTCCCTCCCCCCACAGGAAGTTGCACTCAGACAGTGCCTCAGTGGCCCTCCTCTGGATTAGGTCCAATTGAGGGGTTTGGGTTTGAGGCTCAGGTGCAGTTAGGGGTTGGGAGTGGCGGGGGACGGAAGGGAAACCTGCAAGATTTTAGCCATCTGGGGACATGTGAACCCACTTGGGGGACAGGCCATTCTCGTTCTGGATTCCGCACTGGCACTCAGTTCTAGAAGCACATCGTGACTCCAAACCAGCTTTCTTTTCCTCCTCTGGCGGACATCCAGCCCCATCGCTGGGAGGAACAGAGAGCTAGGTCCTAGGTGGAATAACCCTTCAGTGCCTTGCATCTGCTGGTCTCCAGGGCTTTCCCTGGGCAGCGGGGGCTAAGTCTGGTTACCCCCCATGATCACTCCGAGGCTCAGGTTGGCATTGAATGCCGGCCCCCTACAGGGCAGTGGGGCATGCGGGCACACAGAACCCCCACCCGCCTGCCTCTGCCGTGGCTATCCTCGGGCCATGCCACCCGCTGCTGAGCAGGGCGGGAGGTGGTCTCCCCCGAGGCCTGCCCCTGGGGTGTGTGGAGGCTGGGTTTGCCATGTTTTCGGGGCAGTCCTGCCTGGTGTTGAGGAAGGTTGGGGGCCCTGAGGTCCAGGGGGTAGGTTTGGAGGACTGGGGGAGTGGGGCTGCTCTGACATAGGGGCAGGGATTAGAGGTGTATGAGGGGTGCTGGGTTTCCATTATACACAGGGTTCACAGTTGGGTTCAGTGGCTCCCTCACCGCTATATAAATCGGTCCATCCCCCCGTAACTCCGATGATGTCGGAGAGGGCAGCTGCGGCTCTTGTCAGGGCGTCTGTGAATTGGAGTATTTGCCTCGGCGATAGAGCTGAGCGCTATAGAGCCTTGTGTGGAAAGTGGTAGCGTTCTCGTGCGGGGACGGGCCCTGAGCAATGATTAGGCCTCAGTTGGAGTCTTGTGTCCCGTTCTGGGCACCACATGTCAGGAAAGATGTGGAGAGACTGGAGAAGGTCCAGAGAAGAGCAACATGAATGATGAAAGGTCTAGAAAACATGAGCTATGAAGGAAGACTGAAAGAACTGAGTTTGTTTAATTTAGAAAAGAGAAGACTGAGAGGGGACATGATAGTCGTTTCCAGGTATCTAAAAGGGTGTCATAAGGAGGAAGGAGAAAAATTTTTCATCTTGGCCTCTGAGGATAGAACAAGAAGCAATGGGCTTAAACTGCAGCAAGGGAGGCTTAGGTTGGACATTAGGAAAAAGTTCCTAAGTGTCAGGGTGGTCAAACACTGGAATAAATTGCTCAAGGAGGTTGTGGAATCCCCATCTCTGGAGATATTGAAGAGCAGGTTAGATAAATGTCTATCAGGGATGGTCTAGACAGTATTTGGTCCTGCCACGAGGGCAGGGGACTGGACTCGACGACCCCTCGAGGTCCGTTCCAGTTCTAGTATTCTATACCTAAAAGGGTGTTACAAAGTGGAGAGAGAAAAATTGTTCTCCTTGGCCTCTGATGATAGGACAAGAAGCAATGGGCTTAAATTGCAGCAAGGGAGGTTTAGGCTGGACATTAGGAAAAACTTCCTGCCTGTCAGGGTGGTTAAACACTGGAATAAATTGCCTAGGGGGGTGGTGGAAGCTCCATCCCTGTAGGTCTTTAAGAGCAGGTTGGACAGACACCTGTCAGGAATGGTCTAGAAGGTGCTTGGTCCTGCTGTGAGGACAAGGGACTGGACTCGATGCCCTCTCAAGGTCCTTCCAGTTCTAGGGTTCTATGATTCAATGTTTCTCTCTTTCACGCTGTCTGCCCTGACTGGGGTCTCCAGCTGGAATGGAACCTGATGCGTCAACACTAAAAGCGCAGTTTAAAAGAGTTGCTCCATTCCCTGGTAGCAGTAGTAGGCTGTCATCTCGGTGTGGACCAGAAACTAGAGGGAAGTGCCACAGACTCACAAGAGCACGCAAGAGGCTATGAGAATTGAGGGCCCCCCCATTGGCCAGAGGATGGGAGTCCCTTGGGATATGCTGGTCCTTCGAAAAACATTGCCCTTTGGCCTGGGACTGGTCTGCCGGGGCGGGTCAGGGGAAGGCGGGGGGTGCCCTGATCCATCCGTGAGTCCTCTGCTCTGTGTGTTGTGTAGGAAGCAGGCTTGGAGCTGGTCCACCTTGCGCTCAAGGCCAAGTGCTCCTCACGCGACTTGGATGCGTTGGCTGCCCAATTGATTGATGACATCATCGCGGACTGCAGGTATTTCTGCCAACTTCAACTGTGCGCCCTGGCAGGCGCGTGTTACAAGAGCCTTTGTGGCTGCTGGAAGGGGCCTGGTGCTGAAAACCCCCGGCCATTGGCTAATGTTTACTTCAAAGGTGGGAGAGCCAAGGCACGGAGTTGAAAAGGTGACATTTACAGCAGCTCGTAAATTTCCACTCTCTGTGCAAGGGCTGCAGCCCAGCATACCTGAATAAGCCTCATTGTATTGTGGCTGGAGCCATTGCAGTCAACGTGTTCCCAGCTGGAACCGAGGGCTAGGAAAAAAAGAGCTGCCTAGAATGTACATTTGTAGATACTGATGTGGTAGCAATGGACTTTTATGAAGCAGTAATTTCTTTTCTAGCCCAGTATCCTTGCTTCTACTGGGGCCAACGTTAGGGGCTTCAGAGGAATGGGTAAGGACCCTGTCATTAGGCAGACATGGGAAAATCTGCCCCTGTGAAGGTCTCTGTCTGATCCCAAATAACAGGAGACATGTTTAAGCCCTGGAAAAGGTTTATCACCCTTCTCATGCTCTTTTTTTAAGCATTGTATATTATAACTGTGTATGTTCTTGTTATCCGTATAAACATCCGACCCCTCTTTGACTCTTCCCAAGTTCTTGACCTCAACAACATCCCACAGCAAGGAGTTCCACTGGTTAACTAGAGCTGGGATTAAAAAAGTAATCTGTTTTTCACAAAATCCTGCCAGGAGAGAGCACATTTAGTTTCTACCCACTTAACTCCACCCTGTTTTTGGAGACACCAAACTGAGCATTCGGCTGTGCCATCAATACAGGTAGGACAAGATTTTCACAAAGAAGGGTCCAAAGTTTGCCTTCTTCCTCTGTCTTTAGGCACCTAAATAAGAGCTAAGCACCCAGCAGTGCTCATGGCCTCTGGTGGCGGATGCTGGCGCTTCATATGTTTGAAAATGGGGCCACTTGATAGGGATTGAGAAGTCTAACGGTCGTTTCCAACTGTTGAAAATCATAAGTCTCGCTCTACTTTTTCAAGGACAAAGTCCTAATATTACCAGCGGGAGTTTAGTGGAATCACCTGGTCTCAAAGGCGCTGGTCACAAGAAAGAGGTTTTTGTTTGTGAGTAAAAAAAAAAAGAACAGATTCCTCCAAGCCCTTATTGTCCCTCTGCATAGCTCATGCAGCCCAGGGAGAGTATCACAGCATGTGATTGCATGGGGTGTTTCTGGTTCTCTGGCACCTGCAGGCTGTTTCATTCCTGATGCCAAACAAAAATGGGTGTGTGATCCCCCAGGTCCGCCACTGACTTGTTGTGAGACCTTGGGCATGTCGCTCTGCGTCTTTCACCCATTCGCAGTCCGGTCTCTTTAGACCATAAGCTCTTTGGCTCAGGAACCATCTCTGTGTTTGTAATGTGCCTAGCACAATGGCTCTGGGCCCTCAGTCAGGCTTGGAGATGTCACTGAACTATAAGTAACATCAGAGCTGAAAATTAGGGCCTAAAACAGAGCTGAAAATTGGGGCGTTAATCTCCCCATGGAAGGGAGGGAACCCCAAGTGATACAAGCATTTGTGGAGTTTTATTTTCCAAGAGGATCTGACCCTCTTGGAGCAGGTTTTTCCTGTGTCTTGGGGCTGTGAGGTCTGAATTTGGAGTTCCCAGGCGTTATCAGTTCACCTCCCCTCCTTGTTCCCAACCACCCAACGCCAGTCCTCGGCATGTTTTTAGTTGTTGAGCAGGGTGGGTTGAGAGGCCTTTGCCACGAGGAATTGTTACCCTCCCGTGGCCAAGGCTGAGGAAGGTGGCAGTGACGAGTTCTCCCAAAGCGTCCCCGGTTTAAAATAGCCAGGGGTATAGACTAGTCAGACTGTACCTGGAGAAAGGCGCCAATGGACAGCTCTGGAATGGGCCGTGCCCCCGCTCCAGCCCTGCCCCGCTTGCCTAGCTCAGTCCTCAACCTAGAGGCACCATCTCTAGGGAGAAAAGGGGAATTGGGCCTCTGCCTTTGTTGAGACAAATGGGTCCAGTTGCAGCAGATTGAGTTGGGGTTGGTCCTGCTTTGGGGGCTGGACTCAGTGACTCCTGAGGTCTCTGCTGGCCCTAGGAGTCTGTGATTCACGGGGAAATGCCCAGACCCCTTTAGCTCACTCTCCACAGGGCTTACCCTGTTATGACACTGACTCACTCTACCACCCTCCCTGTGTGGGATTTGAACCGGTAACCTAGAATGGGAAGAGACCTCAGGAGTCATCCAATCCAACCCCCTGCTCAAAACAGGGCCAACCTCAACTCAATCATCCCAGCCAGGGCTTTGTCCAGCCAGGACTTAAACACCTCTAGGGATGGAGATTCCACCCCCTCCCTAGGGAACCCAGCCCAGCGCTTCCCCGCTCTCTAAGGGAAATTGTTTTTCCTAATGTCCAACCTAGACCTCCCCCACTGCAACTTGAGCCTCGTTCTGCCATCTGTTACCACTGAGAACAGCCTCTCTCCAGCCTCTTTGGAACCCCTCTTTAGGGAGTTGAAGGCTGCTCTCAAATCCCCCCTCACTCTTCTCTTCTGCAGACTAAACAAGCCAAAATCCCTCAGCCCCTCCTCATAGGTCATATGCTCCAGCCCCCTCATCATTTTGGTTGCCCTCCGCTGGAGCCTCTCCAATGCATCCACATCCTTTATCTAGTGGGGGGACGAGAACTGGGTGGAATACTCCAGATGTGGCCTTCCCAGTGCCCAATAAAGGGGAATAATCCCTTCTCTGGATCTGCTGGCAACATTCCTCCGAATGCCCCCTAATATGCCATTCGTCTTCTTGCCTACAAGGGCGCCTGTTGACCCATCTCCAGCTTCTCATCCACTGCAGTCCCCAGGCCCTTTTCTGCTGACACGGCAAAGGAGACCCCGGAGCCTCCTGCAGGCCTTGTAGCCACTTGATCCTCCTTGTTCGTTGCGAGGAGGCACGTAGGTCACTAGCAAAGGTGTTGGGAAGCCTCCGGCTTTCACTCACGCCCTGCGGGATTTGTTTCCTGGCCAGAAGTTTGTTCTTTCAGGGGCAGGGAATGGAATGGAATAACATGCCCTGCGTGTGGCATGCTGATGAGCCAAGTCTGCGGCTCAGGAAATGCTCCATCAATCCAGGGGGCTGCCAGCTTGAAGGATGCGCTTGGAAAAACCCTCTTGCTGTGAATTGAAGCCTCCCCAGGGAGGTGTTCGCCCCCGCCACGCCGTGGAAAAGGTCAGAGCCGTTGTAAGGGCTGTAAATATTCCATGGCTCCTGTGTGTGCCATACGTGACCTGAGGATAATCCCAGGAGTTAAGGTTTCCAGCGAAGCTGCTCCTTCCAAAACAAATCCAATGAAACGAGGGAAAATATGTTGCTGCCAGAGCTGCCAAGCCAGTGGTTCCTTCTGGCTCGGCTTCCTCTCCTGTGCTAAGCGCCTGCGGTAAATGGCTTCTGCAGCGCGGAGAGAAATTGGCCGAACTCAGGCAGTGAGGCGCACCGGCGTGTGTGCTGAAAAGCAAGCAGAATTGGCACCACTAATTAGGATCATAGCCATAAGGATGGGCTTGCTGAGGCAGATCACGGGTACCTGCCGGGGAGTCCTGTGCGTTGTAGCAGTATCTGCCAGCAGGCTTAAGTCAAAAGGCACTGGTTAGCCTCTACAATGGGACCATGTGATGGACCGGGCCAGGTCTGGGCACAGCCGAGGGCATCCGCTCAGGGCGAATTGCTCAAATTCGGGGCTCCTTCTAGCCCCCAGACTGGAGATCTTCCCAAGCAGGCCACACACCACTCCCACAGAGCGCTTCAGCTGCCTGTCTAGCCGGCCAGAAGCCTCACGAGCAAAACCCCTCCGACACTCCAGCGCTCACCGTGCCCCAGACAGGCCCGGACCTACACACAGATGAGGGGTCTGAGAACCCAATCTCACTTCCCCGAACAAGTTTTATCCGGTTCCAAGAAACCAGCCACAGATCCCAAGTCAATTTACACCCTGGATCTTGCCCACAAACCACGCTGAGCCAATCCTTTAGAATCTACCATCTAACGGTTTATTACTAAAAGAAAGAAAAGCACGTGAGTGAGGTTGTTAAAGTATCCTACATTACATGCCTCGAATCTCCCAGTTCTCCATGCAGGCTCGCAGCAGAGATGTTATAACTTAAAAGTCTTTGGTGAACATCCTACATTAGGATGGGTCCACAGTCCTTCCCGGCTGCTCGATCCCGGCACTGCTGCCTCTGGGATGAAGAGCTCAGCTGAGCACCAACATGGAGTCGGCCACATGACATATTTCTATCCCCTCCTGGCTTCTTCCAAGCGGGAGGGAGTCGCGTGGCCAGTGGCCAGGTGTGTCTTTGGCCTCCAGAGGTCCATTGTTCCCTGGAGCTTTGCTCATTAGCTTGTCCATGAGCAAACATTCCCGGCCCATTGCTCTTCCTCAGACAGAGAATCCTTCAGCATCAACACAGATCCCATATTTATAACTCCACACACACACACATTATACAATTACATGAATAGCATATACAGCATCAGAAGAAAGTACGCTTTCAGTTGATACCTCACATGGCCCCCTTGTACCAACTTTTGGGGCAACCCCCTCCCTGCCCCCATGGGTACAGCAGTGATCTGGCTGCTCCCCTCAAAATCCAGTAATGTGACAGACCATTAAGGCCATGTCTTCACTATGCGGAAGATCAACACTGCCGCGATTGATCTTCCGGAGTTTGATTTAGGGGGACTAGTAAAGGCTCACTAAATGGAACTCGGAGTGGGCCACCGTTGGAGGCTGGTACTCCTGCTTCTACGTGTGCAACTCTTGACTTCTGGCGGTGAGGTAAAGGGCCCAGGGAATCAGCTGCTGGCGCACTGTTAAATCATTGGACCCTGGGGGAAGAGGCGCCTTTGCCCTGCTATATCCCCCCCCCCCCAACACCCTGTCAGCAGGCCTGATATATATTGTGGTCGGTGTTGTGTATTGGGTTGTTGTAGATGTAGAATATGTAACAGTAGGGCCCCAAGGTCCAGATCACGGAAAAGCGACGCGTGTGCCAAGTGCTTTACAAACACAGAACAAAGAGAAGCTTCTGCTCCCAGGAACCTACCGGATCCAATGTAAATAACCGCGAGGGTGCAAGGCCAGAAGGAGAAAGGGGATTGTTGTGTCTGACGACCCACACAACACAGGCCAGGACTTCGCGCCATTGAGAAGTGTCCTCACAATACGAGCCTGTACCCGACATACATAGCGCCCCGCTCCTCCCCACCCTTCCCTGCCACCCCCCAAACTGCCAGCCTGTGCCCCACACAGACAGCGCCCCGCTCCTCCCCACCCTTCCCCGCCACCCCCCAAACTGCCAGCCTGTGCCCCACACAGACAGCGCCCCACTTCTCCCCACCCCTCCCCCGCAACCTCTCAAACTGCCAGCCTGTGCCCCACACAGACAGCGCCCCACTCCACCCCACCCCTCCCCCACCACCTCCCAAACTGCCAGCCTGTGCCCCACACAGACAGCGCCCCACTCCTCCCCACCCCTCCCCCATCACCTCCCAAACTGCCAGCCTGTGCCCCACAGAGACAGCGCCCCACTCCTCCCCACCCCTCCCCCGCCACCTCCCAAACCGCCAGCCTGTGCCCCACAGAGACAGCGCCCCACTCCTCCCCACCCCTCCCCCGCCACCTCCCAAACTGCCAGCCTGTGCCCCACAGAGACAGCGCCCCACTCCTCCCCACCCTTCCCCCGCCACCTCCCAAACTGCCAGCCTGTGCCCCACAGAGACAGCGCCCCACTCCTCCCCACCCTTCCCCCGCCACCTCCCAAACTGCCAGCCTGTGCCCCACACAGACAGCGCCCCACTCCTCCCCACCCCTCCCCTGCCACCTCCCAAACTGCCAGCCTCTGCCCCACACAGACAGCGCCCCACTCCTCCCCCCCCTTCCCTGCCACCTCCCAAACTGCCAGCCTGTGCCCCACACAGACAGCGCCCCACTCCTCCCCACCCCTCCCCTGCCACCTCCCAAAATGCCAGCCTGTGCCCCACACAGACAGCGCCCCACTCGTCCCCACCCCTCCCCCGCCACCTCCCAAACTGCCAGCCTGTGCCCCACACAGACAGTGCCCCACTCCTCCCCACCCCTCCCCCGCCACCTCCCAAACTGCCAGCCTGTGCCCCACACAGACAGCGCCCCACTCCTCCCCATCCCTCCCCCGCCACTTCCCAAACTGCCAGCCTGTGCCCCACAGAGACAGTGCCCCACTCCTCCCCACCCCTCCCCCGCCACCTCCCAAACTGCCAGCCTCTGCCCCACACAGACAGCGCCCCACTCGTCCCCACCCCTCCCCCGCCACCTCCAAACTGCCAGCCTGTGCCCCACACAGACAGTGCCCCACTCCTCCCCACCCCTCCCCCGCCACCTCCCAAACTGCCAGCCTGTGCCCCACACAGACAGCGCCCCACTCCTCCCCTCCCTTCCTCCGCCACCTCCCAAACTGCCAGCCTCTGCCCCACACAGACAGCGCCCCACTCCTCCCCACCCCTCCCCCGCCACTTCCCAAACTGCCAGCCTGTGCCCCACACAGACAGCGCCCCACTCCTCCCCACCCTTCCCCTGCCACCTCCCAAACTGCCAGCCTCTGCCCCACACAGACAGCGCCCCACTCGTCCCCACCCCTCCCCCGCCACCTCCAAACTGCCAGCCTGTGCCCCACAGAGACAGTGCCCCACTCCTCCCCACCCCTCCCCCGCCACCTCCCAAACTGCCAGCCTCTGCCCCACACAGACAGTGCCCCACTCGTCCCCACCTCTCCCCCGCCACCTCCAAACTGCCAGCCTGTGCCCCACACAGACAGTGCCCCACTCCTCCCCACTCCTCCCCCGCCACCTCCCAAACTGCCAGCCTGTGCCCCACACAGACAGCGCCCCACTCCTCCCCATCCCTCCCCCGCCACTTCCCAAACTGCCAGCCTGTGCCCCACACAGACAGCGCCCCACTCCTCCCCACCCTTCCCCCGCCACCTCCCAAACTGCCAGCCTGTGCCCCACACAGACAGCGCCCCACTCCTCCCCACCCCTCCCCTGCCACCTCCCAAACTGCCAGCCTCTGCCCCACACAGACAGCGCCCCACTCCTCCCCCCCCTCCCCTGCCACCTCCCAAACTGCCAGCCTGTGCCCCACACAGACAGTGCCCCACTCCTCCTCCCTTCCCCCGCCACCTCCCAAACTGCCAGCCTGTGCCCCACACAGACAGTGCCCCACTCCTCCTCCCTTCCCCCGCCACCTCCCAAACTGCCAGCCTGTGCCCCACACAGACAGTGCCCCACTCCTCCTCCCTTCCCCCGCCACCTCCCAAACTGCCAGCCTCTGCCCCACACAGACAGCGCCCCACTCCTCCCCACCCCTCCCCCGCCACCTCCCAAACTGCCAACCTGTGCCCCACACAGACAGCGCCCCACTCCTCCCCCCCCTCCCCTGCCACCTCCCAAACTGCCAGCCTGTGCCCCACACAGACAGCGCCCCACTCCTCCCCACCCCTCCCCCGCCACCTCCCAAACTGCCAGCCTCTGCCCCACACAGACAGCGCCCCACTCGTCCCCACCCCTCCCCCGCCACCTCCAAACTGCCAGCCTGTGCCCCACAGAGACAGCGCCCCACTCCTCCCCACCCCTCCCCCGCCACCTCCCAAACTGCCAGCCTGTGCCCCACACAGACAGCGCCCCACTCCGCCCCACCCCTCCCCCGCCACCTCCAAACTGCCAGCCTGTGCCCCACACAGACAGCGCCCCACTCCTCCCCCCCTTCCCCGCCACCTCCCAAACTGCCAGCCTGTGCCCCACAGAGACAGCGCCCCACTCCTCCCCACCCCTCCCCCGCCACCTCCCAAACCGCCAGCCTGTGCCCCACAGAGACAGCGCCCCACTCCTCCCCACGCCTCCCCCGCCACCTCCCAAACTGCCAGCCTCTGCCCCACACAGACAGCGCCCCACTCCTCCTCCCTTCCCCCGCCACCTCCCAAACTGCCAGCCTGTGCCCCACAGAGACAGCGCCCCACTCCTCCCCACCCCTCCCCTGCCACCTCCCAAACTGCCAGCCTGTGCCCCACACAGACAGCACCCCACTCGTCCCCACCCCTCCCCCGCCACCTCCCAAACTGCCAGCCTGTGCCCCACACAGACAGCACCCCACTCGTCCCCACCCCTCCCCCGCCACCTCCCAAACTGCCAGCCTGTGCCCCACAGAGACAGCGCCCCACTCCTCCCCACCCCTCCCCCGCCACCTCCCAAACTGCCAGCCTGTGCCCCACAGAGACAGCGCCCCACTCCTCCCCACTCCTCCCCACCCCTCCCCGCCACCTCCCAAACTGCCAGCCTGTGCCCCACACAGACAGTGCCCCACTCCTCCCCACCCCTCCCCCGCCACCTCCCAAACTGCCAGCCTGTGCCCCACAGAGACAGCGCCCCACTCCTCCCCACTCCTCCCCCGCCACCTCCCAAACTGCCAGCCTGTGCCCCACACAGACAGCGCCCCACTCCTCAGCACCCTTCCCCGCCACCTCCCAAACTGCCAGCCTGTGCCCCACAGAGACAGCGCCCCACTCGTCCCCACCCCTCCCCCGCCACCTCCAAACTGCCAGCCTGTACCCCACAGAGACAGCGCCCCACTCCTCAGCACCCTTCCCCGCCACCTCCCAAACTGCCAGCCTGTGCCCCACAGAGACAGCGCCCCACTCCGCCCCACCCTTCCCCCGCCACCTCCCAAACTGCCAGCCTGTGCCCCACACAGACAGCGCCCCACTCCTCCTCCCTTCCCCCGCCACCTCCCAAACTGCCAGCCTCTACCCCACACAGACAGCGCCCCACTCCTTCCCACCCTTCCCCTCCAGCCTCCAAACTGCCTGCCTGTGCCCCACACAGACAGCGCCCCACTCCTCCCCATCCTTCCCCCGCCA
This sequence comes from Pelodiscus sinensis, assembly GCF_049634645.1. Taxonomy (NCBI): domain Eukaryota; kingdom Metazoa; phylum Chordata; order Testudines; family Trionychidae; genus Pelodiscus; species Pelodiscus sinensis. The sequence continues at coordinate 133,135,928 of NC_134715.1, read as the reverse complement.
GCCTCCAAACTGCCAGCCTGTGCCCCACACAGACAGCGCCCCACTCCTCCCCCTCTTCCCCGCCACCTCCCAAACTGCCAGCCTGTGCCCCACACAGACAGCGCCCCACTCCTCCTCCCTTCCCCCGCCACCTCCCAAACTGCCAGCCTCTGCCCCACACAGGCAGCGCCCCACTGCTCCCCACCCCTCCCCGCCACCTCCCAAACTGCCAGCCTGTGCCCCACAGAGACAGCGCCCCACTCCTCCCCACCCCTCCCCGCCACCTCCCAAACTGCCAGCCTGTGCCCCACACAGACAGCGCCCCACTCCTCCGCACCCTTCCCCGCCACCTCCCAAACTGCCAGCCTGTGCCCCACAGAGACAGCGCCCCACTCCTCCCCACCCTTCCCCCGCCACCTCCCAAACTGCCAGCCTCTGCCCCACACAGACAGCGCCCCACTCCTCCCCACCCCTCCCCGCCACCTCCCAAACTGCCAGCCTGTGCCCCACACAGACAGCGCCCCACTCCTCCCCCCCATTCGCCCGCCACCTCCCAAACTGCCAGCCTCTACCCCACACAGACAGCGCCCCACTCCTCCCCACCCTTCCCCCGCCACCTCCCAAACTGCCAGCCTCTACCCCACACAGACAGCGCCCCACTCCTTCCCACCCTTCCCCGCCAGCCTCCAAACTGCCAGCCTGTGCCCCACACAGACAGCGCCCCACTCCTCCTCCCTTCCCCCGCCACCTCCCAATCTGCCAGCCTCTACCCCACACAGACAGCGCCCCACTCCTTCCCACCCTTCCCCACCAGCCTCCAAACTGCCAGCCTGTGCCCCACACAGACAGCGCCCCACTCCTTCCCATCCTTCCCCCGCCAGCCTCCAAACTGCCAGCCTGTGCCCCACACAGACAGCGCCCCACTCCTCCCCCTCTTCCCCGCCACCTCCCAAACTGCCAGCCTGTGCCCCACACAGACAGCGCCCCACTCCTCCTCCCTTCCCCCGCCACCTCCCAAACTGCCAGCCTCTACCCCACACAGGCAGCGCCCCACTGCTCCCCACCCCTCCCCGCCACCTCCCAAACTGCCAGCCTGTGCCCCACACAGGCAGCGCCCCACTCCTCCCCACACCTACCCACCACCTCCCAAACTGCCAGCTTGTGCCCCAGAGAGACAGCGCCCCACTCCTCCGCACCCCTCCCCCGCTACCTCCCAAATGTTCTGCCTGTGCCCCACACAGGCAGCGCCCCACTCCTTCCCACGCTTCCCCCGCCACCTCCCAAATATTCTGCCTGTGCCCCACACATAGTGCGCCCTGCTCCTCTTGGATTTTCTCCCACCACAGCTGTCTCAGTATGTCCCTATGGCCGCTGCAGACAGGCCTCTTCTGCTCCAAAATGTTTCCCGTCCCCTTTGACAATTTGACGATTTGTGCCCGAGCTCTGCGGGGTCCAAACCCTCCCCCACCATCTCCCTGTGCCCCTGTGCCCCTGTGCCCCGGGGGGTGGTGGCAGAGCCTCCGGGCTGCCGTGTGCAGGGCGGCTGGTTCTCCCGAAGGGCCCAAGCCTGCCTCTCTTACCCGACTGCGGCATGGCCTAGCTGGGCCTCTCCAGCCACTTCTCCCTGGCCCAGGGGCTGCTGCCTTTTCCACTGGGCTCGTTTCAGAGGGTGCCTGCAGAGCAGTGTCATGATGTTGACGAGCTGGTCAGTGACGGGACAGGCTCGGCGACCCGGGCATGTTGAGCTTGGTTGGAGGCAGGGTTGGCGTACTTCTGGACCCGAGAGTACACCGGCTTCCCTTTCCCCTTCCCCCCCTACCTCCCACCTTAACCAAGCTGTCCAGCTCAGGGTCACCTGGATCTCCCGCAGGGCAGGTGACCGGGGGAAACACCTTCGGGGTTTCTCCACCTTGAATGCGGCGTGGGGTTGCTAAGACTTGTCTTTGGGGCTTCGGTCTCGCTAGGCAGGACTCAGCCGATGGCACGTACATAAACCCGGCTCTTGTCCGTGCTGGCTTCCGAGTGTTGCGCACTGCGCCTCGCGTGTGTACGAGTGTGGAGCACACGTGCCGCCATTCCTTCCCTGCGGTGTGCACATCTTCACTAGCGCTTCCGGGCCTAGAGGGGAGGCACATGACTACGGTGGAGCCGTCGGTCCACCTGGCCGGAGCATCATGACCAGCAGTTTAAGTGTGCTGTCCTAAACTCTGTTGCCAGGGGAGGGCGCCCCTAGATTTCCTTGGAGCAAGTTAATGGAACAGCCGTCGCTCTATCTCGGGTCTGGTCGCCCTTGGGCAAATGGCCAGAGCGATTACTGCTGTTCCTCTGCCTGGGTTGACCTGGTGGCCAGTTTGGAATTCCTAGCGCTTTGCCCTGAAGTTGACCAGGTAGTCAATCGGAGCTGAGGTTTGACTTGGTGGCCAAATTGAGCTGGAGGTTGATCTGGTGGCATTTGAGAATTGGAGGTTGACCTGGTGGCCAGTCAGAGCTAGGGGTTTACCTGGTGGCCAATTACAGCTGCGGGTTGACCTAGTGGCCAGGGAGAGCTGAGGGTGACCTGGTGGCCAGGGAGAGCTGTGGGTTGACCTGGTGGTCAGGGAGAGCTGTAAGTTGACCTGGTGGCCAGGGAGAGCTGTAAGTTGACCTGGTGGCCAGTTACAGCTGTGGGTTGACCTGGTGGCCATGGAGAGCTGGGGGTTGACCTGATGGCCAGTTACAGCTGTGGGTTGACCTGATGGCCAGGGAGAGCTGGGGATTGACCTGGTGGTCAGTTACAGGTGTGGGTTGACCTGGTGGCCAGGGAGAGCTGTGGGTTGACCTGATGGCCAGGGAGAGCTGGGGATTGACCTGGTGGTCAGTTACAGGTGTGGGTTGACCTGGTGGCCATGGAGAGCTGGGGGTTGACCTGGTGGCCATGGAGAGCTGGGGGTTGACCTGGTGGTCAGTTACAGGTGTGGGTTGACCTGGTGGCCATGGAGAGCTGGGGGTTGACCTGGTGGTCAGTTACAGCTGTGGGTTGACCTGGTGGCCAGGGAGAACTGGGGGTTGACCTGGTGGCTAGTTACAGGTGTGGGTTGACCTGGTGGCCAGGAAGAACTGGGGGTTGACCTGGTGGCTAGTTACAGGTGTGGGTTGACCTGGTGGCTTGTCAGAGCTGGGGGGATTGACCTGGTTTCCTGTCAGAGCTGGTGGCTGATTAGAACCAGGATTAACCAGATAGCCAGTTGGAGGTTAAAAACAGTTGCCACCAGCCACTGGGCCAGGGAAAAAGTGCTTGAGGTGCCCCATCCAGGTGATGCTGCAGTTGGGAAAAGAGGGAGAAATGGGACCTTCCCATTCACTGCAGCCCTGGGGCTTTGCTTCTTCCCAATTGCAGTTGCCACCAGTCCCACCCATCATGCCCTGTTCCAGGGGTCAATGGGACCTGTAGTCTCCTGCATGTGAAAGTCAGTCTCTTTGGAAGCTTGTCCCAGTTCCAACCCCCTGAGACAGCCCCCGAACCAGGAGAGGAGAGTGGCCCCAAACATCTTTTCCGTCCCTCCCGACTTGTGTGGGAGGTAAATGAGGTTACCAGCTGTCCCAAAGGCTTTCCTAGGAGGGTTGGGGTCCTGCTGCAGGTGCTCTTACCCCCACACTGCCCGTTCGTCCTACTCCTTATCAGAGGCTGCAAGTTTGTATAATTTTTGGTAGTGCCCAGTGTGAGTACAAGTCCTGCCCCCCCCCACCCCAATGCCAGATAGAGAAAACAGGTAGAAGAGTCTTGATCCACTTCGGAGCCTGGAATGGAACCCACTGTTTCTGAATTGCCTCATTCCTCTGCTACCAGCCAATGTTAATTACATATAATAAAGATACATAATTAGCTCGTCCTGTGTCTGTTCAACCTGCTCTTAAATATCTCCAGTGATGGAGATTCCACAACCCCCCTAGGCAATTTATTCCACCCTGACAGGTAGGAAGTTTTTCCTAATGTGCAACCTAAAACCTTCCCTGCTGCAAATTAAGCCCATTGCTTTTTGTCCTATCAAAAGAGGCCAAGGGGAACAATTTTTCTCCCTCCTCCTTGTGACACCCTTTTAGATTCTTGAAAGCTGCTCTCATGTCCCCTCTGTCTTCTCCTTTCCAAACTAAACAAACACACCCAGTTCTTTCAGCCTTCCCTCATATAATAATGAACGCTCAGCAGGATTAGGAGCACTCACCTAGAAAGGGGAAAAATCCTTTAATAGGACCTAAAGCAACCAAACACACAATTCCCCCCGCAAAGAAAAACACTACCCCCCAAAGCCATGTAAAACCACTCAACATTCTTCAATGAATATAAAATAGCATCCCGAAATGCTCTGGGACGTACTGTTTCCTGCTGTATGCTGGAGGCTCGATTTTTTTTTTTTTTGCCCATTAGTCCTTTAAAACCCCTCCACAAGTGAGCAGTGTGAGGTAGTGTCCATAAATCGAAATAATCCCCAAGCCTTGGACATGCTGGGCATTGTCGCTTCTGAGAATCTTTGCACACGGAGGTCGCCGTAGCGAGAATGCTCCCCGTCGTTCTTGGGCAGCCGGGGCCCGGCCTAGAGGGACGATCTCTCCGGAATCCCCTTTTTATGGGTCTCTGCTTGATTCTGCCTGGAGGGTGGAACGCTGCCTTTCATGTTTTGATGGGCCTTCGGCAGCCCATCCCCGCTTCCTGCGTGGGGTGTAGCAATCCTGTGGCAAAGCTCCTCCTCATAGAATCCCAGGACTGGAAGAGACCTCAGGAGGCATCGAGTCCAGCCCCCTGCCCAAGGCAGGACCAACCCCAACTCCATCACCCCAGCCAGGGATTGGTCAAACCGGGACTTAAACACCTCTAGGGATGGAGATTCCAGCCCCGCCCTAGGGAACCCAGCCCAGCGCTTCCCCACCCGCCTAGGGAAATCGTTTTTCCTAATATCAACCTAGACCTCCCCCACTGCAACTTGATCCCATTGCTCCTCGTTCTGCATCTGCCCCCACTGAGAACAGCCTCTCTCCAGCCTCTTGGGAACCCCCCTTCAGGGAGTTGAAGGCTGCTCTCAAATCCCCCCTCACTCTTCTCTTCTGCAGACTGAACAAGCCCCAATCCCTCAGCCTCTCCTCATAGGTCATGTGCTCCAGCCCCCGAATCATTTTGGTCACCTTTCACTGGCCCCTCTCCAAACCGTCCACATCCTTATAGTAGTGGGGGCCCCAGAACTGGGCGCAATCCTCCAGATGTGGCCTCCCCAGAGCCGAATAAAGGGGAAGAGTCCTCTGCTTCGGGGGTTCCCGCACGCTTGCCTCGGAGCCTCCTCGCACCCCTCAGCGTAGGCCTCGGCCCGCTGTTTGGTGAGCGACACTTGCCATTGGCCAGCCATTTCGCCTTTTATTCGCTGTGATCACGTTTGTCAGGCTGAAATTACTGTAGCAATGCTGGCCCGCAATCCTCTGGGGGCAAGGGGAGGATCTGCCAGCGACCCGACCCATCCGCCTATAGGGAGCACGGCTACTAGAGGGAGGCATTACTCCCCCCCCCCACACAGATGGCATTAATCCCCCCCCCCACAGATGGCATTAATCCCCCCCCCACACACAGATGGCATTAATCCCCCCCCCACACACAGATGGCATTAATCCCCCCCCCACACAGATGGCATTAATCCCCCCCACACACACAGATGGCATTAATCCCCCCCCCACACACAGATGGCATTAATCCCCCCCCCCCCACACACAGATGGCACCCATCATGGGAATTATTTTTTTGTCGGAACGGCGTACTGTCCACCTATTTCCCTAACACACACAAAAGGAATGGCGTTTCCCCCATGCGTACCGGCGCCTGTTTTCCTGGGGCCTCTTGGCTCCTGACAGAAGCCTGCTCAGGACGAGCGGCATTTTTTTTTCCTCACATGGCACGGCGTTTTGGCTCTTAAAGGGGCCACGACTGCATTTCGGCCCCCAGTGTGGCGTGGTTTTTTTCTTTTTGCTCAACAACCTTGCCCTGGAGTACCGGCCCCTTTTTCCGTACCCGAAAAAGCACCGATTTTAAGCAATGTTCATGATTTACACACGCCGAGGAGAGCGTGAGGGAGATTGAGGGTCTCAAGTTGTGGTGGGAGAGGTCCAGGTTGGATATTAGGAAAAACTATTTCACTAGGAGGGTGGTGAAGCACTGGAATGGGTTACCTAGGGAAGCAGTGGAGTCTCCATCCCTAGAGGTGTTTAAGTCTCGGCTTGACAAAGCCCTGGCCGGGTTGATTTAGTTGGAATTGGTCCTGCCTAGAGCAGGGGGCTGGACTTGACGACCTTCTGAGGTCTCTTCCAGTTCTATGATTCTATGATCCCTGAGGTTCAGGCTGGGATTGTGGGACTGCTGAGCTGCCTCAGTTCTCCAGCCTGGGTTGTCTCTCCTGATGTGGTATGAGTGACAAGAAGCAGACCCCGCAAGGCACTGTTGTCACTCAGCAGGCCCACATGTGGCGCCCGCGCCTAGCCAATGGCATGAATGCTCCCAGCGCCACTCGCGAATCCCACAGAGACAGCCACCAGCAAGACCTCCCCCTTTCCCCTGGCTCACAGCTGTGTCATGCCGAAATACACCCGTATGAGTTGGTCACCGCGGCAGCAATGCAACGTGGACAGACACCCGCTTGTTTGTGAAATCGGAGCGGATTTACTACAACGTCAGGCAAACTCTTTGGAACAGAGAAACAGGTTATTGACGACAAAAGAGAGACACAGTTATTATAAGGGATAAGCAAAAGGTTGCCAAAATAAACCATAAGCGCGCAGTCTATGCTCTCGACCCTATTCGGCTGGGCAACAACTAGATGAAGCCGTTTCTCTCACCCCACCGGAAGCTGACGTGCAAAGGACGCAGGTTTCACCCGTGGAACCTGGACCAGTCTCCAGTTTTCTTAGTGTCCTCGTTGCTTGTGGCTTTGGTCAGGTGGAGGAGACAAGGCCAAGCATGTGGTCTCCGCAAAGCCTTAGTCCACATGCTTGAAGCACCCAAGTCCAGGCGTATCTGGTGGGACTTGCTGAGTCCCAAAGTGAAGCAATTCCCTGGTGTGTCTCCTGGGAGTAAGTAGAGTTGCCAGGTGTCCAGTATTGACCCGGACAGTCCGGTATTTTCGCCTCCTGTCCGGTAAAAAACCCCCCAGAAAATACCGGACACCTAAAATGTTTGGTATTTTCTGATTTTTTTTTTCCCGGCCAGGAGGTAAAAATACCGGACACCTGGCAACCCTATGACACACTCAGCAACTGGGCCTAGCCCCTGGCCTTCTGGGCCCTTGATGCCCCCAGGCCCTCGACACCCCTAACCCCCCGCCCCCGGACCTCCTGCTTACCTGGTTCCACAGGGAAGCTGAGTTCTGGCTTGAACAAGAAAACAAAATGGCCGCCAGCAAAAAGCCTAAAGACCAAGAGGAGGCAATGCCTTCCCTGGGTCTTAGTGCTCATCTTCTCCCCTGTTCCTATCCCTATTCTGACTCTGCACATATTCTGAAAGGGGCCATAGTGTTTTAATGCTGTTTTATTATATAATTTTTTTTTGGCTTAAGAACTCTTGGAGTCCTTTTTTCTTTGGCTCAACAACTTTGGTTCCCCCCTCCCCATTTTTTCACTCCCAACAGAATTTTTTCCTTGGTGATTTTTTTTGGGGGGTGGGAGGGTGTGTGTGTTAGGTATTTTTGGTTAAACCATCTGGCAACCTTAGGAGTGAGTCACTGAATTGTAACTCCTCTGCTGGCCAATGGTGGTAGTTATCTCCCTTGTCGTTATCTCTGAGGAGCGGGTATCTGGGCTCTTCCCGAACCCACAGCTTCCTTTAGTGATAGCCCGACAACACAATGCTTATCATTGCCTGGGCATGAATGTTGTCCATGTTTAGATGGAACAGCGGGCTTCAGCAGTTCATAACCTTTCCCCAGACACCTCACATGACATGCTCTCTGTGCAAATGTAACCCACACACCTCGTGTGGTTCTCTGTCCCATGCAGTGGCACCTAGACCACAGCAACAGCTAATACCAAGAGACCTCTACAGCAGGGGAGGCCAACCCGTTATAGACAAAGAGCCAAAATAGTTGTGCATATAGCGCAAAGAGTGGGGGGGAGGGATGGAGTTGTCGAGCCAAAAAAAAAAGAACACTGCCCCTTTAAAAAAGCTCAGGTTAGCTTTTTGGCCACATCAGATTCCTGTCGGCCAGCACCATCTTGCTTTGCCGCGCTGGACAGCCGGAGAACGGAGGGAACCAGGGGCCGTTTCTAGGGGCAGCTTTGCGAGCCGCACTTTAAGGGGGGAAGAGCTGCATGTAGCTCGCGAGCCGCAGGTTGGACACGGCTGCTCTACAGCACAGGCTGGGAGCCAGGTGGCTTTTAGCTCAGAGGATAGAGGCTCCTATACTCAGCTCCTGAGGTCATAGGTTCAAATCCGCCTAGTGGCGGTTACACAAACAGATCAGGAATACGAGGGAGCACAGTGCTCCCCAGCTGTCGTGTGTCACAGGGCCAATAGACAGACGACCTGTCGGTCTGCCTGCCTGCTTTTTCATTTTATAGATGGGGAAGAAAACAGACTCCAGAAAGGCCGGGAAAGGAACCCAGCGCTCATTCTGTTTCAGTTGGACTTCTGTTTTGCCATCTGTCCAGAAGGGTAGCTCATAAATCATTGCCTTTTAAACGGAAAACTCTTCGAAGCTGCGAAGAGCGGCGGAGCTTCTGTAATGTTTATCTTGCCGCTGGAGCCAATGGGTATGAATGCGCGTGTGTGTGTGAAAGTAGCGATGCTCCAACTCGGACACTGCTCCTTTTTTGGACCGCTTTGCAACAGGGTCTCAGGGCGCTGGTAAGTGTGGTTTGAACGGTCCTTGCTCCTGGCGCTGGTTCACTCCCCAAATATCTCTTGGGTGGCTTGTTATTTTTGTATGAAGCCGTTTGTAAAGGAAGAATCCAGCTCAGCCACTGTTTTGCAGCACATGGCTAACGCTGGCCTGGTTCTCTGTGCTCCTTTCTCCTCCTCCTCATCTGCAGCCAGCCGCTCGTCGATGCCAGCGACAGGACAGCCAGCACCCATCTGGATCAGTACCTGTACCGATTTCGCAGTACCAACCTGCGCCAGATTGTCCAGGCAGCTGTGAACCTGAAGCACGAGGACTCAGACCTGCAGACGGTGCTGGACCAGGCTGAGGACTGGCTTTCCCGGCTAAAAGCTATGGCCAAGGAGGTAAACAGCAGGGTGAATTGCTTTTGCTGCGACGGCGTTTTATCTTTCCCACCCAGCCCGGCTTGGTGCTGTTGCAGGGCTTGTTTGAGGGAAGCCATCTTGGCTGGGAGCAACTCCTTAGGATTGGTCTGTAGAGGGAATGTTAGCGATGTCATAAGAACCAAAGGGTATGTCTAGACTACTCGCCTCTGCCGACCGAGGCATGTAAATTAGACATACCGACATAGTCAATGAAGTGGAGATTTATATATCCCCTGCTTCATTAGAATAAAAATGGCCGCCGCGTTGTGCCGGCTCAGCTGTTTGTTGGCACGAAGCAGCAGTCAAGACGGGGATCCGTCGGCAAGGAAACTCTTGTTAAAGTCCTGGTCTTCACAATATTCTCTGGCGAGTGTCTACACTTGAAACACAGTAACTGTGCATCTCCCTTGCAGTGTTTGGTTATGTCTAGGCTACACACTTCTTTTGAAAGAGATCGTCTAGACAGCCACAACTTTTTTGAAAAAGCGATCCACTTTTTCGAAAGAGCGCACCCAGGCAATCTGGATGCTCTCTTTCGAAAAAACTCTGTTTGCGGTCAAGGACGTCTTTTTTCGAAAGAGCTCTTTCGAAAAAAGGCATTCTTCCTCGTAAAACGAGGCTTACCGCTGTCGGAAAAACCGCCGCGTGCTTTCGATTTAATTTTGAACGCGGCGGCAGTCTAGACGCAGGTGAAGTTTTTCGAAAAAAGGCCACTTTTGAAAAAAACCTGTAGTCTAGACATAGCCTTTCAGAACAGCCTACGCCCAATGGGAGGGACTCTCGTATCTCTGCAGGAAATTCACTTCCCCCAGAGATGGTCGCTAGACTGATGGAGGAATTCTTCATCGACCTTCGGGCTACAAAGGGACTTAGTTGTTTTTTAACACCAGTAAGCAACTTAGTTATGCCAATCTAATGGCCTAGTACCGTGGTCACCAACCAGTAGATCGTGATCTACCGGTAGATCTCGGAGGCTCTAAGAGTAGCTCTTGAGCCCTCTCTGAACTGCGCACCTGCGCAGTACATTTACATTAGATTTCCTCATTTGAGGAGCAGCTATTCACCGAGCAACAGCACAGATGAGTAGCTGCGAGGAATGGTGGGAATTTTTTTTTTTAAAGTAGCAGTATAAGGATTGGGGATAGCAAGTGATGGAAAAGAGGAGAATAGAGAGGGCGGGGCTTCAAGGAAGGTGCGAGGCGGTAGATCTTGGCTTGGTCTGTCATTTAAAAAGTGATCTTGGGTGTAAAAAAGTTGGAGACCACTGGTCTAGTATGTCTCAGGCCTTCGTCTAAATGACAGATTGAACTAGATTAGGTAAATCTCATTAAAACCCGGTGTGGATGCTCCTGTTCAGAATTAACATGGTCTCAACTTGGTTTCGTTGTATTCACTTTGGAAGCAGACGAAGTTACATTGAATTTAGGCCATTTTCATTCTGAATGGAACTCCGCAGCGGAGTTGAATGGGTTTTAACGAATCCGCTAGCTAGTTGTGATTCATTTTCCTGAGTGTTTGTGTGGCATGTTTGTCAGTAGACCTTTCCAAAACTGAGGCATGCTGGGAATACCTTTCCAAAGCTGAGGGATAGCTCAGTGGTTTGAGCATTGGTCTGCTAAACCCAGGGTTATGAGTTCAATCCTTGCGGAGGCTGTTTAGGGATTTGGGGCAAAAATTTGTCGCGGACGGTACTTGGTCCTGCTGTGAAGACAGGGGATTGGACTTGATGACCTTTCAAGGTCCCTTCCAGTTCTAGGAGATAGGCAATCTCCATCAATTTAATTAAAAAAAAATTTAGAATCACGCCCTGAGAGACTCAGCCGGTTACCGACCCACCAGGGGAACCGACAATGGTCTGGAAATTAATAGTCCCCACTAGGCCATCTGCTTCATTAGAAGCCAGGTATTTTAGGACTTCCTTGAGATCTGGGCCTGCTCAGCTCTTTCTAGGGGCTGCCAGATACAATACACCCTCCTCTAGTTGAAGCAAAGGGGGATACTAGCGGAATGGGCTGCCTTCTCATACAGGGGCAGATGATGATTTTGCGGGGCCCAGGGCAGCACAATTTTGCGGGGCCCCCCCTTTGACACGGCGCATGCGCGGGGCTTCTTGAAGCGCGGGGCCCGGGGCGGCCCTGCCCTATATCCGCCCCTGTTCTCATAAAATCCTACTGAAAAGAGACCGACTCCCCTCCCTCCCCCTGTTCAGACGGGGTCATTGCTGGCTGTCAGGGAACAAGGGGAAAGTGCCCAGTTTGCTGCATTTCTCGCTCTGCCTGGGGTACATTGGGGGCAGATGAACCGGGACCTGCCCCAGCTATGGGACATGCACCCCTCCCCCGGCTGTCCCCAAGCTGCTGCGGTGAGAGAGGGCTGGGGTTGTCCCCTCTCAGCCTGCACCCTGAACTCCTCCTCCCCAGCCCCAGCCCCAAAGCAATGATTCCCATGAAGGTATTTGAGTTAAGGACTGGAGCAATCGGGATCTTATTTTGTGAAGCTGGGCGCCTCCCGCTGGCGAAAGTTTGCAACACATCTCTATGTTGGGGAGAGTCAAACACACATGGGCTGTGTGTAGTCTGGCACAATTTTGCTTTTGTGGAAAAACTTGCCAGCTGTCCACACAGGCCGCTTGAATTTCCGCAAGAGCACTGGCGATCTCATGTAAGATTGTCAGTGTTCTTGCGGAAATGCTATGCTGCTCCCGTTCAGGCGAAAGCCCTCTTGTGAAAATGCTTTTGCGTAAGAGGGCCAGTGTAGACAACGCGGGATTGTTTTGCGCAAAAAAGCCCCAATTGCAAAAATGGCGATTGGGGCTTTCTTGCGCAAAACCGCGTCTAGATTGGCACGGACGCTTTTCCACAAAAAGTGCTTTTGCAGATAAGCGTCCGTGCCAATCTAGACGCTCTTTTGCGCAAATGCTTTTAACGGAAAAACTTTTCCGTTAAAAGCATTTGCGGAAAATCATGCCAGTCTAGACGTAGCCTGGAGTTCGAGACCCGAGCCTCGCTGGATACATCTTCTCGTGCACTACACTAGTGCAAGCACACGTCATCCTGGTAGGACTGTGTCCCAGCGAGGCAGGGCGGTTCTCCTTTAATTATGCCACGATATCGTTAAAGGGGCAAAACATTTCAGAGAAGGGAGGCCTGGGGGGGAACATAGTGAGCAGTTCTGTTGCTGATGCACAAGCAGGAGTAGATGCTTAGCTTGCCTTCCTATTGCTGGGCTGCCTGGGGGCGGCTACAGCTTGTCTATCCGTGGAAGTTCCTCTCCAAGACGGTGAGGAGTGACGTTATAGCACCGTAGCTTTCCTGGCGTACGGGCTGGTCTGCACTGAAAGCCTGGCATCGCTGAGTCTTGTAAGGGTGTGAAAATCCACCCCCCCGGGTGACACAGTTATGCTGAACCATGCCCCGACGTAGACAGCGCTAGGTTGAGGGACAGGGCCGGAGACACCTCTGCACCCCTGCCCTGTTCCGGTTGATTTCCCAGTGTGGCTAAGTGTGACGGACCGGGCCGTGTCTGGGCACAGCTGAGGACGTCCGCTCAGGGCGAATTGCTCAAATCCGGGGCTCCTTACAGCCCCCCTGACTGGCGACCTCTCCAAACAGGCCACACACCAGTCCCACAGAGCGCTTCAGCTGCCTGCCTGAAGCCTCCCAAGCAAAACCCCTCCGACACCCCAGCAATATCCGTGCCCCAGATGGCCCCGGGCCTCATACACAGGTGGGGGGTCCTAGCACCCAATCCCACCTACCCCGAACAAGTTCTGTCCGGTTCCAAGAAACCAGCCACAGATCCCTGGTCAATTTACCCTCTGGACCTTACCACAAATCACGCTGGGCCAATCCTTTAGAATCTATATCTAAAGGTTTATTGTTACAAGAAAGAAAAGCCTGAGAGTAAGGTTATTAAAGTACAGTACGTTACATGCACCGAATCTCCCAGTTCTCGATGCAGGCTCTAGCAGAGATGTTACAGCTGCTGGTTTAAAAGTTCTTATTGCACATCCTACGATCAGGATGGGTTCACAGGTCTTCCGGGCTCTTCAGTCCCTGCAGTGCTGCCTCTGGGATGAAGTGCTGAGCTGAGAACAAAATGGCACCGACCACATGGCCTCTTTTATCCCCTTCCTGGCCTCTTCTGGTATCAGCCGGTCACCTGGTCCTCAGCCTCTCTCTGCTGGCAGCTCTTGGGTCTCCGCCCTCCTGCTTTAGGTGTGTCTTTGGGCCATCAAGTGCCATTGTCCCACAGGGCTTCACTACTCAGCCTGTCCATAGCCATGCTCAACCACATTCACAGAAATATTCAGCTTCCACACAGATTCCAGATTCCTACCTACACACACAGACATTATACACTCACATAAATAGCGTACATAAGATCAACAAACAATAATCTCCCATTCAATACCCCACATGGCTCCCCCCACACCAATTTCTGGGGCCAACACCCCCACCCAGGGGTGCAGCAGCGATCTGGCTGCTTCCCTCCAATTCAGCAACATGACACGAAGCCCAAACAGGAATCAGATGCGGTAAGAACTTCCCTGAGCCCGTGAAGTCAGCGGGTCTGATCCAGGCTCGCGGCGGGGCAGATCCGGGGCAGCGGAAGGTGCTGGCTCTCGGGGCTCTGCAGTGGTGTGATGGGGGGCGTCCCCGGAGGCAGCGGCTGGGCTAGATTGGCGACCCCAGAAGAAATGCACAACGCAGACAGCGAAGGTTTGCGGCTAAGCCAGCTGACTTCCCGCAGGGGACAGGTCACCCTGGAGCAGAAGGCCACGGCAAAGGCCGCCGCATCCCGCACAAGCTCTTGAAATACGGAGCCCGTCGGCCTGAGACCGTGGGTCTCAGAATGTAGCTCGGGGCCCAGAATGCCCAGCGGCTCCCTATTTGTGTCTGGCTTTGCTTTGCCGGGCCCGAACCCAGCGCCTGAGGGGTTCAGCCCTGTGTGTTGGAACTCAGATTACAGGCCCCCGGCCCGGGGCTGACATCCTTGGGCCTCCCTCTCCCCCCCCAGGTCAGTCAGGCTCCGGCTCGCCCACCCTGGGGGTGTTGATTGCCAGGAGCGGGTGGCGGGGCCATGAGATGTGAGAGCCCCTGCCCGAGACCCACCCCCTGCACGGGGGGGACTGGGATCCCTCGCCCGTGGGAGCCGTCCGTTCGGCTGCTCTTGGGAGGGGAGCGGGGTGAGTGAGGGGCATCCACATTGGGACCTACGTGTCCCTGCAGTTCAGGAGGGCCGGGGAATCTGCAGGCTCGGATCAGCCCTTTATCCAGGGCAGGTCCAGCGGCCCCAGCTGGCCTCCGGGAGCCTGGGCGTGTTTGGGTCGGGGCTGGCGGTCAGGCGTGGCTTCACCCCGCACCTGGCAGGCACGAGACCACCCAGAGGCTAGCTCATTGGTTGCGGGGCCGGCGCCAGTTTCCAAGCCACGGTGGCTTTCTCAGGCCTGGCTTTCACACCAAGGCCACTTGGTCGGCCCAAACGCCGGCCTCAAAGGCGGGAGTCTGGCAGCGCAGCCTCGAGGCCCGGTGGCTCCTGGGACGGTGTCCTGGGTTATAGGATGCTCCTTAAAGTGAAGCCAGGATCTTTGGTCGCAAGGGGCCTGGGTTGCTGCACTTGGCCTGTGCCACGTGTCCCTGTAGGGAGCAAGACCCTGCTGCTGCCACGGCCAAAGGCGTTTTACTCCTGTTCTGTTCATTCATCGCATCGCAGAGCACTAGGACGGGAAGGGGCCGCGAGAGGTCACCAAGTCCAGTCCCCCGCCCTCCCGGCAGGACCCAGCCCCGTCTAGACCATCCTGACCGGTGTGTGTCCAACCTGCTCTTGAATATCCCCGGTGATGGGGATTCCACAACCCCCCGGGCAATTTATTCCAGTGTTTAACCCCCCTGACAGGCGGGAACTTTTTCCTAATGTCCAACCTAAACCTCCCTTGCTGCAGTTTCAGCCCCTTGCTTCTTGCCCTGTCCGCAGAGGCCCAGGAGAGCCGTGTTTCTCCCTCCTCCTTGTGACACCTTTTCAGGCAGAGGGCTTGGGATTAAACACCCCAGGCCAGGACCTCAGCGGCTGTAAATCCCCACCGAGCTCAGCCAGCAGCCTGGGGTGCAGGGTAAACCCTGGGGCGGGGGGCCCCGTCTTCTTCGGTTCTCCCAACGTCCTGGCCACGCAGCTGGGGAGGGGGATTCCTCTGAGCCGCTCCCTGGGGGGCGTTCCTGTGATCGCTCCAGCCACCCGTGCGAATGCCTAGTAGAGAAGGCGCCGGCCTCCCTGCCCGGAGGTCGGGGCCGCTGGAGGGGTTCTGGGGTGGGCTCGAGAGCCCCTCGCCCCCGGGGGGAGGGGGACGGCTGTTTCCATCCCCCACTGACCTGCAGCAGGCAGGGTAGCGCAGGCGGCCAGCGGCGGTGACTGAGGAGTCGGGACTCTCCCTGGGGAGAGAGGGAGGCGCATTTCAGAACCTGGGCCAGCAGCCGCAGCGGTTTGGGGCTGCCAGCCCCGGCTTTGAGAGAGAACATTCGGTCCTGAAGTCACAGGCTTGGCTGCCCTTGCTCGCCTGCCTCCCGCTGGCTGCTGTGGCTGCACCCTCCCCCCCCCCCCGGCTGGGGGGGACCCTGCCGCGGAGGGACGGGAGCGAGAAAGGCGAAACCCCCGGCGGTTTCTCGCTCCCGTGCCCTGACACCGGGCGAGCGTCTGCCGCAGCCAAGAGAGCGCTGGGGGCTGAGGAGAACAGGCTGGGCGGTGTCAGGTCCTGGCTTTCCCCGTCTCTGCCTCCGTCCCTCCCCCACGCCCCTTCCCCTCTCGCTTCTCCTCAGCCGAACCCTGGCCCGGGCCTGTGCGGGCAGACGGGACGCGGGGCCCGGTGCTTGTGTTCGTACGGTGGGTGCGGCCGAGCGAGCCGGGGTCGGGGGAGCTGACGCGGGCGCTCGGGGGCTGTGACGGGCTGTGCACCTTGCGGGTGCCCTTCCCGGGCCCGGGCGCCGTGGCTCCGTGCACAGCCAGCTGCCCGCCAGCGCCAGGGCCGCCCTCCTCAGCGCCGGACACCAGGACGCTGCATGGGGGGTTTTCTCTGGGACACTGGGGCAGGGTTCCTATGGGTGGTGACCACAGGCTCCCTAGACTTCTCAGGGCAGCGGGCATGTCTGGGGGCCTCCGCTTGGGGTCCCCTTCCGCATCCCTTGTGCAGCCCCTGGGGTTGAATTCTGGGCGCGGTGTTGGTATTGGGAGCTCCACCCACCGCACCGGATGCTTTGGTGGACGAGGGCTTGGGGGGAGTAGCAGGCGGCCTCCCTCCTTCCTGCTGAGGTCACGTACCTGACCCCGTCACGGCAGTGAAATCCACACACAGGAACACCCCCCCCCCGGAAAGCAATGGCTGAGTCGGAGGGTCTGTAGCTGCACAAGGCAGAAGGGGGTCTAATCACCGAACGGGGACCAAGGTGGTTGCGTGGGTCGGGCTGTGAGTTCAGACTTGGGGTGGGTTCCCGGCTCTGACCCGCTGAGTGAGCTTGGACAGGATCCAGCCCTGTTTGGTGCCTCAGTTTCCCCTCCCAGCCCTTGTCCATATGGTCTCTTGTGACAATAGGCTCTTTGGGGGTGAGGGCTGTCTTGCATAGTGGTTACGTAGCGGTCTTACATAGGGATCTCGGGGTCAGAGTGGACCGCAAGCTAAATAAGAGTCCACAGTGTGAAACTGTTGCAAAAAACCAAACAAACGTGATTCTGGGAGGCGTTCGTAGGAGTGGAAGACTTGGGCTTGTTTAGGTTAGAAAAGAGAAGACGGAGAGGGGTCGTGAGAGCAGTTTTCAAGAACCTAAAAGGATGCTCCAAGGAGGAGGGAGAAAAATTGTTCTCCTTGGCCTCTGAGGACAGGACAAGAAGCAAGGGGCTTAAACTGCAGCAAGGGAGGTTTAGGTTGGACATTAGGAAAAACTTCCTGCCCGTCAGGGGGGTGAAACACCAGAATAAATTGCCCAGGGAGGTTGTAGAATCTACATCCCTGGGGATATTGACGAGCAGGTTGGACAGACACCTGTCAGGGATGGGCTAGACGGTGCTTGGTCCAGCTGTGGGGGTGAGGACTGGACTTGATGCCCTTGCGAGCCCTTTCCAGTCGTCGTGCTCTGTGGTTCCATGGTGCCTCGCACAATGGAGCCCTGTTCTCCGCTGCGGCACACAAGCGTTACTGTAACACGTTAATAATCCTGGGTCTTTCCCGGCTCTGCTTTCCGCCACCCCGCCAGCTCTCTGGGAGCTGCCTGCTCTGCGGCGAGGCCAACGCAGACCCCCCCCCCCCCCGCCGCGTCTCGCTTTTCAGCCTGGATTTTCGTTGACTCATGATATTGGTTTGGGGAGGCTGAAGGGGTGCGATTTGATCTGCCGCCGTGTTTTCCAGCCCCAGAGCAGCCTGCCAGACATAGTGATCTGGATGCTGCGAGGAGAGAAGCGCGTGGCGTACGCCCGCGTGCCAGCCCATGAAGTCCTTTTCTCCAGGACCGGCGCCAGCTGCTGCGGGAAGAACTGTGGGAAACTGCAGACGATCTTTTTGAAAGTAGGTTGGGCTTTTCTTTGAACGTGTCTTTGGTTTTTAATCCCGTTTTTTTTTCTCCCCTTAAAAAAAAAAAAAAAAAGGACCCACAAAACCCAGCTGGGAAATCTGTAAACAGGGAGAAAAGAAACCCAGCAGCTCCCTGTAAAAATAGCAGATGTGTGGGGTTTGGGGCCCGCTCCTGTGTGGGGCTGCAAGGCGGGCGGGAGAGGAGCGTGCTCTGGGGTTTGTCTTTGCTCCCCAGTGGGTCAGAGGACCCCCACAGCGTTTATCCACCGTGGGCAACGTTTGCCCCCCAGAATTCCCCCCGGGGATCCAGAAATCTGGGTCAAGTGTAGGCTGGCTGGGTGTGCTTGGGTAAGTTGTATGGCCCCTCCCTGACTCAGTTTCCCCCCCGTAAACTGGGAGCGTGGTACGTGGGCTCTGATGTTGGAACGAAATGTAACAAACACCCGTGTCCTGCGCTCACGTGCGTCCCGGCCAAGTGCTCCGGCTCCAGCCGCCGCCGCTGCCGTGTCGGCGTTCCCGGGGGCCGGCTGCCGCCAGCAGCGTCACGCTTCCCCGGAGACCCCGATTGGTCGCTGCCACCGCCTCCCTCTTTCCCTGCCAAGGCTCCGCCCTCCTCCCCGAGCTTTGGCCATGGGGTGCTCCGGGGGGTGGGCCCACACCTGGTCCCGTTGAGCCGCACTGGCTTGGGGGCCACCTGCTGGGAGAGGCAAGGGGGGCCCTCGAAGTCTTTTTAAATGGGGGGGGGGATGGAGCACCAGCGCCGGCCCCCCAAAGATGGAGGGAAGCCGTGAGCCTTGGGGGCTGGATCCAGGCAAGGGGGCTGCAGGTTTTCTGCCCCTGTTTTAGACCCTTTTGTGAGGACTCCACCAGAGGTTCTGTGGCCTGCAGCCGGCAGGAGAGGGCCAAACAGCTAGGCCGAGACCCAGTCATTCTCCTGTTGACGCCTCAGGGCTGCCGGCAAAGCGGCTCCTTCCGCTTGGCCAGAGGAGCCGAGGCAGAGAGAGGTGACGTCGCTCCCCCTAGGCCTCTGTTTGGCAGCTGCCGATCTCTGGGTGCAGTGTAGACACCCCCAGAGTCCCTTCCTCACAACATCTGGCCTCGGCTACTGCTGTTCATGGATAACCACCGCATGCAGTGTGGGTTCGGTCCTGCTCTTATTGCCGGTCCACACAGGGGATAACAGCCTACTACTGCTTGTAGCTCCGGGGCTGGAAGCGTGGTCATTTTAGCCCAGAAGCAACTGGGTCCGATCTCCACTAAGGGCCGGCCTTTTGGGATTATATCACCCCCCACTTCTTTTGGTGAGGTGATCCAGTCGTAAACAAGGGCAGAATTTGGCCGGGGGTGGGGGGAAGCGGAGGGTTAAATTCCCAACCCGCAGCTACCCAAACGAACGAAGCGACCGTCCCCTTGCCAAAGAAAGCCGCGTGTGTCTCGCATGAAATGTCTTCTCTCCAGTCCTTCCCGTTTGGGAGCTGCAGCTCTAAAAAAAAACCCGGCTGGCAGGAAAGGAAGAACCAAAATATATTGTGTTTTTTCTCGGCATCAGCTACGGATGGAAAACCAGCATCACGTTAAAAAAAAGCAAGAGAGCAAAGAACCCAAATGAGACATTTCACTGTTTATTTTTTCTATTTTTGTTCAAGTATGTTGGCTGCTTTCAGCGTCTTACTCTTAAAGGTCATCTCACCAGGAGATAAACAGCACCGGCCCGCTCCTCTCCTGCCCTGCTCTTTGCTGGGTGGAAGTAGGCCAGTGGCCCACCGGACTGCTGTCTCATGGTTTAAGTGCAAGCTGGGACACCTGGTTTCTTTTCCTGGCTTGCTGCGGAACCTCGGGCAAGTCACGGAACGGTGCCCTGCCTCAGTTTCCCCTGTCTGTCTAGCTCACGGCAGTGTCGTGAGGAAATGAGGATCTGGTCAGGGGGTTTTCAGAATCGTTTTTTGTTGACGGTAGCTCGATTCACCAAAGCTTGTCCCAGGAAAGAGTCAGTCAGAACGGGAACGAGAGAGAGCGGGAGGGAGTACTTCCCGCCCCGGTGTCACCAAGAGCCCGGTGGATGGGCCGTTCACACGGGAGACCTGGATTCAAGCCCTAGCTGTGGCCGATGCGCAGTGAGGGCCCTCGGAGTGATTGTCCTGCCGTGGCTTTGTCTCTCTGGCTTTTCACCCACATGGCCAACAGGTCTTGGGTTTCCAACGCACAACAGGCAAGATTTCGAAATCCTGGCGATTTTCACAGGGCAGGGAAACCATTCCTCTCCCAACGCGCCCGTCTTCATCGGGGGGTTCAGCCTTCGAGCCCAGGCCTCTGCCGCTTGTGCTGATGGAGTAGCTCCGCTGCCCAGCTGCAGTAGTAGGCTGTTGCCCGCTAGCGGTGGGACACACCACAGAGCTGGCTTGTGGGGGACAGTTAATGCTGGGGAAGCAGTTGGATGTTGTCAGACACTAAGTGCTGAGCGCAGAGGGGCCGACTGGGCAAGGTGGGGGGAGACTCCGCACTTCTAGAAGGAGCGGGGCTTCGGGTAGAAGGGGCGAGGGGGTCGGGGCAGCCAGGCCAGAGCACAGCAGCCCGGTCCCCTTTGAATTGCCAGACCCCAGAGCAATTGCACCCTGTGGCCCCCTCCATCAGCAGGCCTGGCCGGCCCTGTAGTGCCTCTCCACGTCTATCTCAGGAGCACAGAGCAGGCCCCGAGAGGCCCCTGCCGTGAGCTTTTACATAAGAACATAAGAACGGCTGTACTGGGTCAGACCAAAGGTCCATCTAGCCCAGTATCCTGTCTGCCGACAGTGGCCAGCACCAGGTGCCCCAGAGGGGGTGGACCGAAGACAATGATCAAGCGATTTGTCTCCTGCCATCCCTCTCCAGCCTCTGACAAACAGAGGCCAGGGACCCCATTTTATCCCCTGGCTAATAGCCTTTTATGGACCTAACCTCCATGAAATTATCTAGCTTCTCTTTAAACTCTATTCTAGTCCTAGCCTTCACAGCCTCCTCTGGCAAGGAGTTCCACAGGTTAACTACGCGCTGTGTGAAGAACTTTCTTTTATTAGTTTTAAACCCGCTACCCATTAACGGTTTTTGAAAGAGACGGGAGCAGACTCTGCTCTCATTGCCCTAGGGGTCCTTCTGGATTTACACCAGCCTCACTGCACACAACGTGGCTCTGGCACGTGGCCCCCATGGGCTGCGTCATTAGCCAAGGTGGGGTTAGTGTCTGTCCACCCCCCGCCCCTTTGTGTCCTGTAGCCCGGGGTGCCAGGCCCTGGGGCGGTGGCTCATGGCCTTGGCCGTGGCCGACCTACACAGTCGGTGCCGGCTGCTCCCCATCCCCATGGGCTCTGAGCTTACGTGGAACCCAGGGCCCTGCCGGCCGGTAGGCGGGCGTTGGCCACAGACCGGCTGCAGGGAGGGAGTGGTGCGTTGGGCCCCCCCCCTGGGCTCATCTCGCGACTGTGGGCCCTGGCAGCCTTCAGTGCCGCCCTGAGGATGCCAGCTGGGTTCCCTGTCTCCGGCAGTACCCGCAGGAAGAGGCGATGGGCCCCCGGATCCCAGCCCAGCTCCGGGTGCAGCTCTGGTTCGGGCTGGCGGTGGACGAGAAGGAGTTTAACAAGTACGCGGAAGGGAAACTCTCCGTCTTTGCGGAAACTGTGAGTTGACACGGCGGGCCGGCCCCAGGCGTCCTCCCCCTCCTCCCCTTCCGGGGGGCGCCCTGCCCTGCCCTGGAAGGAAGTGAACGCCCGGCTCTGTTGTGAGCTGTGCAGTTATTCCTGGAAGGAAGGATGTTTCATGCCGACCCTGAACCAGGGGACTGGCCCAGGACCTCTTCCTCGGGTCTAGGGATGCAAGTGACTAGTCGACTTTGTCGGATAGTTGACTAGTGTCTCGACTAGTCGCTTCCCCCCTGCTGCCAAAGAGAGGCAGTAGGGTGGGGGAGCAGGATCCGGTGCTGGGGGGAGCTGGGTTAAAACCGCCCCCCCCAGCACCATCTCCGTGGGGAGAAGGGCAGGGGCACAGTGAGGAACTGGCGGTGCTTCAGCCTTTGAAATGTAGCAAGAGCCAGCACGGAGATGCTCTTATTGACTAATCGAATAGTCGGTGCAAATTCCGTCGACTATTCGATTAGTCAATTAATCTAAATTTAGCATCCTTCTTCGGGTCATTGCTCAGCTCTTGTTCACGCCAACAGCCGCTGGAGTTCATGGCCGTGCTCTGGGTGGCCTGCTAGGAGATGGCTTCCCAGCCACTCCGCTGAGATCCCTCGCACTGCCTCTGGGCACGGTGCTCCATCAGAGAAGGCATTTCCCGGGGTACCGAATGCACGCCGCGCCGGCTGGTCTCCCCCCGTGCCCTCCAGCCCTGCTGCTCTTCTGAGCACGTCTCTCTGGTTTTGCTGTCTCCAGTACGAGAACCAGACGAAGCTGGCACTGGTTGGGAACTGGGGCACGACGGGCCTGACCTACCCCAAATACAGCGACGTGACCGGGAAAATCAAACTGCCCAAGGACAGCTTCCGTCCCTCCGTCGGCTGGACCTGGGCCGGGGACTGGGTCATCAGCCCGGAGCGGACGTGAGTAGATCGCTTCGTGTTGTCTCACGGGGACCGGTTCTGGTGCCCACCCCTGGAGGAGAAAGTTGATCGAGAAGGAAGAGTTTGGAGATATGCCACAGGGCCGAGGAAAGGGCGAGAAAACCTGCCTTCCCGCGGCAATCGGGGAGTTGGCTCGGCTGAGTTTCACAAAGAGCCGCTAAGGGGTGACCAAATCACGGTGTATAACTCCTCGCATGGGGAGCACGTGATGGAGGGTGGACTATTCAGGCTAGCAGGCAGAGAGCTAGACAAGTGCAGAAAGGAGGTGTGTCTGTGTAACAGTGCGGGCTGTTAAATATCGCGACACTTCCCCTGTTCTCCATCAGTGGCTCTTGAGAAATCGAGGCGGGGTATATAGCTAAAAGCTCTGCTCTCGGGATTGTTGTGGGCCCGCTCTCTGGCCTGTGTGACCCAGAAGATCGGATGACATAAACATGACGGTCAATTCTGGAATCTATAAATGAATGGAGATTGCCTGTCTCCTAGAACTGGAAGGGACCTTGAAAGGTCATCCAGTCCAGCCCCCTGCCTTCTCAGCAGAACCAAATACCATCCCTGACAAATTTTTGCCCCAAATGGTCACCACAAGGATTGAACTTACAACCCTGGGTTTAGCAGGCCAATGCTCAAACCACTGAGCTCTCCCTCGCACTGTTTCCTCATCTGGGAGCTCTCGCTGTGAATAGCAAGATGATTTTGTAGAATCACAGGACCATAGAACCCAAGAACTGGAAGGGATCTAGAGAGGCTGCGTCAGTCCCCTGCCCTCATGCCAGGGCCAAGCACCATCTAGACCAGTGTGTGTCAACCTTTTTTTTTTTTTTTTTATAAAATACCCCTTTTTAAAAAAAATGATAAGTACTCCCAGTACCAACAGTTTTCAGACACACAATTTTTTTCTACTGTTGCAACACATTTGTTTAAACAACTTCATCATAGCCGGGCGGGCAATGAAATTTTTGGGTGTAAAAAGTACAAAAATAATCAAGCGCTGGAAAACTTCAAACAAAAATTCGGTTTTCTCCTAATGTCAGTGATGTTGACGTACCCCCGACTTCTCTTAAGTATCCCTAAGGGGACTTGTACCGCAGGTTGAGAACCACTGATCTAGACCATCCCTGAGAGATGTCCATCTAACCTACTCTTAAATATTTCCATCACTAGAGATTCCACAACCTCCCCAGGCAATTTATTCCAGTGTTTAACCACCCTGACAGGTGGGAAGTTTTTCCCAATGTCCAACCTCAACCTCCCTTGCTGCAGTTTAAGCCCATTGCTTCTCGTCCTGTCATCAGAGGCCAAGGAGAACAATTTTCCTCCCTCCTCCTTATAACACCCTTTTAGGTACTTGAAAGCTGCTCTCTTGTCCTGTCTCCATCTTCTCCTTTCCAGACTAAACAAGCCCAATTCTTGACGGTGCTTGGTCCTGCCGTGAGGGCAGGGGACTGGCCTCAGTGCTCTCGTGAGATCTCTTCCAGTTCTAGTGTTCAATGATTCTATGAAACCTGTGATTGTAAAAATCCCACGATTGTGAAATTGACCCAAAGGGACCGTGAATGTGGTAGAGATCTATCCATGGTATTTCAGGCTTCCCATAGCTCTTGCCAGAAGACAGTGGCCCTGTATGAGCAGGTATCACTTCACCCCCGTTGGAAATGCAGCCACCTCTGGGGTGGAACATGGCAGCTGGCTGTAACACAAGTTCACACAGGAAGTGAGCCCAACAAGAGTAGCGTGTCTGACTGAAACAGTGAGGGGGTCCTGTGGTTTAGACTCACATCTGCTTTGAAGAGCTGGCCACTAGAGTATGCGCAATGCAGTCGTGTTTTCCAGGCGTCTGCTCAGCGCCTTGGTGAGCTTTTCCCGTTCTGTGGCTGCCAGGGCGGGACCTCGCTGGCGGTAGGGACGGGCGTGTGTCGAGACCACCCGGGGGATCTCTCAGTCGCTTTTCTTTCCCTCTCCTCCTCCCTGGGCGCAGGCTACTTTACGACACGGACGCCGGTCACATGAGCTTTGTGGAGGAAGTGTTTGAGAATCAAGTCCGACTTCCCGGCGGCCAGTGGATCCACATGGCAGAGGCCTACACGGATGTGGTGAGAACTTCCCCTGTTGGTATTTCTTTCCACGGCAACCCCCTGATTGGCCTGGGATTCTCTTCCTGGCTCCGCCATTGGCCAGCTGCATGACTGTAGGCACACTACATTCCCCGTTCAGTGCCTCAGTTTCCCCATCTGTCAAATGAAATTGACACTCGTGGCTTGCTTGGTGCTTTGAGATCTAGTGGGGGGAAGAGGTAGCGATAGTGTCAGTCAAAGCACATGGAAAAGGAGCCTGTGTCTTAGATTTTGGAATCCGCTACTGCTGAGTCAGTTTTTGCCTTTCTGTGTTCAGGCGTTTATGGGCTCAGAGGGATCTGAGAAAAGGTTTCTGATTGGGGCCAAGTGCTGTCAGTCCGGGGAGGGCTCCATGCTGCGTTGCTCCATGCCAAGGAGAGCAAGTGAATCCCTGCGGGATGTCCCCGTCCCACCCAAGCGATGGAGCATTTCCATGTGTCGATACTAGGTGCAGAGCAGCTGCGGGGAGGCCGGGCGCTCTGGGCTCCAGGGGTCTCATGGGTTCTGCCCTCGACTTACCGGCTTGGCCACAGATCCCTGGCCGCTTGGGAAGCCAGTGCGGGGGAGCCGTGGGGGGGCGCGTAGGCCGAGCATTGCTCAGGAGGGGCTCCCTGTCTCTTCCAGAATGGGGAGAAAGTGCTTCCCAAGGAGGAGATCGAGTGCCCGCCAGGCTGGAAATGGGAAGATGAGGAATGGGACACGGATCTCAACCGAGCTGTGGACGAGCGAGGTATGCCAGGGCCATGCTCCCTTCCCCCATCCCCTTTACTCTGCCCATTGTAGCTATTGTTTCTCCCGAGGGCAGCCCTGCTCACGTTTCCCTACCCCAGCCTACCTGTCCTCCTTTGGCCACTAGAGCGACCAAACCAGTGCCTCCCTCAGCGTGGGTCTAGTCCAGTGCCCCACTCCAGGGGCACAGCTGTGGGTGGGCCTCAGTGGGCCGTGGCCCATCCACTTTTGTGTCTGAGCCCCCCCATCTCTCCTGTCCCCCCTCTCCCTCTATTCTTGCCCACCCACCTGCCACTGTTTCACTCCAGAGGGAGCTGAACCCCAGGGTGCATCTGTGCTGGGAATCCTCTCCCGCATCGGTGTAGCCCGAGGACGGAATGGAACGTGCGGGGAGGGGAGGGAGGGGAGATGGAGCCGGGTCAGAGCTGCAGCAGGCAGCTGGGAAGTGCCCCATCACATCCTTTCTTAGTATAAAGCCAGGAGGGATCGTCTGGTGACGTAGTCTGGCAGCCCCATCAGAGCGGCTGGGACTGACAGAGGGACACCCCTCTGGTGAGCAAGACCGACACGTTAACCACGGGAGAGCTAGTGACCTGTTAATAGGCAGCAGGTTTAAAACAAACCAAAGGAAGTTTTTCTTCACACAGCCAACCTGTGGAACTCCTTGCCACAGGATGTTGTGAAGGCTGGGATTTTAACAGGATTCAAAAAAGAGCTAGATAGATTCATGGAAGTTAGGTCCATCAATGGCTATGAGCCAGGCTGGGTAGGAAGGGTGTCCCCGGCCTCTGTTTGTCAGGGCCTGGAAATGGGTGACAGAGAAGGGTTCACTGGATGATTCCCTGTTCTGTTAATTCCCTCTGGCGTTGGCCACTGTGGGCAGACAGGACGCTGGGCTGGATGGACCTTGGTCTGACCCCGTCTGGCTGCTCTGATGTTCTCACTCAGCTACCCTGGCTGGACAGCAGACCGGCCTGGACAAAGGACAGGAAATGCAGAACTATCTGGGGACCCAGAGGGCTTTGTTCTAGGGAGTTCCCCCTTGAACATCCCCAGAGCAGCCCCCTGCGTGAATCAGGGGAGATCGGTCCAGGGCCTGTCGCACTTGATCTACCCGAGTAACTCTGGCAACTGGCAGCAGTAGTAGGCTGCTATTCTCCGTGGGGCCCAACCCCTCGGCACGCAGCGCGAGCTTGGTTAGTTAAGACACCCCCGGCTGAAATTCCTCGTGACAGCGTCGGCCGTGACGTGGCAGTTGGACGCAAAGGCAGCTGCTCCATCCCTGCCTTCACCTGGCTTCTCCCTTCCCCCGAGGCTGGGAGTACGGCATCATGATCCCGCCCGACCGCAAGCCCAAGGCCTGGGTGCCGGCGGAGAAGATGTACCACACCAGCCGGCGGCGGCGGTGGGTGCGGCTGCGCCGCAGGGACCTGGCGCAGATGGAGGCGCTGAAGAAGGTAGGGCGACCCTGGAGGAGAATTACGCCTCGGGCCAGATTCCGAAATGGGGTCCTTGCTGAGCCCAGCTCTGCCATGGGCTGCTGGGTGACCTTGGTCAAGTCACCTGGCCCCTGGTTCACCGCCTGTAAAATGGGGGTGGGGCTCTGCCCTCCTTTCCAAAGCACTTTGAGATCTGCTAGAAAGCCCTGTTGGGAGCGACAGGCTTCTGGGGTGGGCTGTGGCTCACTTTGGAGTCACTAGGGCAGGTCTCTAGTTGGTGTAGTCGGCCGTAGCTCCACTGGAGTCACCGGGGCAGGTTCCCAGCCGGTGTCAGTCGGCCGTAGCTCCACTGGAGTCACCAGGGCAGGTTCCCAGCCGGTGTCAGTCGGCCGTAGCCCCACTGGAGTCACCGGGGCAGGTTCCCAGCCGGTGTCAGTCGGCCGTAGCTCCACTGAAGTCACCGGGGCAGGTTCCCAGCCGGTGTCAGTCGGCCGTAGCTCCACTGGAGTCACCAGGGCAGGTTCCCAGCCGGTGTCAGTCGGCCGTAGCCCCACTGGAGTCACCGGGGCAGGTTCCCAGCCGGAGTCAGTCGGCCGTAGCTCCATTGGAGTCACCGGGGCAGGTTCCCAGCCGGAGTCAGTCGGCCGTAGCTCCACTGGAGTCACCGGGGCAGGTTCCCAGCCGGAGTCAGTCGGCCGTAGCTCCACTGGAGTCACCGGGGCAGGTTCCCAGCCGGTGTCAGTCGGCCGTAGCTCCACTGGAGTCACCGGGGCAGGTTCCCAGCCGGTGTCAGTCGGCCGTAGCTCCACTGGAGTCACCAGGGCAGGTTCCCAGCCGGTGTCAGTCGGCCGTAGCTCCACTGGAGTCACCGGGGCAGGTTCCCAGCCGGTGTCAGTCGGCCGTAGCTCCACTGGAGTCACCGGGGCAGGTTCCCAGCCGGTGTCAGTCGGTCGTAGCTCCACTGGAGTCACCAGGGCAGGTTCCCAGCCGGTGTCAGTCGGCCGTAGCTCCACTGGAGTCACTGGGCAGGTTCCCAGCCGGTGTCAGTCGGCCGTAGCTCCACTGGAGTCACCGGGGCAGGTTCCCAGCCGGTGTCAGTCGGTCGTAGCTCCACTGGAGTCACCGGGGCAGGTTCCCAGCCGGTGTCAGTCGGCCGTAACTCCACTGGAGTCACCGGGGCAGGTTCCCAGCCGGTGTCAGTCGGCCGTAGCTCCACTGGAGTCACCGGGGCAGGTTCCCAGCCGGTGTCAGTCGGCCGTAACTCCACTGGAGTCACCGGGGCAGGTTCCCAGCCGGTGTCAGTCGGCCGTAGCTCCACCGGCGTCACTGGGGCAGGTTCCCAGCCGGTGTCAGTCGGCCGTAGCTCCACTGGCGTCACTGGGGCAGGTTCCCAGCCGGTGTCAGTCGGCCGTAGCTCCACTGGAGTCACTGGGCAGGTTCCCAGCCGGTGTCAGTCGGCCGTAGCTCCACTGGAGTCACCGGGGCAGGTTCCCAGCCGGTGTCAGTCGGCCGTAGCTCCACTGGAGTCACCGGGGCAGGTTCCCAGCCGGTGTCAGTCGGCCGTAGCTCCACTCGGAGTCACCGGGGCAGGTTCCCAGCCGGTGTCAGTCGGCCGTAGCTCCACTGAAGTCACCGGGGCAGGTTCCCAGCCGGTGTCAGTCGGCCGTAGCTCCACTGGAGTCACCGGGGCAGGTTCCCAGCCGGTGTCAGTCGGCCGTAGCTCCACTGAAGTCACCGGGGCAGGTTCCCAGCCGGTGTCAGTCGGTCGTAGCTCCACTGGAGTCACCGGGGCAGGTTCCCAGCCGGTGTCAGTCGGCCGTAGCTCCACTGAAGTCACCAGGGCAGGTTCCCAGCCGGTGTCAGTCGGTCGTAGCTCCACTGGAGTCACCGGGGCAGGTTCCCAGCCGGTGTCAGTCGGCCGTAGCTCCACTGGAGTCACCGGGGCAGGTTCCCAGCCGGTGTCAGTCGGCCGTAGCTCCACTGGAGTCACCGGGGCAGGTTCCCAGCCGGTGTCAGTCGGCCGTAACTCCACTGGAGTCACCGGGGCAGGTTCCCAGCCGGTGTCAGTCGGCCGTAGCTCCACCGGCGTCACTGGGCAGGTTCCCAGCCGGTGTCAGTCAGCTGTAGCTCCACTGGAGTCACTGGGCAGGTTCCCAGCCGGTGTCAGTCGGCCGTAGCTCCACTCGGAGTCACCGGGGCAGGTTCCCAGCCGGTGTCAGTCGGCCGTAGCTCCACTGGAGTCACCGGGGCAGGTTCCCAGCCGGTGTCAGTCGGCCGTAGCTCCACTGGAGTCACCGGGGCAGGTTCCCAGCCGGTGTCAGTCGGCCGTAGCTCCACTGGAGTCACTGGGGCAGGTTCCCAGCCGGTGTCAGTCGGCCGTAGCTCCACTGGAGTCACCGGGGCAGGTTCCCAGCCGGTGTCAGTCGGCCGTAGCTCCACCGGCGTCACTGGGGCAGGTTCCCAGCCGGTGTCAGTCAGCCGTAGCTCCACCGGCGTCACTGGGGCAGGTTCCCAGCCGGAGTCAGTCAGTGTAGGACCACTGTCTCCATGAGGGCTAAATCCTCGGTTGTGGGGCATCCCCGCTGCCCACGGCCGTCTGTGGGCCAGTCCCCGGCGTTGCTCGGTTGAAGGTGAGGGAGGTCCCCGGACTGGCCCCAGCGGGAGCCGTCCCCTTGTCGCTGAGCGGCTGACAAAGGCCAGTGATTTCAGACCCGGGGGGTGGGCCCGAGTTGTGCTCCCCTCGAGGCTCAGGGGCCTCCCTTTTTGGATGAGCAGCGTGAGCGGCGCCGGGGGGAAATCAAGGCCTGAGATGCCACGAAGGGGCGATACCCCGTTACCCCTACATTCACAGACGTAGGGGGGCCTAGGCTGTGCGCCGGCCCCTCTGCCCCGGGCTGGGTTCTGCCTCCCTGCCTCCTCCCTGCCCTGCTCCCGGCTCCCCGCTAGGTGTCGCCCTTGGCCCAGGAACGCAGCGGAAAGGATGGGCCAGTCCAGCTCCCCAGGTTTCTCTTCCCCTGCTCAGTGCAGGGGGACCCGGCAGCCTCTGACAGCATCCCATGCACCCGGGCTGGTGACGGGACCCGGCCCTGTCACCCCCCGGAGATCTTGGGGAAATCACTCGGGGTCTCTGAGCAGGCAAACGGGGAGAGGAACCTGCCTGTGTGTGGATGGCAAAGTGGCGGGGGCAGGGCGTGTGTCTTGCCAGGTGTTTGTACAGCTCCGAGCACCGCAGGTCCCGCTGCTCCCTCCCAGCAGATACACGAGTGGCAGCCGCACAGGGGATGCCGACAGAGTCTCTCTCTCCGCACAGCAAGCGGAACGCCCCTCCGTCCCCTGGGCCTCGCTGCGATCCAGAGAGAACGGGACTTTTTTCCCTCCGAGGATCTCTGACTCACGGGGCCGGGGGCTGACGTGCCTGCCTTATTGTGCCGCCTGTCATGTGGGCAGAGCTCTCTGACTCTCAGCTGCGATCGGATCAGGGACCCTCGAGGTGGAAGCCTCCAGTTCTGCCCCGCTTTGCTTTCCCGTGTAAATCCAGCGCAGGGAGTCCAGGCAGAAAGTAACAGCAGCGTCACCCCTACGGGAAGCGCCCTGCTCACGGGTGAAAACCAAGCGGGCCGGGCAGGAAACGCACGGCCAGACAGAGAAACATGGGAACATGGGCAGGGAGGAGAGAAAGTGGCCGGATGCTTTTCTCCTTTACAATGGCAAGGACTGTATTCAACGTTCCCTCTAATGTTTTCCATCCATGGGTGGTGTTTTTTCCCCCCCCACCATTGTGCAGAATACATTTTGTTACATGCGCTGAGGGATGTGCGGTGTGCACCACCAGCAGGAACACAAACCCAGCCGTGGGCACTCTGCTAATCAGCCGGGCAGCGTGGGAATCTCTCCTGCGTGGCCACCCAATTGCCCGGCGTACAGGAAACACTGGCTGTGTTCATAGTGCCCCTGCCTGCAAACCGCTCCCCAGCTTTGAGCTTGTCCAGAGCTCGGACGGGGGAGCTGCGAGGACGACCGGCTGTGGCGGGGGAGTCTTCAGGCGATGCCCTTGCTCTGGAGTTAGAGCTGGACACGGGCTCTGCGTGGCAGGAGGCGCAGAGCAAAGTCCGTGGCTGCTCTGTGCTAAGCGCCCGGGTGTTAGCTCACTCTGGCCACCTGGGACATTAGAATGAGGCCAGTTACTTGCTGCCTGCCTCAGTTTCCCTGTAGTGTTGAGTGGTGACCCTCTTTACCTCTCCGCCACTGTCCCTGCACGTGGCTTAAACCCCGACGGGTAGCATTTCCTACAAGTTCTGGGGTCTGGTCTACAGAGTGGGGGACCCATAGTGCTAGGTGCTGGACTCCCGTTCTCCCCGCGCTAGGCGCTGTACACAAAGAGACGGCCCTTGCCATCCAGAGCCGACCGGCTAAGAGGCACCAGTCCTCAGGGGCAGCGGCTCCCTCCCCCGCAGGCCGCCCGCCCTTGCCGCGTGGTGATCCCTCCGCTTTCTGCCCCCACGCAGCACAAGCAGGGGGAGCTGGAAGGCGAGGGCTGGGAATACGCCTCCCTCTTCGGCTGGAAGTTCCACCTCCGCTACCGCAAGACGGACGCCTTCCGCCGCCGGCGCTGGAGGCGCCGCATGGAGCCGCTGGAGCGCACCGGCGCGGCCGCTGTCTTCGCCCTGGAGGGCGCCTTGGTAGGTACCTGGGCGGGTTTTGTTCCCAAGGCCTGGGGGGCTGGAAGGCGGTGGGTGGAAACGGGCATGAGCCAGGAAATTCAGATCCAAATGATCTGACGGGACAAGGAGCAAGGGGCTTCAATTGCAGCAGGGGAGGTTGAGGTGGGACAGTAGGAAAAACTTTTTGTCAGGCTGGTTAAACACGGGAATAAATCGCCCAGGGAGGTGGTGGAATCCCCATCCCTGGAGATATGTCAGAGCAGGCCTTGGGCTGCTCTGTCTTTACCCGTCCAGCTCCGATCGGCTCAACCCAGGCGCCCCTCTCCATTTGGCACCGCCTGCTGTGGCGGGCACATGTGCTTCCCGGTTCTGGTCTGTGGTGGGGAGCACACAGTCGGGGCACAGTCCTCGGGGTCTCTCCGGGTGTTACACCAGGGTTGGATTTAGCCCACGAGTCTGCCTCGCTCCGTGTGTCTGTCTGTGCCCTGCCTCGCTCCGAGCGTCTGTCTGTGCCCCTGTCTCGCTCCGTGCGTCTGTCTGTGCCCTGCCTCGCTCCGTGCGTCTGTCTGTGCCCCTGCCTCGCTCCGTGCGTCTGTCTGTGCCCTGCCTCGCTCCGTGCGTCTGTCTGTGCCCTGCCTCGCTCCGTGTGTCTGTCTGTGCCCCTGCCTTGCTCCGTGCGTCTGTCTGTGCCCCTGCCTCGCTCCGTGCGTCTGTCTGTACCCCTGCCTCGCTCCGAGTGTCTGTCTGTGCCCCTGCCTCGCTCCGTGCGTCTGTCTGTGTCCCTGCCTCGCTCCGTGTGTCTGTCTGTGCCCCTGCCTCGCTCCGTGCGTCTGTCTGTGCCTCTGCCTCGCTCCGTGTGTCTGTCTGTGCCCCTGCCTCGCTCCGTGCGTCTGTCTGTGTCCCTGCCTCGCTCCGAGCGTCTGTCTGTGCCTCTGCCTCGCTCCGTGTGTCTGTCTGTGCCCCTGCCTCGCTCCGAGCGTCTGTCTGTGCCCCTGCCTCGCTCCGTGCGTCTGTCTGTGCCCCTGCCTCGCTCCGTGCGTCTGTCTGTGTCCCTGCCTCGCTCCGTGTGTCTGTCTGTGCCCCTGCCTCGCTCCGAGCGTCTGTCTGTGTCCCTGCCTCGCTCCGAGCGTCTGTCTGTGCCCCTGCCTCGCTCCGTGCGTCTGTCTGTGCCCCTGCCTCGCTCCGTGCGTCTGTCTGTGCCCTGCCTTGCTCCGTGCGTCTGTCTGTGCCCCTGCCTCGCTCCGTGGGTCTGTCTGTGCCCTGCCTTGCTCCGTGCGTCTGTCTGTGCCCTGCCTCGCTCCGTGCGTCTGTCTGTGCCCCTGCCTCGCTCCGTGCGTCTGTCTGTGCCCCTGCCTCGCTCCGTGCGTCTGTCTGTGCCCCTGTCTCGCTCCGAGCGTCTGTCTGTGCCCCTGCCTCGCTCCGTGCGTCTGTCTATGCCCCTGCCTCGCTCCGAGCGCCTGTCTGTGTCCCTGCCTCGCTCCGTGCGTCTGTCTATGCCCCTGCCTCGCTCCGTGGGTCTGTCTGTGCCCCTGTCTCGCTCCGTGCGTCTGTCTATGCCCCTGCCTCGCTCCGAGCGCCTGTCTGTGCCCTGCCTCGCTCCGTGCGTCTGTCTGTGCCCCTGCCTCGCTCCGTGGGTCTGTCTGTGCCCCTGTCTCGCTCCGAGCGTCTGTCTGTGCCCCTGCCTCGCTCCGAGCGTCTGTCTGTGCCCCTGCCTCGCTCCGTGCGTCTGTCTGTGCCCCTGCCTCGCTCCGTGCGTCTGTCTGTGCCCCTGCCTCGCTCCGTGCGTCTGTCTATGCCCCTGCCTCGCTCCGAGCGCCTGTCTGTGTCCCTGCCTCGCTCCGTGCGTCTGTCTGTGCCCCTGCCTCGCTCCGTGGGTCTGTCTGTGCCCCTGTCTCGCTCCGAGCGTCTGTCTGTGCCCCTGCCTCGCTCCGTGCGTCTGTCTGTGCCCCTGCCTCGCTCCGTGCGTCTGTCTATGCCCCTGCCTCGCTCCGTGTGTCTGTCTGTGCCCCTGCCTCGCTCCGTGTGTCTGTCTGTGCCCCTGCCTCGCTCCGTGCGTCTGTCTGTGCCCCTGCCTCGCTCCGTGTGTCTGTCTGTGCCCTGCCTCGCTCCGTGCGTCTGTCTGTGCCCCTGCCTCACTCCGTGCGTCTGTCTGTGCCCCTGCCTCGCTCCGTGCGTCTGTCTGTGCCCCTGCCTCGCTCCGTGCGTCTGTCTATGCCCCTGCCTCGCTCCGAGCGCCTGTCTGTGTCCCTGCCTCGCTCCGTGCGTCTGTCTGTGCCCCTGCCTCGCTCCGTGTGTCTGTCTGTGCCCCTGTCTTGCTCCGTGCGTCTGTCTGTGCCCCTGCCTCGCTCCGTGTGTCTGTCTGTGCCCCTGCCTTGCTCCGTGCGTCTGTCTGTGCCCCTGCCTCGCTCCGTGTGTCTGTCTGTGCCCCTGCCTCGCTCCGTGTGTCTGTCTGTGCCCCTGCCTCGCTCCGTGCGTCTGTCTGTGCCCCTGCCTCGCTCCGTGCGTCTGTCTGTGCCCCTGCCTCGCTCCGTGTGTCTGTCTGTGCCCCTGCCTCGCTCCGTGTGTCTGTCTGTGCCCCTGCCTCGCTCCGAGCGTCTGTCTGTGTCCCTGCCTCGCTCCGAGCGTCTGTCTGTGCCCCTGCCTCGCTCCGTGCGTCTGTCTGTGCCCCTGCCTCGCTCCGTGTGTCTGTCTGTGCCTCTGCCTCGCTCCGTGCGTCTGTATGACGGTGCAAGAGGACTCTCTCGCTGGGGCAGACAGCCGGCTCCCAACACCGCAGCTTGGGAGAGCCCGTCCTAGCCAAGCGGCTGCTTCAGGACTGCCCAGACCCAGTTCCCATGCCCGCTGCGTGGGCAGTGAACCTGGCCATCGGCCAGGCTAGGGATCTACTCAGATGCGCCCCCGTCTTAAAGGGTGGCTCCAACCTGCCTCGGTGCTCGGCTCTCCGGGTGCATCTCGACTTCTGGCATTGATCCGAGGTGAGCCTGGACGTGGGGATCTGCCTCCAAACGTCCTTAGAGCCGGGGGCGGGGGGGCGAGGCCGTGAGGCAGGCCCGTGTAGAAGGAGAAATTCAATGAACCACGGTTATACCAGCCCCCTTCCCTGACGCTCAGCGACACTTCCCCAGCACGGCCGGCTCGGGCCATTTCGTGTCGCGCCGAGTCCCACCCAGACTCGCAAACAGCCTTGTGACCTGCTCCCTCGGCCCTTCCGCCGTTGGTTTAACTCGCTGGCGTTCGTGGGCCTGGGGTGTCCCAATCGTTCGGCTTTGCCAAGAGCTAGACGGGAAACCACCCCGGCAGCACAAAGCCCCTACTATGGATTCCCTCCCCCCTTTGGAGTTTTCTTCTCCGTGCTGCGTTTTGGCCTCGTGTCTGACAGTTGGACTCGAGAGTCGGGTTTAAACGACTGACGACGTGGCATGGACTCGGGTCAGATTTCCCTATGTCCGGGTTTGCCCAGGGAGCGATCTTACCTGTGGCGGGCCCCGGGAGGCAGGGACGTTAACTCTCGTGTGTTTGTGTCAACGCGGAACGGCTTGGAATTGTAGCGGTGACACGTTTCCACGTGCGGGGGCGGGAGGAGCTGGTGCTTGCGGGGAGCCATCTCCCTGAGAGCTCCGGCTCCCGCCTGCTCTCCCCGCTGCCTCTGCTAAGGAGGCTGCCGATCCGCAGGGGAGCGGATATGTGTATGTGTGGGGAGCAGGCCTGAAAGCCGCTTCTCCTGTGTACCAGCTCCCGCCTGCCACCCCCACCCTCCATGCTGCTGCCTCACTATCCGAGGCAGCAGTGCAAGGTGTGGGGGAGATAGCTGCACGGACGCCGGCACATGAGGAGGGCTGGCTTAAAAGCTGGCTCCCTGTGCATGCTGGCTCCCACCTGCCCCCCCTTGCTGCCTCTAACACAGAGGCAGCAAACGGGGGAAGAGGCGGGGTCATGCAGTCAATAGGGTTAACCGATAAACCCTGGCTTATTAGTGAACCGTGTAGTCAACTGCATGTTGACACCCCTGCTGTAGTCGCATGCTCTGAACGCAGGCTCTGGAGTCCTGGGTTTGATTCTCTCTGTGACGTTGGGCCACTCACTTAATTCCTCTGAGCCTCGGTTTCCCCACTTGTAGGACGGGGCTGCTGGGGCGTCGCAGGAGAGTTGTGAGGGCGAGCCGGTTACCCGGTGTGGGAAAAGGGCTGTGACGTGTGGCGTCGTGACTCCAGATAACAATAAGGTGCAAAGCAATGCCATGGCTGTCAGGCTGCTGTCAGCCGGGTCCACTAGGGGGCACTGTGATCACGTGCGCCGATCCAGTCCCATCCCACAGAGGGCCGGGGTGTCCCTCGTGCCAAGCGTGAGGCCGTGTGGCTTGCCCTCGTGGGCCTACCACTACTTGCCTTGTGACCGTGGCTAGGAACGTGCCTCAGTGTCCCCTCCAGCGTGGTGGGGATATCGTCACGGACCTTCCTTTTTTGTGGTCAGGGGCGTTTCCTTTGACACGGGCCCACGCTGCAGAATTTGGGTGCAGTTTAAGTTCGGTGGCCAGGGGAAGCGAGCCACCCTTCGACTGCGGTTCCGCTCGTTCTGGAAACCAGAGCAGGGCTGGCTGGGAAGCAGGTCGCCTGTCCGGAGACATTGGGATTTCCAGAGTTTTCCCAGCCGGGCCTGGGAGTCTTAACATGGGAATCTGGGGGGGTGTGCACCCCCTTGTGGCTGCACCAGTCTTGCTCCTCCTCCCGCTACACGGCCGCACCCGAATCTGAATTTGTCAAGCTAAGCAGAGTGGCCAGGGTAGCGGGGGTGCTGATTACTGGAGGGGCCTCGTTCT
Organism: Pelodiscus sinensis; assembly: GCF_049634645.1. Taxonomy (NCBI): domain Eukaryota; kingdom Metazoa; phylum Chordata; order Testudines; family Trionychidae; genus Pelodiscus; species Pelodiscus sinensis. The sequence goes on along the minus strand of NC_134715.1, from coordinate 133,099,795 downwards.
CCGGTGTGTAGAGCTTCTCCTCTAGGGGTACGTCTCAACTGCAGCCCTCTGTCGGCAGAGGGATGCAGATGAGGCAGGGATTTAAATATCCCGTGCCTAATTTGCATAAAAATGGCGGCCACGTTTTGCCGACTCAGCACTTTGCCGGCAAAAAGCGGCAGCCTAGAGGGCGATGTGTCGAGAAAGCAAGCCTTTTTCGACAGACCCCTTATGCCTCCTGCAGGGAGGTTTCCAGCATCTGTCGACAAAGGCTTGCTTTCTCCACAGATCCCCCTCTGGACGGCCGCTTTTTGCCGACAACGTGCTGAGTCGGCAAAACGTGGTGGCCATTTTTATGCAAATTAGGCACGGGATATTTAAATTCCTGCTTCATTTGCAATGTCGACCTGCCTCATCTGCATCCCTTTGCCGACAGAGGGCTGCAGTATAGACACACCCTAGGACTCCCTGACTGGGGTATGTAGGAAACCGAGCCCCCACATTCCTACACTGCTGCCGCGTTATCCCCCAGCTGCCCGGGCTGGCAGTCGGCCCTCGCTGAGTGGGCAGGCGGTTGAAATGGGGGCCTTTGGCTGCTCCCCAGCCGGGGGAACATAGACCCCTAAGAGGAGGGGAAGTCACCGCTTTGAGAAGCTTCGCGATCCAACCACGCCACCCACTTCGGGGCGACTGAATCGCTGCACTTTGAACGGCCTTTGGTTTTTCGCTCCCCCCCCTCTTTTTGGCCCTTTCCAGTCACCACGCACTGCAACCGGGAAACCCGAAGTCACCTTTTCAAAAGGGAAACGCTTCAGAACGGCTGCAACGGGCCTTTTGGGCCAGTTGAAAACTTTTCTTCCGAGATCTCTGCGAGCCGGGAGATTCCTCGACACCGCCCCGGCTTGGCTACAGGTTTGGACGGAAACACCCCTCCCCGCCGGCTCTCCATAGAAGCCACTTGCCAACTTCCCCCGCACCCACAGAGGCCGGGGGCTCCGACCAAGAGGGTCCAATGATTAAGGGAGGTTAGGAGACGTGGTAGTTCTGTGCTCTGTGGCGCACTCACAGGCTACGTCTAGACTGGCGTGATTTTCCAGAAATGCTTTTAACGGAAAAGTTTTCCGTTAAAAGCATTTTCGGAACAGAGCGTCTAGATTGGCATGGACGCTTTTCTGCAAAAGCACTTTTTTTTCCCGCAAAAAAGTCCCGGTAGCCATTTTCACGATCGGGGCTTTTTTGCGGAAAACAAATCTGAGCTCTCTACACTGGCCCTTTTGCGCAAAAGGACTTTTGCCTGAACGGGAGCAGCACAGTATTTCCGCAAGAAGCATTGACAATCTAACATGAGATCGTCAGTGCTTTTGCGGAAATTCAAGCGGCCAGTGTAGACAGCTGGCAAGTTTTTCCAGAAAAGCGGCTGATTTTCCAGAAAAACTGGCCAGTCTAGACACAGCCACGTTGGCAGCTACGTCTAGGAGCTGAAAAGGGAGTTCAGCCGACCGGTTCGAGAAGTGTCCAGAGTACAGGAACTAGCTTGGGGTCCGTACTGAAGGACAGAAGGCCAAATGCCGGAGCTGGGGGGTAACCCAGAGTAGGGGATCAAAGCCAGAAACCTGTGGGGAACAAGAAGGCTTTTGTCTCATGGCCAGTTAAAACTTTAGTCTCTTGTAGAGAAAGCTCCGAGTGCTCCCAAGAGCTGCGGTGAGTTAAGGTGCCACTGGTGAACAGGGGGCACGCTGCCCCTTTGGGTGCAGGGGGTCTGGGGTGTTGTGAGAAGCCAGTGCCGGGGGCTGTCTGTCACAGGGGAACGGTTCACGGGCACTCGGGGACTCAGCTCTGTGATTCTAGGAGTGCGGCTAACCTGCCCATCAGAGTCAGGGCTGGCCCGGCCAAAGGAGCGTGTTTGAATGGCTGGAGGGTCAGAGTCTCTTCCCAGAGGCAGGGGGAACGAGGCGCGTCGCCGTCCTGTGCCCCTGGCGAGGCTGCAGCAGAACGTTGGCGGCATCTCTGGAACACGCCGAGACGGGGCCTTTCTCGAGGACTGGAGAGGAGATTACGCAGCCCGGGGTGCCGTGCTGGAAAAGGCTTCTAGCTAAATGTTCGCTCCCTGGGCCAAGCTGTCCCGGGACATGCAGGGTTGCTGCACCCCGAGCAAAGCGGGTGTTACTGCTTCGAAATAAGCAGCCGCTTATTGCGAAATAACAGGCTTGGTAGTGTGATGGCGCCGCTTGTTATTTCGAAATAACCCCCTAGCGTAAGCCAGTGAGTTAACAGCAGGCTGCGGACTAGAACCCACCACTGCCTCCTTAAGGGACGTGTCGCACAAGGTCTACAGGCACTGGGCGCATGGCCTTCTTGTAGGCTGTGCTCTCCCTGCCTTTATCATTGTTGGTGTGTGCATCGCTGCCCTCTACTGGACCGAATCAGAGCGGCTCAGCTGTGTGTCAGAGGCTCTCTACTGCTTGCTGGTTGATGGAGATTCTCCTTTAGAAGTATTGGCAGGCTCCTGAGCTTTTGCGATGGACATTCTAGCCCCATGGCTGCAGTGAAAAATGTGGGGTACAGCAAAGAGACAGCTGTGATCTCCGTAGAGAGCCGAGGGTTAAAACTCGTGTCAGAAAACAGAACTAGCTTCCGTGTGTTTGATTGCTGATTGGTTGTGCGGCCCAGCTGTTGATGTTCTGGGTGCTTGCTAAACATCTGGGCGGGGCAGCCCTGGCCTCCCTAGAGCCTCCCAGTCCACAGACAGACGGGGACGAGAGGGGGCAAAGGAAAGCAAGGGGCTGAACAGGTCTGCCGGTCACTGTAACAAAAACAGAGTCTTGTACCCACTGCTGTAACTGTGCCTTGGAGTGTGTGCATACCTGTCTCACGGTCTGTGAGCGGGTATGGGTGTGTGTGAGCTGCCATTTTATAACTGGGCCTCTGTGTCTGTGTGTAGCCACTGTACAGTGTGTTGCGGTGTGTGCGTGTGCATGCACAGCCATTGTAACTGTGTTGGGTGTTTGCCCATGCACACACCAACGTAACTGCGTCTTTGGTGGTGTGATTGTGCATATGCTGCCATTCTAATTGTGTGTTGCGTGTGCTCTTGGTGGTGTGTGTGCTGCGGTTGCAGTGTTTGTGTATATGCTGCCATTCTAATTGTGCATTGTGTGTGCTCTTTGTGATGTGTGTGTTGTGGTTGCAGTGTTTGTGTATATGCTGCCATTTTATTTGTGCATTGTGTGTGCTCTTGGGTGTGTGTGCGCTGCGGTTGCAGTGTTTGTGTATATGTTGCCATTCTAATTGTGCGTTGTGTGTGCTCTTGGGTGTGTGTGTGCTGCGGTTGCAGTGTTTGTGTATATGCTGCCATTCTAATTGTGCGTTGTGTGTGCTCTTGGGTGTGTGTGTGCTGCGGTTGCAGTGTTTGTGTATATGCTGCAATTCTAATTGTGCATTGTGTGTGCTCTTGGGTGTGTGTGTGCTGCGGTTGCAGTGTTTGTGTATATGCTGCAATTCTAATTGTGCATTGTGTGTGCTCTTGGGTGTGTGTGCTGCGGTTGCAGTGTTCGTGTATATGCTGCCATTCTAATTGTGTACTCTGTGTGTGTGTGTGTGTGTGTGTGTGTGTGTGTGTGTAGCCATTGTCACTGAGCACTGGAGGGCAAGTGTATATATGTGTGTGCTGCTGTGGTAGCAGGGTGTGAATGTGTGAACCCCTTGCAATTGTGCATTGGTGTGTGTGTGCACAGCTGTTGTATCCGTGAATTGGGGGTGTGGTGCATGGGTGCCCATGTCATTGTGCCTTTGTGCGTGCGTGGTGCACGCGCACCATTGTAACTCTGACCTGCAGGTGCCCGCACCCTTGTAACAGAGTGGGCGAGTTTGTCGCCATAGTAACGGCCTTGCTGCCCCCCCCCCCCGGTGACCTTCTCCCGAGTCCCCGCCCTTTCCCAGCGGGGGCGGAGCTTGGGGAGGCTGGACAGGCGTTGCCCGCCGCACTCACGGCCTGATTTCCGATTCCTTCGCTGCGCTGGGGCTGCAGGAATCAGCAGGGACCCCGGCTCCGGGGTTGCTGCCCCGTGTCGTAGACAGACCCCCCCCCCGCCCTGCTCAGCTCGGGCCAAGCCAGCCCAGAGGCGTCTCCCCCCTGGCCGCGGTTGCATGGGGGGCGGGGGGACGGGTTCCCCATCGGGCTGTGGAGATCCAGGGGCCCCGCGTTAGAACAGAGACCCGAGCGCCTGGCTCCCAGGCTCGGCTTGGTCTCCGCGTGATGGACAGCCAGCGAGCAACCAGCCTGGACTCCAGCACCATCCCGGGCCCCTCGCGCCTCCAGAGTCCCTGTGTGCAGCAGGAAGGCGGCGACTTCTTTTCAAGAGCCCGCTCCTTGTGTGCCGAGGAGTGTGTATTTGTGGTGGGGCCAGGGGCGGTGGGGGGAGGTGCCTCCCCCAGCCCTGGGCCCGCCCCCCTTTCTGCTGAGGCCCCGCCCCCACAGGAGCCAAGCTGCCCCCCCCCAGGACCACAGAGAGGTAGAACAGTACATGGCCCCAACCTGCCCGGCCCCAGAGCACAAGGGGGGAGGAGGCCACACGACTCCAGCCTCCTGGACCTGGAGCACAGGGCGGGTAAGCACTTGGGAGCAGCCACACTCCACCCTCAGTGTGCCTACAGTAGGCACTCTGGGGGTGGGGAGTGGGTGGGGCCATGCGGGTGATGTGGGCGGGGCCAGGCTGGTGGAGTGGGTGGGGAGCGTGGGCGGGGCCAGGCAGGTGGTGTGGGCGCGGAGCATGGGTGGGGCCAGGCTGGTGGTGTGGGTGGGGAGCATGGGTGGGGCCAGGCTGGTGGAGTGGGCGGGGAGCATGGGTGGGGCCAGGCTGGTGGAGTGGGCGAGGAGCGTGGGCGGGGCCAGGCGGGTGGAGTGGGTGGTGTGCCTGGGTGGGGCCAGGTTGATGATGTGGGCAGGGAGCGCGGGCGGGGCCAAGCTGGTGGGGAGCGTAGGCAGGGCCAGGCTGGTGGAGTGGGTGGGGAGCATGGGCGGGGCCAGGCTGGTGGTGTGGGCGGGGAGCGTGGGCGGGGCCAGGCTGGTGATGTGGGCAGGGATCATGGGCGGGTGGTGTGGGCGGTGTGCCTGGGTGGCGCCAGGTTGATGGAGTGGGCGGGGAGCGTGGGTGGGGCCAGGCGGGTGGAGTGGGTGGTGTGCCTGGGTGGGGCCAGGTTGATGGTGTGGGCGGGGAGCGCGGGCGGGGCCAAGCTGGTGGGGAGCGTAGGCAGGGCCAGGCTGGTGGAGTGGGTGGGGAGCATGGGCGGGGCCAGGCGGGTGGTGTGGGCGGGGAGCGTGGGCGGGGCCAGGCTGGTGATGTGGGCGGGGATCATGGGCGGGTGGTGTGGGCGGTGTGCCTGGGTGGCGCCAGGTTGATGGAGTGGGCGGGGAGCGTGGGCGGGGCCAGGCGGGTGGAGTGGGTGGTGTGCCTGGGTGGGGCCAGGTTGATGGAGTGGGCGGGAAGCGTGGGCGGGGCCAGGCGGGTGGAGTGGGTGGTGTGCCTGGGTGGGGCCAGGTTGATGGTGTGGGCGGGGAGCGCGGGCGGGGCCAAGCTGGTGGGGAGCATAGGCAGGGCCAGGCTGGTGGTGTGGGCGGGGATCATGGGCGGGGCCAGGCGGGTGGTGTGGGCGGTGTGCCTGGGTGGCGCCAGGTTGATGGAGTGGGTGGGGAGCGTGGGCAAGGCCGGGCTGGTGGTGTGGGCGGTGTGCCTGGGTGGGGCCAGGTTGATGGTGTGGGCGGGGGAGCGCGGGCGGGGCCAGGCTGGTGGTTCCCCACCTAGGATACTTGCTGCCCATGGCTGGGACCCCCCGATGGTGAGATGCGGTCACGCTGGCGGACCTGAGCCCTTCTTTGTTTGCCGCGAAGAGCCCAGCAGGCGAATCGCGCCCCAGCGCTGGGTCTGGCTCGCAGGCAGGCTAATGGCCCAAAGCAAACTCCTCCCGGCCTTTGGCCCCAGCTCTGTGAATTCCCATCCGCAGTAGCTCATTCTGGTTTGCCTTCATGCCCTCATACTTTGGGGTTAGTGGCCACATTTTCTGTGGTTACTCGGCTTTTGCTGCCGATTGCTTTCTGAAGGAGCTTGCCATACTTTATGGTTTTGCGGATACATGCCTTTTCCACAGAATGGATCTCGCTCCCGTGGGATGTGTCTGTGCCACAGTGATGCCTTATATTTATGTAGCGTCGTTCATCCAGAAAGCTCAGCGCCCCCGGGTGCTTCACCCCCCCCCTCCCGCCACTCAAATGCAGCTATCTCTGGGGAGGAACACGGATGATGTCATGCCAGAGGGATGCACACGCCTCACCCTGAATTAGAGTTGCAGTGTTTCGACTCCTACAGCAAAGAGCTAGATGCAGGCAACCCTGCCCCTGGGGGATCAAAGATTGGACCCAAATCGACCCGATAGGATTCCTGCTGTAGCATTCCTGTGCCAGCCCAAGGAAACAAGTCCGCACAAGTTGGAAGGGAGTAGAGAGAGGGACTTAGCTGGATACAGCAGAGAATAAGGAAGAGTGACGGGGTAACATTAAATGAAGAAAAGGAAAACTTGGGTGGAGTGGGAGGAGGCAGCAAGGTGCGGTAGGTGGTGGAAAAGTCTCTCCAAGAGAAATGGTGGAAGCTTCATTTTTTAAACCACTCTGGACAGAGCATTAGTAAAGACACAGCAGAAACTACCCATCGCTGGCCAGGCTGGATGACTTTGTAGATAAAAGGGAAGCAGTGGACGGGGTAAAGCCTTTGATACCGTCTCGCATGACCCTCTTATCAAAAAACCAGGGAAATACAACCTAGCTGGGGCTATTAAAAGGATTAATATTCAGATTTTACTGGAATAAATCGCCCAGGGAGGTTGTGGAATCTCCATTGCTGGAGATATTTAAGAGCAGGTTGGACAGACACCTGTCAGGGATGGTCTAGACGGTGCTTGGTCCTGCTGTGGACTTGGTGACCTTGCGAGGTTCCTTCCAGTCCTAGTGCTCTGTGATTCTATGATGTTTTTTGCAGCTCTGATTTCTGGCCAGAGGGGGCGCTGTTGTAAAACAAGCGGTAAAGACACAATAGGAAGCGGACACTAGGACAGGGAACCGAACTGGGCTTCCCAAAGGACAATGTTGGGATGATCCAAAGCCGTTGGAGGCAGTGGTTTTAGCTGCTGGGCCAGCTGTAGAGATGCAGCTGTCAGAGAAGCAAGCCGAATGTCGGGAATCATTATACAAGGGATAGAAAATGGGATTGAGAATCTCTTATTGCCTCTGGATAAGTCTATGGGGCGCCCACATCTTGAATACTGTGTGCAGGTGTGGTCGCCTCATCTCCAAAAAGCTCTCTTAGCATTGGGAAAGGTTCAGAAAAAGGCAACAAAAATGATGAGGGGTTTGGAATGGGTGCCCTAGGAAGAGAGATTAAAAATATTTGGACTTTTCAGCTTAGCAAAGGGGAGAATAAGGATAGAGCTCTGTAAAATCATGATGGGTGGGGAGAAAGTGACTAAGGAAAAGTTATTGACTTGTTCCCATAACATAAAAACTAGGAGTCACCAAATGAAATGAGTAGGTAGCACGTTTCAAACAAACAAAAGGAAGTTTTTTCTTCCTGCAGCGCACAGTCAACCTGTGGAACTCCTTGCCAGGGGATGTTGTGAAGGCCAGGACTTTAACAGGGTTCCAAAAAGAGCTAGATACATTCATGGGGGTTAGGTCCATCAATGGCTATTAGCCAGGATGGGTAGGAATGGTGTCCCTAGCCTCTGTCAGAAGCTGGGAACGGGTGATAGGGGAGGGATCACATGAAAATTCCCTGTTCTGTTCCCTCCCTCTGGGACATCTGGCAGCGCCCCCTGTGGGCAGACAGGGCCCTGGGCTGGTTAAACCTTTGGTCTGACCCAGTGTGACCGTTCTTATGAGCTGGGCAGGCACCTTGATTCTGGTGCATTTGGCTGTTCCGTCTCGTTCCCGTTAACCGCTGCCTTCCTCGCGCCATTCGTGCACTTCTGTGGTTGTGGGGTAGCTTCCCCGAGACCATCAATTATGGAGCGCCGTGTTCTTGCAGTGAAACAAACCAGCGCCCGGCTCTGACTGACTGAACGAGCTAAAGGGATTGTTTTCCAGCAGGGAGAGAATCCCAAACACGCCCAGGAGGAATTTGTCTTTGCTACAAGAATGCGTGCGTGACACGTCGGGGTTTCCAGCCCACCGTCCTCCCTCGCTTGGAGTCCCGCTGCGCATCCCTTCGGCCCTGCTAGCGCCATGGCTGTCTTGGGGGAGCTAGAACACCAGGGTGGGGACCTCAAAGGAGACGGGGGGAGTCTGGTGCCCGAGAGACGCTGGAATTCGGTCAGAGCTAGGACTCGGGTGGGAAATTCCAGCCCCACGGTGCAGCCCTCCAAGGTGGGTGCCTCAGCCTTGTAACCCCACTCGGGGCATATTTAGCGTGTTGGAGCCTCGGGAGCAGCTCAGCCCTCAGTCGTGGATGTTCACCTCTGGGTTGCTGGTTCTAATCCCTGCCCGCGTTGCGGTGAGCCGAAGCCACACATAGTTATTGGGTGACCTCACTTCATTTCCTAGCAGCTCTGCTTCTGCCGTCCAAGCCGTCTGCTGCAGCGGGGATGAGCCGGCCTCCTTCGCCGACAGGCACACCTCCGGGACGCTCGAGCTCTTCTCGCGGCAGGGCCTGCGGGAGAGCCATGCTGGCCGGGGGCAGTGAGGAAAACCCAGTTTGCCCTGCGGCAGGAGAGCTCCAGGTCTGGGAAGCTGCTTTCCGCAAGGCCGCGAATTGTCCTGACTGCCCAAGAGCAACTCCAGCCAAGCTGCCTTCCCTCCACGCTTGCCAGCGAACGCTTGTATCAGGGCTGCTTTGACAAACCAGCCACGCTGTTTCCTGTAGCTCCAGAGGGGGAAGAAAAGAGAGAATTCCCCTTAGTGCCAGACACTACCGCTATGACCAGGCACTTGTGGACAAGCGTCTTAGCACAGAGCCAGGCAGCCTGTGTGAGGGGAACATCCCCTGTGAATGCTGGTAGACGGGCCGTCAGCCGGGCGGGTTAGCTCCTTCCTACCGCTCCTGGACATCCGTGTCCATTGGTCACCCGGCCGGCTGGAACTTCTGCTGAGCTCTCGGTTATTCCAGGGCTTGGGAGGTAATGGGTCCTCTGCGTTTGAGCCCACCGGGTACGGGGTGGCCCTGGGCAGCGCCCAGTGGCGGGTAGCGATCCCACATTGCTGAGCCGGGCCCTGCTGGCGGCAGGGGGCCGTGAGCGCGAGCAGAGCTCAGGATGGAAGAGGGCATCGGCAGCAGGAAGGTGGCCCTGGCGTAGTAGAAAGCAGCGCGGCAGATGGAAACCCGAAGAGACCGGTCTCCGGGTTATAACGCAGGCGGCTGCACCGTCCGCTTGTGAGGGCGGCTGCTGGCTTCCTGCAGAAGGCCCGTTCGGACAGTCGCCGGGGGCCTGCAGCCCGCGCTGCTGTCCTGGGCGCCGGGCGGCTTTGTTCTGCCTCCGGCGCCGGGTTAACCGACCTCACGGAACGACTCCAGGCAAGGCGGGAAGCTGGCTTGGGAGAGCCCCGGGCCCTGGTACCCTCATCCAGCCCCACCTGCCCGCAGGAAACGCCTCTGCTTGTCGACAGCAGATGCTCTGCCTTGGGGCAGGAACAGCGCCTACCGGCCCCAGCTCCTGAGCCACGGCTCCGCCCAGGAGAACCGGCGTGGGGGCAAAGCGTCCCTCCGGGCTTCGCTGCGGCAGAACCGCCTCCGGCTGGGACAGAAAACACGCTACAGGACAGCAGAAGGCAGGGAGAGCAGGGAGAGCCGGCGTGCAGCCTCCCTTCTGTGCTCCAAGCAAAGCCTCTCTTTCCAACACCCACGCCCCCCCACACCCATTCCTTACACACACACAAGCACACACACCCACGCCACGCACTGTTTCTTTACATGCACACCTACGCTGTTTCTTACACACGCGCACACACACTGTTTCTTACACACCCACACCCCGCACTGTTTCTTTGCACACACACCCTGTTTCTTACACACCCACACCCCACACTGTTTCTTTACACACCCACCCACCATTTCTTACACACGCACACACACCCTGTTTTTACACTTCTATGCCCCTGCACTGTTTCTTTACACTCACACCTACACTATTTCTTACACATGCACACACACTGTTTCTTACACACCCACACTGTTTCTTTACACACACACACCTATACCGTTTCTTACACACGCACACACCCTGTTTCTTACACACCCACGCCCCGCACTGTTTCTTTACACGCACACCTACGCTGTTTCTTACACACGCGCACACACACACTGTTTCTTACACACCCACACCCCACACTGTTTCTTTATACACACACACACCTACACCGTTTCTTACACACATGCACTGTTTCTTATACATCCATACCCCCACACCAAAACTGTTTCTTACACCCACACCATTTTTTATACACATACCATGCACACACCGTTTTACACTCCCACCCACCCTGTTTCTTATACCCCCCATTTCTTTCACACCCACACCCATTCACAGCCCCCCGTTTTTTACGTACACATCACACACACAATTTCTTACACACGGGCACCTTCCATTTTTTTCCACACACATCCCATTTCTTAACTCACACAGGCACACACACACCCGGTTTCTTACACACACACACACACACAGTTTCCTACACACACACACACACACACACACACCCTCTGTTTCTGGCCACGGCCTCCTGTTTTACCCCTACACACCCCTGCAAACCACTTCTGGTGGCCACCGACAGGCGCAGCCCCCCCCCCGGTGCACACAGGCTGCGGTTGGCTGGAGCCGTGTGGCAGGCTCCCTTGGCAGGGTCTAGGTCCCTGCCTGGCGCTGGCTTCTGGCTGCCGGGACCTTTGCTTGCTGGCGGCCAGGCTGGGAGATGGGGGCTCCCTTGGACCCGTCGCACGGCTGAGCCGCCACCCACTCAGGCAAAGCACCAATTGGACCCATCTTCCCGCCCCAAGGGGCTCGTTTCTCAGGGCCAGGCCTGATTTCCCTCCCTCCGGCCTCCCGCGTCGTGGGACGAGGCCCCTTCTTCTCCACAGGAGCAGGGCGTCCAGACAAGGCCATAGAAAAAGGCGTTGGCAGAGCCCAGGCGGAGCCAGCGGGTTCCTTAAGAGGCGACACTTACTCTCCGTCGGGCCCCTGAGCTCACAGGAATGATCCCTTGCCAGACGTTCTGGCCCAGGTGTGACCCATTAATCCAGCACCTCCAGCTGTGACACGGCCCCAGGACGGGGGCAGCCGTGCCTACTGGTTGGAGCAGGAGCCTGGGCTCGTGGTCAGAGCGAGAGTCAGGAGCCGGGAATGGGAGCCCGAGCGAGAAGCCAGAGCCAAGGGGCACGACTGGAGCAAGCAGGCAGAGTGGTTAGTGCAGCCTTCCCTCGCCTGTCCCGTCAGTCACAGAAGCTTTCATTCCAGCAGGGAGTAAAAGAGGTGGAGCAGGAGGGGGACAGCTCCCTCCCAGGGGGCACCCTCCTGCTGGGGACCGCGTCCCTCCAAGAGAAGGGGCGTGGGCTGTGATGGAGTGAGTAGCCACGTGGGCACTGAAAGGGTTAACCCAGCCCTTCCCCAGTTGCTTGCCCTGCCAACCTACCAGCCCCCGGCCCAAAGCAGGACAAACCCCAACTCAATCATCCCAGCCAGGGCTTGGTCAAGTCAGGACTTCAACACCTCTAGGGATGGAGATTCCACCCCCTCCCTAGGGAACCCAGCCCGGCGCTTCCCCACCCGCCTAGGGAAATTGTTTTTCCTAATATCCAACCTAGACCTCCCCCACTGCAACTTGAGCCCATTGCTCCTTGTTCTGCCACCTGCCCCCACTGAGAACAGCCTCTCTCCAGCCTCTTTGGAACCCCCCTTCCAGAAGTTGAAGGCTGCTCTCAAATCCCCCCCCCCACTCTTCTCTTCTGCAGACTAAACAGACCCAAATCCCTCAGCCTCTCCTCGTAGCTCATGTGCTCCAGACCCCAAATCATTTTCACTGCTTTGCACTGGACTTTCTCCAATGCGTCCACATCCTTTTTGTAGTGGGGGGCCCAGAACTGGACACAATACTCCAGATGTGGCTTCACCAGAGCCAAATAAAGGGGAATAATCACATCTCTGGATCTACTGGAAATGCTCCTCCTAATGCACCCCAATATGCCATCAGCCCTCTTGGCTACAAGGGCACCTGTTGACTCATCTCTAGCTTCTCCTCCACTGTAACCCCCAGGTCCTTTTCTGCAGAACTGCTACTTAGCCAGTTAGTCCTCAGCCTGTACCAATACTTGGGATTCTTCCGTCCCAAGGGCAGGACTCTGCACTTGTCCTTGTTGAACCTCATCAGATTTCTTGTGGCCCTAACAGCAGGTCTGAAGCAATGGGGCTGCCACCAATGTGTTTGGAGTTTTACAACTTTACATTATGGATCAAGGTCAACTGGCGTTTTACCTGCAATAAAGGTCAGGCCCTTGAATTGAATGATGCTGTCATATCATACGGTAACACTTTTTCCATCCCACCGGTGTCTCTGGAAGAGCAGCTACTGATGTCAGACACTTTTAAACCAGCAGGTCTGGTTAATTCTCCCACCCCCCAAGAGTTTGAAAAGACCTGGCTGAGGTGCCCCGTGGGCCGGTAGTGCTGATTTGCAATGTCTTGGCGCACTCGGGAAGTCCCAGAAGACTGGAGGAAAGCTAGCGTGTGTCTACACAGCAGGGCTTAGCCCAATTTGCAACGCTTATTTCGAGCTATGTCAATTGCGTAGCTTATTTTGAAACAGCTTCTTTGGAAATTGAGAGTGTCTAGACAGCACTTGTTTGGAAATAGAGCACTCTTCCTCCCACTTCCCTTCCTCCTCATACAATGAGGGTTACAGGAGTCGGAGTAAAAAGTCCTCCAGCTTGACAGTATTTGGACCCTATTTCGAAATAACTGCCTGCCGTGTAGACACGGACGTCGTTATTTCAAAATAGTGTTGCAATGTAGACATACCCTACTGCTGTGCCAATATTGAAAGGGGATAAACAGAGCAAGCTGGGCTATTATAGGGCTGCCAGTCTGACCTCAGTCTCCAGCCACACAATGGAGTGGCTGATACGGCACTCACCCGCAAATGGAAGGAGGGTAGTGTAATTAATGCCAATCAGCATGGGCTGATGGAACTTGGATTCTGTCCCATGACCTTGGTACCATTTTCTGATGAGATTACCGGTTTGGTTTGTCACAGTTCAGGAGCAACAGCACCTGAATTCCCCCTCTAGGGTCCAGCAACAGCATCCACTTGCTGGCTCGCCGGCCATCACCTCTCTGTGGTGGAGACACACGTCTCTCTCCCTCCTAACTGGGGGTTTTGCAGGCAGCACAGTTCCCTGCCTACACTACGAATACCCCAGCAACACAGACGCCTCCACCCGCCGGCTTTGCCTTCCCTCCTCATGAGCTAGGAATTGCTTCGTTCCCCACAGTGAAGTGTTCATGCTACTTTTCCTTAGCAAGCGTATTGATTCTTTGTCTTCCACTGGATCATAAACCATAGAGCACTAGAACTGGAAGGGACCTCGCGAGGTCATTGAGTCCAGCTCCCTGCCCTCACGGCAGGACCAAGCACCATCCAGACCATCCCTGATAGATGTTCATCTAACCTGCTCTTCAGTATCTCCAGAGATGGAGATTCCACAACCTCCCTGGGCAATTTATTCCAGTGTTTAACCCCCCTGACAGGCAGGAAGTTTTCCTAATGTCCAACCTAAACCTCCCTCGCTGCAGTTTAAGCCCCTTGCTTCTTGTCCTGTCCTCAGAGGCCAAGAGGAACAATTTTTCTCCCTCCTCCTTGTGACACCCTTTTAGGTACTTGGAAGCTGCTCTCATGTCCCCTCTCAGGCTTCTCTTTTCCAAACGAAACAAGCCCAATTCTTTCCATTTTCCCTCATCGCTCATGTTTTCTAGACCTTTCATCATTCTTGTTGCTCTTCTCTGAGCCCTCTCCAATTTCTCCACATCTTTCCTGAAATGTGCTGCCCAGAACTGCACACAAGACTCCAACGGAGGCCTAACCAGCGCAGAGCAGAGCGGAAGAATGACGTCTCGTGTCTTGCTCACAACACTCCTCTTAATGCCTCCCAGAATCGCGTTTGCTTTTTTTGCAACAGTGTCACATTGTTGACTCCTGTTTAGCTTGTCTTCCACTCTGACCCCTAGATCCCTTTCTGCCGTGCTCCTTCCTAGACACTTTCCATTCTGTGTGTGAGACACGGATTGTTCCTTCCTCAGTGGAGCACTTTGCATTTGTCCTTATTAAATGTCATTGGCTCAGACCCACGGCTCTCCCTCTCCTGTGACCCACACCAAGCCTGCCTTGGGATACGTGGGCTCTCTTTGTCATTTGCTTGGAGTTTGCCCTTCCTGCGTGGGGTCCCGTTCCTCCCCCCCGCAGATCTGACTTGCCTTGGCTTGGCTCAGTGCCTGCGGGTTCAGCACCCCGGCGTGGCCGCAGAATGTCCCCATGTGGATTCGGAAGCTTTTGCAGCCTGGAGCATTTGAACTGCAGGCCGTCCTGCATGCTTGCTGAAAAGGTCATAAAAATAACTGCCGGATGATTCAGTTCCCACCACATTCCTGAGACACCGGTTGCATTTTCCTCCGCCCTACGGATTCCTGGCAGGGGGTGGGAGAGATGGAGAGAAGGAAACTTTGGAGGTAACTTTTGGAGCAGTCCGCTGGGTCTAATTGTTGTAAATATCTCGTACCACAGCCCCCAGCGCTTCCTCTGCGGACAATGCCCTGGGAATGGCTTTTTCCTGCCCTGGAGTTTTTGGGAACGCACCAAGGGCTCTGTAGACCACCTAAGCTCTGTGACGTATTCTTGGGCCCGCGTGGCTCACGACTCTGGAAAATCCATCTCGGCCCGATTGTCAAACAGCTCCCTCCCGTCTGGCCCGAACCCCTGATAATTGGAAGCAGGTAATGAGCCAATTTACGCTAGCCAGGAAGGGATCTTTACGCGCCTCTTCCTGCAACTCAATATTTCAAGTCACACGTGGCAATTAGGAAGTGATCAAGGGCCGGCAGGCGCACGCGAAAACAAGCCGAGGGAGAAGCGTTGGCCCGGGTTACGCGCGGATCCTTTCAAGTGGCGTATTTCACTGCGTTTGACACCCTCTGTATCACCATTAACAGCGTTCATACTCCATTTATTTTAGTCACGGGGGGACTTAGTGAAATGCTTTCACTGCCTGTGCTGGGCGATCTTTCAAACAGAACAATGTGACTGAAGGGCCGCTTATCTGCCTGAACTGGGCTGTGGCGAATGGGGTCCGAGAGGCTCATCTGTGTGTCCTAGGCCTTATACTGCCATTGGTGACTTTCTGTTGGCTCCAGAAATAGAGAATCCCTGCTGTCGCAGTTGACTTTGAAGTGACCTTAGTGTGTAGGATACTGACAGCCAGGAAGTCAGATGGGCAGCATGCTCCAGAGGCTAAGGTGTTCTCCGTTCCTGGCTCTGACACTGACTTCCTTTAGGACCTTGGTCACTTTCCCTCCACTTGCTGGTCTATTTGGGTTGGGGTAAAGACTCCTTGTGGTTTCTAGCAGAGTGAGGCCATAATCAGAGGGTGACTCTAAATTACATCAAAGAAGCCATGGGTATGGCACCAGCTGGTTACAAAGGCAAGCGCTGGGCCAGCAGGTTGGGGGGCGATTCCCACGGGTGACGAGGGCGTTTGGAGATGTGACTCAGTTCTGTTTGTTCTCCTCGTTCATGCATCTTCCTGGGCCATTGTCCCAGGCGTGGCGGGAAGCAGAAAGGCTGGGAGAAATGCCACTCTCAGGGTTCTCCCACACCAACCGAAGCCACCAAGCGCAAAACCCGATGAGAAAAACTGATGTGTGTGAGCGCAATTCCAGACTGACATCTAGAGTAAAGGCAGGTCCGGGTAGAGGCAAAGAAGCAGCCAGATTTTGGGATGTTTCTCTTATCCAACCCGCTCACTTGGGCCCGGCGATGGTACGTTCCTTTGAGCAATCCCTTCCATGGCTGTGGAGTTTCAGCGTTCCTAAAGGAAGATTTCCACGTGCAGCCGAGGGAGCATAGACCCTGTGCCTCCGCATGCCCTTGTATAATTCATGTGGAGACCTCTTAGCCAGCCAGTTTATAATCTATCAGTTTCACACATACAGAATGGGAAGCGACTGTCTATGAAGGAGTCCGGCAGAAAGGGATCTAGGGGTTATTGTGGACCACAAGTTGAATATGAGTCAGCAGTGTGATGCTGTTGTAAAGAAAGCAAACATGATTCTGGGCTGCATTAACAGGTGTGTTGTGAGCAAGACACGAGAAGTCATTCTTCCGCTCTGCTCTGCGCTGGTTAGGCCTCAGTTGGAGTCTTGTGTCCTGTTCTGGGCACCACATTTCAAGAAGGACATGGAGAAATTGGAGAGGGTCCAGAGAAGAGCAACAAGAATGATGAAAGGTCTAGAGAACATGAGCTATGAAGGAAGGCTGGAGGAATTGGGCTTGTTTAGTTTCGACAAGAGGAGATTGAGAGGGGACATGAGAGCAGTTTTCAGGTATCTAAACGGGTGTCATAAGGAGGAGGGAGAAAACTTGTTCATCTTGGCCTCTGAGGATAGAACAAGAAGCAAGGGGCTTAAACTGCAGCAAGGGAGGTTTAGGTTGGACATTAGGAAAAAGTTCCTGCCTGTCAGGAAGGTTAAACACCGGAATAAATTGCCCAGGGAGGTTGTGGAATCCCCATCTGTGGAGATATTGAAGAGCAGGTTGGATAAATGTCTATCAGGGATGGTCTAGACAGTATTTGGCCCGGCCGTGAGGGCAGGGGACTGGACTCGATGACCCCTCGAGGTCCCTTCCCGTCCTAGTGTTCTATGATTCTGCGATTCTATTTAGCGTGTGCCCTGTTTGTGGTGTATCTGCCTAGATTGGAATGAAAATGCCACACGCGTCCTGTCTCAGCACGTGGCCCTTCTAGATTGTAAACTCTCCTGAGCTGCGGCTGTAGGTCACCGAGGGTTATTCCAAGCTGGCCTCACACTGCGTCTCTATCTCCTTCAGGGGGGCGTGACGGACGACAAGAGCGACGACGGCAAATCGGTCTCGACCTTGAGCTTCGGTGTGAACCGACCCACCATCTCCTGCATATTTGATTGTAAGTCCTGCAGGGTGTCGGGGGTGAAATGCACCAGGCCCGGGTAGCAGCTGGGATCGAGTGAAGCCCGAGGGTGCCTGGGTTTTGTGCTGGTCTCTCTGCACAGGGGGAAATTTCACCATAGATGTCAATGTCCCAGCTTATCTCCCTGCTGTCTCCAGTCCCTGAGGGTTCAACTCATTTCCATCCGCAACGCAGCAGCCTTGCTTGGCTCTCAGTGTAGGTGTATCTTCGGCCACAGACTCCTAGGGCCGGCAGAGACCTCAGGAGTCATCGGGTCCAGCCCCCTGCCCAAGGCAGGACCAACCCAACTCAATCAGCCCAGCCAGGGCTTGGTCCAGCCGGGACTTCAACACCTCTAGGGATGGAGATTCCACCCCCTCCCTAGGGAACCCAGCCCAGCGCTTCCCCACCCGCCTAGGGAAATCGTTTTTCCTAATATCCCACCTAGACCTCCCCCACTGCAACTTGAGCCCATTGCTCCTTGTTCTGCATCTGCCCCCACTGAGAACAGCCTCTCTCCAGCCTCTTTGGATCCCCCCTTCCGGGAGTAGAAGGCTGCTCTCACATCCCCCCTCATGTGGCTGAGGTGTGGCCCCAACTCTAAGGCTGGGGGGCAGGGACCCCTCTGTGCAGGTGCACAGCCTAGCTAGGAAGTGCTAGAGAGAAAATTCACCCCATGCGCCTCAGGGCCTGATCCTCTCCACTGCGCCGGCGCCGGTGCATTTCTGCTGCTCTGGTGAGCCCAAAAATATGGGGATCACGAGTGGGAGGCCCTAGGTAGTGCAGTCGGCAGGCCAGATTCTGCCCCGGGGTCAATCAGGAGTCACTCCATTGCTGCGAATGGGGCTACTCTGGGTTGGCTTCCTTAGGCCCAAGACCTGACACCCAGGGTCGAAAGACACAGAGGAGCCGCTGGCGTAATGAGCGCCGATACGCCATCCCGTCACGGGCCACTCTGAATGCCTCTCTCCTCCCTGTTTCTCCATAAAGACGGAAACCGCTACCACCTGCGGTGCTACATGTACCAAGCTCGGGATCTGGTGGCCATGGACAAGGACAGCTTTTCAGGTAAGCGCCGGGTGTCACTGCGGGCGCGCCGGTTGCTCAGGTCCGGGAGCTGTCAGGCGGATGTCAGCGCTCTCTGCGGGTTGCTCTTGGCACGGACTGAACCAAGAGGGGGTTTGTGCCCGGCTGCCGGGGACCGACGCAGAACTCGTCGGCGAGGAAGCAGCCAGAACCCACCATCAGGCCAGGACCCCTTGAGTCCGGGGGCCCCACTCACAGCTGTGGGATAAAGCCGAAAGCCGGTGGTGCAGCTGGAGGGCAGAGAGCTCAGAGGCCCTGAATAAACAAGGACAGGGCTGTCAAAAGTGGCACGCTACCTGGATTCGGCCAGGCCCCGGGCATGTGCCTGCGGCAGCGGGGCTGGGAGTCGAGACCGAGAGCCGGCGATAGCCCCTCTTCCCTGAGCACTAATCCGTGCCAGACTCCCATGCTGCGCCCGGCGGGCAGAGATTAAACCTTTTGGGGCAGGCCCGGGTTCACTCTGCACGAGACTGATATGATAGAGGTCTATAAAATCATGAGCGGTGTGGAGAGGGTGAATAAAGAAAAGTTATTTATTAGTTCCCATAATAGAAGAACTAGAAGACACCAAATGAAATTAATGGGGAGCAGGTTTAAAACTAATAAAAGAAAGTTCTTCACACAGCGTGTAGTCAACCTGTGGAACTCCTTGCCGGAGGAGGCGGTGAAGGCTAGGACTATAATAGAGTTTAAAGAGAAGCTAGATAATTTCATGTGGGTTAGGTCCATAAAAGGCTATTAGCCAGGGGATAAAATGGTGTCCTTGGCCTCTGTTTGTCAGAGGCTGGAGAGGGACGGCAGGAGACAAATCGCTTGATCATTGTCTTCGGTCCACCCTCTCTGGGGCACCTGGTGCTGGCCACTGTCGGCAGACAGGATACTGGGCTAGATGGACCTTTGGTCTGACCCAGTACGGCCGTTCTTATGACTCTTCTTTGGGGGCTCCCCTCCAAGGTGCCCCCTGTGGCGGCAGGTCGGAGACCCCCCCGATCCTGCACCCCATCTAAAGCAAGACGAGACTGACAGCCAGTAGAGTAGAGGGGGTTTATGGTGTCTCCAGGATACGGCCCAGCACGGACGTGGTGTGGCTACAGGAGTCGGGCTGGCAGCCCTAGACCCCTTGGGGCAGGGGTACCTAGACCCTTCAACTCCCAGCACTTTGCTTAGTCTGTTCTCTTCATGGTTTTCCAGCCAAACACTGCCCAGCCCCCAGGCCTTGCTCCCCGGCCAGGTGGCATCTCTGCCTCCCTCCCTTTGTCTCTCCCCCTGGGAAGAGCCTCAGTATCTGCTCAGGCTGGAACTAGGTGTCTGGGCCAATCCATACGTGGGTGAGTCAGCGCAGGGGGACTCCGGGTTACAGAGCAGACAGCCCCCCCCACGTCACCCCGCCCCCATCCGAATCCGAGCGTGGCTCTGCAGTGAGCGGCTGCAGCACCAAGGCGTCAGGCTTGGATGGAAGGTGCCAAGGTGCCAGCCATTTCGGGTGAGGCTCTGCACCAAGGCGTCGTTTGGTCTGTTCGGAGAATCAGAGAACCCCAGGGCCGGCAGAGACCTCGGGAGTCGTGGAGTGCAGCGCCCCGCCCAAAGCAGGACCAACCCCAACTCCATCATCCCAGCCAGGACTGAAACACCTCTAGGGATGGAGATTCCACCCCCTCCCCAGGGAACCCAGCCCAGTGCTTCCCCACCCGCCTAGGGAAAGAGTTTTTCCTAAGATCCAACCTAGACCTCCCCCTCTGCAACTTGAGCCCATTGCTCCTTGTTCTGCTTCTGTCACCACTGAGAACAGCCTCTCTCCAGCCTCTTTGGTACCTCCCTTCAGGGAGTTGCAGGCTGCTCTCAAATCCCCCCTCACTCTTCGCTTCTGCAGACTAAACAAGCCCCAAATCCTCAGCCTCTCCTCGTAGGTCATGTGCTTCAGCATCCGAATCGTTTTCATTGCCTCCTGCTGTCCTGCCTCCAATATGTCCAATTCCTTTCAGTAGTGGGGGGTCCCAAAACCAGACTCATTACTCCAGTTGTCCCCCACCCTCCCTCCTCCGGTGCCAAATAGAATTTGAAAAGGGAACTCCTTCTGGAAGTCTGGCCTGGCAACTTTAATGTGAACAAAACACCAGTGACTCTACCAAAGAGCCATAGCTTGAAGTGGGATGAAGCAAGAACGTCCCTTCTCCCATTCCCTCATCAGCCCTGAAATCCTCCTCTGCCCCCTTCCCTCCCATCTCCCTCCTCTTCCCCCCCATAAAGACACGAGGAATTTAAAGGAGCTGGGACTCAAAACCAGAGTTTCCTGGAATGAAGAGCATCTGTATTCTGTCTTTTTAATTGCATTAAAACATGCCTACCGGGAACGATTTCATCCCAGCTAGATGCCAGATGCATGGTGTTTTATATCTGGAGAGATAGGGAGCTATTGATGGACCTAATCTCCTTTTTATCTAGCTCTTTTTTGAACCCTATTAAATTCCTTGTCTTCACAGCATCCTCTGGCAAGGAGTTCCACAGGTTGACTGTGTGGTGCATGAAGAAAAACTTCCTTTGGTTTGTTTGCAACCTGCTACCTATTCATTTCATTTGGTGACCCCCTAGTTCTTATGTGACGGGAATAAATAAATAAATTTTCCTTATTCACTTTCTTCACACCTGTCATGATTCTATAGAGCTCTGTCCTATCCCCTCTTAGTCACACAGAGATGTTCTAGGGACAGCGACAGTAGATGCGAGATACCACCATTTGGAGTAGGCAATACCTTGCAAATTCTTATAGTCACTGTGCAGTAATTAATCGTAAATATTGATCTTTTCATGGTGACCACTAGCTTTGGACTCTGTTGGCCTCATGGCAAATAGCTTCCTGGAAACAGAGTCTGATGGTTTTGTGGCTAAGATACTGGGCAGCTGTTCAGAAGACGTGAGTTCAATTTCTGATCTGCTGTTAATTTCTGTGTGTGATGTTTGCGTCTCTGTGCTGCAGTGACCCTGTACCATAGTGGTAAAAACCTTTCTTTCCCTTGTCTGTTTAGAT
Source organism: Pelodiscus sinensis (assembly GCF_049634645.1). Classification (NCBI taxonomy): domain Eukaryota; kingdom Metazoa; phylum Chordata; order Testudines; family Trionychidae; genus Pelodiscus; species Pelodiscus sinensis. Next base: position 133,078,483 of record NC_134715.1, on the reverse strand, counting down.
CAGGGGTACGCAAAGGAGCCTCTGCGACCTGGATCCGGCTCGCCAAGCGCCCTGCCGCTCCCCCGCCCCCAGGTCAATGGAGATCTGGGGTTGGGGGGGCCACGGAAAGTCTCCTCCCCCTGACAGGGGTGCACGGCATCAGAGGGAATCGCTGGCTGTTTTAAAACAGCTGGTGGTTCTCTCTGGCCACCGCGCGCCGCTGGTAGGGCGGGGACAGAGGGTGAGAGATTTTGCGCGCTCCCCCACGGAAAGTCTCCTCCTGCGGTGGCGCCGAGAGGGAACCACCAGTTGTAGGTGCCGGGGCTTTGGGTGGGGAAATCTTCACATGCTCTTGCACCCCCAGGCCAATCGGGGTCTGTGGGCAGGAGAGCATGAGAAGTCTCCTGGCCCCGCCCCTTCTGCCGGAAGCCCCGCCCCTTCTGCCGGAGGCCCCGCCCCTTCCAGGGCAGCACTTCAGAAATGTGTGAAGTGGCCCCCTTTTTAAGACTGATTGCTCACCCCTGATTTCGCTGGCAAGTCCTTCAGGGCAGGGAGCGTCTCTTCCTGCGTACGTGCGCAGCAGCGGCTGTGTTAGAATGCAAACATCTTTGCCAGCCAGTCCCTTGCGCTCACCCTTGGACAAGAAACACTCGCTGCCTTTGTATTAAGACACACAAACGGGTTCTCTCGCCGCTGTAGACGCCAGAAGGCTGCGGTAACCCCCCCGCCCCCAGTCTAGTCCTTTGGCAGCTCTCTGACTCACTGGGCTACGGCAGCGGGGCGGGGAGGGGATCCTAGGTGTTATTTTACCCTTTCTTTTCAGACGGGCCCGGGCAGAGCTGCGAAAGAGGCACACAATGCGACAGTGTCTAGGTCCACCCAAACTCTTTCTCCTCTCTGCTCCCACAAAGGGCGTGTTGTTTCAAAGAGAGGCAGGCCGGCTTGGCGAGGGTGATTTCCTGACTCCCGATTGGCTGGGGAGAGAGGGCGTCCCTTAGGAAATAAAAAAAAACCCCAAACCCCACAGCCAAAGACAACGCGAGCGACAAAACGTTACAGCGCGAACTTGGGATCTCGCTCGCTGCAACAGAGCCTACTTCATTAAGGGCACGGTTATAAAAATAACGCCTCCCGTACACCCCCGGGTCCAGACAAAAGGGCTTTAGAGAGGCACCTTTCCCTCCCCCATCCCCCCCGCTTTTTTTAACTCTGTTCCCAACACATGGGGGTTTGTTAATGGGCATGCGTTCGGCTGCCTTTCGGACTGGAAAAAACGCACCAGTGGAAAAGGCTCGGCCTCGCCATAGCGTAGCCCGTGGCATCCCAAAGAGCCCAGCTCATTAAACACAGCTGCATCAGCTGGGAACTCAGCACAGGGGAGGGGGTAGGAGGGAATACAGAGCACCCAGCCCCTGACTTGCTGGGGGCCAGTGGGTTATGTCAGGGGCTCAGAGCGAGAAGGAGCCGTGCTTTCTGGGCTGCGTTCCCCAGGGTGCCCATTCACCCTTTTTGCAGAAGACGCATCGATTTGCAAGGAAGTAGGATTGTGAGTTTGTCTCTTTTCATAGAATCCTAGAACACTAGCGTGGGAAGGACCTTGCGAAGTCATCGGGTCCAGTCGCCTGCCCTCACAGCAGGACCAAGCACCGTCTAGACCATCCCTGACAGGCGTCTGTCCGACCTGCTCTTAAATCTCTCCAGTGATGGAGACTTCACAACCTCCCTGGGCAATTTACTCCAGTGTTTAACCACCCTGACAGGCAGGAAGTTTTTCCTCATGTCCAACCTCAACCTCCCTTGCTGCAGTTTAAGCCCATTGCTTCTTGTTCTGTCCTCAGAAGCCAAAGGAGAACAATGTTTCTCCCTCCTCCTCGTAACTCCCTTTTAGAAAACAGCTTTCACATCCGCTCTCAGTCTTCTTTTTTCTAAACTAAACAAGCCCAATTCTTTCATTCTTCCCTCACAGCTCATGTTCTCTAGACCCTTCATCGTTCTTGTTGCTCTTCTCTGGACCTTCTCCAATTTCTCCACAACTTTCTCAAAATGTTGGGCCCAGAACTGGACACAAGTCTCCAACTGAGGCTGAATCAGCGCAGAGCGGAGCGGAAGAATGACGTCTCGTGGCTTGCTCACAACTCTCCTGTTAATGCCTCCCAGAATCACGTTGGCTTTTTTTCCCCAACAGTGTCACATTGCTGACTCATATTTAGCGTGTGATCCACTCTGACTCCTAGATCCCTTTCTGCAGGACTCCTTCCTAGACAGTCACTTCCCATTCTGTGTGTGAGAAATGGATTGTTCCTTCCTAAGTGGAGCACTTTGCATTTGTCCTTATTCAACGTCATCCTATTGACCTCAGGCCATTTATCTAGTTTGTCCAAATCATTTTGAATGATGACTCTCTCCTACTCAATGATGGGGGTATGTCTAAACTACATCCCTCTTTTGAAAGAGGGATGTAAATTAGACAGATCGAAATTGCAAATGAAGCCGGAATTTGAATTTCCCACGCTTCATTTGCATGATGGCAGCCATGCGTTCTTTCAAAAATGGGTATTTCAAAAGTGAAACCACCGTCTAGATGCGGTTCTTTCGGAAAAACAAACAAACCCCTTTTTCAGAAGTTCCTGTAAACCTTAAACTTCATTGTTTTAGGAGTACAGGATCTTCCAAAAAAGGGTTTTTTCGATTTGTCTATTTACGTTCCTCTTTCGAAAGAGGGATGTAGTTTAGACACATTGTTTTTCCCCCATCATTGAGTAATGGATCTACCCTGTCTTTGGTCTTCCTCTTGCTTCTGATATGTGTGTGGAATAGTTTTGTGTTACCCTTTATCTTTCTAGCTAGTTTAATCTCGTTTTGTGCCTTAGCCTTTCTAACTTTGCCCCTACATCCTTGTGTGTGTTTTATTTATAGGCATCCTTTGGCATTGGACCTAGTATCCGCTTTGTGTAGGACTCTCTTTTGATCATTGAAGATATCCTAGCTGGCCTTGGGTGGTCTATTGCCGCACTTTCTAGCTTTCCTATGCAGCAGGCTATTTTGCTGCCCGTTAAACCTCACTCTTTCCGTTCCTGTTTTCTGAGTGGACAGACACGGCCCTGCCTACGTGCTCCCGTTACTTCCTGCCCTTTTCACTTTCCTCCTCTGCAGATCCCTACGCCATCGTCTCCTTCCTCCACCAAAGCCAGAAGACAGTGGTGGCCAAGAACACGTTGAACCCCACCTGGGACCAGACTCTCGTCTTCTATGAGATCGAGATCTTCGGGGATCCCCAGAATGTGGCCGACACCCCCCCCAGCATCGTGGTGGAGATTTACGACCACGACACCTACGTAAGCGCGTTGCCAGGTGCCGGACGTGCACGTCCCCTGGGCTGGATTGAAGCAGAGGCGTTTAGCGTGGGCCCAAATGCCCTTGTCACAGCAGAGCTGGGCCCAACCTGTTCGGTGCCGTGCCCCTCCCTCGAGCGTGGCCTGGCTCTCCCTCCCTCACGGTGGCGCCCGGGGCCATATAGGGAAATAGGGTCCAGACGCATGTACTTGAGTAGGCTTGAGTGATGGGTTACTCCAGCCCTCCGTGTCTGCGTGTGCCTTCGGCCCGACACTTGCGCTGCCCATAAAGGTTCATGGGCAGCACTCTGAGGGTGCGGTGTGAGCCCTGAACCGGGGCCAGGCAACAAGGGCCCAATTCTGGATGAGCTCAGGCTCTCTGGGAAGGTGGGAAGGGCGCCGGTTCAATCCCCCAGCCCTTTTGATTTCTGTTTCGCTCCCAAGCGCTTCGGGGGGCCGGGCCGGGGTCTCACAAAGTGTTGGCTCAGCACGTTGCGCAAGGGGGCCCTCATTTCAGCGCCACGCTGCCCATACTCGCTCCCTTGGGCTCCAGCCACTGCCCCCTCCCTCCTTCCCCCCCTGCTTGGTTCTGCTCCCCTCTTCTCGCTGCCACGGAGAACTGGGCCCAAGCTCTTGGGGGGAAGGGACGGTCTTTTGTGTTCAGTTTGTGCAGCGCCTCGCACCATGGGGTGGGGGAACCTTTTTGGGAGGGCAGGGACCCACCGAAAAATCAGTCGAGGGCCACGAGGGAGAAGCACCAGCAACCCTCCCTGAGGTGGCCCCCGAGTGAGAAGCAGACAGACTCTCCCCACATTCCCCTCACACACCACGGCCTGGGGGTCCGGGCTAGTAGATTTTGTGGGTTCCAGCCCTGCGGGAGGTGGGGGAGGCTGGAGTACCAGACTCCCCAGTGCTGTTGCGGGGAGTCCTGAGTCTCGCAGGCCAGATCCAGGCAAGTTGGGGGCCACATGCGGCCCCTGGGCCTTAGGGCCCCCCCCCACCTGAGCACAATGGGTCCCACATGCTACTGTCACACAGAGCATTAAAACTACTGGCATGTTGCTCCGCACTGCTGCTCCTTTCTTCTTGAAACCCCTCCCCCTCTCCGCCCCGCCCCCTCTCCCAAATATTGGGGGGAAACAGAAAACCCCCTTGAAAGCCGAATGTCGCGCCCATTCCCATAGTCCTGGGCGTCCTGGCTTGGGAATCCCGTCGGGCAGTTGACCGGTTGTTGGCCAACGCTTGTGATTGTCTTGCCCGTGTGCTGATCGCTGACCGTTTACGCAAAGCCCCAGCTCCTGGAGTCAGGTGCTTCTGTGAGACTTTCACCGTTTCTTTTCCAAAGAGGAACGTTTCTAGCCAGGAGGGTCACAGAGAGACGCTGAAGAACACGGCCCCAAAAGGCTCCACAGCCAGAAGGCAAATTTCAACACCCCCAAATTTATGATTTTTTTTAAAAAAAGGTTGCCTGGTTTTTTAACCTGAGGATTGTTTTGGCCCAACTCCTGCTATTTGAAGGCGCGGGGTTGGCCAGCGGGGAGCAAGCGGGACGGGTGCGGGGTGGCCACCTAAGCCAAGAAGGAGGCGGATGAGGGAAGACCCCGTGCTGGGCGGTGACCGTATGTGTGTTGCTTTCAGGGTGCGGACGAGTTCATGGGCCGCTGCATTTGCACCCCCAGCTCGGCGCGCTCCCCGCGGCTGTCCTGGCACCCGGTCGCCCGGGGGAGCAGGCCCGCAGGAGAGCTGCTCGCCGCCTTCGAGCTGATTCGGCGGGAGAAGGTGAGGTTCGGAAGGGGCCGCCCGGTGGGGTCCAAGGGTGGGCTGGGCCGGCGCCTCCTTCCTATAGTCCTGGCTGCTGCTCGGTGGGCAGACACCCGCAGGGAGGCGTTTCCTGCCGTTCGAGGCCTCGTTAGGCTCTTGCCAAACCCGAGCGCCGGCGTTTCTTCTTACGACCCTGGTGGAGAAAATGGCGGACGCCGCGACCCGACGCACCGTGACTGGAGTGCGGGCTCCGGGGCGCGGCAGAGGAGGGGAACTTTGGGGTGTGGGAGGGGGCTCCGGCTTTGGGGGGGCCGGAGGGGCCGACCTTCAGCAGCTCCCGGGCAGCAGTGCAGGGGGGGGGGGGTAAGGCAGCTTCCTGCCTCTCCTGGCCCCGCAGACCAGGCTGCACCCCAGAAGCAGCCGGCAGCGGGTTCCCAGCCCATGGGAGGGCGGAGCTAGCGCTCGGAGCCCTGTGTGCCCCTCACCCCCACCTAGGAGCTCTACGTGGGGACCACGGTGGAGCCCCCTCAGAATCAGCCCTGGGAGCTTGGCATGAGCTTCTGGAGGGGTCCCCCCCCACGTCACCGTCACCTCCCGGTGGTGTTCCACGGCCCCGGGCGTGGCTGCTCCCCGGGCCTGGCCAGGGGAAGGGGAGGCGAGGGAAACGGCTGCTTCCCCAGGTGGCTCCTTGAGTTCCCTCCTCCCGGCTGCTTCTCTCTCCCGCCCTGCTGCGGGCGAGCGCGGGACCGACAGGCCCTGCTGCTGTACAGCCCGGGGGTCTGCCCTGGGAGGGGCTTGGGGCTGCAGTTCGGGGCGGCGGTGGCTGCAGGGGAGGCTCCTCCGGGGCAGGCCGGGGAAGAGAGAAGGAGCCGTAAACGCCTGAGGGAACAAGAGTAGCTGCCCAGTGCGTGGGCGCCCCGGGCCCGCTGGCCAGCAAACGCTGTTGATGTTGGCACATGCCAAGGTGACATTTCCGGCCAGCAGGAGCAGCCTGGGATGGCGGCCGGCTGCCAGCCACGCCAGCGGGAACTGGTGCCAGTGAAGGGATTGTGTGAGGCCGATGGAAGTGACTGAGTTTGATACGCTTGTTGTGTTGGTAGCGGGTATCATTTCCAGAGACCAGGCTAGTTTCTTTTTTGAACCCTGTTCAAGTCCTGCTCTTCACAACATCCCCTGGCGAGGAGTTCCACAGGTTGACTGTGCGCTGCGGGAAGAAAAAACTTCCTTGTGTTTGTTTGAAACCTGCTACCGATTCATTTCATTTGGTGACCCCAAGTTCTTATGCTATGGGAACTTTTCCGTATTCACTTTTTCCACACCAGTCGTGATTTTATAGCTCTCTATCCTAGCCCCCCCGGACTCCTCTTTTCTACGTTTAAAAAGTCCCCGTCTTTATAATCTCTATTCAGAGGGCAGCTGTTCCAACTCCCTTCCTCCCCCCCCCGTCCTATCATTTTTGTTGCCCTTTTCTGAACCTTCTCCACTGCTAAGGTTTCTTTGTGGAGACGAGGAGAGCGCGTCTGGACGCAGTGCTCCAGACGTGGGCGCCCCGTGGATTTGTGCAGGGGCGGTGCGGTAAGAGGCAGCCGTGCCGGGACCATTCAGTGACTGTGTGTGTTTTGCTCTCCACAGCCGGCCGTTCACCACATCCCGGGCTTCGAGGTAATGCTCCCGGCGCGTTGACAATGCCGAGGGCCTGAAACGCCCCTTCAGCTGGCCAGAGCCCCACGTCCCACCAACTCCCAGTAGCATCCTGGGAGCTGCACCCCGGGGGTTGTAACGGGGGGTCCCTTTTCTGGCAGTGGGGACATGCAGTTCCCCGGCTGGAGTACCCCCAGCAGCAGGGGGGGTCAGAACCGTGTTCTCAAGCCCCTTCCAGTTTCAGGGAGCTTGGGGGCCGATGCAGCATCGGGGCTTCCTGCAGCAGTGGGAGGCCTGTCCTTCCCCTCTCCAGTGGGGGCTTGCAGCCAGGAGCTGCATCAGGACGGGGGAGATCAGCTTTCCCGGGGATGGCTTACTTCCCGATCCGCAAGCCCTTTGTCGTGGCGGTGACATTGGTAGGGCCCCAGACATAAGGACTGTGTCTACACTGGGCCACTTATTCTGGAAAAGCAGCCGCTTTTCCGGAATAACTTGCCAGCTGTCTACACTGGCCACTTGAATTTCCGGAAAAGCACTGACGATCTACCGTAAGAAATCAGCTGCTTTTCCAGAAATACTATGCTGCTCCCGTTCGGGCAAAAGTCCTTTTTCCGGAAAACTGTTCCAGAAAAGGTCCAGTATAGACAGCCCAGTAGTCTTTTCCACGAAAATGATGATCGGGGCTTTTTTGCGGAAAAGTGCGTCTACATTGGCCACGGATGCTTTTCCGGAAAAAGTGCTTTTCCGGAAAAGCATCCTGCCAATGTAGACGCTCTTTTTCCGGAAATACTTATAACGGAAAACTGTTCCGTTTTAAGCATTTCCGGAAATTCATGCCAGTGTAGACGTAGCCAAGGGGAAAAGTGGTTCAATAAACAGTCAAACTTTGGAAAGGCCGAGATTTTCCATCTTGACGAGGAAATGAATGATGGCCAGAGAGTCTCAGGGGGGAGGGGGGAGGTGAGTCGAGTCCATAACTTCAAAAAAACGAGTTGTCCTGTAGCAGACTAATAAATCGATCTAGACCAGGGCTACTCAACTTTGGAAGCCCCGGGGGCCACAATGATACTCAGCAGATGCCAACTTCAGTGTGGAGTATCAGAGAGGTCGCCGTGTTAGTCTGGATCTGCAAAAGCGACGAGGAGTCCTGTGGCACCTTATAGACCAACAGATGTATTGGAGCATAAGCTTTCGTGGGCAAAGACCCACTTCGTCAGATGCATGTAGTGGACATTTCCAGAGGCAGGTATAAATATGCAGGCCAGGGTCAGGCTGGAGATGACGAGGTGGATCCAATCAGGGAGGATGAGGCCCACTTCTAGTAGCTGATCTAGAGGTGTGAATTCCAAGAGAGCAGAAGCTGCTTTTGTAGTTAGCAAGCCATTCACAGTCTTTGTTTAATCCAGAGTTGATTGTGTCAAACTTGAAGATGAACCGTAGCTCAGCAGTTTCTTTGAAGTCTGGTCCTGAAATTTTTTTGCGGCAGGATGGCACCTGCTGAAGTGGGTTTTTGCCCACGAAATCTTATGCTCCAACGCTTCGGTTAGTCTATAAGGTGCCACAGGACTCCTCGCAACTTAAGCGTGGTTGCATAGACATGCAAATATATGCAAATAGCTTCTTTCACACTGACGGGCATGAATACAAAGATTAAGGCAAGAGTACACAACGCATGGGCCCCATTCCAGTCCGTTCTGCTGATATTAATAACATGCGATAGTGACCCCATTTCCACCCGCATGACAGCACTTTGAATGAGCAATGACAGTCCAGGAATTGAACTACTTAAATGCATCTTAACAGAAGACCGTTCTATTGACTACTCTTTTCTTTTGGCTCCCACCCGCGGGCCGTGTGTTGAGCCGCATGTAAACCCAAACGTCACCGTGGGCCACAAACAGACGGGCCACGGCTGCATGTGTCCCATTGGCCACGTGTTGAGTAGCCTTGATGTAGATCGCATCACGTACTTCTGTGGGCACAGCCTGCTTCCTCGGAGGAGAGGATCGTGAGTGGGGGGGAAAAGGGAGACCCTCAGGCTAAGCAGGGGGAGAGGAAAGAGGAGAAAGCGCCCGTCAGCTGGAGGACCGGTGCTGATGAAGCTAATTGAGAGGGCTGGAAATGTTTTGATGTCCGCGGGGCTTGCATGGAAGGGAAGCTGGCGTTATAGCTTGTTAACCGGTTCAAGTCTTTGTTCAGGCCACGCGAGAAGGCGTCACATTTGCCCATTCACGTCAATTCTGCACCATTTTGAGTATCTGCAACAAACTCTGTTGCCAGCTCTGCCCACACCGCTACTCACGCGACACCCTCCCAGCCCTCGCCGTGGCAGCGGCTCCTCCACCCGCACATCCTCGAATGGGAACTGTGCCAGCCATGCCCGTCTGCCCTGGCCACACTGGCCAGTCCCTGAGCCGAAGGATGAATGGACACGAGTCAGATCCTCGCCACGGTAACACACAAACCTGCGGGGGAAGCTTGAACCGGTCTGGGCACTCACCTGTGGATTTACAAGCCGCCGTCCTTCTACATAGGCATTTCACTCCCCAGCCTCAGAGAGAGAGAGGGTGGAAGTGGCTTTCATATTCAAATCGGACACCTCACTTGGCCTGGGCAAAGACTTGAACAGGTCGGCCAATTATAAGAGCAGCTTTCCTTACATTCAACGCCCCGCTGACCCCAAAAGCCAAGTACGGGACACTTCCAGCCCACTTAATTCGCCTCCTTAGCACGGGCACTACAATTTCCTCTCTCTTTTCTTATTCCGAGGGTCTCCCTTTTTCTCCGCTCATGATCCCCTCCTCTGAGGAAGCGGGTTTTGCGCACGAAAGCGCGTGATACGACAATATATGTTCGTCTCTACGGTGCAACAAGCCTCCGCGTTGTTTTTAAAGCTGCAGACTGACACGGTTCTCTCCCCCCCCCCCCCCCCCGAGACTTTATTACCTGTGAAATTGAATCCTAGAACCCCAGGGCCGGCAGAGACCTCAGGAGGCATCGTGTCCAGCCCCCGGCCCAAAGCAGGACCAACCCAACTCAATCATCCCAGCCAGGGCTTGGTCCAGCCGGAACTTAAACACCTCTAGGGATGGAGATTCCACCCCCTCCCTAGGGAACCCAGCCCAGCGCTTCCCCACCCGCCTCGGGAAATCGTTTCCCCTAATGTCTAACACAGGGGTCTCTAACCTTTTTAAGCACAAGGTCACTGTTTCAATGTGTCAACCCAGGATCTACCTCAGACCAAATACCCTTGTCCCACCACCCCGCTCCTCCTTCGAGGCCTGGCCCCACCCTACCCCTACCCCCTTAGCTCTGCCCTGCTCCCTCTGTGGACATGGGGTACTGGGGAGGGAGGAAGGGGACACCCTGACATTAGTGGCCCCCCCTTTTCTGCCTCCCCACCCTGCAGAGCAAGCAGGAGGCTCCCGGGGGCAGAAGCCACGCAGCCGTGGGGGTGGGGCAGCTGACGTGCGGGTACTTGAGACCTTCCCAGCCAAATCAGTCAGGACGCCCTGTTACAGGCTCCGCCATCCACCAGTAGATCCCGATCAACGGTGACCCCCGTCTTACTAGCTAGACCTCCCACACTGCAACGTCAAGGGACAGCCGGGCACCCCAGGGACTTCATGGCCCTGTCTCCCCCCACCCTCCAGGCCACCCGAGCTGGCGCCCTCCCACTGCTCTTTATAAGGACGCCGGTGACCCCAGCCGGGTGGGGCTCCAGCTCTTAAGGCCGTCCCGTCCCGCATGCGCGACGCCAGGCGGCGTGACTGGTGCACCGTGGCCTGGGCTGCCCGGAGCCGCAGCGTCCCTCTCCCCCAGGGGCTCCTTTCCAAACGGCCGCTGGGGGTCCCCGGGGTGCAGCGCGGGTGACGAATGCTCGTTTTACTGTCCTTTCTCTCTTCCTCCCGCAGAGCGAGCTGTCCGCCAGCCTGGACGAGGTGAGCTTACGGCTCTGCCAATGGTCTGCCCCCCCCAGCCCTGCCCTGCGCGGGCTAGGGATGGCTCCGAGGTGGAGGCCGGGTAGCGCTAGCTTTGCACCCGGGCGCCTCAGCGGAGGAACGGGAGGAACGTGGGTTTTGGTGCCTGGCAGGGCACCTGAGTCCTGAAGGGCTTTGGGCCGGGCCCCTGCTCTGGGCAGGGATGCTAGAACCGGGGGGCTGCCGCGCCGTTGGCTTGAAGGGGTTTCCATTGTATCCCGGGGTACAGTGGGGCTCCTTGGCTCTCAGCACCCCCCGCTCGACAGCTGTTCCGGCCCCCTGACTCCGGGGCGGATTCTCCCCCGAGTGCGATGCTGACGACGTGGGTGGCTTGGAAAGTTGCACGATGGTGGGCGCGGGAGACCAGCCCGGGTTCTGAAGTTTGGATCCACATCCCGAAAGGCGGGGCCGTGCCGAGGGGGGCCAAGGGGTCTGGAGCAACCCCCCTGCCGCAGGCTCCGCCCCTTCCCCAAGCCCCGCCCCCAACTTACGCAGCCCGGATTTCATGGGGTTGGCGCGGCAGCCACAGGGGAGGCAGCGGGAGCCCTCAGCACGGTGTGTGTATCGGGGGGGGCAACTCCCTCTGCCAGGCCCCTGGGCCCCTCCTGTCCACAGGACGGTTGAGACAGCCGCTGTGGGACCCCCGAAAGCGCAGGGCCTGGCTCCGATTTGTCTGCCCTGAGGTGGGCACTGTGTGGGGCTTTGAGGCTGCCTTAGACCCGCTGCAGCAGTGAAAGGCCAAACACAAAGGCTGGCCTAACTCTGAACCGCCCCCAGACGGGAGGGCACATGGGCCTGGCTCTGGCCCGGACTGGAGTGGGGGGGCCTTTAGAGCTGGTGCGGGCCCATTCCCAGTCGCGAGAGGAGTCGGGTGGGCTGCACGGTCGCGGCCCGTGGCCACGTTCAGCCCCTCGGCTGGGCTGAAGGGGCGAAGTCGCGCCAACGTCCGCGGCGCCGCGGCCAGGCCAAAGAGCCGCGTGAGGCCCGGAGAGTCCCTCCTTCCCCCCAAGGGCGGCGGGTAGGGAGGGGCCGTGCTTGGAAACGGAGCAGGGAGTCGTGTGTTCTCATCCCAAAGCCAAGCAGCAGGAAGGGAAGTTCCACAAGGTTCTGGTTTGGAAACACTGAAATGTTCCCGGCTTGCTCACCCGCCTCCTCTGTGGGCAGCTGGCCCAGGGAAACTGGGAGTCCCGGGAGCTGGAAAGCTAGCCGGCGGATCTAGAGAAGTGGTTTTTCCCCTTGATTCGGCGCTGCTGAGGCCGCATCTGGAGTATTGCTTCCAGTTCTGGGCCCCCACTACAGAAAGGATGTGGACGCATTGGAGAAAGTCCAGCGGATGGTGACCAGGAGGGTGGTGAGACAGGAATTTGATGGTCCAATGCTATGAAAACCCACCAAGCTTGGTTCTAACAATGTGGGATGCTCCTCACTGTCTCAGAGTCTCTGGGGAAGGTATCTGACCCCGTGGTGCTTCTCCAGGGTATCCTGTGTTTGTGACGCCACTCTCATGGGGGGAGGCATAAGGACTCTGGAATCTCTGGAAGTCTGGGGTTCGGAGTGAGGGGTTCGTGGTCCAAGAGGGGGTCTAGGATAGGACACGGGGTGGATTTGAACCTGGGATCTCTGGAGCTAAGTATAGGAGCTAAAAGCCAGCTGGCTCTCAGCACGTGCTGCAGAGGTCTCTCGTTCTTATCTGTTGCTGTGGTCTAAGTGCCACTGCGTGGGACAGTGACCCACACTAGGCGTGTGGGTTTCAGTTATATTCAGAACCCTGTGCAGGGCAAAATAATACATGGCCTACGGGGAGAGGCTGAGGGACTTGGGTCTGTTTAGTCTGCAGAAGAGAAGAGCGAGGGGGGATTTGAGAGCAGCCTGCAACTCCCTGAAGGGGGGTTCCCAAGAGGCTGGTGAGAGGCTGTTCTCAGTGGTGGCAGATGCAGAACAAGGAGCAATGGTCTCAAGTTGCAGTGGGGGAGGTCTAGGTTGGATATTAGGAAAAACAATTTCCCTAGGCAGGTGGGGAAGCCCTGGGATGGGTTCCCTAGGGAGGGGGTGGAATCTCCATCCCTAGAGGTGTTTCAGTCCTGGCTGGACCAAGCCCTGGCTGGGCTGATTGAGTTGGGTTGGTCCTGCTTTGGGCCGGGGGCTGGACGCGATGACTCCTGAGGTCTCCGCCAGCCCTGGGGTTCTACTTGGGGCGCCCAGGAAGAGGAGAGCCTGCGGGGTGCGTAGCCTGAGGAGCTGGCCATCTGGGGCGCCGGCAATTCACCAATCGGGCTGCGGGGAATAAGCAGCCCAGGGAACCGGGGGCTTTCAGCCCTCGCCCCCTTGTTTCTCTTCCGTCTCCTCAGCATTTTCCAAGGCAGGGCTTTGAGCCGCTCTGTGTGCAATCCAGCCCTTCTCCCGGTGCCGCGGGTCCTGGGTTCGGTGTTTTGGCTCCGGAGGAGAGGGACATGCTTTGCAGGGGCTGACTTGAGCTCTGCGGGGGAAACGTAACCGCCTCTCTGCTTTCTCTCCCCCACGGCCATTCCTGGGATGGGCGCTCAGCAGCTAGGCGCTCCTGCCGCCGTCTACGAGGGGCTCCTGCAATGGGTACCAGTCGGTCTCCGACCCCCGACCTCCTTGCACGTGTCCGGGGCCTGAGCAAAGTCCCAACAGAGCTTCCCCGCATGGAAACCGGCTCCTTCCCCATGGCCTGCCCAGACCGGCCAGCTGAGCCGCCAGGGGAAAGGCCCCGCGGCCGGTAGCACTGAAGTCTTCACTGCCCTTCCCGGCACTTTTCTTGCCCGCCAGGCCCATGGTGAAGGCCACCCAACGGCTACGGGAGAGCCAGGCCATAGGGCTGAACCAGGATGCCAGGGCCAAACTGGTGTGCTCCAGTGGAGCCGGGGGTCGGGTCACCAGCTACTGTAAATCCGGGGTGCTCTATCCAAATCAACAGGCCACCTGATGTAAAGGGCCGGATCCCCAAGGGGTGCAAATTGGGGGGCTCCATTAGCGTCAGTGGGCCAGATCCCTGCGGTGGAATCGCCCCAGAGAAATCACTGGAGAGCGGATGGGCCCTCCCCTGCATCCGCCTCCCACGACGTCTCCTCCTGCCCGGGAACGAGCTGCGTGTTCCCACGGGAAAATCACGGCCCTGCCGGTTTCCCACATTCCAAGTGCCCCGTTGGGTCGAGAAGCAGGGAAGCTCTGATTGGTGACTGCTTGTGCCCCGCCCATGGCTCGGTAGCCCTCTCCCCTTGTCCCCGCCCACAACCCTTAACCCCGCCCACAACTCCGCCGCTCCGCCCTCCCCCGGCAGAGGTTAAAGGGGCGAAAGGGAAACAGAAGCAGCTTGCGCTGGATGGGAAAACTGCTCCCACCGGATGGGTTGATTGGATTTGCAGGCACTTGGCAACCGCCGGACAACCGCTGGCGTTTCAAGGCCTGCCCCGCCAAACTCCAGCTCGTCCTCCTTGCCAGGGCGGAGGCAGCTGTTCCTGCATTTGCGGCTGTGTCCCCCTCCCCTAATTTTAATCTCAGAGTTTGAGTCACAAAGTAGGAAACTCAGCAAACTCCCCCAAAGCCCCTGCGTTGGCGTGAGTCCAGGGAACTGGCCTGCCTTCTGCTCCTCCGTTTAACTCCTCCAGCTTCTTTTTTCCTTCTGCTCCGAGGCAGGCCTTGCAGAATCGGCCACAGTCTCTGGTCTCGGGTTCAGGGCGAGAGAGAGCTGCGTTGGCTGGGTTCCCTTCCCGGCCCTGGCTGAACACTTGCTTCGTACCTCGGCGCGCGAGCCGCTCATCCATTCTGCCTCTGTGTTCCCCGGACCACTGGAATCCCATTCCGCAGCTTTCTCAAAGTTGTGGGAGGGTCCAAACACAGCGGGGCAAGGGTCTGCTTCAGCAAAGCCCTCCTAGCTATGCTTAACGTCCAGCCTCTGCTTCAGTCCGTCCCCGTTCCGCAACGTGTCTGAGCACCTCTTTAAACCCAGTTGAAATTGATGCAACTTAAGCACCTGCTTAAAATTAAGCACGCACTTAGGTGAGCAAGGATGAATGGAAGTAAGAGTGAGTGTGTGTGTGTGTGTTAGTTACTGGGCTGACCAGCAGTGACAATTTCAACAAGGATAAGAGCCCTACTACTGGTGACAGCTAGTGGAGCTTCCCCGGGACTGGTGGAGGCTAGAGTGGCAGGTGCCAAGGGTCTGGGTTCTAATCCCATTGGTGACCATGGGTGCAGCTCTGCACCTGGAAAACGCTCATGGCAAAAACGTGGGGCCTAAAGTCAGTTCCCGAATTAAACGCCTGGGTTTCCAAGGTGCTGCGCTCCCATTTGGTGCTCAGCGCCTCTCAGGAGCAGGCCTCCATCTTGGCCCAGGGACTGATCCCGTGTCGGTAGGTTGTGAGCCTGTGTCGTGTGTCTCTGCTCGCCGCAGGGCGGGGAGATAGTTACTGTCTGCCCGGTGTTAAAAGCCAGATGCTCCCACCGTCCTGCCTGCCCCGGAATGGAAGGAGCAAAGTCGTCAGCTAACGAGCTGCTTTGCTTTGGCAGCCACCAGCCGTAGCCGATGAAAATCACAGCCCCCCCTAGGGTCCGTCACTCTTTGTGGTGCTTTTAAATCTGACCCAGCCCCACACTTGAAATGTGTGCATCCCCTTAATGTAACGCAATTAGACTCCCGCTCGGAAAATCGACAGGCCTTTCAATTAGTTCCAAATGCCACGGGCTGGACTCGGACCTCGGAGATCCAGGCTGCCAGGAACCAGAGCTCCCTCCAGGAAGGTAAAGGCAGAGAGTAGAACGAGCGCTTTTCTCCCCGGATCTGTGTGCGGCAGGGACTGTAACCTCCCTCCCGCTCCCTCGAGATGTGTTCACGAAACAGCATCTCGCTTTCTGTCTCTTACACTAACCGCTGTCGCTGTAGTGGCTTGTGGCCTTCAGTGGGTCCACCATCAGGTGAGCTTGCCAATTGGTCCATGGGATGTGGCTTCCCCGTCATTCCCACTTCTGGAGGGCAAAGCAAGCAATGACACCCCACAATCAGCCCCCTGCTGCCTTTCGAGCAGCTCCCTTAGTCTTTACTTCCACGCCGAGGCTGGCAGGCAGCGTGGCCGGTCTCCCACCATAGGGACTGCATTTCCATGGTGGGCAAACGATCCGAGGAACCAGAAACCAACACGTACCCGTCGGTGACTGCTCCCGATCGGGGGGGAGGCGGGGAGAAACGGTTTGCACGTGACGCTGATCCCCGATCGGTTTGCACGTGACGCTGATCCCCATCGGCCCGTCTTTCTAATGAGGCGCTAACGGACTTCCAGGCTGTTCCCTGTGGCGGGTGTGGCCTGTCACAATCCGAACCGACCTTCTTCAATATCCCTCCGCAGTCTGCAGACTCCGACCTGCCCTACCCTCCGCCCCAGCGGGAACCCAACATCTACATGGTCCCTCAAGGGATCAAGCCGGTGCTCCAGCGTACCGCCATTGAGGTGAGCGCTTTGGGGGGCTGCTGGGGCCAGGGGGAGGGGCACGAAGGGGGGAATAGACTGGCTAACGGGACTAGATCGAATCCAGTTTGCGTCCTTGCTCACTGGCCGGCCCCGGGAGCCCTTGGGGCGGGCCAAGCACGCTGCATGTTACAAGCAGGTTTCAGGCCACCTGTGCTGAGTCACGGTTTAAGGTCAGGGTGCTTCGCGGGGAGGTGGCCGGGTTGTCTCTGCCCAGCGCTGTCGGTTCCCTCGCTTGTGCAACCGACGTAAACAAGGCTAATGAGTCGGCGGCGGCTGTGCTGCGCCCAGGCAGGCTACGGGGCCTTACGGAGTGCCCTGGGGAGCCGTGTATGGCCCGTGGGCTGTACGTCGGGCTGCCCCTCATAACGAGTGGATCTCCCCGTGTGGGCTTCCTCCCCCTCTGAGCCCTGCCTTAACAGACGCACAGGCGTCCCTTTTATCCGCTCACGCCTGTCACATGACGGTCACCTGACCTTCCGTCCCAGCAGGACTTGCGTCAGCTTGGCCACGGGGTCCTTGGGGGAGAGCTGCAAGGCCCAGCACGCCTAGCCTAGAAGGTGGCAAACTGGCCCTTGGCCACTGCGACCCTAGAGGGCACCGTGCGCCCATTGTTCGGGACAGCCCTTCGGCATTAGACTCCTCTCCCCCCGCTGGAGCCAAGGAGAATCGGCTCCTGGGAGAGGCTTGCCAGGCGCAGCTGCATCAGGGTGAAAAACAAAGCGTAGACGAGGTCGAGAACAGGGAATCATCAAGCGATCCCTTCCCTGTCGCCCATTCCCAGCCTCTGACTAGCTGGGGACACCATTCCCCTGCATCCTGGCTAATAGTCATTAAGCTCCATGAATCTATCTCGCTCTTTTTTGAACCCTGTTCAAGTCCTGGACTTCACAACATCCTCTGGCAAGGAGTTCCACAGGTTGGCTGTGCGCTGTGTGCAGAAAAACTTCCCTTGGTTTGTTTTAAACTTGCTGCCTATCCATGTCATTTGGTGACCTCTAGTTCTGGTGTGACGTTATCTCGGTGGTGTTCCTCATCTCCCCTCGTCTCTTCCCCCCTCAGGTCTTGGCCTGGGGGCTGAGGAACCTGAAGAGCTATCAGCTGGCCAGCGTCACCTCCCCCAGCCTGCAGGTGGAGTGCGGAGGCCAGACGGTCCAGTCGTGTGTCATCAAGAACATCAAGAAGAACCCCAATTTCGACGTGTCCGTGCTCTTCATGGAAGTGGTGAGGTCTCCCTCCCCGTGTGCCTCCTGCCCGGCTTGCAGGGCTGCAGCTGCCCGGCTGTCCTGCAGCACGACTCTGTCTGCTTTCCCGACTGCCCGCTTTTTAGTTCTGAACCTCAGCCGTTCCCAGCGGGAATGAGGTCTCCCTCTTCCCGGGGCAGCCAGCAGCAAGTCACGAAGGGGGCGGCTCCGTCTTCCCTGTCTTCGCTGCTCTGGCTCATGCATGCTCCTAGGAAAGAGGAATTGGGGGTTGGCTGTCGTTTACCCACAAGCAGATCTAAGGACCAACCGCCCCGGTCTGTGACCCCTACAGTGCACTCATAATCCCACCCCAAAGCCTGGAAGCAGCTGGAATAGCTTAGATGTATGTCAGGCAAGAAACTCCGGATCCCGCCGGGTGCTCCATAGGCCCTGTTTGGCCCCGTGAGCCGAAAGGGAGCAGGACTGAGTCCCTATGTGGCAGGCGGGGGGGGGGGGCTCTCTGTATCTTTCAGGAGGTGGCAGGCGCGGGGGGCTCTCTGTGTCTTTCAGGAGATGGCAGGCGGGGGGGGGAGCAGCTCTCCGTATCTTTCAGGAGGCGGCAGGCGGGGGGGGGGGGGTGTCTCCGTATCTTTTAGGAGGTGCTCAGAACCCTGCTGAGTTGGGCTTTTTCGGCAAGACCGGCAGCCTTGCTAGCCTGTTTTCCCAGTGCGACCCCGGCTCCGAGGGGCGTGAACAGCCTCTGCCCGGCTCAATGCCGTTAACTCGCGTGCCTAGTGAGGACAGTCCGAACAGCCTCACTGTTGGTGATTTGCTGCGGACAGGAGCAGGAACGCCCGCCCGTTCTGGGGCTGTGGGCGGGGCTTGGGTTTGTGGGAGGAGCTTGAGGATGGCACGAAGCGCTAAAGTCTCCCTGCGGGTTTGCGTGACGTGCCAGGCAGGACGCTGCCCCGGCAGGGCAGGGCTCAGCGTGTTCTTCCCTCTGCAGCGCCTGCCCAGGGAAGCGCTGTACTGCCCTCCGGTCACCATCAAAGTCATCGACAACCGTCCGTTTGGCCGCAGGCCGGTGGTGGGCCAGTGCACTGTCCGCTCCTTGGAGGAGTTCTACTGCGACCCGTACCGAGAGGAGACCGACTCGCCCGAGCAACAGCCAGGTACGTGCGCCTTCCTTCGGCGCCCTCTCCCGTGTCTGCCATGGAGGGACGCAGGAGACACGCTGGTCGAGCGGACAGGGCGGGACCTGGGGCCTGGAACTCTGAGCCGCCGTTCTCTGGGGAGGGGTCTGCGGAGCTGTGGCACAAAACGACGGGGACTTACAATAGCCACTTGAGAGCGAGATCGTGGGGATCGGTCTTTGGAAACATCCGCTCCGTGCGCCGCGGCAGTCAGCAAAGCAAACCATGTTAGGAAGCGTCAAAAAAAGGATAGAGAATAAGGCAGAGAATATCGTATTGCGTCTGTATAAAACCGTGGGACGCATGCAGCTTGGATACTGCGAACAGACGTGGTGGCCTCATCTCCAAAAAGCTCTCGTGGCATTGGAAAGACTGGCCCAGCAGGGGTCACCAACCTGTCGATCGGGATCTACTGGTCGATCTTGGAACCTCTGCCAGGTGACCCTGACATGTTTGGCCAGGAGGCTGTCAAGTGCCGGCACGTCGTCTTTCCCTCTCAGCACTGCCGTGCTGCTCCTGCCCTCTGCCTTGGATGTCAGGGTGTCCCTCCCTCCACCTTGTACCCCATTTCCACAGAGCAGAGGGGGGCAGAGATGAAGAGAGTATGCTGGCTGCTTTTGGGAGTGGTTCAGGTCAGGGTTGGGGTGAGCTTGTTTTAGCCCCTGTGGTAAGCGGTGCCCAGCTGGAGCTCGCATTCCAAACCCTGGCCCCAGTCCCGAGCCCCACCTGCACCCCTGCACCCTGCCTGATACAAGCGAGTGAGGATGGGGGAGGGAGGATGGAGTGAGCAGGGGCAGAGCCTCAGAGAAGGGGTGGGAGGGAGGCGGGGCCAGGGGATTGGGGGTTGAGGTCGATCCTGGATTGTGCTTCAATTCAACAAGTGATCTCATGCTTAAAAAGGTTGGGGACTGCTCTCTACAGCTTCCAGGCCCCGTGGCCCCTCCCTTTCCGAGTTTGAGCCGCCCGTCTTCTCTTTGCAGATGAGCTGAGCCTCACCCCCCGAGACGACGTGCTCGTCGATATTGACGACAAGGAGCCGCTGATTCCTGTCCAGGTAGGGACGGCGCGGCGGCGGGAGAACGGAAGTAGGCGTCTCCGTCGCATGGGCAGCTGAATCCAGCGGGGGTCGCTTGGCGCGGGGGCGGGGCTCTGTGATGGATTGGGCGCTGTACTGGCCCTGCAACGTGGCACGTTGCCCCCGATAAACGACCTTTCCTTTCGCAGCTTCCGTCTCTGGGTAGGGGCGGGGGTCAGCCCCCCGGAGCAGGACAAAGGAACCCGGCCGCCTCGGTCTTCCCTCCAGTCGAACACGAGACAGGTGGTGGGGTCCATAGGCCTCTTGTGCCCCCTGCTGGAGCCATTGGAACGCCAGCGCCCCCTACTTAAGGAAACCCCACTTGGGCCGGGCTACCAGTGAGACTTGTCCTCGGCAGGCCTAGAAGGGCTGGGAGGAGACGCTGACCAATAGGGAGCCAGCAGGCCAGTTAAAAAGGCTTCCAGCTGCTTCTTCCGGGCAGTGTTGGGCAGGCGTAGGGCGAAAGTGGCGCTCCCCTGCGCTCGCTCAGAACTGAAGACCCCCTCATGCCTGGGGCGGGCCTGGGAGCTCACAGGGGAGCAGCCAGCTCTGGAGTTGGGTTATCGTCAGCCATTGAAAATCGATGCTGAGCCTGGCTGCTGCAGCAGCCGACCTGCTCCCTGTGCCGTATTATCCCTCGTCTCGTGCACACGGCGTGCCACTTTGGTAATATTCAAAAACCGGACACTCCCCTGCCCCTCCTGTTCCTCCCAAAGCCACACCCCTGCCCCGCCTCTTCCCTCCAAGGTCACACCCTGCCCCGCCTCTTCCTCCAAAGCCACACCCTGCCCCGCCTCTTCCTCCCAAAGCCACACCCCTGCTCCTCTTTCTCCCAAAGTCACACCCCTGCCCCGCCTCTTCCTCCCAAAGCCACACCCCTGCTCCTCTTTCTCCCAAAGTCACACCCCTGCCCCGCCTCTTCCTCCCAAAGCCACACCCCTGCTCCTCTTTCTCCCAAAGCCACACCCCTGCCCCGCCTCTGCCCCCAAGTCTCCGCCCCATCCACTCCTCTTCCCCCCTCCACCCTGTCGCTTGCTACTTCCCCTCCTGCCATGCCCTGCGCGGGTAACCCGGGCCTGTGTTGCCAGGGCTGGGGGCGACAACAGCCCGATGCAGGTCGGAGGTGGCCCCAAGTGAAGAGGGGCTGGTGCGGATGATGCTTTGGGTGTCAGGTGGCCTTTTCAGCTGGACTTTCTGGCCACCCTACAGCACCGTTCCCCTTGGTAGCGGTCGGTGGGTGCTTTGCAGTAAAGAGCTAGCGTAGCCGACACTGCTCCTTACCGCCCTGCGCTGGCTGATCGAGGGTCCCTCCAAAGAGCCCGGCGCCACCGTGCCGGGGGCCGTGGGCGCACCTAGGAAGAGCCTTGCTCTGCCCCAAAGAATGGACCCCCTGAGCTGGGGAGCCAGACGCTGGCGGCTTTGCCCCTCCGAGAAGCTCAGCTGCTGGCGTCCCACAAGGCCTCCCTCTGCCCCTGGCTAGTCCTTCTGGATGCCTTTAGGGCACCGCTTAGGAGTTGGTGATGATCCTTGGCGCCGGCTCCCTCTCCTGGCTTCATCTGCCCCAAGCGGGGGCCCCAGACTGACAGCTCCCGCCGGTGGAGCACAGCTGGGGGGTCACTGCACCCCTCGGAAGCAGGCGGTGGGTCTCCATCCCGGCGTGCCGCCGTGCCAGCCGCGCGCCCGTGGGCGAGAAGACCGTGGTCTCCAGAGGGCGCCCTCTCTGGGTTCAGCTCCCGCGCCCGCGGCGTCCCAGCTCCACAGCCGTTTGGCCTGCTTGGCTGCGGGCGTTGACACCCTGGGGGCCTGAGGCACAGGGCGAAGAAACCCCCCGGAGGAGGGGTTCCAGGAAGGTCAGCAGAGCGTTTGAATCGGCTCCGGCTTTCCCCCCTTTGGTGTGCAGAGCGCCTGCTCTGCCAATCCCGCAGACTCCTCGCGGCCTCCGTTAAAGAGCCGTGCAGGCTGCACAGACGCTTGAGGCTGGAAAGCCCTTCCCCCCGGCCAGCCATGCTGCGGTGGGACGGTACCTCTTGTGGCAAAGTTCTGGCCGGGCCCCATGGGCCTTGCGCTGCTGGTGGATAATTTTAGTCTCAGAGACTTGCTATGGTCCTATCCACAACCCCTTTCTCTTACAGGAGGCAGGGTCCAGTGAGCCGGACTCATCCCAGGCTAGTCCATGGCTAGTCCCCCCAATAGCGCTGGTCTCCCTTCTCGGGAAAGGCTCTGTGTTGGTGGGAGGGACGGAAGTTTGGACGGAACCTGGGCCTGCCTGCTACTCCGGGTTCTGGCCCCGGGCCCCTAAAGTAGCAGCAGTCAAGGTTGTTCGACTTGGCAGCTTTTTCCCTGGGCCACTTCCCCCAAACAACCCCTCCAAAGTGTCTCCCTCCGGTACGTGCTAACTAGCTCTCCGCTTACCGACAGCTGCTTCTTGCGCCTCCCTCTCCAGTGTAACGGTGCTGAGACGGGTTCCCGTAAAACGAAGCGTTCGTGTATGCATAAAGAACAGCGGTTTCCGTGCCACCAAGCCAGAGAACAGGCAATGGGGATGGGCAGGAGGTCTGTGTTAGCTACGGGTGGGTCGGTCCTAAAGGCTCCCTTTGGGAACCCCACAGAACATTGGGTGTTGGCACAGCACCTGGGGAGTGCGTTGGGTGGCTTTAGCATTTTCTCTCAAGTGTGGCCTTCGCAATTCAGGTCGAAGGCCCAAAATGATCCGGTCAGGGAGCTTCTTGACTAGCATTTCAGAAGGTCATGTCCAGTGTAACCACCACCAGGTGGATTTGAACCTGGGACCGCTGGAGCTGAGTAGAGGAGCTGCTACCCGCTGAGCAAAAAGCCAGCTGGCTCCCAGCCCGTGCTGTAGAGGTCTCTTGGTCTTAACTGTTGCTGTGATCTAGGTGCCACTGTGTGGGAACCACACTCGGGCTATGTCTCCACTCGCAGCTTCTTGCGCGAGTAATATGCAAATGAGGCTAAGCGTGGAATATCGCCGAGCCTCATTTGCATACCTAATGAGCCACCATTTTTTTCAGAAGAGGCTCTTGCGCAAGAGGGTTTTTCTTGCGCAAGAAGGGGCCGTGTAGATGCTCCTTCTTGCGCAAGAGCCTCTTCTGAAAAAAATGGTGGCTCGTTAGGTATGCAAATGAGGCTCGGCGATATTCCACGCTTAGCCTCATTTGCATATTACTCGCGCAAGAAGCCGCGAGTGTAGACGTAGCCTACGGGTGTGGGTTACATAGGAATCTGCGAGCACAGTGGTTGCCTGGGATGTGGGGTGCTTGCTGTCTGTCCTGTTACTCCACTGGACGGACTTAACCCTTGACTGCGTATGACACCCCACAAGGGTGGCTCTCCCATGAGAGGCTCGGGCCTGCGCTGGGGCGAACTGGAGAAATTGTTCTCTGTGCTTCCAAAGACTTTGGAATTAAAACAGATGAAGGTTTTCACTAGAGCTGGCCAGAGAACCGGGAATTTCCCTGTCAAAGTTCTCGTGGGGAAAATCCCCTCTTGTAATAATCCCATGCGGACAATCGGATTTTCCTGCTGGGAAATTTGGAAATGGGCGAAATTAGGTTTCCCCTGCATTTTCCCTGCTCTCTGTTACTACTTCCCACCTGAAGAAATATTGCGAAAAGGGGAATAAGGGAAGAGGTGGAGGGCAGGGGTCCCGCTAAGATTTTCCAACCATGAGTGGAGGGAGTTTTGGCTTGTGCACCAATATTGAGATGATGTGCGCTGGTTTGGATGTGTGCCACCATGACACCCACTTTATTAACACACACAAGTTCCCGGCCATCAAAGCAGACCCCCTCCCCCCCACGGGGCAGGTCCTGTTCCCGGCCCCCTCCCTGCCATGTGGCAGCCCCAGTCCGCCCCCGTCACGTGGCAGCCCTGGCCACCAGAGCAGGCATCCCCCTGCCTCGGCCACATGGTTGCGGCAGGTCCCGGCTCCCCGCCCCAGCGGCTCCCTCACCGCACCGTCTCAGCCGGCCCCCCGCCTACCGGAACAGCCTCCTGCCGTGCGGTGATCCAGAGGAGGTGGGTGGGAGAAGAAAGTTTTGTGCGCGGCCGCGCAGGCGCGCCCCGTGGCGTGAAAGCAGGTGGAGGGGAGAAAATGCGTTTGTTTGTAATGTAACACAGATAAGTGAGGGAAAAGGCGCTTTTAAAAGTGAAAGTGCTGCTCTGAACGGTTTTCCAACTGGCCGAAATTGGGAAACGGATAGAAAGGGGGGAACCCACCATATGGAAAGCCCCCTCCCCCCAAAAGTACCAATTACAAAAAGAAAGTGAGTTAGGTTAGTTAGTTGAATTAGTTAGTTTAGTTAGTTAATTAGTTGTGAAACTTTTTGCTTTGAAACACTTTCAGGGACATGAAAGATTTTGGTTTTTTTTGTTGTTGAAACCCTCTTTTCTGACACCCCTCCCCCTGTTCCTTGGCACACGCGGGGCCAGGTCTAGTCCATGCTGCTGGCAGCCCGTTTCGATTTCACGGGAGGGCGGCCCAAGCTGGAAGGCCGGGGGCTGCCTCCTAATGAGACGGAGCGCAGCTGGCGGGGGAGTGCATCCAAACACAGCAGCCTGCCCACTGCGCTGTGCCCCAGGACACGGGGTCCCCGAGCTCCACGGGGATTCTCTGTGATACAGGACTTGCCCTGCGGGTTCTCTTTGCTGCCGGCCGTGGGTTAAAATACCCCCCTGCTCCAAACTGGGGGCAGCTTTGCTCTCCGCCATGCAGATAGGAACGGCGGGCTGGGAGGGAAGAGCCGGTGGTCCTGGGATCACGGCCGACGGGAAGGGTCGGGAGGTTCGTGGCCCTACGGAGTGGGTCTGTGGCTGTATTTGAAGCAATTGGTCTCTTTTTGATTCTGAGAACCCCCGCTTCAGGGGCTGTGACATCCTGCCTTTCCCCCCATAGATCTCCCCGCCTGGTTCCCCAGTTCCTCTCGCTTGTTTGCAAGCCACCCGAAGCCAAATGCTGCCTCAGCGAGGAAAGGGCCCTGTCACAGGGTGGCCAGCAGCGTTCCCTGTCAGCCGAGCACTTGGGTGGCCACCCAAGACAAATGCCAGTTGATTAGCCAAGCGCCCCAGCCGGCAGCATGTGCTTCTCTGGGTGGTGCACATCTGCACATGCTTCAGTGCAGGGAACACAATTTATTCCGCACACAATGGGAAACAAATAGAATGTTGGTGGGCAACCCCCGTCAGGGCCAGGGAGCCGCCAGCCAGCCCTGCTCTGAGCCGCCTGGAGTGCTGGGGATCGTTAGGTGTAACGAGGCAACGTCAGACGACTGGCCCGGATTCCCAGGGTTACAAACGAGGGTTCCAGGCATATTTGGGAGCCGGGGCCCCAGAGAGGAATAGGAGAATGGTCTCCTCTAGTGACAGAGCAGGCTGCAGGCCGGGGGTGGGGGAATAGGGGTGGCTCTGTAGAGCACCCCCAGTAGCTCATAAGCCAATTGCTTTCTGTTGCCAGTCCACGTGGCTGATAAACTGAATGCCGAGGGAGATGAGCAGGGGGTAGCTGGTTATTCCCCAAGGCGGATGGACCAGCTCACAGTCTCCCAGGTCACAGGGCATCTTCAGACTTGGAGCTGAAAGGCTCTGAAGTTCCCAGCCTGCCAGGGTACCGGGTGCCGGTTGATTTCAGTAGGAGCCGAGCGTCTCGGGAGAGTGCCAAGATTCAGGTCGTGAGAGGCAGCTGTCCCAAGTTCTGTTCCAGGAAGCCCCCAGCGGAGGTGGATCTTACTGCGGCAGTCTGAGGACCGGCCCTGGTTAGCGAGACTTTTCTGGGAACAGAGGGACTTTTCGCTGCCTGGCGCGGTTATTACTAATTACACAGAGAGCAGGTCGGGCCGGAGGTCTCTGAAGAACAGACCTCCGCGGGAGATGAGCGATAGTCCCCAGTTCGGCCTCAGTAGCGTCACGGGAGCCAGGGGAGCCCAGAAGCGAGAGCGAAAGGCCGGGGGCGAGGAAGGAGCGAACAGAACTCTTCCAAGCCATACCGCAGAGTGCCGAGTTCGAGTCTGGGAGAGAGGTTCAAACAGTTCCTTGTTTTGGGAACGGAGGAACTGCCAGGCTGGATCAGCCACTGGTCTGTCTCGTTCAATATCCTGTGTCCACTAGGAGCCGGTAAGAAGTGCTCCAGTCGAAAAGACAAGAAACCCACCAGTGAATGGAATCACATGCCCACCGACCAAGTTTTCTTCCTGACCACCCATTACTGAGAGGGTGGTCTGTGCCCCGCTGCCTCCTTCTGAAGCACTCGTTAATTCTTTTTTAACCAGTACCGCTCGTTTCTTGGCTTCAGCGTTATGTTGTGGCAGAGCGTTCCCCAGGCTAATACTGAGTAGAGAAAGCAAAACAAAGCATTTCCTTTCATCCATTTTTAAAGTCGCTGCCTTTCATTTTCCTGGCCCTCGCCTCAGCCTGGCGTGTGGAGACTGGGCCAACAGAGGGACGCGGGTGATCCAAGCCGCTTCGTTAATTGCCCTCTTTCTCTCGTTAATGGAAATTCCTCAACTTTATGTTGCCGGCGGTTTATTATTCCAATTGCTGCCTTTGTGCCGGGAGAAATATTTCCTCTTATAAACGCCCTTTATGGGAGCGGGCACGGCGACAACGCTGCAGCTGCGTTGGGGAGTTTCTGACCGGCACGCTAAGCGAGGGGTCCTCTTGGCCCCGGCGTGTTCTGCGTGGCGAGGCCCAGCGCGCCCTGCAGACCTAGGGCTAGGTGGGGACGCAGGCCTCCCCTCGGGGGTGGGAGTCGCATGAAGGAGACGTGGCCTCGGCAAGATGCTTCCCTCACCGCAGCCTGGAAACGTTCCCGTTTCTTGGGCCGGGCTCAGCGCGCCCTGGAGGAGGCCATCTTCTCAGTCTCGGGACGAACGCCGCCGTTCAGCCCTTGCTTTGCTAGAAGATGGCGGCCGTAACCCCGGCAGGGGTCAGGAAGCACGGCCGAGGGAGAGGAAGCCCCCCAGGCCTTCTACTGAGGAGGCATCTCTTCTCAGTATTTCCCTCGAGTCTTTAGTGCACCGGGAGCTGGGCTCTCATGCTGCTGCCAGTGGGCCCACCCGACCTCCAGCCCCATTGACAGAGCCTCAAGGACCCGGTGTGGACCCACCCGACCCCCAGCCCCATTGACAGAGCCTCAAGGCCCGGGCGGGGACCCACCCGACCCCCAGCCCCATTGACAGAGCCTCAAGGCCCAGGCGTGGACCCACCCGACCTCCAGCCCCATTGACAGAGCCTCAAGGCCCGGGCGTGGACCCACCCGACCCCCAGCCCCATTGACAGAGCCTCAAGGCCCGGGCGTGGACCCACCCGACCTCCAGCCCCATTGACAGAGCCTCAAGGCCCGGGTGTGGACCCACCCGACCCCCAGCCCCATTGACAGAGCCTCAAGGCCCGGGCGTGGACCCACCCGAACTCCAGCCCCATTGACAGAGCCTCAAGGCCCGGGCGTGGACCCACCCGACCTCCAGCCCCATTGACAGAGCCTCAAGGCTCGGGCGTGGACCCACCCGACCTCCAGCCCCATTGACAGAGCCTCAAGGCCCGGGCATGGCGTCCCACCCGACCTCCAGCCCCATTGACAGAGCCTCAAGGCCCGGGCGTGGACCCACCCGACCTCCAGCCCCATTGACAGAGCCTCAAGGCCCGGGCGTGGACCCACCCGACCTCCAGCCCCATTGACAGAGCCTCAAGGCCCAGGCGTGGACCCACCCGACCTCCAGCCCCATTGACAGAGCCTCAAGGCCCGGGCGTGGACCCACCCGACCTCCAGCCCCATTGACAGAGCCTCAAGGCCCAGGCGTGGACCCACCCGACCTCCAGCCCCATTGACAGAGCCTCAAGGCCCGGGCGTGGACCCACCCGACCTCCAGCCCCATTGACAGAGCCTCAAGGCCCGGGCGTGGACCCACCCGACCTCCAGCCACATTGACAGAGCCTCAAGGCCCGGGCGTGGACCCACCCGACCCCCAGCCCCATTGACAGAGCCTCAAGGCCCGGGCGTGGACCCACCCGACCTCCAGCCCCATTGACAGAGCCTCAAGGCCCGGGCGTGGACCCACCCGACCTCCAGCCCCATTGACAGAGCCTCAAGGCCCAGGCGTGGACCCACCTGACCTCCAGCCCCATTGACAGAGCCTCAAGGCCCAGGCGTGGACCCACCCGACCTCCAGCCCCATTGACAGAGCCTCAAGGCCCGGGCGTGGACCCACCCGACCTCCAGCCCCATTGACAGAGCCTCAAGGCCCGGGCGTGGACCCACCCGACCTCCAGCCCCATTGACAGAGCCTCAAGGCCCGGGCGTGGACCCACCCGACCTCCAGCCCCATTGACAGAGCCTCAAGGCCCGGGCGTGGACCCACCCGACCTCTAGCCCCATTGACAGAGCCTCAAGGCCCAGGCGTGGACCCACCTGACCCTCAGCCCCATTGACAGAGCCTCAAGGCCCAGGCGTGGCGTCCCCCCTGACCTCCAGCCCCATTGACAGAGCCTCAAGGCCCGTGCGTGGAGTCCCCCCCCCGACCTCCAGCCCCATTGACAGAGCCAACAGGCACAGCAGTTCCTCAAAGATGAACTGCCCAGCGTGCCCTCAAGGCCCGGGCATGGAGTTTGTGCCGCTCCTGGATCTTTGTCTTGGGGGCCAATCTCTGAAATGTCTCTGTGGGTCGTCCATTTTCCCCTTCATTTGTGGTGGGCTTCGTAAGACTATCCCCAGGAGCGCAGGAGTTTTTGTTCAGACTTTTTTGGGTATGAAAATGTCTTTTCCCCCCACAAACATTCCAAGAAAAAATTCATTCCTTTGCAATTTCGTCTGATTTTTTGCAGTGGAAAAAACTGAAAAAAGTGTTGCTAGTTCATTTCCATTTCCCCCTCCTTTTTCACCCCCCCCCATGCTCTCTTGTTCTTTTTTCTTTCTCCGCACGTCTTTTTTTCATTTTGCTACTGAAAAATCGGGTGGGGGAGGGCGTGGAGGAGGAAAAAAGGAAGCAAGAAGCACCCCTAAAACTCAGAATAATTTTTGGAAAATAGACACGCCCCTGCTGGGATTTTAATGTTCATTGAAAAATCTGATTTTTTTTTTAAATCGAGAAAATGAAATTTTTCCCTAGAACCACGTTTAACGTTTGTTGTGCAGCTCTCTGTGAGGGCTGTTAACAGGTAACCAATTAGATAGTGACGCAGTGAGCATCACTCTTAACTTAGGAGCTTCAGGGGGTAGCCGAGTTAGCCTGTTACAAAAAAACCCAACCAATGGTCTGGTAGCACTTTAAAGACTGACAGAACATGTAGATGGGGTCATGAGCTTTCATGGGCACAGCCCACTTCTTCAGATGACCGGAGTGATGAGTTTAGGATGCGCACACCCAAAATAAATAGGAAAGGGGAAGGAGAGGAAGGGGGGAAGAAAAAGGAAGAGGGTGGGAGTTAGAGAGCAGAGAGAATCAGCAAGTATCTGAAGACTGGGTAGTTAAAATGAAGCGGATACGAATCAACGTTAATAGATGTATCCTTCTGCGCTGTGTGCACCTTCAATGGCTGTGAAGTTGGTTGTGTCCCGGACAACTTAGGGTTAGGACCAGGGGACCTCCATGTGGGGCTGCTGGCAGGAGTAGCTGCGGCAGCCCCCGCATGGGGGCCAGGAGCTGTGGTGTGGGGCCAGGAGAGGAACCCTGACCCTCCTGTCCCCGTCCACCCTGCTGAATAGGTAAAACGCAGTGTTAGCCCCGTGTTTCACTGTTTAACCAGTTCAACCTGATTTTCCACCCCCGATACGTTTGCATGCTTCCACGCCTCCAGCTTACTGGGGAGAGAGAAACTTCAGGGATTCCCTAGACACACATCCACACACAGAGCGTGGCAGACCGAAGGCAGCGGGCTGCAGGAGTTTGATGGGGAGCCGGGCTGCTGGTGGTTGGACGAGTGGATCCCTGTTCCCTGCGTGGGTGGCCAGAGACGGCTGCCAGCGATTAAGACTGGCGGGCACCTGAGACTCATTCAAAGCCGGCCTGCAGCAAGGGCAGGGCCGGATTAAGGAGCGGGGCTAGCCAGGCAGCTGCCCGGGGCACCAACCTATGGGGGGCGCCTGATGGCAGCTGTAAGGGGCACTGTGCGCTCAGGGCTGGGGGCCGCGCGGCGCCCCTTAGAGCTGCAATCAGGCACACAGCGCGCTGGGGGGCGGGGATGTGCATGCATGAATGGCTTGAGCCGGCCCTGGCAGCAGGCAAATGGGGCACCTGCAGCCCCGTAGAGCCTGCTGGGCCCCTACAAAAGGCTTCCCCTCAGGAGGGGTAGGGAGAGGAGCCATGGACCAGAGCGGAGGCAGGGCAGCGTGGGGGAGAACTGCCGGCCACAGGCGGGAGAAGTTCTCCCCAAGATGCCAGGAGCAGGTAGCGTGGGAGCAGCTGAGGAAGCGAGCCAGGGGGAGGCTGCTAGTCTGTGGGGACAAGGGCAGGAGCCCCACTTAGGGCCCTGAGCCGGAACGCAGACTAAGTGGGCGGGACCGGGTCCCCCCAGCCCTCCCCCGCCCGCTGGGCCGCCCCCGGGGAGCAAGGGGAGCCTAGGACCACGGAAGAGTTTTCCCCCCACGCTACTGACTCGCCTGTGATGAAAATGGCTCGTTAAGCAGGGACCCTCGCCTGTGGGGGTGACGAGGCAGCGGGAGAGTCACCACGCGTCTCGGAGGTGCACTAAAAATCCACCAGGAAGCGCAGGACCCCAGGGGCGCGATCGGCGCCCTGCCACAATAGACACACATGCTGAGGAGCCCTGGGTAACTTTGAAAAGTCTTTCTTTGTGTGTGTGGGGTGATGGGGCGGGGGGGAGGGGATTAACTGCAAGCACACAGTTAAATCATGGTTATGTCTACACTGTAGACACACCTGCAAGGTCCAGTTCCACCTGGCTGGCGTCAGCGGGCCCTTCCGGCCTGCCGCCGAGCCGGAGAAGTGATAACTAGCCATCGCTGCACCCGTGCTGTGGATCGGGCCCTGCCCGATGTCCGGGCGCAGCCGTTTCCTCCCCGCGTCGGGCGAACGCTGCTCCCTGTGCAGTGTGAGTGACAGCCGGAGGTTTGCAGCGATGTGGAGTCAGGCCCTTGGCACGCACCGCGCGTGTGTGCCTGTGTGTGTGTCTGTTTCATTTGCATCTGCGCCGCCCCTATCTCTGCGGATCTGTCAGCGCCACGCTCGGTTGATTTTTTCCAGCTGATCTCTACAAAGCTCCGGCACGCGGGGGCTGAAGCAGCAGCCGGGAGGCTGACGCGCCGCATCAGGCGACAGACGGTTCCTTCTCGAAGCCGACCCCGCAGCCTGCTCCTCGTTAGGCTAATGCGGCGCAGGGCGGGGAGGCTCCGCTGCTGTGTGTGCAGAACGCCTTGGCATCGCGCAACCGTGTCGAGGGCAAAAACGAATCCCGTTTAGATGTGGTGGCTCGTCATGGGCAAACAATTATTCTGTTTGCCGCACCCTGTCACCACTGGCGCCACAAGACACCCCCCGCCACCGCTCCCCAGCATGCTGTTCCAGCCAGGACTGGGGAGAACAACCAGTCATTTTATTTAGGGCCGGAGAGCAGTAGGGGGCGAGGGGAGAGGAAAGAGGGATCGACAGTGAACCGCTCCAAGCCTCGGCATTCGGCCAGCACGGCGGGGGGCTGCCACCGCACGGACCCCAGCCCGGAGCCCTTCCAACTCGGGAGGCGTTTGAGGTCCAGGTTTGATAGCCGTAGCTCGGGCGTGGATCAGAACCGAGAGCAAGTCTGCGTCTGCAGCCGGCCTCCACGCCTGCCTTTCGCCACGGGCCAAATAAGAGTCATTTTTAGCCACTCCGGAGGAGCCCACGAGCATTCAGATGGAAGACGGTTACGGCGGATTCTGCACCGCTCATGGGAAGTGTCCCCCGCAGTGAAGATGGGGTCTCCTGTGGGATCGTCAACTCCCAACGTTGAACTGAGATTTGCACGGTTTCTGGCTTCGCCGCGGAAGCTTCCTGCGGAGCTAAGCCCTCGATCCGGCAAGCTCTGAAAATCCCCTTCATCTCCGTTCACCTGTGTGATGAAGTGTCGGTACCTTGTTGGTTGCTGTGCGTGGGCTGTGGATGACCCCTACTGGCCTCTGTCTGTAAGCACGGCTTAGCGGGGGGCGTCTTGAGGGCCCCCATGACAGTGACTGAACTGGTTCTACCAGTTAGCAAGGAAACAGGGTGGAGGGGGAGAGATAGCTCAGTGGTTTGAGCATTGGCCTGCTAAACCCAGGGTTTTGAGTTCAATCCTTGCAGAGGCCATTTGGGAATTGGGGGCAAAAATTTGTCAGGGATGGTACTTGGTCCTGCTGTGAAGGCAGGGGACTGGACTCAATGACCTCTCAAAGTCCAGTCTAGGAGATAGGCAATCTCCATTAATGGAAGGGATGGAACAAAAGAAGTGAGTGTTGGGGGAAGGGTCCATTGCTGGCTGGGAAACATGAAGGGAACAGCCTGGGTTGAGGGGGTTGAGGGGGTGATGGACTCCCCCTAACCTAAGGGGTCTGAAGCATTCTGACTCCTGTAACCACATCATGTCTATGCTGTGCTGTATCCTGGAGAAGCAATAAACCCACTCTACTCTACTGGCTGGGGGAGTCTGTTCTTGTTGCTACGGGGGTGCAGGATCTGGAGGAACCCCAACACGTCATCACAACCTTCATGGGAAGGAGTGTTCTCAGTGCCGTGCAGAACTGGGTGTTTCCTTGCCAGGCTGTGGCCAAGAAATGTGGCCAAGAAATGTGGCCAAGAAATGCTAGACCCACACAGGGAAACAGGCCATCCCTGCTGAGGCTACGGTGCCTGTTAGTGAATTTCACACAGGAAACTGATCTCGCAAGACTTCCAGAGCAGGCGGGCTCTGAAATGCCTCGAGCGGCTGGTTCCAGCCTTTTGTCGTTCACCATGCGCTAATCCGAGGCACCCTCCAGATTCTGGGATGTTCCAGATCTAATACTGGTGTGTCTCAGAATATCGTCCTGCCACTCTCTGCCATAGCATTCTAGGACTGCATCTAGACTGGCAAGTTTTTCCGCAAAAACTTGCCAGCCGTCTACACTGGCCGCTTGATTTTGTGCAAAAGCACTGACGTTCTACTGTCCGAAATCAGTGCTTCTTGTGCAAATGCTTTGACATTCCCGTTCGGCCAAAAGCCCTTTTCCAGAAATGTTTTTGCGCAAGAGGGCCAGTGTAGACCGTTAAAAACTGCGTTGCGCAAAAAAGCCCCGATGGCGAAAATGGCGATCGGGGCTTTCTTGCACAAAACCATGTCTAGATTGGCACAGATGCTTTTCCACAAAAAGTGCTTTTGCAAAAAAGCATCTGTGCCAATCTAGACGCTCTTTTCCGCAAGTGCTTTTAACGGAAAAACTTTTCCGTTAAAAGCATTTGCGGACAATCATGCCGGTCTAGACATAGCCTAGCTGTGTAAGAACATGCGAACATAAGAGAGGACAGACAGGGTCAGACCAACGGCCCATCTACCCCCGTGTCCTGTCTGCCGACAGCGGCCAAGGCCAGGTGCCCCAGCGGGAGGGAACAGAACAGGGAATCCTCCCGTGATCCCTCCCCTGTCCCCCATTCCCAGCTTCTGACAAAGCTTCCATGTAAAATCAATAGTGGTAACCAAATCCCCCTTCCTGGAGTCTCTGGCTCGTCTCTTTTTCGGGGATCAGAACTCTTTGGGGGGGGGCAGTCAGAGCTCTGCAGAACTTTGAGGGAGGGTTGGGAAAAAAAAGGGGGGTGCTCCGCTTGGGGGAGTCCATTCCGGCCGAACGGCTCTTTTCCAAGATGAAATCTTTCCAGGCGTTCCTCGCTATGGTCAGGCCCTGGCCTCATCAGGTCTCCTGAGGGTGAATCCCTTCAACAGAAACATGGAGTGATTGTCCTTCCACCTCAATAAAAGACAATTATATTATTTTTTTGATGAACGGCACCCAACTCCCCTTACAGTTAAAGACATTTATGGTACAGGAGTGGGTGATCTACTGGAAAGAATGTAGAGGACTAGAAGCATACATGGTGGGCTAGTCCCAAAATTAAGACATTTTGGAAAGCCATGGGACACTCCATATAGGAAAAATTGGTCTCAGCTGTCAGATAATCCCCTAGCCCAGGTCTACAATAGGGAGTTATTTCAAAATAACCCCCCATCTTTATTTCAAAATAACAGGTGGAACGTCCACACTGGTTATTTTGAAATCTGGACTCCTGCTTTTCTCGGAGAACAATGCTTACTTTGAAATAACACTCGTGTGGACACTCCGCTGCTGCTATTTTGGAATCGCTCCTACCCAGAGTCATTCGAAGTACTTACTCCCCAGTGTTTCCTGGGGCTCTCAGTCGAGGTAGTGTATCCAAATTAATAGAGCCTGCTGTGACGGACCGGGCCGTGTCTGGGCACAGCTTAGGGCGTCCTCTCAGGGCGAATTGCTCAAATCCGGGGCTCTTTACAGTCCCCCTGACTGGCGACCTCTCCAAACAGGCCACAAACCAGTCCCACAGAGCACTTCAGCTGCCTGCCTGAAGCCTCCCGAGCAAAACCCCTCCGACACCCCAGCAATATCCGTGCCCCAGATGGCCCCGGGCCTCATACACAGGTGGGGGGTCCTAGCACCCAATCCCACCTACCCCAAACAAGTTCTGTCCGGTTCCAAGAAACCAGCCACAGATCCCTGGTCAATTTACCCTCTGGACCTTACCCACAAATCACGCTGGGCCAATCCTTTAGAATCTATCCTCTAAAGGTTTATTACCACAAGAAAGAAAAGCATGAGAGTGAGGTTATTAAAGCACAGTACGTTACATGCACCGAATCTCCCAGTTCTCGGTGCAGGCTCTAGCAGAGATGTTGCAGCTGCTGGTTTAAAAGTTCTTATTGCACATCCTACGATCAGGATGGGTTCACAGGTCTTCCGGGCTCTTCAATCCCTGCAATGCTGCCTCTGGGATGAAGTGCTGAGCTGAGAACAAAATGGCATCGACCACATGGCCTCTTTATACTCCTTCCTGGCCTCTCTTCTAGTCTGCAGCAAGTCACCTGGTCAGAGGCCAATCTCTATATTTCCTGCTGGCTTCCCTCAGGTGACAAATCCCATTCTTTGGGTGTGTCCATAGCCTATTGAGAGTCATTGTTCCACAGGGCTTTGCTACTCAGCCTGTCCATAGCCATGCTTAACCACATTCACAGAAATATTCAGCTTCCACACAGATTACAGATTCCTACACACACACATAGACATTATATACTCACATAAATAGCGTATATAAGATTAACAAACAATAATCTCCCATTCAATACCCCACATGGCTCCCCCCATACCAATTTCTGGGGCCAACACCCCCACCTAGGGGTGCAGCAGCGATCTGGCTGCTTCCCTCCAATTCAGCAACGTGACACCTGCCTCAGACTAATTTTGAGATTCCCCCGCAGTGAGGACACGCTGTTTGATTTTGTTATTTCAGGAGTTATTTTGTATTTAGTTATTTAGAAATAATTGCCTCGTGTAGACATGCCCGTTGTGGTTTTGTTAAATGGTCCTTCAGACGCTGCATCTTACAAAAGCCCTAAAGAATTGATCACTCATCTCCTGGTTGCTGTTAGAATTTCCATAGCAAGATGGTGGAAGAGGAGTAATCCCCTTATCTTAATTGGCTGGTATCAAAAAGTGTGAGAAATTCTGGCATTAGAAAAAGTAACTCATCCCGGCAGAGTTTTAGAAAGGAGAAAGAAAAAGGCTCATTCCTGTAGTTAGAAATCTGGTGGAACTTTTTGGAGTTTGCTGGAGGTATCGCTGTCACTAAACCTGACAATTTGAGAACTTTCTTTGAATATTATGGAAGGAGAAACCCATTCAATATTAGCAAAACTAAGACCGTAAAATAAGGAAAATAGGAAGAAAAAGGAGAAAAGCTTAATATTGTGTAGGTTTGATAGGATAACTAATGACCAGGTTATTCATCTAAATAAGAAAAACAGGAGTTTGGACCTAAACATGAGATAGCGAAAGGTCTCATCATTACAGTTTTAGGGATTTGTAGGCCAATTGATAATTGTGTATTTGTGAATGTACTGTTCAGTTTTAGTTAAGTTGCAAAACAAGCTTTATAAGATTTCTGTTGTAAAACAACGGATCGGTTAATAAACCAAATCAAGTTAAAAATGCACTTCACTGATAAAACCTCAAATCTAGTAGCCCAGCCCTATTCCACGAAAAGAATAGTAAAAATCTCCAGCCAGCCAACCAACCAACATCTTAATACTGCATAGAGATGTGGTTGCCTTATCTCGAAAAAAGATATATTGGCATTGGAAAAGATTCAGAAAAGGGCAAGAAAAATGATGTGGGGTTTGGAACATGTCCCATATGAAGAGAAATTAAAAAGACTGGGACTTTTCAGTTTTCAAAAAGAGGAGACTAAGGGGGGATAGGATAGAGGTCTATAAAATCATGACTGGCGTGGAAAAAGTGAATGAGGGGAAGTTATTTACTTATTCCCATAACATAAAAACGAGGGGTCAGCAAATGAAATGAATGGGCAGCAGGTTTAAAACAAACAAAAGGAAGTTTTTCTTTACTCAGTGCACAATCAACCTGTGGAACTCCTTGCTAGAGGATGTTGAGAAGGCCAGGACTTGAACAGGGTTCCAAAAAGAGCTAGATAGATTCATGGGAGTTAGGTCCATCAGTGTCTATTAGCCAGGATGGGTAGGAATGGTGTCCCTAGCCTCTGTTTGTCAGAGGCTGGGAATGGGTGATAGGAGAGGGGTCACATGAGGAGTCCCTGTTCTGTTCCCTCCCTCTGGGGCATCTGCTATTGGCGACTGTCGGCAGACAGGACACTGGGCTAGGTGGTCCGTTGGTCTGAGCCAGTATGACTGTTTTTATGTTCAACCAACCAACCGATCTTCCCATTCGTATCCCCAAAAGACCATGCAAATCGACACAATTATGCAAAAATCCAGTGGAATTTAATGTCAGACAAATAAGGACGATGGCAACAATTCTAGCCCTCCGGAGTTCAATAGAAAACGACAACCTTGCCATAGGCGTGTGCAGTAGCTGTGTCGGTTCCAGGAGATGAGAGACGAGGTGGGTGAGGGAATCCCTTCTATTGGGCCAACATCCGGTGCTGAGGGAGTCAAACAAAAGGAAGTTTTTCTTTACTCAGTGCACAATCAACCTGTGGAACTCCTTGCCAGAGGATGTTGAGAAGGCCAGGACTTTAACAGGGTTCCAAAAAGAGCTAGATAGATTCATAGGAGTTAGGTCCATCAGTGGTTATTAGCCAGGATGGGTAGGAATGGTGTCCCTAGCCTCTGTTTGTCAGAGGCTGGGAATGGGTGATAGGAGAGGGGTCACATGAGGAGGAGTCCCTGTTCTGTTCCCTCCCTCTGGGGCCTTTTTCTTTCTCCTTTCTAAAGCTCTGCCAGGATGAGTCAAGCTGGCGAGCCACACAGAGCTCTTCTTCCAGTCCGGGAAGGGTTATAAACACAGCGCTGCCAGTCAGTCTGCTCTCGGGACCTTTCCCAGCCGTGTGGGGCTTGTCTCACCAGTACTAGACCTTCCCTCGCCCGCCATCTCTCTGTCTCTCTCACACACACCCCCTTTCTGGAGGATGGTTTGGAGTCCCCCTGTAGAATTCTACAGCAGGGACATAACGTTCTGGTCTCTGAAATGCTCCCGTAAATGGAGGGACCAGTTATCACACCTGATACGACCCTTCTGTACAGATGGATAGCGCCATGTATCCCCCAGGGCCACGGATTCGGATGAGTTCAGAAAAAGGAGCCGGGCTGGAGTCCGAAGCTGGGGGCGCCTCGTGGAGACGCCCCTGCCTGCTGGCCCCTCCTGCTTGGAGCATCGGGAGGAAGCAGGGCGCAGCAGACTGAGCGTCAGGCCAACCTGTGACTTTGAGTGCGGCCTAGCGCTTGGGTGGGGGCCTTGACGGCCCTCGTACGAGTCAGTGTAGCCGTTAGGCTTTGGCTCAGGACTCTCTCCTGGTTGCAACGAGCAGCGTTCTGCGTGTGGGAGACAGGGCCTCTCAACAGGCAGGCCGCTGTCTACGTGGGGCGTGTTTCAGCCTCGTCTTTGGCAAACGGAAGCGCCACCGGGCCGTGTGTGGGCACCTCCCCCGGCGCAGAGGAGAGTGGGTGCCAGCTCGGCCCGGTACCGACGGAGTCTGAAGCCAAGGGAAGGGTCATCTCCTCCCCACTTAGTCTCACGCGCCTCGTGTCTGCCTCTGCGCCTCTCTAAGCCATTGGCTCCGCTCCTGCCAAGCCTGGGTTTGGTCCCTGGCGCAGCAGATGAATGTCGTTTGGGAGCAGGATCGCATCGCTGGCTTTGCTTGAAAAAACGCCCTGGGGGGCCGCTGAGCTGCGCTCTTCTTTCTAGCAGGGGCAAGGCAGCGAGTCTGTTAAAAAATCTGTGCGCAGAATGAGCCCTTAGTTGCCGTGGTCACGAGAAGGGTCGTGGTTAAAAATGGGAGCAAGCAATGCACCGCAAGAAGGAACCCATAGTCCCGCTCTCCGGGAGTGCTCCACTTATACGCCACCCTCCGGCGCGATGCCCGTGGGTCAGAGCTTTGACCAGGGCTCGACCTCCACTTTCGATAGCCGGGTTTTCTAAAAGAGCTTTTCCAGCCCCGGAAGAGTGGCCGGATTTTCAGCCCTCGGCAACTCGCTCTTTTGAAAATCACTGAGTGGCTTCAACATGCCCCCTGCTATGGGCAGCGAGCCTGTTTGGAAATCGGAGCCCATGGTGCTGTTCAGCGGAGACACGCTCCGACCGCCAGCCCAGCCATGTGGGAAAGAGGAGCTGGGCCAATGTTCCCTCTAATTTCTTCCATCTGTGTGCAGAATAAATTTTACTCTGTGCACTGAGGCATGTGCCAATGTGCACCACCAGTAGAAACACAGGCTGTGGGTGCTCAGCTAATCAGCTGGGCAGCATTTGACTCTCTTCCGGGCAGCCACCTGAGTTCTTAGCTTGCAGGGGACACTGATCATGGCTCCCTGGTAGAGTTGACGGGTAATAGATCACAAAGCTCCCCGTTAAGTTTTGTCTGCTGTAATCCTGCAGGGTGCTCACAGGGGACGGGCTGAAACCAACCCCCAGGTCGGAGCCCCTGCCTTGGCGATTTTCCAGCTGAGAGCCAAGAGAACGGAGTTCCCTCTTTATGTCAGACCCCTGGATCCCGAACAGCTTCAAACTCTTGGAAGCTTGGGTTTGGACCCAACTTTGGGGCTGATTCCAACTCTAAAAATCAGACAAGTCACAGTCACTAAGATCTGCCCCTCTTTACTGCACCCTGGGCGGGGTGGGGCCCTGGGTCAGAAGATGCGGCTGGGTTAAAACATACGGTAAACCACGAGCATGATGGGAGATGGGTCGTGTCCAGCTAGGTGTCCACGACAGCACGTTATCTCTCAGCGAGCATCTCCTCTGGCTTGTCCCACCCTTCCTCCCACCCTCGGAGAAACCTGCGGCTCCGACTGTTCCTCTGTTGGAGACGCTGGTCCGGGGCCAGCCAGCTGGGGTGGGGACCAGGCTGGCTAAACACCCAGCTGGACAGTTGTTTGGGGGTCAAAGCCCAGCAGCTCCGTGGGCCGTGAGTTTCCTAATCGCCTGCATTAAGCCACGCTGGGCCCGAGTCGTTCCTGCCGACTCAGTGTGGCTCCTGGCATGTTGGGCTCTGTGTCTCCGAGCTGGGCGTGCGGTGGCTTGGCGTGGTTTCCATCGCATAGCCAGGGGTTTCATCTAGGCTTTATGGCTCTCCGAGCCCCCCACGCCCAGACACATTGTCCCTGCGTCCCTGGTTGTGTGTGTTTCGGGGGGGGGGCTGCTCTCTGGTGTCGTGTGTGTGACAGTATCTACCACACTTTGCAGCCTCGGTCATGGCCTCCAGGTAGCAGTTTCCTGTCACACACACGTGCACCACCCTGCAGTCCGAACAGAAGAGCCATGGGCCTGGGAGACCGACTTCCCGTCTCTCGCACTCGGGCTTCTCTGCGTGAGCAATGTAGGCGACGTTAGAGCCCAACGGGTCACGTTAGCAAATAGGAGGTTCACCGTGACTCAGTGGGCCGGGAGAACAGGCCAGTCCTCCAACCCTGGTGGTGCCCTCAGCCCTGGCCACATTAACAGCAAAGTCATGCTTGGCCTGGAGTCCGTCATGCTCTGGGCCGTGCTCTAGTCTCCTAGTGAAGACGAGGAAGGCACGGTGGTCAGGAATGGCCTCCAGTGGTCCGTGCGGCCCCTGACCCGGGCACGGAACCGTCCGGTCTCCAGCCAGCGCTGTCAGTCGGTCGCTTCCCCCCCAACACTACATTCACTTCACACGCCCCTCTCCCCCCTCAGAAAACAACCCTTCCGTTTTCCTGAATCGTTCCGTGTACCCTAAAAGAGAGCTAAGGAAAGCATTTGGCGTTGCCAGGTGTCCGGTTTTCGCCTGGACTGTCCGTTATTCGGGTTCCTTATCCGTTAAAAAAAAAAAAACGAAAAATGTCCGGTATTGCCTGTTTCCCTCGGATGGAAGCCTGGTGGGGACAATTTTCTCCTGCTGCCATGTCTGGTGGGGTGGGGTGGCGGGAGTGAGGAGCGTGGGGCCTTTTTTTTTTTTTCCTCTCTCAACAGAATTTTTTCCCATCTTTTTTAGAGGGGAGGGGTGTTCGGTATTTTTTGTTAAACGATCTGGCAGCCCTAAAAGGCTTGCTGGTCGTAGCCTGTCTCCTCCCTTTATGCTGGCAGACTGCAGTCTTGGGAGAACGGGGCCTGGTAGTCTGAAAGCTTTTTGCGCTGTTTCGCGGCCTTAATTGTGTTCCCCGGTTTGCTTTTGCCATGGTGTGTTGAACTGTGTTTCCCTAACCTCTGGCTAACCACTCATTTTAATTTGTAGCTTGCCGAGGGCATGACCAGCTCCGCTATAATTAACATGCCAGCTTCTGGGGCCGAGCTCCATGTAGGTATTGCTTCATTTCTGACTGACTTACTGACGGGGGTGGCCGGCGTTTTCGGAGAGAATGTCATTTAAAAAAGAAATCTCCAGAAATCACAGCAGGTCTTTTCGTGAGATTCCTCTGCTCTCCCAGACAAATGACAGTCTGGTACGTGTGTCTTTCGTCAGCCATCCCCCTTCACGTCAAAGAAAACAAGGTGAGGGTGGGGATGTAGACCCATCTAGACTGATCTCAAGTGCACAGGCCTGTATTTTCCGCAGGGTTAAGTGGTGAAGAAGAAGGAAAATGGGAGATGGGGAAGGGATAGGTGACTATCCAGACCCTGCATGGCAGTTCACGATGCTCTAGATCAGTGTTTCTCAACCAGTGGTACGAGTTCCCTTAGGGGCACTCGAGAGAAATCTGGGGGATACGTCAACCCCACTGAAATCTGGAGAAAACTGAATTTTTGTTTGAAGTTTTCCAGCGCTTGATTATTTTTGCACTTTTTACACCCAAAAATTTCATCGCCCACCCGGCTACGATGACGTTGTTTAAACAAATGTGTTGCAATGGTAGAAAAAAATTGTGTGTCTGAAAACTGTAGGTACTGGGGGGACTTAGAATTGTGTTTTGGAAAAAGGGATACTTTATGGAAAAAGGTTGAGAAACACTGGTCTACATCTTATTTACCCAGCTCCTTTGTCAAAGTGGGGTGTTTTCTCATCCTGTGTGGGAAGAGCTTATGAAGCGCGTAAGGAGGTTGAAACCCAGCCCCGTTCAGAGGACTAGTATGAGAGCCAGGCATCGTTTTAGTTCTCAGCATTGGTCGTAAGTGGGATTTCAGCCGTGTACAGACGCACGGTCCTCTGCACCGGTGGGGTTTTCAACCACATATAAGAACATAAGAATGGCTGTACTGGGTCAGACCAAAGGTCCATCTAGCCAAGTGTCCTGTCTGCCCACAGTGGCCAGCACCAGAGAGGGTAGACCGAAGACAATGATCAGCGATTTGTCTCCTGCCATCCCTCTCCAGCCTCTGACAAACAGAGGCCAAGGACACCATTTTATCCCCTGGCTAATAGCCTTTTATGGACCTAACCTCCATGAAATTATCTGGCTTCTCTTTAAACTTTGTTATAGTCCTAGCCTTCACAGCCTCCTCTGGCAAGGAGTTCCACAGGTTGACTACACGCTGTGTGAAGAAGAACTTTCTTTTATTAGTTTTAAACCTGCCACCCATTAATTT
Source organism: Pelodiscus sinensis (assembly GCF_049634645.1). NCBI lineage: Eukaryota > Metazoa > Chordata > Testudines > Trionychidae > Pelodiscus > Pelodiscus sinensis. The sequence goes on along the minus strand of NC_134715.1, from coordinate 133,036,645 downwards.
CATTTGGTGTCCTCTAGTTCTTCTATTTAGGGAACTAATAAATAACTTTTCTTTATCGGCCCTCTCCACACCACTCATGATTTTATAGACCTCTATCATATCCCCCCTCAGTCTCCTCTTTTCTAAACTGAAAAGTCCCAGTCGCTTTAACCTCTCCTCATATGGGACCCGTTCCAAACCCCAAATCATTTTAGTTGCCCTTAAACCACAGCCAGGGGCAGATGACTGTTTTGTGGGGCCCTGGGCAGCATAATTCCGCGGGGCCCCCCCTTTGCCATGGCGCATGCGCGGGGCTTTCTGAAGTGCGGGGTCCGGGGCAGCCGCCCCGTTCGCCCTGCCCTATATCCACCCCTGACCACAGCGCATTTAAGGCAGCAGCCTATCGATGGCTTTTCAGGGCAAGCTTCCTGCTTGCTCCCTCCTGCCTGCTGACCTTAGAGGAGTTCTCTGAAGGCCAAAGCGGTATGGAGAGAGGGCGTAAAACAGGCTGGGCAAGATGCAGCCTGGGGGCTGGATGCGGCCCACCTAACACTTTGATCCGGTCCGTGGATGGCATCTGGCCACTTGCTATTTAGATCCCACTGCCCGTGGCAGATAGTGGCTCAGGGAACAGGATCTTATTTAATGGCTCACAGCTTCGTCACGGCACCACCCCACGGTGATCGGCGCCGGGAGGCCTTTTAAACATTTGCAGCAACCCCGGGCGGCTCCAGGCAATGCGGTAACAGCGGGGCCGGGAGCTGCGGGCCCTTCGCTGTGTTTTTAATTCAAAGCCTCTGACCCCAGACAGCTCTGGGGGGAGACTAGTTCCCAGCCCCGCCCCTTCTGGCTAGGCCCCACCCCTTCTAGGGGTGAAGCTGGCCTGTGACCACGTACCAAAATTCATTACGTGGCCTCCCACTGAAAATTATTGCCCACCCCGGCATAAAATCATCCCTCCTCTCATGCATTCAGAGCGAAGTGGAGTCTCTTGTTCCCACCGTGAATTTTTTGCAGAATCAAAAGTTTGGGTTGTTTCTAGCCTTGGGACAGGGTGATAAAATTCTGTCCCTGGCTCTATGTCAGTAGCCACGAAGTGGGACTTTGTAGGCCTGCAGGGGTCCGGTTTTATGGCAGGACAAAATTCCACCTGCTTAGACCACGGCTGAGTTTGTCCCATCAACTATAGGACACATCCTGCTCCTATTGATGTCAACAGAAATTGCCCATGAATCCCATGAAGTCCAAATTGAGCTTCATTAATTCCCCATTCACACGGCCCTACCCGATTGTATATAAGAAAGAAAGGCCAAACGCAGTCCCAGCTTCAGATCTGAGTCTGTCTCTGAGCTTTGTGTTTCTCGGAGCTGGACATAATACATTCCCTTGGATTTGTTAAGGCTGGGTTGAAATTCTACTGCTAACAGAGACCGTGGCTTCCACAGACTGAGCTGATCAGGAGGCCAATGGAGTATGTCACATTCGTTGAACATAAGAACGGCCACACTAGGTCAGACCAAAGGTCCATCCAGCCCAGTATCCTGTCTGCTGACAGTATCCAATACTAGGTGCCCCAGAGGGAGTGAACCGAACAGGAAATGATCAAGCAAACTCTCTCCTGCCATCCATCTCCACCCTCTGACAAACTAGGGACACCATTCCTTACCCATCCTGGCTAATAGCCATTCATGGACTTAACCTCCATGAATTTATCTAGTTCTCTTTTAAACCCTGTTATAGTCCTAGCCTTCACAACCTCCTCAGGCAGGGAGTTCCACAGGTTGACTGTGCACTGTGTGAAGAAGAACTTCATTTTATTTGTTTTAAACCTGCTTCCCATTAATTTCATTTGGTGACCCCTAGTTCTTATATTATGGGAACAAGTACATCACTTTTCCTTATTCACTTTCTCCACACCAGGAAGTGCACTGTAGTTTCTTGTAGTTGCATCTCTACAGGTTCGGTACAGACTGTAAGGTACCGCGCCTTTACACAGACACATGCACACAGGTCCCTTGACAACCCAGTCTGCTTTTGATGCCCAGAAACTGCATCTTTTCCCCAAAGTGGTTTCCTTTTTCCATGCAGAAAGACGACCGGGTGGCTGTGAAACCAAGGCCCATAAAACGTCTCTTCTCTGCCCTGTTCCCCAGCATCTTTAATTGAGGTGGCCATGTTTTCGTTATAGTTCAAGTAAAATTCTGAAAAGAACAAAAAAAGCTGCAAGTCGTTAATTTAAAATAAATGCCGCAGCATACAAGACAGCAATAAACCGATTCTAATGGCCTGGACCAGGACCCTACCAGAATGCGATTAAACATAATAAACCTCGTGATCTAAAGACCTCCTGCTGCCTTTTGGGGAAAGGGTTGGAAACCACACAGCTGAGACACCCCATGTATTTCATCCTGTCTCCTTGCTCCTTCTCGCTATCCCTTCCAGTTCTGGTGTTCTATGATTCTATGATGGCTCAGGCTCTTTGCACGGAAACTAAGAGTGGCGCAGGAGTGTAGCTCGGTGGCAGCTGGGAAAATTGAGGGTAACTATTTGGAAAAACTCTTAGGGCCAGATATTCAGCACATGCCAAGCCTTGGGAATCTTGGCCCCTGGAAGAGAGTGAGACGAGATGTGACGGGAGAGGGTGGGTTTGCCGCCAGTGACAGTCAATCTGAGGTTTAAGACTAGTGGACGTCCCTCTGAAGGCAAGTCCCCATGGGGTTTGTACCTTGGAGGACTGATACATGGGGTCATAGATTCCAAGAGTAGACAGGACCAATTCTGATCACTCGTCTGACCTCCTCTGTCACCTGGTCCAGACTCCTACTGCAAAATAATCCCCAGACCCGAGCTTTTGGGAAAACAGCGATGGAGAACCCAAACCAGGGCCCTTGGCCCATTGTCCCTCTGTTCGTACTGCAGTGCAGCCTTTCAGAGACTGACGCCAAGGCTGGTGTGTAGATATGGAACCATAAAGCGTAGAGATGGCAGACCAAATCATAGCACCGTAGAACCCTAGAACGGGAAGGGACCTCGCGAGGGCATCGAGTCCAGTCCCCTGCCCTCACGGCAGGACCAAGCACCATCTAGACCATCCCTGACAGGTGTCTGTCCAACCTGCTCTGAAATATCTCCAGGGATGGAGATTCCACAACCTCCATAGGCAATTTGTTCGGGTGTTGGCGCCCCTGCTCAGTGAAATTCTCTGGGCTGTGCTATGCACGAGGTCAGACCAGATGCTCACAGTGATCCCTTCTGGCCTCACAATCTCTGACCGGCCAGCTACTGGAAATCTTTAGGCCTGCAAAGGTTGGAAACGCCAGTTTGCTCCATTTTCCCATCAGCCCAATCCTAGACCCTGGACAGCACTTTCCTTTCAGTGTGACAGCTCTGCGCCCTGTCCTCTCTCAGGCTGTCTACCATGCGGGGCTATTTCGGGATATCGGAAGTATCCCGAAATAGCTATTCCGTGTCTTTGGAGCAAGCCCGTTATTTCGCAATTTCACGGGCTTCTTGTTCCGACATCTGTGCAAGCCTCGTTCCATGAGGATTATGGGACGTTTCGGAACAGCGCTCGATTTCGAAATGCTTTTCAAAAGAAGCTATTTTGAAACGAGACAGGCATGTTCTGTGTTCTTGAGTAGGTGTGGTTCGCCATTCGCACCTCCCTGCCATTGTGTAGATGTACCTGTGGCCGCTCTGTGTCCTGTACCCCCCTCTGCACCAATGTTGCTCGAGTGTCTTCAGTGGAGTCCTCCAGTTTGCACTTATCGACTCATCGACTTGTCGACTAATCGATGGAAATTCCATGGACTGCTGCTCTAGATGACTAGAGGAAGTCCAAAAGGAAGTATTTCTTGATGTAGCGCACAGTCAGCCTGTGGAACTCCTTGCTGGAAGATGTTGTGAAGGTCAGGACTTTAACAGGGTTGAAAAAGAAAAATCCATGGAGATTAGGGCCATCAACGACTCGATTCGCTGACTCCATCAACTATTCAAAATTCCATCGACTACTTGATTAGCTGATTCATTGACATTTAAACCTCCCTACCACTGCTCTCCATGAACCGAGAGTCACACCTCCCTGCCATTGTGTAGACGTACCTATAGCCGCTCTGTGTCCTGTACCCCCCTCTGCAGAATGAGCCTGTTCAGCCTGTAAGGCCTTGGAGGCCAGATCTCTCTCTCCCCATGCGCCTCGCGCAATGGGGGGCCGGATTCAGCTGGGGCCTCCAAGCAGTACCAGAATGTAAAGCAATTGTGGTGATTCGGAGCACAGAGAGCGACCCAGGGCTGGTCCCCAAATCCTCAAGAAGGGTTTTTGTTTTGCTGGCGCGTGGTGTTGTTGGTTGTAACAAATACGCATAACTCATCCAGTGACAAGCTAATGAGGATAACGTGGGCCAAAGCGAAAAAAGAGGAGCTGAAATCTGTAAACTATTTGGAATAATTGGCTATTTGCTGCGTTTGCTTCTTCCAAGGGAGAGCCCATATTTTACGGCTTACCCCGTTACCAGCGCTGTCGGGATCGGATGTCTCCAGCTGCAACCCATAGCTCAGCTCCCGCTCGGACACCCCGGCCTGCCCAGCCTCTCGCCCGCCACATTCCCACGGGCTCTCCCTCGACCCGGCCCCTGGTGTCCTTTAGCAGAGGGGGCCGGGTGGAGGATCACGGCCGCTGGAGGGAAACGCGGCGGGGGTGCCAAGGCGCCGGATCAGTTTGTCAAGCAGGCGGCTCCAGTCACATTGGGTAGGGGGGGTGGTCAGCGCGATGCGGGAGTCAGCCTCAGGCATCCGTGCAGGCTGCCAAAGCCCATCCAAGCCGCGTCGGCCGGCAGAGCCCCTAGCGCAGCGGTTTGCCAATGAGGGGTCACACCCCAGCGCTGGGTGGGGGTGTGTCGGGCGCTGGGCTCGTGGCTGCAGGGGGATCAGGGGAGCAGCGGGGGGCTGAGGCAGCTCCCTGCCTCTCTTGGCACCTCAGACTGAGCTGCGACCCAGAAGTGGCCGGCAGCAGGCCCGGCTCCTAGGTGCAGGGGGAGGGCGCACGGGGCTCCCCGCACTGCCCCTGCCCCCAGCACTAGCTCTGCCCTCTCATGGGCTGGGAACCCGCTGCCGGCTGCTTCTGGGGTGCAGGCTGGTCTGCGGGGCCAGGAGAGGCAGGAAGCTGCCTTAGCCCCCCCGCAGCACCGCTGACTGGGAGCCGCTCGAGGTCAGCCCCTCCCGCCCCAGCCCTGCCCCCTCAAAAGCCGGAGCCCCCTCCTACAGCCCAAAGCTCCCATCCTCAGCCCCGTCCCGGAGCCCCCACTCCTGTCAGATTAGGCTGGGTCGCGGCATCCACCATTTTCTGCAACTGGCTCATGAGATAAAAAGTTTGAAAACTGCTGCTCTAGATGACTTCTGGAGAGACGTTATTAAAACACACAAATAGAAGTTTAATAGGGAGTAGGTTTAAAACTATAGGCAGTATTTTTTCACGCAGCGCACAGTCAACCTGTGGAACTCCTTGCTGGAAGATGTTGTGAAGGCCAGGACTTTAACAGGGTTTAAATGGATAAATCCATGGAGGTTAGCCCTGCCAGGATGGGTAGGAATGGTGTCCCTAGCCTCTGTTTGTCAGGGGCTGGGAACGGGCGACAGAGGAGGGATCACTGGATGGTTCCCTGCTCTGTTCCCTCCCCTGTGGGCAGACAGGACACTAGGCTGGATGGCCCATGGGTCTGACCTGGTCTGGCCGTTCTGATGTTCTTTCCTCGTCCGTTTGCATTATGTAGATCCAAACAAAATATCCGTTGTGTCCAAATTTGGGCAAGAAAGCAAAAAAATTCCCGGTGGCGCCCAAGTGACGGGGCAGGGAAGAGGAGCTGCCTGAAATTCCAGGTGATGATCATTTCACAGCTCTAGCCCTAAAGAATTTGGGGGCCTGTCCGAGGACACTCCAGCCCCCCCGCCACACGTGGATGATCAGTGACAAGGGAAAGCAGCGGAAGCCTGGGGTAGGCTGTTGCCCATCTTCCAGCTTCCCACTTCCTGCCCCAGACCCACGGGGAGGCTGCTTTGGGATGGGAACTGTGGAGGAACCTTCTGGGATCAGGGTCTGGTCCATGGGTCAGGTTCATCGCTGGTGTAACTCTGTTGACATCAATGCGGTTGATACTCCTGCATGCCCCTGTGGCCCCAACCCCCTGCCTGGACGCTGTCTCTTTATATGGGGAGATCTGCTGCATGTGATGCTGGTTAGGATTGTGATTGGGAACTTGGGGCTGTTTTATTAGCACTGTAACGATGTGCATTCCTAAGGGAGAAGGGGGTCTGATAGAACTGCATGGCAAAGCTCCTGGGTTGTATTATTGACCCCGCTACTGACAAACTGAATGGCCTTGGGCAAGTCCCTTAATCTATCAAAAATGGTCGGACCAACGCTAACCGTGATACCGAGCTGTCTTGCAGGAGGTTATGAAGCTCAGCTCCTTCCCATCTATAAAGTGAAACACACCCCAGTATGAGGGCCCATACAAAAGCCATGTGCTCTTTTAAGTCTAATTTTTGAGGGTTTCAATAGAATCTACACACACATGTGCCTTGGCTGGCCCTGCCACAGGGCTGAAGTTGAGCCTGATGCAGGAAGGCACCTAAGTATTTGCCTAAACCCCATAGACTTCAATTAGGGTACGTCTACACAGCAAAGTTATTTCGAAATAACAGCCGTTATTTCAAAGTAACTTTCCGAGCGTCTACACAAGCCAACTGCTATTTTGAAATTAATTCGAAATAGTGGAGGGCTTATTTTGAAATTGTAAACCTCATTCCGCGAGGAATAGCGCCAATTTTGAAATTGCTATTTCTAAATAAGTGCTGTGTAGATGCTTATTTCGAAATAGGGGGCTTCCAGCCCTTCCCAGGGTGCCCTGCTGGCCACCCAGGCCACAAAGTAACTTCTGACCTGATGCCCTGCCAGAACCATTTCCGGCTGTCGTTAGATGCGATTCAGCGTCCAATCAGTGTGGATGCGCCATTTCGAAAAGCATTTGCCTACTGGGTCCCTCGCTTTCGCTGGCTTTTCCATTTGCAGGCTTCCTGTCCTTCGCTATTAACATTCCAGCTGCTTCCCCTGGCTTTATTCCCCCCTTCTTCTTTTTGTAACTTCGGTAGAAACCAGCCCAAATATCTAACCCAGCGCTTTGTCTTGGGGCTGCAGAAGATACCGTGGGTAAGTCGTCAGATTAGCGTAAGTGCTTTCTTTGTAACTCGGTACCTGTGGCACGTCAGAAGAAAGCCACGGTGGTCGGGACATCGATTCTTACACAATAAAACAAGGGGCGCGATGAAAGGCAAGATCTGAAAAAAAAATTAAACAGGAGGCAGCGAAGGCCTCAGAGCTAATTTCTGTAATATTTCTATTAAAAACAATGTCTATTCAAGGCGGCTGTCTTAAGCCTGCCCCGTTGGCTTACAATCTAAATCCTCCATGAGATCAGCGTGATGGAATTTTGTGGACTTCTAAAATAAGACATTAGTTTTCAGGAATGCTTCATGCATCGTGGTCAAAACCCCTTCATCTCTGCTTGCATCCATTTCAAAATTGGGCACTTGCAATACGATGATATATATTTCAGACCCCGACAGCCGGCTTTCTCTACGGGATAATAGCTGCCGTCCTGAAAGCCTGTTATCCCTCCCAGTTTTTACAGAACAGATTAAGTGAAATTTTCTTAGTGGCCTTGACTCTCCTGCCACTCACTTTCAAAAGGCGAAGCACGTAGGGCGGGTGATATCTGGTTAGTGTAGTGCTCCGCAGAAGGGTTTCGCTCTTCTTGAGGGAGGTGGATTTTCTTAGGGATCAGGGTATGTTGTCAGGGATGTATTTATTCTTTGGACTATGGTCATGTTTCATAGACTCATAGAAGCGTAGAGCTGGAAGAGACCTCAGAAGGTCATCAAGTCCAGCCCTCTGCTCTAGGCAGGACCAATCCCAACTCAATCAACCCAGCCAGGGCTTTGTCAAGCCGAGATTTAAACACCTCTAAGGATGGAGACTCCACTACTTCCCTAGGGAACCCATCCCAGTGCTTCCCCACCCTCCTAGTGAAATAGTTTTTCCTAATATCCAACGTGGACTTCTCCCACCACAACTTGAGAAGAGACCCAGGCGTAGACCGGGGCTTTGTTCCACACTAGGCGAAAGAGAAGAAAAGGGCAGGACTGGCCCTGAAAAGTTTAAGTTTGCTGGGGGCTGGTTTTATGAGATGTCCTAGCGCAGATCCTCAGCAGGCTGAGACACATGGCCGTGTTAGTCTGGGGCTATTAATATAACCCCCTTTGCTTCTGCCTGGAGGTCTCTATGGTTGGCAGAAAACTGCCACCTGGAAACCAATTGTGGTGACTCTTCCCAAGAACCAATTTGACCCACTCTGGGGCTGAGATTCACCTCTGTGCCGAGAGGTCTAGGCACCCCTCCTGAAGACTTCACCATTGTCTGACAACCTCCAGCTTGGCCACCACCATGTGGGGGTGGAGCAGGGTTGACCCAGGGACCTCCAGAGCGAAAAGACAGATGCTGTACAGCTTGGGTGAAAAGAGCAGGCTCTCGAACGGACCAGGTCCACACTACAGAGTTTTGTTGGCCAGGAGTGTGAAAAAGTCACACACCCCCGGCCACGTAGGTATGGTGGCAGCTGTGGGACAGAAGACTACTTTTGCTGGCCTAGCCAATGCCATCGCGAAGCAGGGAGAAAAACTCCCTCTCTTGGCACACGCTATGTCTACCCTGGGGGCGCTGCGGGAGTAGTTGTCCTGGAGTAGCTGTGTCTGAAGAGATTGTGTAGCGCTGACACAGCCAGGCTCACAATTCTGTGGCTGAGTCAAAGGGAGATGCATTACAGCCGCTGGGTGCATGGGGTTTGTGCTGGCTTTCTGCAATCAGAGCCATTACATTACCCAGTTGGGTGTGTATGTGGAGGGAGGGGGGGGGGGCTTCTAAGGGTGGTTTTCCAAGGGAGATGCTTCATTTCCCCCCTCCCCTTCCAGGAGGAAGAATTAATCGACTGGTGGAGCAAGTTCTACGCGTCCATAGGGCAGAGAGAGAAATGCGGCTGCTACTTAGAGAAGGGCTTTGACATGCTGAAGGTAACCACATCTCCTCCTGGCAGAGGCCTCGTGGCCGCTGGCTGCCAGAGGCCGGCTGGACCCCTCCATCCTGATTGTGGAGCAAGAGATGTTTTAAGGGAGCGCTAGCCGGGGCGGTGTTTATTCCAGACCTGGTTCTGACGTCTGAGGGAGTTGTTCCCCGCATTCCCTTCCCCCCTCAAAAAAATCTGAAAAAAAAAATTCAACTATGGAACATTCTGGGCGACACCCAATGTGTTTCCGTTTGGAACTGGTGCCCTGGGGCCCTGGGGAAGTTTTCGGGTCTGTGCCTCCTGCTCCCATATTGTGCCAATTGTGTGTGGGGAGTGAAAAATCCCATTTTCCATCAGAAAACAAGCATCTTTCAGGAAAAAAAAGTCTTTGGTCAAACCCCCAATTTTCTGTTGAAAAACGGCTTCCAATTTGCCCAGTGTGACGTAGTGGGGGTATTGGGCTGCTTTCTATGCTGGCTGTGTGGTAACCTCCACTGGCTGCTGCTGGTACCATAGCCCAGAAGGGCAGGGGGTGAATCATTATGCAAAGAGGGTCTCTCAACCTGTCTGACCAGCTACCCCCCATGGAGAGAAACAAAGAAAGGTGGAATGCTGCCCTGGGCGGGGGGGGGGGGGGGGGGGGGGGCAGGGCTGGAGGAGAGGAAGTTAGTTTTCTGTCTGGGATCATGGAGGAGACAGCTTAGGAAAGGGGCTGGAATTTAGGGGCCCAGTATCCCCCATATCAAGGGGGGCTGATGTATCCTAGGCCTGCCCAGGAACCAGATGACATCTGTGCTGTGCTGTATCCTGGAGAAGCAATAAACTCCCTCTGTTCTACTGGCTGGGGGAGTCTGTCCGTGCCACTACGGGGGTGCAGGAGTCGGGGGAACCCTAATACGTCGTCACACCCAGCTGTGCCCATGAGTAGTGCTCTCAGGATTGAGGCCTACGGGCTGGGTGTGGCAGGGAGCTACCAGTCTCCACGTGTTAGAAGAGAGAAGAGAGGCCACTCCCCCACGCCGGGAATATCGGACGTTCTGGTAACACCGGGAGAGGCCTGGGCCTGCCTCCATAGGCTGGATCTCACAGGCATGGCCTCGGCAAGGTCACGCTTTCAAAAGGGCGTCCCCCATCTGGACACCACCACCTCTGGTTTTGTCTCGGCTTTGGGATTGGAAACGAACCAGCCAGAAAGAGTCTCAGAGGGGGGAGCCGTGTTAGTCGGTAACTTTAAAAACAGCAACTAGTCCTGTGACACCTGAGAACTCACAAAAATATAGGGGGAGTCTCATGAGCTTTCGTGGGCACAACCCACGCCCTCAGAGGACGAGCTGGAGAGGACTAACAGAAACCAAGTTATTTATTTATAACAGAAAAAAAAACCTCGCTGCCTGGCCATTGCCGGACTGGTGTTAATGAGGCTAATGAAGTGGGCTGGAAATGTTCCACACTTAGCTTTGGATGCAACACTGGGGTGCTAAAGGCAGCGGGGACTGGCCAAAAAGGGGACTGACTGGTTTATAGCTGGATGAAGGACCTGCCTAGAAGAGGGCAGACCCTGAGGAAGGAGAGGAATTGTTAAGGCTGGTAGAAGAGGGATGGATGAAATCCCCAGCCCCACGGTGTAACAGCCCCCAATGGCGCGCGCCACGGGGAAGCAGCGGGAGTCCTGTTCCTTGAGGCTGTGTCTACACTGCAGTTAAAAACCCGGGCCTGGCCTGGGCCAGCCGAGTCAGGCTCACGGGGCTCAGCAAAGGGGCTCCTTAGTTGTTGGGTAGACGTTTGGGCTCAGGCTGGAGTCCTGGCTCTAGGGCTAAGCGGGGGAGTCTGAGGACCCAGGCTGCAGAAGAGCCCAGATGTCTTCCCCACAGCCTGGTGGGCCAGCCACGGGTGTCTGATTGCAGTGAAGAGTCACTGAGAACCACATAGGGCAGTCAAGCAGGAGGACATGGGGCCTGGGGCATACCCCTCCCCCCAGTGCCCCAGGCACAGGGCCCAGGGCAACTCCCCTATCATAGGTCCCGCCCCATCCCTGCTCCGCCCCTTCCCCAAGCTCCGCCCCTTCCCGGTTCCAGGCCCCGTAATCCTCCAAGTCGATCCCATCCTAGACTGGTTGAGGTGGCTGCCGTGGGGCCCCCAAAACATGGGGCTTGGGGCAGCCCCCCGATTCGGCCTATGGGCGGGACGGCTCTGGCCTCAAGGGACAGTCTAGGTCTAAGGGGTCCATGAAAGGTGATTGTTACCATAGCGATCTGAAAGGCCTTCTCCACCCCCGATGCCGAGGGACGTAAGGAGATTCAGGGGCCTCCGTGATATTCTCCAGGTGGCCTGCAGGAGACACGCGTCCTTTGACTCTGAGGCGTTTTCCTTCCTAGGTCTACGAGACGGAGCTGGAGGATGTGGAGGAGTTCGAGAGGCTCTCCGACTTCTGCCGCACCTTCAAGCTCTGCCGCGGCAGAACGCAGGACGCGAACGAAGATCCCTCGGTGGTGGGGGAATTCAAGGTCCGACGGCCTCTCTTTAGACCCAGAACCGCTTGACTCGGCAGTAGTCAACTGGAAACTAGCCACGAGTCCCTCTAGGAGTCTAGGGACTGCCCGGGAATAGTTTGAGAGGGAAGGATCTTTGAACCCTGGGCCAGGCAGTGGTTGGAAACGTCGAGGACGGGAGAGCTGAGAAGAGGAGGCAGTTAACTCACTGCAGACGATGGGCATTTTACACTGCATCCAGGGGATGTGATTTCAGCTCATGTAAACCTACCCCAGCTAGCTTTTAATGTACATCCTACTGGTCCCGGGGGTGAGCAGCTGCAGAAGCAAGAGCTAACCCCGCGACTAATTACCCAGGTCTCAGGTGGGTTTCTATCGTGGCTTCACCGCAGCAGGTATGAGCTTGCTAGTTCAAAGCTAGCCGGGGTACAATCGACCGAGTTGCATTCACGCCTGGGGTGACAGCAGCGACAGACGCGGCAGAATTCGAAATTTTTGTATTATTTCCGGGGCTAATATCCACGCTGCTAATTGGTTTGTTTCCTTTTTATGTATTGAAATGGTCACGGTTGTGTGAAATTCCAGGTTGGAATCATTTATTTTTATTGACTGAACGGTTCACAGTGGGCAGGGAAGCGCGGAGAGGGCAGACAAAGCAGGCTTCAGATAATTAATGACAACAGCCAACGAGAGAACAGCCAGATAGCTGTTCCAACACAATCTGCTGACATTGTATGTCACAGGCGCACGGGGGTAGAAGGAAGCACCAGGGTCACGTAAGTCTAAGCCCCCTGCTCAGATGGAGGATTTCGTGTGTCTAAGCCAGCCAAGACACACGGCTCTGTCGTCTGCAGTGCAGTCGTAGCTGTGGTGGTCCCAGGACAGGAGAGAGACAAAGGTGGGGGAGGAAATGTTTGGTTTTGGACCAACTTGTATTGGTGAGAGAGAGAAACTTGAGAGCCGTAGAGCTCTGGGAAAAGTCCTCCCAGCCCGACAGCGGAAGGCAAGGCGGGAGAGATGGCTGAGCATCAGCAGCACATACCGTAAGGGCTCTAGGGAAGAGGACCCCGCAGTCCTAGGACAAAAAGGGGAGGGTACGTGGTTACGGATGGTTGTAGTACGGCAGAAATCCAGTGCCCTGCTGAGTCCTTTTCATGTCTCACTGGGTCATGAGTCAAATTGGAGTTGGTCAAAGTGGCTGCAGGTTTTGTGTCTGTTGTTCGGGCAGGGTCGGGGCCGCTTTGAGTTGGTGGGTCTTGGTCTGGGGGGCGCTTGTTCTGATGCGGAGCGCGGCGAGGTTGAGGGATGATCTGAAGCCCGGAAGAGGGGCTCTTCCAGGAGGGGGTCCCCGCCGGGGATGGGTTGTAGCTGATGGTACCTGTATGGGTTCCACCGGGGAATGGTGCCTGATCACCAACTCGGAGTCACGCCAGACCCTGCGAGAACAACAGAGGCCAAACCTACAGCCGTAGCTCCGCTGCTACAATGAGCCGCAGCTTGTGAGATCCGAGGGTCCGACCCGTGCCTGTCTCTAGACAGGCTGCACCTCCTCCAGTGCACCCCCCCAGCACGGCGGTATGGGTGAAACCCATCACCCCGCATGCGAATGAACTCACACAGGAAAATGCTAAGAGGCCAGCCTGCCACCTCACCTGGGGCCGGATGCTTTTCACCCTGCGTCTCACCATGCGGTCGTTCTGCTCAAAGGAAACCCAGGAGGAGAGGTGTGGCGCTAGCTGCCGAGCTCTGGGCGTGTTGGGGGTGCTCCAGGCCCCGCGCCCCCCTAGGGACGGCCTGGGTAGGCTTAAAGAGTCTAAGCTGCCCTCTTCTGGCTGAGGCCTTGCCCGGGGCAGAGGTGTTCCCAAAGCAGCATTGCCCTGGTTTGCCCCGAGTCCGGTCCCCCGCCTGCCAGCCGGTAGCACGTGGCGTGTAACATGCCCGGACGTGCACACGCATGACCGTCCGTGTCTTTGCAGGGCTCATTCAAGATGTATCCCCTCCCGGACGACCCCAGAGAGCCGGTCCCTCCGCGCCAGTTCCACCAGCTCCCGGCCAAAGGGCCGCAGGAGTGTCTCCTCAGAGTCTACGTCGTCCGCGCCTTCGACTTGCAACCCAAGGACACCAATGGAAAGGTGCCCTGCGGGGGGCGCGTGGCCGGGGGGCGGAGGGCAGGAAGCGTAGGGCAGAATCCACAGCCTGCGTCCGGCACAGCGCACGGCCCCGTCCTCCACGGCGGCCTCCTCTTCCCCTCAGGTCCCGCTCCCCAGGGCCCGGCTGCCTGCTTCTCTCCGCCTTGCTCCCTCATCGCCTGGCCCTTCTGCGTCTAGGAAAAGCATCCCCACCGGCAGCGCAGCAGGGCCAGAGTGGCTTCCTGCCGGCACGTCCCTGTGGCCCCTGGGTGTGGGGGGATTGGGGGTGTCTCCATGCCACGCCCCCGCCCTGAGTGCCCCGTGGCCAACGGGAGCCATGTGTTCAGATCCTTGCCCCCGTCTAGGGGCTGCTGCCAGAAGGGGGTGCCCCAGGTCAGCGCCAGCCTCCAGCGCCTCCCCACACACTCCCTTCTGCCCCCCAACGCCTGCACCCCAGTTCCCCTCCTTGACCCAGACACTCTCTCAGAGCCTGCCCTCTACTCCCCGTCCTACACCCCAATTCCTTGGCCTCGGCCAGAGCCTGCCCCTGGACCTCCTCCTGTCCCCAAACTCCCCCCCAGAGCCTGCCCCCTTCCTATCCTCAGTCCTCTTCCCCAGACCTCCTCCTGCCCCCAAACTCCCTCCCAGAGCCTGCCCCCTTCCTATCCTCAGTCCTTTGCCCCAGACCCCCTCCTGCCCCCAAACTCCCCCCCAGAGCCTGCCCCCCTTCCTATCCTCAGTCCTCTTCCCCAGACCTCCTCCTGCCCCCAAACTCCCTCCCAGAGTCTGCCCCCTTCCTATCCTCAGTCCTCTTCCCCAGACCCCCTCCTGCCCCCAAACTCCCTCCCAGAGCCTGCCCCCTTTCTATCCTCAGTCCTCTGCCCCAGACCTCCTCCTGCCCCCAAACTCCCTCCCAGAGCCTGCCCCCTTCCTATCTTCAGTCCTCTTCCCCAGACCCCCTCCTGCCCCCAAACTCCCTCCCAGAGCCTGCCCCCTTCCTATCTTCAGTCCTCTTCCCCAGACCTCCTCCTGCCCCCAAACTCCCTCCCAGAGCCTGCCCCCTTCCTATCTTCAGTCCTCTTCCCCAGACCCCCTCCTGCCCCCAAACTCCCTCCCAGAGCCTGCCCCCTTCCTATCTTCAGTCCTCTTTCCCAGACCCCCTCCTGCCCCCAAACTCCCTCCCAGAGCCTGCCCCCTTTCTATCCTCAGTCCTCTGCCCCAGACCTCCTCCTGCCCCCAAACTCCCTCCCAGAGCCTGCCCCCTTCCTATCTTCAGTCCTCTTCCCCAGACCTCCTCCTGCCCCCAAACTCCCTCCCAGAGCCTGCCCCCTTCCTATCCTCAGTCCTCTTCCCCAGACCTCCTCCTGCCCCCAAACTCCCTCCCAGAGCCTGCCCCCTTCCTATCCTCAGTCCTCTTCCCCAGACCTCCTCCTGCCCCCAAACTCCCTCCCAGAGCCTGCCCCCCTTCCTATCCTCAGTCCTCTGCCCCAGAGCCTTAGGCAGGTGGGGGAAGGGGAGGGAATTAGACCCATTCTGGGCACCACCAACACTTCTACAAACCCGCCGCCCCTAACTCCAGCGCCTGTTCGTGGACTGAGGGGTTGAGCCACCTGCCTGGCGGCGGCAGGACCGGCTCCTTCATCTCCCATATTGCGGCCGGAGATGAGTCTGTAACAGCCCCGCTGCCTCCTTTCTCTCCTTCTGGCGCTGCAGTGTGACCCCTACGTGAAGATTTCGGCGGGGAAGAAATCCATCAATGACCAGGACAACTACATCCCGTGCACCCTGGAGCCCGTCTTCGGAAAGTACGTTTCCCTTCCGCCTCGCGCCTGGGTGGGGATGGCGGATCGAGCCCCCCAAGGCCGGATCATGGGCAGACCTAAAAGAGCAGGAAAGGGAGAAGAAGCCAAAAGCTGGTGTTAGGAAGGATGGTCCTGAAGACCCGCGAAAGGTTAGCTCAGTCCCTGACTCCGGGGGCGCCATGTACTCTCTGTTCTCCGTCTGTAAAACAGAGGTAAGAGCGATAAGATGGTGCCAAGCTTGGAGGGGTTGCAAGTGCTTTGGAGGAGAGGGTCAAAATTCAAAACAATCTGGACAAACTGGAGAAATGGTCTGGAGTAAACAGGATGAATTTTAATAAGGACAAATGCAAAGTGCTCCACTGAGGAAGGAACAATCCGTTTCACGCACGTTTTGTTAGTCTGTAAAGTGCTACCAGACCATTTGCTTGCTGATTTTTTTCTGTATCAGACTAAGTCGGCTACCCCCTGAAGCTCCTGAACACAGAATGGGAAGCGACTGTCTAGGAAGGAGTCCTGCAGAAAGGGATCTAGGGGTCAGAGTGGATCACAAGCTAAACAGGAGTCCACAGTGTGACACTGTTGCAAAAAAAGCAAGCGCAATTCTGGGAGGCGTTCACAGGAGCGTTGTGAGCCAGACACGAGACGTCATTCTTCCGCTCTGCTCTGCACTGGTTAGGCCTCAGCTGGAGTCTTGTGTCCAGTTCTGGGCAGCACATTTCAGGAAAGATGTAGAGAAATTGGAGAGGGTCCAGAGAAGAGCAACAAGAATGATTCAAGGTCTAGAGAACGTGAGCTATGAGGGAAGACTGAAAGAATTGGGCTTGTTTAGTTTAGAAAGGAGAAGACTCAGAGGGGACATGAGAGCGGTTTTTAGGTACCTAAACAGGTGTTACAAGAAAGAGGAAGAAAACTTGTTCATCTTGGCCTCTGAGGATAGTACAAGAAGCAATGGGCTGAAACTGCAGCAAGGGAGGTTTAGGTTGGACATTAGGAAAAACTTCCTGCCTGGCAGTGTGGTTAGACACTGGAGTAAATTGCCCAGGGGGGTTGTGGAATCTCCATCACTGGAGAGATTTAAGAGCAGGTTGGACAGACACCTGCCAGGGATGACCTAGACCAGGGGTGGGTAAACTTTTTTGGATTGGGGGCCACTGACCTCCAATGGTCCTCCTAGCACTGCTGCCAGTTCCAGCAGTGGATGGAGCAGGGTCCTTTAGAGAGAATGCCCAGAACAGGGCGAATATGGAGTGATCCATCCCGTCATCTGCTCTCTGCATCTGGAAGTCAGAGCTTTCCGGGAGCATAATTTTGCATCCCTGATCATCTTGGCTAATCGCCTCTGATAATCTCATCCTCTGTGAACTTCTCTCCTTCCTGTTTGAACTCAGTGATTCTTTGAGCCTTGGAAACATCCCCTGGCAAGGAGTTCCACAGGTTAACGGTGCAGCGTGTGGAGAAAAACGGCCTTTGAGTTAGTTTCAAACCTGCTACCTGTTCATTTCTCAGATCCCCCCCCGGGTTCATGTGTTATGTGAGGGGGTAAATAGCACTTCCCTATTCACTGTCTTCACCCCAGTCATGCCTTCATGGACCTCCAGCACTTTGTGGCAAGGTCTTCTGCTCACGGACTGTCCCTGTTTGGATCCCTTGTCACACAGTGCTGACCGGCTCTCTGTTGCGGCATTAGAGGCTCCCAGGCGCTGTAGAATAATAAAGGCTTTGGCTGTCCACCGCAGGCTCCTCCAAGCAAAGGGAGGGTCTTTTTTGCCATGCCTGGCTTCCAGCCAGAGACCCGTCTAGACAGAGTTCGGCACCTTCCCGCCCCTCCCCCCCGTCGCGACGACGAGACAGAAAACCCAGGTCCCGGCTATGAAAGCTCCCGTTTCACAAGACTGGCTGTTTGCCAGGGGGGCTAATTACGCTTTACTGACCTGGATTTTGCCTGCTGCGTTAATGGGCGGCACAATCGCTCATTTCCCCTCCTAATAGCTGCCGCACAGTGGCAGAGGCGCTGATAAACTCCCCCCGGGAGGCAGCCCCATGGCAGCAGCAAGTGAAGTGAGTCCCAGACACGCTGGGCTGGATCCTGGCCATCGGTGTAAACCAGGACTGACTCCACATGGAAGCCAGTGAAGATCCGTGAGGTCTGGCCCACATGAGAGGGGAACAAGGCCCACAGGCACGAGGCTACCTGGGGGCATCTAACACAAATGGAGAGTAAGGAAGGGCCATTTTGCTTGGACTTCAGTGGAGCCCAACTGGTTTACACCATGTGGAGATCTGGCCCCGGTGACTCCAATAGAGTTACACTGATTTACACCATCTGGGGAACTGGCCCTAGGGAGTCCAATGGAGTTACGCTGATTTACACAAGCAGAGGATCTGAGCCGCGGAGTTTAGAAAATTGTGATATTTCTGGAGGAAAGACCCCACTCTCTGCATTGAAAGTAAGGTTGGGTGAGAGCAAAGGCCTGTCTAGCCCAGTGTCCTGTCTGCCAACAGTGGCCAATGCCAGTTCCTCAGAGGGCGTGAACAGAACCGGGAATCATCCAGTGATCTCTCCCCTGTCACCCATTGCCAGCTTCTGACAAACTGAAACTAGGAACACCATCCCTTCCCATCCTGGCTAATAGCCATTGATGGATCTGGCGTCCATGAATTTATCTAGCTCTTTTTTGAACCTTGTTAAAGTCCTAGTCTTCACAGAATCCTCCAGCAAGGAGTTCCACAAGTTGACTGTGTGCTGTGTGAAAAAAAAAATTCCTATTGTTATTTTGTTTTAAACCTCCTACCTATTCATTTCATTTGGGGACCCATAAGAACCACCAGACTGGATCAGACCAATGGTCAATCTAACCCAGTGTCCTGTCTGGGGCATCTGGCATTGGCCACTGTCAGAAGAGGGAGTGAACAGAACAGGGAATCCCTCCCCTGTCGTCCATTCCCAGCCTCTGACAAACAGAGGTTAGGGACACCATCCTTGCCCATCCAGGCTAATGGCTATTGATGGACCTATCCTCCATGAATTGATCTAGCTCTTTTTTGAACCATAATAGTCTCAGCCTTCACAACATCCTCTGGCAAGGAGTTCCACAGGTTGACTGTGCACTGCATGAAGAAAACCTTCCTTTTGTTTGTTTTAAACCTCTTGCCTATTAATTCATTTGGATGACCCTTCATTCTTCCTTATCCACTGTCTCCGCTCCGATCATGATTTTATAGACCTCTGTTACATCCCCCCTTAGGCAGCTCTCTTTTGCAAGCTGAGAAGTCCTGGTCTTTTTAATTGCTCCTGAAGCTGTTCCACCCCCCAGATCATTTCCCCGCCCTTTTCTCTGCTTTTTCCAGGTCACCTTTCCTGAGACGGGGTGACCAGATCTGCACACAGTGCCCAACCTGCGGGCAGACAGTGGATCTAGAGAGAGGCAACGTGATATTTTCTGTCTCCGTCTCCATCCCTTTCTTAGCGATGCTCTTCATTCTCTTCACTGATTATTTTGGGCTCACCGTTCACTAGTGATCCCCAGCTCTCAACTTGGTTGGAGGGGGTAGGGCCTGGGGCAGCCAGTCCTGTGCCCCGCCCAGAGCGGGGCGTGCCTCCCCCAGCCCTCACAGCTGCCAGGGGCATGGGGCGTGGTACTCCAGCAGAGATTTAAAGCGCCCGAGGCTCCAGCCGCCGCTGCCACTGAGCCCCAGACCCCTAGGAATCACTGACCCCCAGGGAAACTCCCCATGGTGGTGGGCCTGGCCAGGGTCATTCCCATCTTGCGCACTGGGAGAAGCCGACTTGCTCGAGGTCACACAAAAGGCAGAGGCTGATCTGGGCTCAGAATCTGGGTCTCCCATGGCCCAGGCCATGGATAGTGGGTGAACTGCAGGTTTGGGGAGTCTAAGCCAAGCCCTGCTCTTTCTGATCGAGGCTACGCCCCTTGTGTGCCCTCCCCAAACCCTGCTCCCCCTGATTGTGGGCACTGGGCCTTGCCTCAGGCTAGCGCCCCCTCCCCAGAGCACTGTGGGGCCTGGCAATGCAGGCCTGGCCTTCCCAGCCCGAGTGTGGGGTTGCCGGGCGGCAGGGAGGCCAGGCACGCAGCCATGGGGGAGCCGGAAGCAGGAGGGGAGTGAGGGAGGGGTGTGAGCGAGCCACCTCCGGACACCCCCGCCCCGGCCCAGTGCATCAGCTCAGAGCCCCCCCTCACGTGAGCAGACGCAGGGGGCGGGGGAGAGACAGGCGGGCCGATACACTCAGGTGCAGGGGGGTCTTGTTCTGCCCTGGGATGGGGGGTGGAAGATGGGGTCTGTTTCCATTGGCTGGTCTGTCCGGAGGGGATTGGCCCCCCGGCTCATCCCCGTTGCTGCCAGGCATGCCTCGGGGTTGGAGCAGGAGCCAGGGGGCGGAGCCAGGCGTTATAGACCAGGAACAGGAGCTGAGGGACACGACCGGGTTACCTGGTGCGAGGCCGGGAATCCTAGAATCCCAGAACTGGCAGAGACCTCAGGAGTCATCCAGTCCAGCCCCCTGCCCACAGCAGGACCAACCCAACTCAATCACCCCAGCCAGGGCTTGGTCCAACCGGGACTTAAACACCTCTAGGGATGGAGATTCCACCCCCTCCCTAGGGAACCCATCCCAGTGCTTCCCCACCCGCCTAGGGAAATAGTTTTCCCTAATATCCAACCTAGACCTCCCCCTCTGCAACTTGAGCCCATTGCTCCTTGTTCTGCATCTGCCCCCACTGAGAACAGCCTCTCTCCAGCCTCTTTGGAACCCCCCTTCAGGGAATTGAAGGCTGCTCTCAAATCCCCCCTCACTCTTCTCTTCTGCAGACTAAACAAGCCCAAATCCCTCAGCCTCTCCTCGTAGGTCATGGGATCCAGCCTCCAAATCACGTTTGTTGCCCTCCGCTGGCCCCTCTCCAATGCATCCACATCCTTTCTGTAGTGGGGGGCCCAGAACTGGACACAACACTCCAGATGTGGCCTCCCCAGAGCCGAATAAAGGGGAATAATCACTTCTCTGGATCTGCTGGCAACGCTCCTCCTAATGCCCCCCAATGTGCCATTAGCCTTCTTGGCTACAAAGGCGCCTGTTGACTCATCGGTAGGCGCAGGAGCCCTGATAGCCCTGGGCAAGGGCCCTGAGCAGCCACTGTGCGGCCCAGGGAGAACCAGTGGCCACCAGGGAGAACACGGAGCCCACGAAGCAGCCGACTCCAGGCCAGCTGCACTTGCTCGGTTGCCCAGAGCCTGGCTCGGCTGCAGGCCCCAACCCCGGCGCTCTCTTGCTCCCCCCCGCACAGGATGTTTGAGCTGACCTGCACTCTGCCTCTGGAGAAGGACCTGAAGGTCACGCTCTACGACTACGACCTCTTGTCGAAAGACGAGAAGATTGGCGAGACCGTCATCGACCTGGAGAACCGGTTCCTGTCGAAATTCGGGGCCCGGTGCGGCCTGCCTCATACCTACTGCACGTGGGTATTTCCGGTCGCTCGGGGGGCACTGAGCCGCCCTGCTGGGGAGACCAGGCTGGGGGGAGGAACAAAAGCACCCGGCCCCTTGCGTCTGGGATGGTCCAGCGCCCCCACCTGCTTGAGTGACCTGCATGTGACATCAGAACATCGTCCTCACACCCCGCGATGCCTCATGGGCCCCGCGGGGCTGGCTTCCGAACCCCCAGAGTTCCCCACAGGTGCATGGGCCTCACCCTGCCAACACCAGGGCTGTCCTGTGGAGGACGTGCCCAGGCTGGTTTCCGGGGAGGCTGGATGGGTGCTCGTGGGGTAGCAGCCGTGGAGGGGCGACCATATCCTAGCGACATGGGAAGGGGTCCTGCTATGGGCTAGCTGGCCCCGTAGGCTAGGGAATGGGAGACTGGGCTGAATTTCAGCCAGAGTGCAGCCTGACACAGTCCGTAATGGCACCGCAGGATGGCCTTCCCCCACACCAGCTGCACCAGAGCAGGGCGTGGGCATCAGGGGCCCGGGTCAGCTCCCGGATTCTCTGCCCTGCCTCCCCGCTAAGGAGGCGTCGGCCCCCGGAGAGAGGAACCTGGCTCTGGGAATTCTCTGTCGCGGATTGAGGAGGGTGTTTCAAAGGGAGAGTCCCTCAGGCCTGGCCCAGTGCCCTGAGCGGGTGAGAGGGTCCCTTCCCGCCAGCGCGTGGTTGGCGCCCGCAGCTTGAAACGTCTCCGCTAACGGGGTCCCCCCGTCGCCCCTGGAGACAGCCCCATTCAGCCTGCAGTTTGCTCCGCCTGTTCTGAGGGAGATTCACCCGCTGGCAGGGAAGGTGCCGCACCCCGTTGTGCCTGTCTGTCTCCTGCCTTTCCCGGTTTCCTCTCTCTGCTACTTGCCAGCTGTTAGAGTTCAGTTCAGGATTCTTTTAAAAAAATACCCCGGCCTCATGCTGCGGCAGCCCCGGCAGCACCCCCCGCATGTCGCGGCTCTGGAAGGTGGGGTGTATTTCCAACACGTTGTCCCTTTGTCCTTATTAATGTCTTGCTCCAGTTCGGGACCCAACCAGTGGCGGGACCAGCTCCGTCCTTCCCAGCTGCTTCACCTCTTCTCCCTGCAACGCAACTGCAAAGCTCCCATCTACAAGTCGGACCGGGTCATATTCCGGGAGCAGGAGTACGTCCTCTCTGAGTTCGGTAAATATCCCTTCTCTTCCTCCCCCTCCCGATTCTTCCCCGGGTGGCTGGCAGCCCGTGGAACTGATTGGTAGAGACGCCCTGGCGAGCTGATTTACAGTGACAGCTTCAAGTCGTGTTGTGTCTGCTCTGAAAACAGACACAACAGGCAGGGCCGGTGGGATAGAAGTTGTGCGACCCAGCTCTGAGAACCACCGTGCAAAGCAGGGCCCCGTTGTGCCAGGCGCTGTATGTAACAGAGTCCCTGCTCCGAAGAGCGCGCAGGCTAACGAGATTAGACAGCCCAAAAGTGGGAGGAAGGAGGAATTGTCCCGTTCCTTTTATACAGGCGGAACAGCGTGTTTAGATGACATTCTGTCGGGACGCTGTGGTACTCTCAAGAATTGAACCCAGACCTCCAGTTCGGTGCCTCCCTCGCGAGGCCAACCTTCCCTCCGATTAATCCCTTCATCACGGTAGCCAACCCGCCACAGCCTTCAGCTGCAAACACACAGGCCTCCAGCACTGGAGTGACATGAAATTTGCCCCTGTCCTCAGGCTGCCAGACTCGCTAGGTCTAGCCACTAGAGGGCGACAGGAACACGTACACCAGGCCATGATACAGCGTGACAGGCGGGAGCATTGTAGCTACAAACGTGTGCAAACGAAACCCAGGTGAAAATCTCAGATTTCGAGGGCAATCGGCTGTGGTTGACACAGGTGTTTTGGTGCACGGTGGAAATTGATCAACCCTGGTGTCCACTAGGGCATTATTTTAGAATAACCCCCCTTATTTTGAAATCATAAGTAGAGCGTCTACATGACCAAGCCTGTTGTTTCAAAATAACGGGCCACTTAGGGCACGTCTACACAGCAGGGCTAAACTGGAAATACGTCGGTTGCGCAAGTCGAAATAGCTTATTTCAACTTTTGGCACTGTCTACACAGCTATGATTTCGAAATAGAGCATCTTCCCCTGACTTCCCTTACTCCTCGTGCAACGAGATTTCCACAGTTCGGAGCAAGAAGCCCGCTCCTTCGAATTTAGTTTGAACGAACGGGTTTGCCGGATTAACGCGCACGAGGTTATTTTAGAATAACTGATGTTCCGCAATAACGCTGCTGTGTAGACTCAGCCTTATTTCGAAATCTGCACTCCTGCTTTCCCCGCGGAATGGTGCTAATTTCGAAATGCTTATTTTGGGAGTTATTATTTCAGGTTTACTTATTTTGAAATAATTTCCTAGCGTAGGCACATAATTTCCTCGCTGGGCAGAAAACGGTGCGTTGCTGACCAGCCAGAGAGGGGAAATTGTGCTAGGCAAATACGAAAGGGTGCAGAGAGGTGTCGATTCCTCATGAACTCTGACAAGCGCAAAGGGTGGTGGCATGTACAAGTGGTATTTACAGTGACGCGGGGTGTGCAGTAGAGATACAAACCACTCTCAGATGTTTTAAGGCTTTGCTCTTGGAAGGAGCTAAAAAGCCGCCACCTCTTCCAAACTCTTTCTGCATCAGCTTTTCGCCAGGGGCTGGCGAGGTGTTAGGTTGACTGGGGCCTTTCTCTCCCGGCCCAGCCTGCCTTCCCTCTGGCTTTCCTTTGAACGGCAATCACTTCCACACCAGAACAAAGCGCGGGGCTCTGACCTCCGCGAGATCTGGAAGCCAGCTGTGCGTGCAGATGTGAACCTGGCGGGGCCCAAAGCGAAGCCATTAAATGCGAGTGCAAGGGGGTTTTACAAGCCTTGTGCCCAGACCGTTCTTTCATAACCCCCACGCCGTCGGTTTCAGAGCGAGGTTTTTATTTCTGAGCCTCCCTCCACTCCCCCCCCGCCCACCTCAGCCAGGTTTCCAGGGCTCGGGAAAAATCCCATGTGTATGAAGAAGTGGAACCACTTCAAGGCGCTGCCAAGAAAGGAGCCGGGATATATCACCTGTGAGCAGCAGAGCAGGAGTAATATTGATGTACCGCATTGCGTTTCAAAGGCCCTCTGGGTGCTTTGAGCCGACTCACAGCTCTGCTGAAATGCAGCCACCTCTGGAGTGGAGCACTCCAACCGGTCCGGGCAGAGAAATGGCATGGGACCTTTCAGGTCTGTGTCGAGCAGTCCGGGAGCCATAAGAACATAAGAACGGCCGGACTGGGTCAGACCAAAGGTCCATCTAGCCCAGTATCCTGTCTGCCGACAGTGGCCAGCACCAGGTGCCCCGGAAGGGGTGGACCGAAGACAATGATCAAGCGATTTGTCTCCTGCCATCTCTCTCCAGCCTCTGACAAACAGAGGCCAAGGACACCATTTTATCCCCTGGCTAATAGCCTTTTATGGACCTAACCTCCATGAAATTATCTAGCTTCTCTTTAAACTCTGTTATAGTCCTAGCCTTCACAGCCTCCTCTGGCAAGGAGTTCCACAGGTTGACTACACGCTGTGTGAAGAAGAATTTTCTTTGATTAGTTTTAAACCTGCTACCCATTCATTTCATTTGGTGTCCTCTAGTTCTTCTATTATGGGAACTAATAAATAACTTTTCTTTATCGGCCCTCTCCACACCGCTCATGATTTTATAGACCTCTATCATATCCCCCCTCAGTCTCCTCTTTTCTAAACTGAAAAGTCCCAGTCGCTTTAACCTCTCCTCATATGGGACCCGTTCCAAACCCCTAATCATTTTAGTTGCCCTTTTCTGAACCCTTTCCAAGGCCAAAATATCTTTTTTGAGGTGAGGAGACCACATCTGTACACAGTATTCCAGATGTGGGCATACCATAGTTTTATACAGGGGCAGTAAGATATTCTGGGTCTTATTTTCTATCCCTTTCCTAATAAGCTGAGTTGTTGTTAGCTTTGGTCCAACATTGACAAACAATGCACCTTCCCCCCCAGAGTAAGGATGGAGAAGGGAATAGCAAGGGACATGTGATTCAGAAGGCAGGAAGCTTCGGGTATTCATTGCATGTGTGTACGTGTGCATACATGCCCGTACATGTGTATACACACGTGTGCATGTGTGTACACACGTGTGCGGAATAGCTGGGCTGTCAGCAGAGGTCAGCACAAGGGAGGAATGTTCCGTGCTAGCCTCTTGTGAAATTCTGACCTGAAACAACCCGGGGAGAGGGTAGGAAGGGTTTGCAACGCAGGCTGCTGAAAATCCAGCTGCAAATGGGTGTATTTGTAACCAACAGGGGCCCGATTCCCCACTCTAGGGGCAAGACCATTAACTCGGGAGACTTCGGTTTCATTCCCTGCTCTGCCACAGCCTCCCTGCGCAATGTGGGGCTAGTCACTTAGCCTCCCCACGCCTCAGTTTCCCCACCTGTACAATGGGGACAGGAGCCCTGCCCCTAGGGGAGGCATGGGGATAAATACAGTAAAGTGTGTGGAAGTCTGGGAGATCGACTGATGAGAAGCTCTGGGGGGGGCGCAGAGGTTGGTAGAGTTGCTCCTTATTCATACCATGCCAGGAGAGAACCCGGCCCTTGGCCCATCAGGAAGCAAGGAAGCAGCCTCCGAGCAAACTACCCCAAATGGTCCCATCTCCAGCCACCTACGCCAGCTGGGCAGCGCTGGCCGTGCGGCTTTGCGGGTCAGATCTGGGCTGTGGCTTTCCGAGCTGAGCTCTCTCCAGCCAGCCCCTCCTGGCCCGAGCAGCAGGCTGCCCGCTCAGATGCCCCAGATTGTCCCATGCTCGGGCACCTCGCTCACTGTCTCTCTCCGGCAGAGGACGGCAAGCCCCACAACCCGCACCTGGGCCCGCCGGAGGAACGGCTCGCCCTGTACGTGCTCCGGAAGCAGGGTCTGGTGCCCGAGCACGTGGAGACGAGGTCGCTGTACAGCCCGCTGCAGCCGGAAATTGAGCAGGTAGGAGCCGCAGAGTTTACCGGTGAGCAGGCCTGCAACAGAGCTTCCGTGGTCCAGCCGCAGCCTGCTCAGCTGGGCCCCTCAGCAAAGCGCCCTCCATGTGTCACCCTGTCTTCTGAGGACCCTGGCGGTGCCTTTCCATCCCTTGAGCAGCTGCATTGTGCATGGGTCCACCAGGGGGCGCTAGGCTTCCCGTGAGCCAAGCCAGGACCAATCAGGGCCTGATCCCGCACAGCCTCCCTCCTGCAGCGTTGTCCCATTGGAGGCCTGCTTGCCATGTGGGCGGGGCTTGCAGGAGGCAGCCCTCGGTGTGTGCTGGGGATGCCCGAAGAGACCCCCCCGCATGCTGATTTCGGCCAGTGCTGGTTCATAACCCACTTTGGGCACTACTGGAGGTTACACCCTGGGAGCACAATATTCGCTGCCCTTTGCAGATGGGTAAACAAAGGTGAGGGAGGGAGGGTTAAAGGAGTTTCCCAGGGCCACAGAGACACAGTCCCGTTTATGACACTGCATTTCCTGGCCGTGCTCTCTCTCCTCCGGTGGGATGGTGCAGCACGCTGACTCCAACAGCCCCTGAATCTTATTTCCTGGCGCGTGGTGGTGTCACAGCAGCATTTAGAGGGCCCAGCCTAGATCAGGGCCCTGTCACGCTAGCAGCTGTACAAACATGTTCACACCCTAATGAACTGGCAGCCTAAGTAGCTAAGGATGGCTGGAGAAATAGAGTTGTGGAGCCTTCCTCTTTATTCACCACTGGGGAGGCCACATCTGGAGTAATGCATCCAGTTCTGGGCCCCCCACCACGGAAAGGATGTGGACGTATTGGGGAGGGTTCAGCGGAGGGCACCAAAAATGATTCGGGGGCTGGAGCACATGACCTACGAGGAGAGGCTGGGGGATTTGGGTTTGAGAAGAGAAGAGCGAGGGGGGATTTGAGAGCAGCCTGCAACTCCCTGAAGGGGGGGTCCAAAGAGGCTGGAGAGAGGCTGTTCTCAGTGGGGGCAGATGCAGAACAAGGAGAAATGGGCTCAAGTTGCAGTGGGGGAGGTCTAGTTTAGATATGAGGAAAAACGATTTCCCTTAGGAGAGTGGGGAAGCCCTGGGCTGGGTTCCCGAGGGAGGGGGTGGAATCTCCATCCCTAGAGGTGTTTCAGTCCCGGCTGGACCAAGCCCTGGCTGGGTTGATTGAGTTGGGGTCGTCCTGCTTTGGGCAGGGGGTTGGACTCGATGACTCCTGAGGTCTCTGCCGGCCCTGGGATTCTATGACTTGACCAAGGTCACGCAGCAGGTTAGTAGATGAACCAGGATTAGAACCCAGGGCTCCGTCCGCGGGGCTGCCTGGCGTCGCTGCAGACACAGTGGCGAAAAACAATCAGACTAAACATCTTTCTCATTGTGCGGCCCCAGTGGGCTCTTCATGCCTTTGGCTAGAGCCGGGCCGAGCCCGAGCTGTTTTTTCCTCGTATCTCTTGGTGAGCAGAACCCGAATATTGTGGAGACGCCTGAGCAAAGGCAGTTGGCTAAATCCTGAAGGATCCGCCTTATCTGGGCTGCAGAATTAGTGGGGCCCGAACCCTGAGAGGCCCTGGTACCCAGAGCAGCCGGGGAAGTCAAGTGAGCGGCAGGTCCTCAGCCCCTCTCGGGTTCTCTGGGGGTTCTCGCTGGCTCTTCACGTCCTTTGTGAAGAAACTCTGCCAGAGTCCCCCAAGAGAGGCTCTCTCCCCGCGCTTCCAAGCCAGGAGATGGAACACGGCTCCATTTCCAGACAGATGTGCATGGGGCTTTGACAGGGCCGCTCTACGCCTCAAGTGCTCCACTGGCACGGGTGCACTGTGGCTTGCGCCTGGCGCGGGTGCTGTGCGCTGGCAGGGGAACGCTCTCCCATCAGTATCTTCACTCCATCTCCGCGGGTGGCGGAGCCTCTCCCGCTGACATGTAGAATCACAGAACGCTAGAACGGGAAGGGACCTCGCGAGGTCATCGAGTCCAGTCCCCTGCCCTCACGGCAGCACCCAGCACCGTCTAGCCCATCCCTGACAGGTGTGTCCCACCTGCTCGTCAATATCTCCAGGGATGGAGATTCCACAACCCCCCTACACAACTTATTCCAGTGTTTCACCGCCCTGATAGGCAGGGCGTTTTTCCTGCTGTCCAACCTCAACCTCCCTCGTTGCAATTTAAGCCCTCGTGTTGGTGTGGACGGTGCTTCGGTCACTGTAACTTGCCTAGCTGGTGGGCAGGGGGTCTTTTTCACCCCCCGGGGTGATGTAAGTTCGACCGAGATCTGCGGTGGTGTTGACCTGCCCAAAATTGGCTGCTTGGTCCTGTTGCAAGGAGATTTCTCTTGCGGGGGAGGGAGGAGAAAGCCTTTTTCGGATGGGCTCTTTTTCAAAGTCAATTGGTTGCACGCGCTTAAGAGAGCACAGGAAGCGGATCCTGATCCCCAGTTAAAGTGGGTACGTGAAAGGAAAACAAACCTCTGTCCAGATTTCATTAGATCTCTGCAGAATGGGAATGTAATACTGGAAAAACAACTGGAAAGTGGACTCGGATGCTCCAGGCCCTTCCTTCCACTCATTCCCAACAACAGCAGAAAGTGACAGGCCCGATCTCCAGCTGGGGTCAGTCGATGTTGTGCTGTTGAATCAGCCAATCTCCTAAACCAGGCGACCTTTTTTTTTTTTTTTGGCTCAATAACCATCCCTCTGACCACCCCCCCTTTTTTTCCCTCAACCAAAATTTTTGGTGCTCCTCATAAAAAAAAATTGGTGTTTCTCCATCTTAAAAAGTTTATGAAACACTGGTCTAGTTTGACACGCTCCTCCTCCCCCATGCATCTCAGGCTCTGGCATTTCACCCCAAGACCTCTGTGTGGAGCCCAAGCAACATATTTGGCTAACGAGTCTCTTCCGCAAGGGCTGCCGGTCTTGAGCTGCGGACATCAAGAGCTGGAGAACCCATCACTTCCTTTGGCAGGTCGTTCCAGGGGTCAGTCGCCCTCCCTTGAAAAGGGCCCCCGGAACTCACTGCCTGGAAGCGAAGGCAGATAGTTCTTGTTCTGCCTCTCTCCATGAAATGCAGGAGCCGTTGCGTCCCCTGTATGCGCTTCCCAGGAGAGCCCTTTGCCTCAACCCCCAGATCTATTTGCAGGAGTAACAAGCAGTCTCCCCGCCATCGGCGATACTAGATCACCTCCTGCCTTCGAGCTCTTTAATTGCGTCTGCTCGGTATTTCCATGAACACAACGAGCGAGGAGGGTGAAGATAACCTAGCTCCTGGACCTCACAGCTGTTTGTTCCATTACAGGGGAAGCTACAGATGTGGGTCGACTTGTTTCCGAAGTCGCTGGGTCCGCCTGGCCCGCCGTTCAACATCACGCCACGCCAAGCAAAGAGGTGACTTGACGCGCCTTTCTCGCTGGCTTGCGAGCTGTCTGTCTGGGATGCTGATGGGGCCGACTAGGTGGTCAGCTAAGAGATCTTGGCTCCTTGCCTTGTGTGATAGGGGAATATTGAGGCACGTGTCGGAGGAGAGTTGAGTGTTGGCGTGCTCTAATTGCCGCAGCCATGGGTTTCTAAAGCATCCTCCGGCCCACGCTTTCGCGTTGACTTTACCCCCATGGAGATGTCTCACGCGAGTGAAAGTGACAGGGTCAGACCCTTTGCATGTGAGCTGTTCTGTGAATAAGCTGTGACGCCGTAGCTTTCTTCTATTTTAGATCATCGGTTTTATTCCACTCTTACGACTCGGGTTGTGTGTGTGTATTTCAGGTTCTTCTTGCGCTGCGTTATCTGGAACACCAAAGATGTGATCCTAGACGACCTCAGCCTCACAGGAGAGAAGATGAGCGACATCTACGTGAAAGGGTGGGCAGCCCCGCGACGTCCGGCTGTGCGAGGGATGTGTCCAGGGGTACAGGTTGGCCAGGAAACGGTTAACCATCAGAGAAGGGCAACTAAAATGATTAGGGGTTTGGAACGGGTCCCATATGAGGAGAGGTTAAAGAGCCTGGGACTTTTCAGCTTAGAAAAGAGGAGACTGAGGGGGGATAGGATAGAGGTCTATAAAATCATGAGTGGTGTGGAGAAAGTGAATAAGGAAAAGTTATTTACTTGTTCCCATAATATAAGAACCAGGGGCCATCAAATGAAACTAATGGGCAGCAGGTTTAAAACAAATAAAAGGAAGTTCTTCTTCACACAGCGCATAGTCAATCTGTGGAACTCCTTGCCTGAGGAGGTTGTGAAGGCTAGGACTGTAACAGGGTTTAAAAGAGAACTAGATACATTCATGGAGGTTAAGTCCATAAATGGCTATTAGCCAGGATGGGTAAGTAAAGGTGTCCCTAGCCGCTGTTTGTCAGAGGGTGGAGATGGATGGCAGGAGAGAGATGGCTTGATCATTTCCTGTTCGGTTCACTCCCTCTGGGACACCTGGTATTGGCCACTGTGGGCAGACAGGGTACTGTGCTGGATGAACCTTTGGTCTGACCCAGTGTGGCCGTTCTTTTGTTCTTATGGCGTTCATTGCGTGTCCGAGCTATCCTCTCCCAGAGATAAATGGGGCAAGTTCACCCTGTGCAGAGCTGTTGTTCCCGGCTCTTTGCCTGAGCGACAGTCAGGTCACGTTTGTGGTTGTCTTTACAACCAGAACAGCTGAGGCTCTGAAGGGCAAGATAGCAACTCGGGAGAGGTGCTGGTAGGTTGCACTGTTGGTTCCCGGCCCAACCAAAGCCTCATCCATGTCTTGGAGGGTGCCTGTAGTGTAGACAGAGCTTGTTTACATAGATGCCTTTTTGAAATTCCTTTTCCTGGACAAAAATGTGGCAGCCGGCAGTAAGTCCTCTGGCACGTTTCCCCTCCTCTGTCTGACTCCATTTATGTTTTATCTTGTGTAAAATAGCGCAATCGCGGCCAGGGGAGTTACTTAGTTTGTACGTTCTTGGTTTTATGAGCAGGAAGAGGGAGGGCTTTGAAACAGACTGTAAATCCCCTTTTTACAAGCCCAATTTTCCTCCTGTAAATCCAAAATGCACGCTGCTTACCTGGTATTCCCATCAAGTTCATTGTCGGCAGTTCCCGCCAAGCGGTTCCATACGCTCCCTCGTTCGGGTAATCAGCATTCCTGCATGAGGCTGGCTGCTGTGAAGCCAAACCCTTCCTGCATTTGAGCACTCCTGACACACAAGCGGCTTGGTCACTCGCTCCTCTTGCTAGATGGGGCTTGGTCCTGCCACGAAGGCGGGGGACTGGACTCGAAGCCCTCGCGAGGTCCCTTCCAGTCCCAGTGTTCTGTGACTTGATACGGTACAAGCCCATGTGTGACTCCTAGCTGGCCTCTTAACTGGAGCCCAGAGGGTTCTGGGATTGGCTGAGTTCTTATAAGCAAGCGGATGTGATAGGATCACAATCAGGGTCCTAATACCTAAACCAATCAGTGCCTTTTCTTTGCATGGAGCAAAGCTGTTATTTATTACTTGTATTAAAGAAGCACTGAGGGTCCCAGCAAAGACCCCATTGTGCCAGGCGTGCTGCTCCCGTTAGGGCCAGTGTCACAGAACAGGCAGCTGCGTAGGGACACCTGAAAATCTGGCGCACCGCTGGGTCTTAATGTCCACCTACCTGCCTCTTCGTAGCCCTGTTCTGTGGCTCTGCTTCCTCCGGAGAGGAGCTAGTGAACTTGAAATGTGCAAAGGTCATCCAGAGCCATTAGCAGAACACCCAACCTGTGAAAGAACCATTCTAGGGGTTATGAAACCATAGAACAGGCGTTTGCCAACCCTAGGTACATCCTGTCAGTTTCTGAATATACTGAGTCTCAGGGAACGTCTACACTAGCCCCTAGTTCGAACTAGGGAGGCTAATGAGAGTGACCGAAATTGCAAATGAAGCGCGGGATTTAAATATCCCGCGCTTCATGAGCATGTTCCCGGCCGGTCGCCATTTTGGAAATTGACTAGCCCAGAGTAACTGCCCACGTCTACATGCGGCTGTGAAATGGGAGTTCGAAGTAAAGCCCTTAACTTGAATTAACGCTTTTGCGCAAGAAAATTCTGATGGCCATTCACAGAATGGAGCCCTTGTGCAAAAATGCCTATTCCTCGAAGAAAGAGGAATAACTGTTGCGCAAAAAGCCCTCTCTTCTTACGACATACTGTACATTTTCTTACGCAAAAAAGCACTTGTAGTGTGGACGCGCCGCGAGGTTTTGCACAAAAACTCTACAGTGTAGACGTAACTCCAGGGATGATCTCAACTTCCTTGGTTCTACCTCAGTGCCGGAGCCTGGACTTGAACACCTCTGGAGATCCCTTCCAGACTGAAAGCTCCACAACAAGAAGATTTTTTTTTAAATTCCTAATTCTGTATTAAAGAGATGTATCATTTTGTATTAAAATATCCTACAGAACGTCCTTTTGAAAGCCCTGGCCAAAACTGTTAGAGCTAAAGCGAGGCTCCCGTAGGTAGGTATGTCCCAGGTCACTTAGAACTTTGTAGGTCAAACATTCCTTCGGTCATCTTTATTGTTCGCATGCACCCGTTTTGAATGCCTTGCTCGAGGAGCTTTGGTTTCCATATCCTCACCTGACGCCTTCGTATTTTGCAGCTGGCTCATTGGCCATGAGGAGAACAAACAGAAGACTGACGTGCATTACCGGTCTCTGGGAGGCGAAGGGAATTTCAACTGGAGATTTGTCTTCCCCTTTGACTACCTACCTGCCGAGCAAGTCTGTCACATTGCCAAAAAGGTGAGCCTCTCGAAGTGGGCAACTCTTCTCGCCGCCTATTTATAGTCCCTCAGAAACTGGCCCCGCCCCTTCTGCCCAAGGCCCCGCCCTCATCTTGCCTAGGGGCCCGGCGAGGCTGTCGTCCCCGGTGGCCCTGACTGAGGGTCGTGGCGGATTCTCCCTCACTGACAATTTTCAACTCAGGTGGGGACGTTTTTCTAAGCGAGCTGAGTTCAGTCGCTAGCTCAGCAAAGTCCTATGCAGAGGCCAGGGGACCCCACCAGTCGATGAATCGGTGGGTTACGCAGCAAGAGAAGTGCCGGGGTTGGAGGGGCTGACTCTACAGGAGGGATTCTGGACAGATGAGACAGCAAAGTGCTAGTCAGAGACAGCCACGAGGGGCGTCTTCCGGGCCGCCAGAGGGCACTCGGCTTACCCTTGTGTGCCCAGCTGTAGCAGCGAATCCAGACATGCCGTCACCGATCCCGCACTGGCGCCCAATGGGCAGCGGCAGCGCTCCGCTCCGTGCTGCTAATCGCCGTACAAAGAGTCCATTATCGTCATAGCTTGGCGAGGCACAGGCGAAGGGAGGGAAAAGCCTCCAGATATCGGAAGGGGAAAGGTGCCAGGGAAGCAGAAGAGATGTCAGGGGTGTGTGGATGGGTAGAGTTAGACATCGTGGGATGACGTGATTATTAATAAGTGATTATTCCCCTTTATTCGGCTCTGCTGAGGCCACATCTGGAGTATTGTGTCCAGTGCTGGGCCCCCCACTATAGAAAGGATGTGGACGCGTTGGAGAGGGGCCAGCGGAGGGCAACCAAAATGATTCGGGGGCTGGATCACATGACCTACGAGAAGAGGCTGAGGGATTTGGGCTTGTTTAGTCTGCAGAAGAGAAGAGTGAGGGGGGATTTGAGAGCAGCCTGCAACTCCCTGAAGGGGGGTTCCAAAGAGGCTGGCGAGAGGCTGTTCTCAGTAGTGACGGATGCAGAACGAGGAGCAATGGGTTCAAGTTTCAGTGGGGAAGGTGTAGGTTGGATATTAGGAAAAACGATTTCCCTAGGCGGGTGGGGAAGCGCTGGGCTGGGTTCCCTAGGGAGGGGGTGGAATCTCCATCCCTAGAGGTGTTTAAGTCTCGGCTGGACAAAGCCCTGGCTGGGCTGATTGAGTTGGGGTTGGTTCTGATTTGGGCAGGGGGCTGGACTTGATGACTCCTGGGGTCTCTGCCAGCCCTGGGATTCTATGATGAAATGAAGGAAAATATAGGCAGAATGGCCAGGGATGCTTTTGCGGGGGAAGAGCGGGACCTGGTTTACTTTGCCACCAATCCCGTATCTGGAAGCAGGTCTCATCTCTCTCCGTGGGAACTTGCTTGCTTTGGAGCCCTGGTTCTCAAACTCTGCACTTTGAAGTGGGTCCCAACCCTGAGCCCCACTTCCCAGGAGCAAAGCCAAATCCTGGATGGTGGGGCTCAGAGTTATAGACCCCCCAGTTATAGACGCGCTTTTGCGCAAGAAAGCTCTGATGGCCATTTTAGCCTTTGGGCTTTCTTGCGCAAAAAATTAAGGTGCCTGTCTACACTGGCCCTCTTGCACAAGTATTCTTGCACAAGAGGGCTTATCCCTGAGCGGGAGCATCGAAGTATTTGCGCAAGAAGCCCTGAATTCTTACATTAGAACGTCAGTGCTCTTGCGCAAATTCAAGTGGCCAGCGTAGACAGCTGGCAAGTTCGTGTGCAACAGCGACTGCTTTTGCTCAAAATCTTGCCAGTCTAGACGCACCCAGGGCTTTTGGCACAAGCGTTATTCCTCTTTCTACGAGGAATAAGCCTTTTTGCACCAGAGCTCTTGTGCAAGAGCACGTGTGGACAAGGAACAGGGATTTCTTGCGCAAGAAACCCCTATGGGAAAAAGCACAGGTGCTCTGATTACCATTCTGTGAATGGCCAACAGAGCTTTCTTGCGCAAGAGCGTCCATGGCAGAGTGGACTCTCTCTTGTGCAAAAGCACACGGCCATGTGGATGCGCTCTTGCGCAAGAATTTTTGGCGGAAGATCTCTTCTGCAAAATGTTCTTGGGCAAGAAGCCTCCAATATAGAGGTAGCCTAGGTGTGGGGGGTTACATACTCCCCTAGCTGAGGGAGCACATTCCAAGCTTCAGAGACCCTAAATGAGCCCCCACTTGTAACTGTCACTGGGTGGATTTGAACCTGGGACCTCAGGTGCAGGAGCCGCTACGCTTGAGCAAGAAGCCAGCCGGCTCTCAGTTTAGGCTGTAGAGCGCCCTTGTTCTTATCTCTTGCTGTAAGTGGTCTAAGCGTCGCTCCGTGGGACAGTGACCCGCCCTAGGTGTCCACATGGGCTCAGGCTTCGGCCCCCGCTCCTGGGGTCACGGAGCCACTTTGGCTGTGGGAAGGGGGTTGTGGTGCAGTGACGTGGGAGAGCCCCTGCTGGTGGGGTGTCATTGCAAACATCCTGACGGCATTAACCCCCCCGCTCCAGGAGTTCTCATCTCTGTCACGCTGCCCTGGCTACAACGACATGGTCTCCTTGTGCATTTCCCTATTGGTCTCTCTGCCTAGGCAAGCTAATTGGGGGCAGCCACGGGCCTGGGGGTGAGCGAACTTAAGAGCTGCTCTCCCAATTCCTTTTGCAGCAAGGGAGCGTGCTGGACTCCAATGGACTAGAGCCAGGGAGCCGGTGCCATAGCTCCATTCCTATTCCCCCCCCGTGCTGTCCGGCCCCCGCGGGAGGGAGCCCGGTTTCCCTGTGAATCACTAGCTAGTTAAGCTGATCGACGGACTCGTAGCTGGACCCCGTTCACGCTTCGTGTTAAACAAATCAGCAGTACGGTGTGTAGCCCATTCAACGATCCCCCTTTGAAAAAGCGCAACCCCTCCCTCTCTCCATAAACCCTTTAGGAAAATACATCCCACTGCGCTGAGATTGATTCTCCTCCGACCACATGTCTGCCAACACTGTATCAGAAAATAAACAGCTTGTAAAAGAGCGCGGGGAAAGCCAGAGGAACGAAGGGAAAACCGTGCGCTGTGTTTGCAGGACACATTCCACCCCGGCAAGTTTTGATCTCGCCATGTGCTGTTTGAACTCCCGGTTCATTACTGCTGCTGTAAAAAGCCCACGCGCTGATCTTTAAAGGCAGCCATAGGACGCGGAATTTAAATCAAAACGATCAGACGGCACATTCCCAGCCACTAAAAGCCACCTGCCTCCAGTCGTCTCGGAGGGTCTGCGGGGGCAGAGCGCCCTGCAGAGCACGGTGCCCATTGGCTTTTCATTCCTTTGTTTGTCCCCGGGCCCATGGGGCCTGTGAATTAACCTGCAAAGACCCCTTAGCTCCCCAGATGGACCTTGGAATGCAAAATTCAGGTCCAGGTTGTAAATATTGTCCCCAGCATTCAGGGGAAATCAAATGAAAGGGGTGGCATAAGGCTTATCTCGGCTGGTAAGAGTGTAATGAATCATCATAGAATCCTAGAACCCCAGGGCCGGAAGAGACCTCAGGCGTCATCTAGTCCAGCCCCCTGCCCAAAGCAGGACCAACCCCGACTCAATCATCCCAGCCAGGGCTTGGTCCAGCCGGGACTTAAACATCTCTAGGGATGGAGATTCCAACCCCTCCCTAGGGAACCCATCCCAGTGCTTCCCCACCCGCCTAGGGAAATAGTTTTTCCTAATCTCCAACCTAGACCTCCCCCACTGCAACTTGAGCCCATTGCTCCTCGTTCTGTCATCTGCCCCACTGAGAACAGCCTCTCTCCATCCTCTTTGGAACCCCCCTTCAGGGACTTGCAGGCTGCTCTCAAATCCCCCCTCGCTCTTCTCTTCTGCTGACAAAACAAACCCAAATCCCTCAGCCTCTCCTCATAGATCATGTGCTCCAGCCCCCGAATCATTTTGGTCGCCCTCCGCTGGACCCTCTCCAATGCATTCACATCCTTTCTGTAGTGGGGGGCCCAGAACTGGACACAATACTCCAGGTGTTGCCTCACCAGAGCCAAATAAAGGGGAGTAATCACTTCTCTAGGTCTGCTGGCAATACTTTTCCTAATGCACCATAATATGCCATTAGCCTTCTTGGCTACAAGGGCGCCCTGTTGACTCATCTCCAGCTTCTCACCCACTGGAATCCCCAGGGCCTTTTCTGCACAACTGTTACTTCAAAATACAGTTCGTAGTTCTTAGAACCAGAACGACTGTTGCTACACCGTAGCTGTCTCAGGGTGTACTTTGCTGTCCACCTTGAAAGATACCAAAGCTTTTTGATCATGCAAGGTGCTGCGCTTGTTCTGTAGGACACCAGGGAACCTCCACGATCACTGGATTCACAAGGAGTGTTTGCTGCATCAGCATCACACCCTTGAAAGCCCTTTCTTCTGAAAATGTTTGCATGGGGCCATGTAAACACTTTTCTTTCTCCACGTAATGAGAGTGGGCTGGGAAATCCAAGCTGATTCCCGTGACATATTGTGCACAAAACGTTTTTGTTTGAAATTTTTAGCGGACACTTTTGATTTTTTTTTTTCAATTGCAAAAAAAAAAAATTTAAAAGGGAACTTTTCATTTTGTTGAAACGTTCATTTATTTGGGTGATCAGAAACTGCAGGAGGGGATTGGTTTTCCATATGAAGATATTTGCCTTTCCTGCTTTTTTCCCTTCTTTTCCAGAGGGGTAAAAAAAAGGAGAATGTAAAATCCAGGAGACCAAGATAAGCGGGGGCGGGAGGGACCTAAAAAGGAAATGAAAATCTCCAGTTGACATTTTCGTTTTCTTGGGAGATCAAAGCTTGCGCCAAATCTAACATTTCCACTTTGATGAAAACTATTTCAGTTGAAAAATTTCTCCCGGCTCTCTTTCTGATTGGTTTCACTAACAATAAAAGAAACAAACCTTTACCGAAATGGAGAGCGTAGCAAGCAGCGAGAAGACAAAAGAGGGGTGAGCTGGAATGCCTGCCCACGTATGAGGAATCTGAGGTGTGATACATCACTGAAAGAGAATAGACTGTCTCTCTGGTACCTGGCTATAAATTATATAGAAAGGAGAGCCTGAAGAATTAACATTATGCCAAATACATTCGATAGACTGCAAGGAAACACACGTTTCCGAGTAGAGAGCACCACGTGGTAGAATCTGGAGAATAAAAATCCTAAATCTTTTTATTATTTTATTTTATTTTATTAACATTTCGAAAGTGATGACAACTGCAAACTTCCGCTGGCTTTTGGCTCCGTTGTGCTAGGCCGCACACACTTACGTAGTAATTATAGTGTGTAACACAGAGGGGTAAAGTGTCGGCCTCCCAATCAGAGATAGGATTCTGACGGTAAAGTTTTAAGCGAGACTTTTACTACCAATCCCAAGAATTAAACATTAGGTCAGCTCCTCCTCCCCCGCCCCGCAAAATAATGAGGTTGGCTTAAAAACCAAGAGAATTTAAAACCAAGAAATGGTGCGCTCTTTTCATTTGAGTTTTGAGGGGTCACTTTGCCGAGGCCTGAGTTGCCTCCCGGAGGGCTAGGAACTGAAATTTTGTGAAAAATGATTCCTGGCCAGTCACCTGACTCCAAGAGCTGGGGCTTGAAGGAAAACACCAAGGGTGGCAGAACACAGGCTAAAATTGCGAGAGTTGGCAACAGCAGAGCGCTCAAAGAGGCCACAGAGTCAAAGGAAACAGGAATAAAAACAGACAGTCAAAAAAGCAAACAGCATGTTAGGAATCATTTAAAAAGGGATCGAGAATAAGACGGAGACTATCTTATGGCCACTGTATAAATCCATGGTGCGCCCACAGCTTGAATACTGAGTACAGATGTGGTTGCCTCATCTCCAAAAAGCTCTCTAGGCATTGGGAAAGGTTCAGAATAGGGCAACAAAAATGACGAGGGGCTTGGAAGGGGTTCCCTATGAGGAGAGATTGAAAAGACGGAGACTTTCCAGCTTAGAAAAGAAGAGACTAAGGGAGGATCTGATAGAGGTTTATAAAATGATGACTGGTGTGGAAAAAGTGAATTAGGAAAAGTTATTTACTTGTTCCCCTAACACAAGAACGAGGGGTCACCAAATGAAGTGAATGGGAGCAGGTTGAAAACAAACCAAAGGAAGTTTTTCTTCATGCAGCGCACAGTCAATCTGTGGAACTCCTTGCCAGAGGATGCTGTGAAGGCCAGGACTTTAACAGGGTTCAAAAAACAATTAGATAAATCCAGGGAGGTTAGGTCCATCAATGGCTATTAGCCAGGATGGGCAGGGATGGTATCATTTGGGTGTTTGTCAGAGGCTGGAGATGGGTGACAGGAGAGGAATCACTGGATGATTCCCTGTTCTGTTCCTTCCCTCTGGGGCACCTGGCATTGGTCACTGTGAGCAGTCAGGACTATGGACTAGATAGGCCTTTGGTTTTTATGATCTTATAAATAATGGATGATTTTGGCTGCCTGCTTGTTCTAACTGGATGAAATGGCCAAGGGGACTCGGCTCAGAGGAGCCATTTCTCCGCAGCGTGCTCCTTGGAACTGTCAGTTCTACTTGTCCCAGGAGGAGGGAGTCTCATTTCAGCTGCCGCAGAACACCTGTGCGGGGAAGCCAACCTTCACAGGCCTCCTGGCCAGCCGTAAGGTCCCCAATTGGAGCAGCTGGCTGCAGGGCCGAAGAAGATAGCTCCTTCCTCCAAGCACAGGCAGGAACGAGCCAGGCTTTCTTCGAAGCGACAGATTGGAAACCAGCCGTCCAGGGTCACCTGGCCTCCGAGAAAACGAAGGGCTGCCCTTGATGTTGTATTCCACTGAACCTACCCGCCCCAAAGAATTGTAGCCCTGTCAACGCTTTGCTAGCGATAGGAGCAATTTCTTACACCTGCCGTATTCACCACCATAAAACTTTTACGCACCGCCCCCTCGCCAGAGCACTGCAAAACAAAACCCACCACGATTCCCCTCCCCGGCTTGCAAAAGGAGGGGAAAGAAGTTGTAGCAAAGGGTTATTTTACAGCGCACCTTCCTTGCAAGGCTTAATTATGGGGGCACATTTCTCGCTGCTTCGAAACAGCCCATGCTCTTAGCTATGCCTCGGATTCCTCCCCGGGCCCCTCCCTCTGAGCCTTTTCTCATAGCCGTGTTTCCAGCGTTGCTCCGCCGTGTCCCCTGCTTCACATGGCTCCGAGGAGGAACGCTCCGCTGCTGGCCAAACCACAGTGACGGTGTTTTTCCACACCAAAGGCCAAGCTGCACTGATTGTGCAAGCTCTGTGTGCTGCCTCCGGGTCTGCCGAGCGCCCAGTCCTGCGTGAGTCATCTGTAGGCAGGCCGAGAGCCCGGCTGAGGCCTGGCTTGGTCACAGAAGACTAGACCTGGAAGGGACCTCGAAAGGTCATCGCGTCCAGCCCTCGGGCTGTAACAGCTGCAGCGTGGGATGGGGCCCGTGCTTGTCGCAGACCGAAGCGTAGTGGGGTGGGGTTGGGGGTACCCCACTAGTGTAGGTTCCGGCCCAGCAACTCTCAGGCAGCAGCCACAGACAGGCTACTTTTACTCCGTCGGACAGCTTCTTCCCTGGACCACTTCCCCAAACGATCCCGCCCAGAACCTTTCCTCTGGTCCCTGGGCAAGTCCGCGCTCAGGTCCCCCCCCCCCCAGTTCTCCAGCAACCCACTTCTTCCTCCCAGTCCTTCACTCTTTTCCTTCCCCCTCCCTTACCTGGGGGGAACACCTTTTAAAGCAGCTTCACAGGCTTTTATTGGCTGCAGGTGTCTAATTAGCCTGTAGCGTCCAGTGAGCTCTAATTGTCCCCAAGTCCCCGTTATGCCCCGTGGGATGAGGTTTACCAGGCCGGTCAACAAATGCCTTTGATGTTGACTGCGGAGCATCCAGACTACAGCGCTGTGCCGCCAAACAGCTGATTGGCTCAGCACGGCAGCCATTTTAATTTAAACGACGCGGCGATTTGGGTATGTTTAGTAAACTAATCTACATGGCTCTGGTGACGGATCCATGTCGTCTAGACATACCCTCAGAGTCCAAGGACCAGTTATCCTCACTGTTGCACCCTTATTATGTCTATACTGCAGAGGTTTTGCGCAAAAACTTGCAGAGTGTCCACACTACAGGCGTGTTTTTGCACAAGAAAAAGTACAGTAGATCATCAGGAGACAGGGATTTTTGCGCAAGAGTTATTCCTCTTTCTACGAGGAATAAGCCTTTTTGCGCAAGAGTGTGTGTGGACGGGGAACAGGGATTTCTTGCACAAGAAACCCCTATCGGAAAAAGCACTGGTGCTCTGATCACATGGCAGTGTGGATGCTCTCTTGCACAAAAGCACATGGCTGTGTAGACGTAGAAGCCTGCAGTGTAGATGTAGCCTTAGACTCTTAGGCTACGTCTAGACTGGCATGATTTTCCGCAAATGCTTTTAACGGAACAGTTTTTCCGTTAAAAGCACTTGCGGAAAAGAGCGTCTAGATTGGCACGGACGCTTTTCCACAAAAGCACTTTTTGTGGAAAAGCATCCGTGCCAATCTAGACGCGGTTTTGCGCAAGAAAGCCCCGATCGCCATTTTCGCCATCGGGGCTTTTTTGTGCAAAACAATACCGCGTTGTCTACACTGGCCCTCTTGCGCAAAAGCATTTGCGTAAGAGGGCTTTTGCCTGAATGGGAGCAGCATGGCATTTCCGCAAGAACACTGACAATCTTACATGAGATCGTCAGGGTTCTTGTGGAAATTCAAGTGGCCAGTGTAGACAGCTGGCAAGTTTTTCCACAAAAGAAACTCATGTCCCTTAAAGTTACCCCCTTCCCATGACTGGGAGTTGCAGGTGCTCAGATCTTGTGAAAATCTGCTTGCGCAGCGTTTGCACCTAAAATATGGATTTGGCTGCCTCACGCTAAGGCAGCCACGTTTCAATCGTCTCTCTTGTAAATTAGCTCTCCACATCCATAAAACTGCCCCGGGGACCCACTTCTGTGTGTTCCCCTTTGAATAGCTCAGAATCCCTCTGCAGGCAGAACGGAATTAAAATGTACGAATCGGAAGAATCAGGAGAGAGATCCTTTCAGGCAGTTTGAATTTAGAATAAGTTATTAGCTGGGAAAAATGACTCCCCTCCTCCACCCCCTTGGAAAATCCCCCCCCACATTTAATCAGTTTCTCGGCGGAAGAGGCAAAAAAAAATAAGGAAGTTTCCCTTCATTATTTTTTTCTGGATTCTAAAATAGTTAAGCTGCATAAATAAAACACCCCACTTCAAAACCGTGGATGTGTTTCTCTAACACGCGCAGAGGCCCGGAGATAAATTGAAATCAACCTTCCTGGGGGATCTTTAAATGGAACCAGTTTCTGTGGGGTTTAAACACTCCCCTTCCCGCCTTCCCGCCCCACCATCGCCCCTGGCCAATTATTTATGTTCTTAGGGAGTCTGACACATTCTCCCCCCCCTATATTACTTGATATAATGAATGCCAGTTTTGTAGCTCCGGCGGTGATTTATGGCGGGCCGTATGTGTCCTGAATAATTCTCACGTTTCCTGGTTTTAATTAACTCAAGTTCCATTCATGACACTACCATGTTGAGGCGGGAGGTAGCGGAACTTTGCCTACGGGACACATGATGGCTCCTAATAAGAACATTTGGTGGCCATACTGATCCTGACCTTGTGTCCTGTATTCAAGCAATACTCCATTGTCCGGACCAGGAATTATGAGGGCCTTCACTGTACATGGATCTCCTCTTGCTACGGATACGGATATGAAAGAGGTCTATAAAATCATGACAGATGTGGAGAAAGTGAACAAGGAAAAGTTATTTACTTGTTCCCATCACATGAAAACTAGGGGTCACCAAATGAAATGAATACAAAGCAGGTTTAAAACAAACCAAAGGAAGTTTTTCTTCATGCAGCGCTCAGCCAACCTGTGGAACTCCTTGCCAGAGGATGTGGTGAAGGCCAGGACTTGAACAGCGTTCAAAAAAGAGCTAGATAGATTCATGGAGGTTAGGTCTATCAATGGCTATTAGCCAGGATGGGTAGGGATGGTGTCTAGAAATGGGTGACAGGTGTTGTGTTCCCTTCCTCTAGGGCACCTGGCATTGGCTGCTGTTGGCAGACAAGATACTGGGCTGGATGGACTGTTGGTCTGACCCAGTATGGCTGTTTTTATGTTCTTATGTACCTCTCGCCTAACTTGTAGGCACTGTCTAATAGCCTAGTTCTGGGCCCTTTTGAGAGGGTGCTGACCAATCATAGCAAATTAAATGGCGGTTATTTGATGTGGCCCAATGTCCATGAAAAACTAAGATGATGCCACCACCAACTCGAGTTCTCTTGGCACCTACACTGGGGCGTGAATCCACATTTCCAGAGGGAAGATTTGCAACGGCAAAGCCAGCTGATGGGAATCGGAGGGAGAGCACGATTTGGAATG
This sequence comes from Pelodiscus sinensis, assembly GCF_049634645.1. NCBI lineage: Eukaryota > Metazoa > Chordata > Testudines > Trionychidae > Pelodiscus > Pelodiscus sinensis. The sequence goes on along the minus strand of NC_134715.1, from coordinate 132,993,481 downwards.
GAGATTACAGGCACGATGCAATTTCTTACGGTAGCATATGGCCAGCGCCACTAGGAACAACATCCCCACTCTTGCATGACCGTTCAAGGCCTAAGCCTCATCTGGTGGGACCTTTAGTGGACTATTGGTGGGACCATTGCTGGAATACTGCATCCACTTCACGCTTCAGACGAGGTGATGGAAAGTTTGGAAGCAGCTCCTAAGAACGACTCGAGAGCTGAAATCCTATCTGACAGCAAGAGTGTGAAGAAACTCAACGTATTTAGATTGTGAAAGAGGGTAAAAGGTAACGTGATCCATGTCTGTATGGGGAAGAGATTTCTAGCCCTTTCATTTAGCAGTCAAAGGCGGAATGCGATCTAATGGTTGGATGCCAAAAGGAAACAACTTCACACCGGACACGAGGCACACGCACGTTGGCTACGTCTACATCGGCACCCCTTTCCGGAAAAGGGATGCTATTGAGACGAGTCGGAATTGCAAATCCGCGGGGGATTTAAATATCCCCCGTGGCATTTGCATTTACATGGCTGCCGCTTTTTTCCGGCTCGGGGTTTTTGCCGGAGAAAAGCGCCAGTCTAGATGCGATTCTCTGGAAAATAAGCCCTTTTCCGGAGGATTTCTTATTCCTACTTTCAAGGAACTAAGGAAGCAAAACATCTGAAATGACCATTGCTGCTATATTCCTGTGTCTGCTCTGAATCTGTCTGCAGGTGTGGTCACCTCATCGCAAAAAGGCTCTCTTGGCATTGGAAAAGGTTCAGAAAAGGGCAACAAAAATGAGGAGGGATTTGGAACGGGTGACCTCTGAAGAGAGATTAAAGAGACTGGGACTTTTCATCTTAGAAAAGAGGAGACTGGGCGGGGAGGGAGGTATGATAGAGGTCTATAAAATCATGATAGGTCTGGAGAAAGTGAATAAGGAAAAGTTATTTACTTGTTCCCTTAACACAAGAACTAGGGGTCACCAAATGAAATGACTAAATAGCAGGTTTAAAACAAACAAAAGGAAGTTTTCCTTCATGCAGTGCACAGTCAACCTGTGGAACTCCTTGCCAGGGGATGTTGTGAAGGGGAGGACTTTAACAGGGTTCAAAAAAGAATTAGAAAAATTCATGGAGGTTTAGTCCATCAATAGCTATTAACCAGACAGATGGCAGAACAAGGAGTAATGGTCTCAAGTTGTGGTGGGAGAGGTCCAGGTTGGATATTAGGAAAAACTATTTCCCTAGGAGGGTGGTGAAGCACTGGAATGGGTTCCCTAGGGAAGTAGTGGAGTCTCCATCCCTAGAGGTGTTTAAGTCTCGGCTTGACAAAGCCCTGGCTGGGTTGATTTAGTTGGAATTGGTCCTGCCTAGAGCAGGGGGCTGGACTTGATGACCTTCTGAAGTCTCTTCCAGTTCTATGATTCTATGAACCAGGATGGGTAGGAATGGTTTCCCTAGCTTCTGTTGGTCAGAGGCTGGGAATGGGTCATGGGAGAGATTACTTAAAGATTCCCTGTTCTGTTCACTCTCTGTGGGGCATCTGGCATTGGCCACTGTTGGAAGACAGGATAATGAGCTAGATGGGCTTTTGGTCTGACCCAGTGTGGCCATTCTTATGTTTTCTGTGTTTGTTTCCTTTCCCCTGTGTGCACAGGAGCACTTCTGGAGCTTGGACAAGACGGAAAATAAGATCCCACCCCAGCTTGTCCTCCAGATCTGGGACAACGACAAATTCTCTTTTGACGACTACTTGGGTAAGCTGGGAGGCGTCGGTGGCTCTCACAACTGATGTGTCAGGTGGCTGCCATCTCTGAAAAACAGATTAAAAATGGCCTAAAAAGTCAACCTAAAAAGTGATTTTTTTTCAAACATTTTTGGCAAATGGAAATGTAAAAAAACAACCCCTTTTGAATCAGAGGGGTAGCCGTGTTAGTCTGGATCTGCAAAAGTGGCGAGGAGACCTGTGGCACTTTATAGACTAACAGATGTGTTGGAGCATAAGCTTTCGTGGGCAAAGACCCACTTCGTCAGATGCAAAACCCCTTTTGAGTAGAACGAAACACGGAGTATCATGAAATGTTTAGTTTGACACCGCCCTAAACACTCTGGCTGCATCTAGACTGGCATGATTTTCTGCAAATGCTTTTAACGGAAAAGTTTTCCGTTAAAAGCATTTGCAGAAAAGCGCGTCTAGATTGGCACGGACGCTTTTCCGCAAAAGCACTTTTTGCAGAAAAGCGTCCATGCCTATCTAGACGCGCTTTTGCGCAAAAAAGCCCCAATCGCCATTTTCACGATCAGGGCTTTTTTGCGCAAAACAAATCTGAGCTGTCTACACTGGCCCTTTTGCGCAAAAGGACTTTTGCCTGAACAGGAGCGGCATAGTATTTCCGCAAGAAGCACTGATTTCTTACAGTAGGAAGTCAGTGCTTTTGCGGAAATTCAAGTGGCCAGTGTAGACAGCTGGCAAGTTTTTCCGCATTAGCAGCTGGTTTTGTGCCAGTCTAGACACAGCCTCTGTGTAGCCGTGGAGTGGTTTCCTAACTTTAAAAAAACCGTAAATCATGGGGAAGTGGAAAAAACGAAACATTTTGACTTTTTTCAGATTTTTTGGTTTTGTTTTTCACCATAAACAACTTGCTGCAGCCAACAGACAGGCCAGAAATGCCTTGTCTCTGAATCTGTCTTTTTTTTCACCGATAGAGTTTCAGGCAAGGACTGTCACCCCCAGTGCTGACAGAGAGCGAGAGTAAGAGGTGAACATAGAAGTCAAATCTTCATTGAACCCTTTGGATCAGAGGAAGGCCTTGTGGGGTTACTGAGGGTGTATTTCAGAGCCTTGTATTACAGCAGGAGTGATGATAGGTGATTCCGGAGTAACAGGTCTCTGGTTTGCTCCAGACCCTCGGCTGGTGTAAATTATCAGTAGCTCCAATGATTTACAAGAATCCATCTCAGGAGATGGCACTTTCACAACCCTTGGTCCCTGGCCCCATTGTCTTCCATATTCTGACGTGCTTAAACATTTTTCCCCGAGTATTTCACCTTGCGGCAGCTCTTGGCAAGCCCCTGGCGTCTTGTTCTGCCTTCAATCACGAGTGAGAACTGGCGTCAGACCGCTTTCTAACACCCTTTTAATACCCTCTATTTGTAGTCACTTTTCATGTTTCCCCTCAGCTTTTTCTCCTCCAGAACAAACAGGCCCGGCCTTTCAGCCCACGCCAAAGTAGATAAACTGAATTCCACAGTTTGCTGCCTGCGGGTCTTTCAGACAAGACTTTCAAACCCCATGGTCCAGTGTGTTTTGCATGGACGTTGAAGATCCCGGGGCATTTTGTGTAAGAATGGAGGGAGCGGGATGTCCTCAGGCAAATTTCCCTCCTGCCCCCCGGTGTTTTGTGCAGGTGGCAGGGCGCTCCGCCCCAGAGGTGGCTGCACTGGGTGTATATGGCTCGTGCAGTGTTTTGGGCTGTGGCAGGTACCGTAGAAATGTCAGGTGTTCCATTTCCCGATCTCCTGCGAGCCTTTTCCTTGCGAACCCTTTCCGACCGCTCTCCTCCAAACTCTCTCTAGTGTGACTGATCCACGCTGCATGGGGCCGATCCCAACTAAATCAGTCCGGCCAGGGCTTTGTCAAGCCGAGACTTAAACACCTCTAGGGATGGAGACTCCACTACTTCCCTAGGTAAACCATCCCAGTGATTCTCCTCCCTCCTAGGGAAATAGTTTTCCCTAATATCCAACCTGGACCTCTCCCACCACAACTTGAGCCCATTGCTCCTTGTTCTGCCACCTGTCACTACTGAGAACAGCCTCTCGCCAGCCTCTTTGGAACCTCCCTTCAGGAAGTTGAAGGCTGCTCTCAAATCCCCCCTCACTCTTCTCTTCTGCAGACTAAACAAACCCAACTCCCTCAACCTCTCCTCGTAAGTCATATGTCCCAGCCCCCTACTCATTTTGGTTGCCCTCCGCTGGACCCTCTCCAATGCGTCCACATCCTTTTTGTAGTGGGGGGCCCAGAACTGGACACAATACTCCAGATGTGGCCTCCCCAGAGCCGAATAAAGGGGAATAATGACATCTCTGGATCTGCTGGCAATGCTCCTCTTAATGTGCCCTAATATGCCATTCGCCTGCTTGGCTACAAGGGCGCCTGTTGACTCATCTCCAGCTTCTCATCCACTGTAACCCCCAGGGCCTTTTCTGCAGAACTGCTGCTTAGCCAGTCAGTCCCCAGCCTGTAACTATACTTGGGATTCCTCCGTCCCAAGTGCAGGACTCTGCACTTGTCCTTGTTGAACCTCATCAGGTTTCTTGTGGCCCAATCCTCTAATCTGTCCAGGTCACTCTGGACCCTATCTCTGCCCTCCAGCGCATCTACCTCTCTCCCAGCTTAGTATCATCTGCAAACTTGCCGAGGGTGCAATCAATCCCCTCATCCAGGTCATTAAGAAATGAATACATCTTGAATACTGCAGGCAAATGTGGTCGCCCCATCTCCAAAAAGAAATTTTGGCATTGGAAAAAGTTCAGAAAAGGGCGACAAAAATGATGAGGGGTTGGAACGGCTGCCCTGTGAAGAGAGTTTGAAAAGACTGGGCCTTTTCAGCTTAGAAAAGAGGAGACTAAGGGTAGAGGTCTATAAAATCATGACAGGTATGGAGAAAATGAATAAGGAAAAGTTATTTACTTGTTCCCACAACACAAGAACTAGGGGTCACCAAGGGAAACGAATAGATAGCAGGCTTCAAACAAAGAAAAGGAAGTTTTTCTTCACACAGAGCACTGTCGACCTGTGGAACTCCTTGCCAGAGGATGCAGTGAAGGCTAGAACTTTAACAGGGTTCAGGAAAGAGCTAGATAAATTCATGGAGGATAGGTCCTTCAATGGCTATTAGCCAGGATGGCTAGGAATGGTGACCCTAGCCTCTGTTTGTCAGAGGCTGGGAATGGGTCATGGGAGAAATTACTTAAAGATTCCCTGTTCTGTTCACTCCCTCTGGGGCATCTGGCATTGATCACTGTCGGCAGAAAGGACACTGGGATGGATGGGCCTTTGGTCTAACGCAGTGTGACCGTTCTTCAGGGATATTACCAGCTGCCTCTTGCTGTTATGCTAATCAGATACTCCCAGCTTCCCCCTTTTGTACAAGCCAAACGCCCCCGACTGCCACTGGTACACTAGGGCACAGGGTCTAAAATAAGTTGAGGCTGGACTGTCTGTACATTGGGTGTCAGTTCTTTGGAAAAGCTTTTCCAGCTGGCATCACCGTGGGCGCTGATCCCACTAGGAAACCCAGCCCTAATTTCGGTGCCAGTGATGCCCGCCGGGAAAGGACTTTCTAGGAGTGTTGCTTCTTGCAGGTTCTGTCCAGATGAACCTCAACCGGATGCCGGCGCCCGCCAAGACGGCCGAGAAGTGCTCGTTGGACCTTCTGGACGAGGCCGCCTCGGACCGCTTTGTGTCGCTCTTTGAGCAGAAAGCTGTCAAGGGCTGGTGGCCCTGCGCTGTGGAGGCAGAGGAGAAGAAGACCATCGCAGTAAGTCCCTGTGGTTCACTTGGCATCGTCTTTGCTTTTATCTTCTTTGTACAGACAGGAAGCGGAGGCTCAGAGCGGCTATGTGACTTGCTCAAGGTCACAAAGGAAATCGGTAGCAGGGCATGACCTGGGCTTTGGTTCTAGGCTCCGTGCTGTAGTAAACCTGGCTCCATCCTTCCTCTCCTAAGGGTTTGCCAACTTTTGTCACAGCACCTGCAATAACTCAGAACAAACCCTTTGTGGTAGGGAATGTAGCCTTGGTGAGCATGCTTAACTTTTCATTGGTGTCCCCTAAGAGCCTCAGGCATCGACCACGGCCCCATTGTACCAGGCGCCGTAGAAACACACTGCCACATGATGCTCCCGGGGTGGAGGTTGGAGAGTCGGAAACCTGACTTGTTCTGGTTGGCCACCCAGGTCACGTGGTACAGCCCACGTCTGCTCCCCGACTGGACGAGCATTTGGAACCCGGTGAAAAGCCACTTTGCAAGTAGTCGCCCTGAGCTGCCCCTTGTTTCCTCTGCTCTTCCAGCCAGTACACTCACGCACTGGCCCTTCCGTGGAGCAACAGGCAGAAGGGCTGTGTGCTTGGGTTAAGAAACAACGGGTGAATCTCGCTCCGCCGCCTCGCACGCAGAGTTTTAATTTGAAACAGAGGAACAAAGCAGTTGCCAGACTGGATCCGACCCATTGCCCACCCAAGCCAGCGTCCCGTGGCCAGCACCCGAATCCAGCAGTAGCAGATGTGGGATAATCTCCCTGATCCCACGGAGTGAACCGCTGGCAAAGCCCCGAAGCAATTTTCCTTTCTCAAGGCAGTGTTTCTCTGCACCTGGCCAGCCCCTCTCTATGTCCTGTCTCTTTGCCCGTGCAGGGGAAGCTGGAAATGACCCTGGAGATTGTGACAGAGCAGGAGCATGAAGAAAGACCAGCGGGGATGGGCCGCGACGAGCCAAACATGAACCCGAAGCTGGAGGATCCCAAGTAAGAGATTAGTTGGTTCTAACCTGGCCATAGGGAGACCTTAGAAGCCAGTTGGAAAGACAGGTCCCAGCGTCAGGAGATCACAATCTAGAGAGGCCCAACCCAGCAAACACAGCGGGGCAGCAGCGGTCACTATCACCTGCGGGGGCTGCTCGGGGGCAGGTACTGCCCGGATGTACCCTGTGGTCTCCAAGGGCGCACAGACCGTACCCTAGGCAGCCACTCAGGGTGTCCGATGGTGGGCAGGAGGCTCAGCTGGCGTGTTCTACCTGGACACATCTGGAGGGGGCCAGGTGACGCGTTCCACCTGGACACATCTGGGAGGGTGGGGACCAGCTGACACGTTCCACTTGGACACATCTGGGAGGGTGGGGGTCAGGTGGCGCGTTCCACTTGGACACATCTGGGAGGGTGGGGGTCAGGTGGCGCGTTCCACCTGGACGAATCTGGGAGGGTGGGGGTCAGGTGGCGCGTTCCACCTGGACGAATCTGGGAGGGTGGGGGTCAGGTGGCGCGTTCCACCTGGACGCATCTGGGAGGGTGGGGGTCAGGTGGCTCGTTCCACTTGGACACATCTGGGAGGGTGGGGGTCAGGTGGCTCGTTCCACTTGGACACATCTGGGAGGGTGGGGGGGGTCAGGTGGCGCGTTCCACCTGGACGAATCTGGGAGGGTGGGGGTCAGGTGGTGCGTTCCACCTGGACGCATCTGGGAGGGTGGGGGTCAGGTGGCGCGTTCCACCTGGACGCATCTGGGAGGGTGGGGGTAAGGTGGCGCGTTCCACCTGGATGCATCTGGGAGGGTGGGGGTCAGGTGGCGCGTTCCACCTGGACGCATCTGGGAGGGTGGGGGGTCAGGTGGCGCGTTCCACCTGGACGCATCTGGGAGGGTGGGGGCCAGCTGGCATGTTCCACTTGGATGCATCTGGGAGGGTGGGGGCCAGCTGGCATGTTCCACTTGGACGCATCTGAGAGGGTGTGGGTCAGGTGGCGCGTTCCACCTGGACGCATCTGGGAGGGTGGAGGCCAGCTGGCACGTTCCACTTGGACGCATCTGAGAGGGTGTGGGTCAGGTGGCGCGTTCCACCTGGACGCATCTGGGAGGGTGGGGGCCAGCTGGCATGTTCCACCTGGACGCATCTGGGAGGGTGGGGGCCAGCTGGCATGTTCCACTTGGACACATCTGGGAGGGTGGGGGCCAGCTGGCTCATTCCACCTAAATGTATCTAGGAGGCGGGGGTCATGTGGTGCGTTCCACCTGGATTCTTTCACAGTATTGGGGTGGGGAGGGACACCAGGGACATCAGGTTGCATTCAGTTGGCATGTTCCACCGGGAGGCTCCAGGGGCATTTGGGGGGAATGGTTCAGCTGGCCCGTTCTGCCTGGACGCACCCAGGCTGTGTGTACAGGGGTTCAGCCGGCACGTTCCATGGGACATCCGGGGGTCTTCCTGGTGCAGTCCCCCATGGAGATGCCTCTCGCCCTCCACGGTCACTAACGGATGGGGGGCCCATCCCGAGCAGTGACCTCAGAGCTAACCCTGACTGTCCTGGTTGCAGGCGCCCGGAAACCTCCTTCCTCTGGTTCACCTCCCCCTACAAAACCATGAAGTACATCCTCTGGCGGCGCTTCAAGTGGGTCTTTCTCATCGTCGTCATGGTCTTCATCCTGCTGCTCTTCATCGGGATTTTCATCTACGCTTTCCCGGTATGATGTTGGCAGGGGCTGGCGAAACAGCCAGGTCTCAGAGCCAGCTCCCGCTCCAGGGCTACGCTAGCTTTCCACTTACCCATCTCCCACCACTGCCCTGCGGCTGGCTCAACTCTGCCCATCGTGTGGGCATGCCCTTGTTATTTTAGCCATGCTGCGGTGTGGCTTTTCTGTGCCTCAGTTTCCCCATGTGTAGGCGGCGAGGTTTCATGGATTTCCAAAGTGCTTTGAGATCCTCCAGTGGAAGGCCAACTAAGGATGGAAAGCCCTACTGCTGCCTTGCATAAAAAGGCAGCTCCCCACGCCCCCGTCCCTGCCTTGAGCAGTAGTGAAAGTCTGTTTGAGTGTAATTGGTTAAAGATGCAGGGTACGTTACAGGGATCCAAGCAGTGCAATCACTCACAGTCAGGGCCTGGAAGGAGTAATTCTGCTGATATAACGTATGGCCCCGGGAGAGAGGTTCCCACCACCTCATTAATCAGCGCGGTGGCTTTCCTGCCTTGTGTTCAGTTCCATTTGCAAAACAAAATAAATAAATAACCGACCCTCCAGCCTTCCAGCTTGGCCTTGGGATCGGTTTCAAATCCTCCTCTTTTTAAAACCCCGAAATAATTCATGCTGTGCTTTGGATCCCATCCCTCCCCTCCCTAGGCTGATAGACAAATGAGCTACCTCTTTCTTTCCAGCACTTAACAAATTCTGTGCCGGGTACATGTATACCTCACCCCCTGCTCTTTTGGGGGTAATTTATAACTTCATCCAAGAGAGAGGCTGCATTTGCAGATTGCTTCGTAGGCAGCCATAAAGCAAAGTGCTCCGTGTCTTCTAAGCACTGTAATCTCTTTCAGACCATTTGAGATCACGCACTATAGATGGTTCTTGTGCGTAAAGGTATTATGGGATTAGAGCTTTGGAGTTCCTGGCTTTCAGTTCTAGACATGCCTCTTTATTTCTGCAAAAGCGACGAGGAGTCCTGTGGCACCTTAGGGTATGTCTACACTACCCTCCTAGTTCGAACTAGGAGGGTAATGTATGCATACCGCACTTGCTAATGAAGCCCGGGATTTGAATTTCCCGGGCTTCATTAGCATAAGCGGGGAGCCGCCATTTTTAAATCCCCGCTGCTTCGAACCCCGTGTAGCGCGGCTACACGGGGCTCGAACTAGGTAGTTCGGACTAGGGTGCCTATTCCGAACTACCGGTACACCTCGTTTCACGAGGAGTAACGGTAGTTCGGAATAGGACCCTAGTCCGAACTACCTAGTTCGAGCCCCGTGTAGCCGTGCTACACGGGGTTCGAAGCAGCGGGGATTTAAAAATGGCGGCTCCCCGCTTATGCTAATGAAGCCCGGGAAATTCAAATCCCAGGCTTCATTAGCAAGTGCGGTATGCATACATTACCCCGCTAGTTCGAACTAGCGGGGTAGTGTAGACATACCCTTATAGACTAACTGAAGTGTAGGAGCATAAGCTTTCGTGGGCAAAGACCCACTTCGTCAGATGCATGCAGATTCAGACTAACACGGCTACCCCTCTGATTCTTTATTTCTGGTTCCCCATCTTTTACTAATGGACAACCGTATTCGCCTCATCTGAGAAATGATCAGTTAACATGCTACGTATTATTTAAAAATACACAATTATTGACGTTCCAAGCACTGTCCCCTGCTGAACAAAATTGGAAATGATCTATTGTGTTTCATATGCCCTATACTACAGGCAATTAAAGGGGAGCTTCCTTAGTTCATGTAGAGGGGTCTGTTCTTTCTGAGCAGGAGGATCTCCATTCTATCCTTACTGTCTCCTTTAAGTTTCCAGTGGTTTAGGATTTGTTACGGAATTATGGTAATGAAACTAAGTGGAGAAACACAAAACTCCTCTAACTCTAAATATTGATTTATATTCATTACTGCCCGTGTTTTTCTCTGACTGTTCCTAGCAAATTGTTGTTGTATTTCATTTCACTTTGGACAGGCTGAGTCATCTTTCTTGAAAGCGAGACTTTGTTTCAGGGTCTGTATCTGTTTTCACTTATTTGAAATTTCTTTCCCTGGACTATTGGGTCACTGGGTTGTCTATCCTACGTGGAGGCGTCGTTCCTTTCCTGTTCTCTTAAATATCAACCTTGGTGCTAACGAGAGGGAAGGTTTGTGTGTTGGGGCTCCCCCCTAGGGGTGACCAGCTAGCAAGTGTGAAAAACTGGGACCCTTTTGTGTGTGTGTGTGTGTGTGTGTGTGGTATACTTAGGCATATATGTAGTTTCTTATATGTAAAGCCAAGTCCCTAACGTTGGGATGTCCCAACAATGTCTAGATACCCCTAACATACAGATCTTTGGCAAGAGTCACTGTTACAATGCAGAGCATGTATACTAAAGGACAGTCTCTTATTATTATTATTAGCCAATTAGCTAGCCCATCATAATATGGGATTTTCTTGTCTCTCCTCCACGTCGGTCTTCTCTCCTGAGCCTCTGGTCTCTCTCTCCGTCTCTCTCTCTCTCTCTCTTACTACTGCCTCCCCCTCTCTCTCAGCTCTCCTCTGCCTTCTGCCTCTCTCCCCGTCTCTCTCTTTCTCTTCTCCCCCTTCTGCCTCTCACTCTCCCTTTCTCTTCTCCTCCTCCTCCTGCCTCTCACTCTCTCACCGCTCTCCTCTGTCTCCGTTGGGGATGCACGCTCGTCCAGGCCCTGCCCTCTGGCTGTTCCCTCTGGGCGGCGCTGTTGCCTCCCTCCATGGCGCTCGGCCGACTTCTGCGCCGCTCGGCCGGGTCGCCACGTGGGAGCAAGTGGTGCAGGCAGCTGTTTGGGCCCCGCACTCCCCATGCAGCACTCTGCGCAGCTGCTGGTGGGTATTATCTACAGCTGGGTGCCCGGCCAACCACCGCCGCTCTCCGGCCACCCAGCTCTGAAAGCAGCAGTTCAGAAGTGAGAGTGGCAATAGCACGCCTCCCTCTAAAATAACCTTATGACCTTCCTGCAATTCCCTTTAGGGCAGGACCCCCAATTTAGGCAAGGCTGGTCTCCCCTGTGAAATCTGAACAGCAGAGGCTAAAAGCAGACAAACGATCGTATTTCATGGTCCATGGCACGTTTTTCATGGCCATCGTTTCTCCAGGGCTCTACACATTGACTGTGGAAGGGTGGGGGGTGGGGTGCTGTAGGTAGGTGGGAGGGGAAGCTTGTGGAAGTCTCATTTTGGGAAAGAGCCCAAAGGGTGGGAGAGCAGATCTGAACTGAAAACTGCAGCACAGAGAGCTAACAGCCCCAGGGCGGCCGGGTGCTTTGGGCTTTTCATAGAATCACCGAAACGGCTAATTGGAAGGAACCTTGGGAGGTCAAAGCCATCTCCGGGGGAAGTGGCAGGACCAGGTAAATCTGGACCATCCCTGACAGGTGCTTGTCCAAACTCAGGGTATGTCTACACTAGCCCCCTAGTTCGATCTAGGGAGGCTAATGAAGGCGACCGAAATTGCAAATGAAGCCCGGGATTTAAATATCCTGTGCTTCATTCGCATGTTCTCGTCCGGTCGTCATTTTAGAAATTGACTAGCCTGAAGTAACTGCCCACGTCTACATGCGGCAGTGAAACGGGATTCCGAATTAAAGCCCTAAATCGAAGTAGTTGTTATTCCTCCTGCAATGAGGTTTACCAGTTACTTCGATTTAGGGCTTTAATTCGGAATCCCGTTTCACTGCCGTGTATAGACGCGGGCAGTTACTTCGGGCTAGTCCATTTCTAAAATGGCGACCGGCCGGGAACATGCTAATGAAGTGCGGGATATTTAAATCCTGCGCTTCATTTGCAATTCTGGTCGCCCTCATTAGCCTCCCTAGATCGAACTAGGGGGCTAGTGTGAACATACCCACAGGGAATCCACCACCCCGGAGAGGCCAATTCCCGAGCTTACCTCCCCTTATAGCTAGAAAGTTTTTCCTGGTATTTAACCGAAATTCCCCTTGGGGCAGATGAAGCCCATTTCTTCAGTGTGCCTGGAGAACGATCGCTCACTCTCCTTTTTATAACAGCCCAGCGTCCTCGTGCTCCTCCATCTTCTTTTCTCAAGACTAAACATGCCAATTTTGTAACCTTTCCTCTTCGGTCAGGTTTTCGAGCCCTTTAATCATTTTTGTTGCTCTCCTCTGGACTCCCGGCAGTGCGTCCACCTCTTCTATATTGGAGAGAGTTTGTTTGTGAGGGAGCAAGAGAGTCTAGCTGTCCGTCTGTGAGTCTGTGTGTTCAAAAGCTCCTCCTGAACGCTAGGAGCTAGGCCCACCGAATGGGTACGCAGATTCTGCTTTGTCGTAATGTAAAGCAAGGGCAGGGTTTGGTTGTGCCAGGACAATGGGACGTGCCTGGACTGTGACTCTTTGTCATCACATGGAAAGGGAGGGGGCTGCCAGCAGGGACAGTTATACCGTGTAATGACCACAAGGAGGCAGCAAAGGGCCAGAGATGGGGATCAGGACAGCTTTAACCCCATTGGGCCAGCAGGGGGCAGGAGTGGAGGCAAGCTTCCCACCTGCCCCCCAGACGGTGCTGCCCCTGCTGTGGCCAGCCCTTCACGGAGTTGCTGCTCAGTCAGCATGGCCCCCATCACAGCCAGCTCCGGGCCCTCCTCACCTTCCCACCCTGAGTCCTGCACCCCCCCCCCACACCCAGCCCCCTGCTCTGAGCCCTTCCTCCCCCCAACTCTGACTCCAGCACCCCTCACAGCAACCTCCTGCCCTGAGCCCCTCCTCAACCCCAAATCCTGATTCCTGCACTGCCCACGGCTCCCTGCCCTGACCACCCCACACCCTCAAACCTTGATTCCTGTACCCCCCACACCTCCAGCCTCCTGCCTCGCCCCCACTCTCCCCAACCCTGACTCCTGCACCCCCACAGTCCCAGCCTCCTGCCCTGTACCCCCTTCATCCCAACACCCTGATCCCTGCACCTCCCACACACCCAAGCCCCCTGCCTTGAGCCCCCACACCCTCAAGCGGTTTTGACCCCCCCATTGGCCCGTCCTTTGGGGTCAGTCTTCAGCCCCCCCTCAGGCTAAATATTCTCTGAGCTGGGCTTGTGCGCCCCTTCCTTGGGGCTGTAGTGGGAACCCAGGCCTACCATCGACTCTGGGGCCCAGCTCACAGACCCCGTATTAAGCTGCAAAGGCAGCTTCTTCTGATATGCTGCTGTTTTCCTGGCACCCTTCCTTGTGCGGCTTCCCCACAGCTTGGGTTTCGCACAGTCTCTCTGGTTCCCAGGCCTCTGGCTTCTCCCCAGAGCCTCGCAGCTTCTCTTTCCTCTGCTGAGCCAACCTCTCTTCTCCCCTCCTTGGCCTGAGCCGCTCTCTGTGGGTTTCTCTACACAGGCCCCTCCTGTCTCCTCGGCAGCGGCCATTTTCAATTCTGAATGCCATTTTTCTCCTGATCTTTTTTTCCTGTCACTAATTAATCAGGGCATGAAACCGTCCCGGTGGTTTTTATTTCAGTCCATTTATCTTCCTACTGTGTGAGGTGACCTAAAAACTCACATAATGGATTGGGAAGGCTTGAGCTGATACGCAGATCTTGAGAATGAACATGCTCTGAGGCTTTATATGAGTTGTCTAGAAAAATAACGCAAGTTTCTTTGTCCACGAGCAAGAGGTGCCGTTTCTCCTGGCTAATAATGATGTGCTGACCCAGGCCTGGCCCTGTTACTGTACCCCCCTCCAGCATTGAGCAGAGAACCCTGCGGGGTTTTGTGGGTCGTCTCTAAAATGTGTCAGGTTTTGCAAAAATGGGAACAAGCTATCGAAAATGGTTTGAATCAGATGGCTCGTACATTGTCAACCAACCAACCAATGAAGGTGCTAATGGTTCTTGATGTCTGTGGACAATCTGGTGTCTGTCATCTTCCTTTCCAAGCGCTAACTACATGGCTCCGTAGTTTACCCGACATAGTCAATGAAGCGGGGATTTAAATAATCCCCGCTTCATTAAAATAAAAATGGCCGCTGCACCGTGCCGACAATCAGCGGATCCGGCACAGCGCGGCAGTCTAGATGTGGATTGGTCGACAAGGGAACCCTGTGTCAACCGTTCCCTTATGCCTCGTGGAACAAGGTTTACAGGAGCGGTCGACAAAGGCATCCCTTGTCGACTGATCCGCGTCTAGACTGCCGTGCTGTGCCGGATCAGCTGATTGTCGGCACAGCACGGCCATTTTTATTTTAATGAAGCGGGGATTATTTAAATCCCCGCTTCATTGACTATGTCGGGTAAACTAGTTTACATGGCTGCATCGACGGAGCCAAGTAGTCTAGACACACCGATGGTTCTTATCAGCCTCTTGTAACTATTTAATCTTCGAGATGCTACTAGACTAATTGTTTGTTTAGTTTTTCCTGTTTCAGACTCACTCAGCTATCCCTGTCAAGCTTAACTACGCACTGTCTTTTTTTCTTCCTCCGTTGCAGTATTTTTCCTTCTCTCTCTCCCTCCCCGCCCCTCCTTCCCTTATGTATTCTTGGATCTGGACTTCCAACACTCTAGTCATCTGAAAAAGTGGCTTGTACCCACAAAAGCTCTTGCTACCATCTACATGCTTTGTTAGTCTTTAAACTACTACTAGACTATTGGTTATTTTAAAAATTTTTCCTGTTCCAGGCTAACTCGGCTACCTCTCTGAAGCTATTGAAAATCTGAGCTATTGAAAATGTACCAAGGATTGTTCCTCACAGCTATACTCATAGATTACTCAACAGCCTGAACCAATTTACAACTAACTTTACTTCTAGTTGCCACTATAATCTTTACCAAGGCCTTTGCATGTCAGGATGGGTACAGTGATGTTCCCGGGAGTTTTCTACCCTTCTCTCTAAACACTACCTAGTCTGTCAACAGGGGCATCTTTAATCAGCAGGCTAAAGCATCATAAATCCAGTGGCTGGAAGCTGGGGTTAGGAAAACTCAGTTGGGAAATGTAATGCTATTTTTAACAGCCAGTGTAATTAAGCACTGGAAAAACTTACCGAGCGCTGTGGTAAATTCATCATCCCATGAACTCCCTTCATTGAGATTGGATGTCTTTCTAAGATACGCTCCACTTCCACCACCGGTTGTTGAGCTCCGGACCATTCACCGGGGCCCTGATCCAGTGCGCACTGAGGTCAAAGGAAAAGCTCCCTCCTTTGGTTTAAATGGGCGTTCCATTTGAGCTGGACTTAAGGGCGGGCAGTTGCTTCCTTTCACTCGCCACTGGGTGAAATCCTCCAACTTTTGACAGACAAAAGGCCAGTGGCTCCTAGCAGTCCCCTCTGACCTTCTAAATCTAGAAAGCCCAGGGAATACCAGTGGTTATTGTGAAGATATTACTGACCATTGAAATACAAAACCGCCGTGCCACTTCCAGCTGGATTTGGCTCTGGTTTTGCACACAGATGTTGACTCCTCTTTCAAGCCGTATTTGGGCTACGCAAGTTCAATTTTGCTTCCCTTCCCATTCATTCTAATTACAGCTCGCTTTCTGCACTGATTGATAATCCTACTTGGCTTTCAGCACTTCGTTAATAGAAATTCATAGCTGGACAGGAAACCTTCTACCCTCCAGGATGGAACCAGGCAAATCATAAAAATAATACTGTTCTGGAGGATAGACTTGGAAAGACAAATGGTGGGAAATTAATTAGAAAGTTCTATTCCACTGGAGACTTTTCTAATGACTTTTGGTAAGCCGTCCCAGTTTTGCTCGCTCTGATTTATGGCATTATTAGCAACACTCGATTGGCAAACCACCTCCTAATCCGCTATGCAGTGTAATGTATCCCGATGCCTTTGGTCAGACTTTACTTTTCAAAAGAGCTTGCTTCTCATGTTTGTTTCCAAAGTTGTGTTTTAAAGCAACAGAGTGACTCCTTGCAGAGCAGGAGTGTTGTACGCAAGACAAGAAAAATAATTCTTCTGCTTTATTCTGCATCAGTAAGGCCTCAGCTGGAGTCCTGTGTCCAGTTCTGGGTGCCATATTTCAGGAAAGATGAGGACACATCGGAGAAAATCCCGAGAGGAGCAAGAAAAATGTTGAAAGGTCTAGAAAACAGGACCTGTGCGGGAAGATTGAAAATATTGGGTTTGTTTAGTTTGGAAAAGAGAAGACGGAGAGGGGACATGAGAGCGGTTTTCAAGTATCTAAAAGGGTATAACGAGGAGGGAGAAAAGGTGTTCTCCTTGACTTCTGAGGACAGGACAAGAAGCAATGGGCTTAAACTGCAGCAAGGGAGGTTTAGGTTGGACATTAGGAAAAAGTTCCTGCCTGTCAGGATGGTTAAACACTGAAATAAGTTTCCTAGGGAGGTTGTGGAATCTCCATTTATTGAAGGTTTTAAGAGCAGGTTAGACAAACATTTGTCAGGGATGATCCAGGTAATCCTTGGTTCTACCTCAAGTGAAAGGGACTGGACTAGATGACCCTTCCTCTCCTATCATTCTAAGGGCTTGTCTTCACTCCTGGTAAGATTGGCACGCCAGAGATCAATCTTTCAGTGTTTGATTTAGTGGGTCTGGTAAAGACCTGCTAAATCGAACACTGAGGGTGCCCCCATTGAGCCGGAACTCAACCTTTCACCGTGGGGCCACCTCAGGAAATCAGTGCAAGGGAGGTTGGCTCCAGCTACGTAGATCATGTAGCTGAAGTTGTATATCTCGCATTGATTTTCTCTGCTGGTATAGACTTGGCCTTTGATAAAACATTCTATTCAATTCAGTTTGGTTGGAAGAGACTTCCAGTTTGGCTCTGTGTGAGTGCGCGTCTGTGTGAATCAAAGCTAGTTTAAATATAGCTCTTTCCAAAGAATAGAAACATACCCAACATATTGCGATTATAGTCTTGATAATCAGCACGTCACTGTCATCTGCTTTTTAAAGGAGGGGCAGTCTGCCTATGGTAGAAAGTGACGTGCTCTGGTTTTAGTTTGTACTAGCAGATTTACTGGGCATTGCCTGCATCCAGAAGGGCAGGGGCTGGTGTGTGTGTGGGGGGGGTGCAGGAATTAGGGCGGGGATTTGGGGTGAGCAGGGCAGGAGGCTGAGGGAATGGGGGATATGTGAGGGTTGGGGGGGATGAAGAGGGGCTCTGGGCAGGGGGTCCTATCTAGCAGGATTTTCTCAGAATTGTAGAGTAACTGTGATGATTTAGTGGCTTGTGAATACGGACACCTCTGCTCTCTGGAAGCAGAACCACTCACCTCTGTGTCATATGCCCTATACTGCTGCTAATCAGAGGCGAGTCCCTTTTGCAATAGTCCTGTCTTTCAGGATCTTGAGCATATGAGTTCTGTGCCGGTTCCTTCCATGAAGCTGGGAATGGGTAGCAATGAGAAGGAAGAACACTGTAACATATATATTGTATCTGCTTTATATCCGTTCCTTTTCATTTCCTTCCCTTCCTTAGAACTATGCTGCTATGAAATTGGTCAAACCTTTCAACTGAACCTGCGCTGGCAAGCACCAGAGAGTCTAGTGCATCCTGGATACCGCTCACGCTGCTCTGCATGGGTCCCTGCCGCCGTCCAGAGAAGGAAAAGACACACACGCTCTCGGACGCTAGACCGACTCCAAACAGCAGCTGAACGTAGCAGGGACTCTGTATGCCCAATAATGTTTCAGAAGCCACGAGCAGCGGCTACCCATTTGGAATATTTGTTATTTCCCCCTTGGTTTCTATGCTGCCTTCTGTAATGCTTGAATTTCAGTGCACCGCTGAGAAAAGGCTAGGTTTGGCATGACTTGGTTAGGTCCCGCAAGGCTTTGCCAAGCAGTGTTCACGACGGATGGTGGTGTCCTTAGCCAAGCATGCGGCTTACCAGCCAAGCACGCTTGAGTTCTCATCACTCTGTTCTTGGTGGCCTTGCAGAAGCTGCTCTGCCTTGGTTTCCCCCTCTGTGCGATGGAGATGAATTCGTTTATATCGAAGGCGTGCTAACGGTGAAAAGCACAGCATGCCTTAAGGGGAGCTCCCCTTGAGGTCAGTAGGTTGCATCTTTGTCTACACGGTCTGGAGAATCAGAGCACCCAAATGCCAGCCAAGATCTGATTGCCATTCCTGAAGCCAAACTTTCCTTGCTGTTCAATAGGGGTTTTGTACTCGTAAGGATTTCTTTCTATAGCCCTCCTCAACACACAACATTCGTTTCCCGTTCCCTCCCTCCACCAAAGAAACACGTGTGTGTCACTCAAAATGCAATGTAAAATCAACTTCTGGCAACAGTGATGACATGTACAACATCACCGTCAGTTTGCTGCCCCTCAACTTCTAATTTAGGATTTGGGGATCAAAGGCAACCGTTTAAAACACGCACTATCTAACCTGCGGAACTCACTGCCACATGATAGTATGAAGGCAAATAGCCTAATGCATTTTCTTTCTTTTCTCTGTTTTTGTAAAGGTTGTCAAAGTCAGTTGATGGAATAGCCTTCTGGGGCAGTTTCCAATGGCCAGACTGAGTCAGACCAAACGTCCATCTAGCCCCATATCCTGTCTGCCGACAGGGGCCAAGAGCGGGTATAGTGTTGCCATTCTATTCCTCCAAAAGGCCCCAGCATTGCAGGTCAGAAATGGCATCCTGGTTTGTTTGCGGTCATTAGACTGCAGTGTTAAAAACGGGATAGAGAACACGGCAGAGAATGTCTTATTACCTCTGTGTAAATCCATTGTGTGCCCACATCTTGAATACGACGTTGGCATTGGAAAAGGTTCACAGGAGAGCAACAAAAATGACGAGGGGTTTGAAACGGGTGCCACAGGAAGAGAGCTTAAAAAGACTGAGACTTTTCAGCCTAGATACCCCTAACATACAGATCTTTGGCCTTTTCAGCTTAGAAAAGACGAGACTAACTGCGGATATGATAGAGGTCCATAAAATCATAACTGGTGTGGAGAAAGTGAACAAGGAAATATTATTTACTTGTTCCCCTAACATAAGAACTAGGGGCCACCACATGAAATTAAGAGGTAGTAGTTTTAAAACAAACCAAAGGCAGTATTTCTTCATGCAGCGCAGTCAACCTGTGGAACTCCTTGCCAGGGGATGTTGTGAAGGCCAGGACTTTAACAAAAAAGAGCTAGATAGATTGATGGAGGGTAGGTCCGTCAATGGCTATTAGCCAGGTTGGGTAGGGAGGGTGACCCTACCTCTATTTCTTAGAGTCTAGGAATGGGCAACAGGGGAGGGATCACTGGATGATTCCCTCTTCTTACGTGTTTTAGTCAAAGTTGGGCTCAATGACAATCCAGCCTTTCCCCACCGGGAAGATTAAGCTCAGAAGGAGAAGCGTCTTGACGCAGCCCTGTGGGATATGCACCCAGGATTTCATGTCCTTTGCACGGTGGCATTGGCCCAGTGTGTTTTGCAAATATCCCCGTGTCCAGGTGGGCGTCTCATTTATTCCTTCCTCCGTCCACAGCCCATGTCCGTGCACCTCTGGCTGGCTGCAGGCTCCCGGGGGTGGGGCTGGGCCTTAGCACAAAATACTGCTTCCCTTCTTGAAGCTGCTGGCTGCGTCCAGGAAATTCCCGATCACGTTGCTCTATCCCCTTCCGCCACCTCGGAAATCAGCCTCCAGCAACCCAGCACGGAGAACCCGCCCTCCCCTCTTGAGCCAGTGTTTCTTAGCTCCCCTCCGCCACTCTGCCCCTCGTGCTGACTTGCCACAGACCCACGTTGGCAGCTCCGGTCTCACAAGCTGTCTTGCGTTAAGAGCCCACCGTGTTTTCCCCAGCACGTGCGAGCGTCCCGACCCAGGGGGGCTGAGCTCAGATTCCCGGGCATCTAAATACCCCAAACCAAAAGACTTGGACGGTATCTCTTTGCTTTCAGCCCCGTAGCATTCGACTTTTTCTCTAGCTCACGCTGTTAGGCCAGCTCTGATGCTCAGGAGCATTCACTGCTCCCATGGATCTAATGCCCACCCCCCCGATTGTTCCACTGGGTCGACAGGGAACGGGGCCGGAATGTATCGGGCTCACCTGTTATGCCTTAGCTGCAAGATCGCCAATTTCACTGTGGTTCCAAATGAAACGCTACGAAGCCTCCTGGTTCCCAGTGTGTTTGATTGTCCAAAACGCATCGTTTTCTCCCTCCGCCCCCGCCGGCCCTGACACACCCACACGTAACACGACTGGTCGTCCCAAAGGAAGCCGATGGAGAGTGTCTTTGGTCCTCCTTGTACTTCCTCACCTCCAGGAGGCTCCCAGCAGGGCTGCTGACACGGGCCAAGTGCACAGAGGCGGGGAGTGGCGAGGGAAGGAGGCAGCAATGGGATTGGAGGTGGGAATGCGGGTGGTCTAGCGCAGCAGGAGCTGTGGCTGGGGAGGAGACCCGGAGAGCAAATCTAAGGCCACATTCTGTTGGAGACACTTGGCCTATGAACCCTGGGGAGAGGAACCAGGGGCTTTATCCCGGGGGTAGAAGTCGTGCGGCAATGCCCCAGTCATGGTCCTTGTGGTACACACAAGGGAACCATTCCCTCGGGGCCAGTGCTACTCCAGTTCGGCCTGGAAGCCCTGCGTCCTGACAGCACCAGGCCGAAAGTGACTGGGTGATTTGCAGCTGCCAATGTTGTGGACCATGCAGCAGGCGGCTACAACTGCAGGCCAAGGGGGTGGGGACGCATGTGCCCACAGATCTGCCGCCGTGCAGGGATTGGGGGCTGCGTGCCCCCTGGCAGTCCCCTGCTAGCTGAGGCCTGGCCTTGGGGAAGGAGGGAGAGCTGGCGGGACGTGTTGCGCGAGCCCAGGCACTGAATGGGGGCGTGTCTGCAGTCAGTTCCTGCTACCAGCAAGGCACACGAGAGCGCCCACACCAGCATGGGAATTTGTCCCTTCTGAGTTGCCTTACTGCGGAGGCTGATGTTTTCCCAGCATGCCTTCCTGGGGCCAGCCCTTTAAATGGGGCAGAGACAAGCCGCGGCAGCCCCAGTCCGGCTGTCCAGGGGCTGCAGGTGGCAGCCTTCCTCGTCCCCTTCCAGATGGTGCGTAACCTCTGGTCCCTGTCCAAGGATGCTCGAAGAGCCAGCGGGACACCAGCATGCCCTCCGAGAGCCATACACCGTGGCAGTGCGGGCCAGTGGACAGACGGACCCTGCGGTGCAGTTCTCAGCCCTGCTGCAGGGCCGTGCACATGTCATGTCCCCTCCCGCCGTGCCTTTGTTTCCCCTCCCGCCCCTCGTCCCTCTCGTCTGTTTCGGCAGCGAGCCCTTTGGGGCCCGTGTTGTCCAGCCTCGCAGGGGGCCTGGCTCTCTGTTACAGGCGTTAGCAGCGGCTGTGATACTGAGATGACCCATAATGGCACGAGCCCCGCATTAGGGTCCGCTCGGCTGAGCCCCTTGTAGGATGGGGGCCTCCACGCGTGACATTGCGGGACAGCTTGCCTGCCCTGGCATGGTGGGAAATATCACCCTTGCCCTGTATCCATGAGGAAACTGAGGCACGACATATGCACAGGGATGGTCCATGTCTCACATTCTGCCGTTTGCCGTCCCAGGGCTGTCGGCAGGTGGGGGTCGGTAAAAGTTAATTACCGACTGTTCCACTCCTTAAATCCTTTTCTGATGCTTGTTTTCCTATGATTTCCTCGGGCGTGAACTCGCTGTCGAGGCAAATGGAAGGCCGGAGTTGCGGGGGGAGGACCCTAGGGGGCCCTGCCTTTGTGTTTGACACCCGGGTCAGATCAGCCCTGTGAGCTAGAGGGCCTAGCAGATTAGCTGGTGGCATGGACTGCAAACGAGCTGAACTTCGTTAACCTCCAGCAGGCTCCTCTGCCCCCCAGCAAAGTAAAACCCAAACCTGGATGGGGGGCGGCAGGGCCCTGTGTTGGAGAAAGGGAGTTGTGAGCCGTCTATAAAACCCAGCGCTGCAGGGCCCTGTGGGCACCTTGCCCCACGGGGGTCACCTTTGTTGCTGTAACCCCACCTAACATGTCCTGCAGGCAGGTCGGAAAGTCCTTTCCCTGGCCCAGAACCCACCACACGCCCGCTGCATCCCTGGCATCAGCTTCTTATTTGTACGACCTGGATGGGGGTGCCCAGCACCACAGTCCCTGGCCAAAGAGCACGCCCCACGCAGGCCCTGAGACAGCTGGCCTGAGGTGACACAGCAGGGTCTGGATTAGAACCCAAGTCTCCTGCTGCGTAGTCCGGTGCTGACGCCTCCTAGGCTGGCAACTTGCTGCACCCGGAGGCACGTCGAGCGCAGGCCCGGGCTAGCTCGGGCTCAGGAGCAGTGTGGACAGGGAGGCACGATGCAGGTGAGGAAGGCGCCGGGTCCTATTCGCCTGAACTCTCAGCTACATCCTTGCACGCCCGAGCCACGCTTCCCAGGTTCCCACTGGTATTTTTAGCCACGTGGTAGCCCGGTGCCTCTCCCCACCGACGGCCCCGCGTGGGTACACCATCTGCTTTCTCTGGGTAGCGTCTGTACTCGACACATGGCCTTGTGTGCAGCCATCGGTGTGCCTGAGGTAATGGTAGGCCCCGGCCAACCGCCGACTGGGGGAAGTTCCACCCGGCCCTGAGCAACGCAGTCAGCCCTTCTTGGTAAAAGGCCCCAGCCAAAAAACTCCTCCATGGGGCAGGTTTGGTCTGTGCCCCGGACCATCTGGCATGGTACAACTAGGGTTGCCAGATAGTTTAACCAAAATACTGAAACCCCTCCCCCACGCCGCAAAAAAAAAAAAAAAAACCCACCACTGGGGAAAAAATTCTGTTGAGGGGGGAAAAACGAGGGGGGACCACAGTTGTTGAGCAAAAACAAAAAAAAAGGACCCCAAAAGTTATTAAGCAAAACATAAAAAAGCATTAAAACAGCATGGCCCCTTTAAGTACGTGCAGAGCCAGACTAGGGATCAGACGAGGGGAGAGGTTGAGCACTAAGACCCAGGGAAGGCATTGCTGCCCCTTGCTCAGGTCTTTAGGCTTTTTGCTGGCAGCCATCTTTTTTTTTGGTCGAGCCAGAAGGCAGCTTCCGTGCGGAACCAGGTACGCAGTGGGGCCGGGGCCGGGGGCTGGGTCCAGTTGCTAAGTGTGTTGTAGGGTTGCAAGGTGACTGGTATTTTCTGATGTTTTTTTACTGGACAGGAGGTGAAAATACCAGACTGTCCAGGTCAATACCAGACTCCTGGCAACCCTAGATAAAGCCAGAACAGGGCTGGCTGCGGGTGACTAGAAACGGGGTGGACACTGCCAGACTCCTGCTCTCTGGCTGGTGTCACTGCCCTTGTCGGCTCCCTGGCCAAACCCAAATTGCACCTGGGGCTGGGGAGGGGGGAAGCTTCCGTGTGATGGCGTCTGGGCTTTGACCTGCCTCCAGCTCTGCTGCAGACAGCCGTGCACCGGGGTACGAAACCAGCATATCTCCCTCTTTGCGGCGAGTCAGCGCCCAGGCCGAAAGCAAGGGGAAGGGCGGACAGAATTGGGCTTCTGCGGTTTGGAAAGGAGAAGACTGAGAGGGGACGTGAGAGCGATTTTCAGGTATCTAAAAGGGTGTTACAAGGAGGAGGGAGAAACATTGTTCTCCTTGGCCTCTGAGGACAGGGAAAGAAGCAATGGGCTTAAACTGCAGCAAGGGCAGGGCCGGACAGAGGATGGGTGAGCCTAGAGGCAGGCCCCGGGCTGTGCATGCGCCGTGCGCCCTGGGGGCAGGCCCCGGGCTGTGCATGCGCCGTGCGCCCTGGGGGCAGGCCCCGGGCTGTGCATGCGCCGTGCGCCCTGGGGGCGGGCCCGGGCTGTGCATGCTCCGTGCGCCCTGGGGGAAGGCCCCGGGCTGTGCATGCGCCGTGCGCCCTGGGGGAAGGCCCCGGGCTGTGCATGCGCCGTGCGCCCTGGGGGCGGGCCCCGGGCTGTGCATGCGCCGTGCGCCCTGGGGGCGGGCCCCGGGCTGTGCATGCGCCGTGCGCCCTGGGGGCGGGCCCGGGCTGTGCATGCGCCGTGCGCCCTAGGGGCGGGCCCTGGGCTGTGCATGCGCCGTGCGCCCTGGGGGCGGGCCCCGGGCTGTGCATGCGCCGTGCGCCCTAGGGGCAGGCCCCGGGCTGTGCATGCGCCGTGCGCCCTGGGGGCGGGCCCCGGGCTGTGCATGCGCCGTGCGCCCTGGGGGCGGGCCCGGGCTGTGCATGCGCCGTGCGCCCTGGGGGCGGGCCCCGGGCTGTGCATGCGCCGTGCGCCCTGGGGGCGGGCCCCGGGCTGTGCATGCGCCGTGCGCCCTGGGGGCGGGCCCGGGCTGTGCATGCGCCGTGCGCCCTGGGGGCGGGCCCCGGGCTGTGCATGCGCCGTGCGCCCTGGGGGCGGGCCCGGGCTGTGCATGCGCCGTGCGCCCTAGGGGCGGGCCCGGGCTGTGCATGCGCCGTGCGCCCTGGGGGCGGGCCCCGGGCTGTGCATGCGCCGTGCGCCCTAGGGGCAGGCCCGGGCTGTGCATGCGCCGTGCGCCCTAGGGGCAGGCCCGGGCTGTGCATGCGCCGTGCACCCTGGGGGCGGGCCCCGGGCTGTGCATGCTCCGTGCGCCCTGGGGCCGGGCCCGGGCTGTGCATGCGCCGTGCGCCCTGGGGGCAGGCCCCGGGCTGTGCATGCGCCGTGCGACCTAGGGGCGGGCCCCGGGCTGTGCATGCGCCGTGCGACCTAGGGGCGGGCCCCGGGCTGTGCATGCGCCGTGCGCCCTGGGGGCGGGCCCCGGGCTGTGCATGCGCCGTGCGCCCTGGGGGCGGGCCCCGGGCTGTGCATGCGCCGTGCGCCCTAGGGGCAGGCCTGGTCTGCGCACCAGCAGCTGTAGCCAGGCCGCGCATGCGCCATGCGCCCCAGGACGGTCCTGCGCACCCTAAGGGGGCAGGCCTGTTCTCCATGGGCTGGCCCGCGCATGCGCCATGCACC
Source organism: Pelodiscus sinensis (assembly GCF_049634645.1). NCBI lineage: Eukaryota > Metazoa > Chordata > Testudines > Trionychidae > Pelodiscus > Pelodiscus sinensis. The sequence continues at coordinate 132,968,387 of NC_134715.1, read as the reverse complement.
CGGGGGTGGTGCTGCGGGCCCGTGCCCAGGGCGCTGGAATACCTTGGGCCGGCCCTGAGCAAGGGAGGTTTAGGTTGGACATTAGGAAAAAGTTCCTGCCTGTCAGGGTGGTCAAACACTGGAATAAATTGCCCAGGGGGTTGTGGAATCCCCATCCCGGGGGATATTGAAGGGCGGGTTGATGGACACCTGTCAGGGATGACCTTTTTAAGGCTGAGGAACACCAAGGCTATTTTGTTGAGGGAATGCCGCCCCCCCCCCCCCCAGTTTAAGAAACACGGATCTAGAGGGAGCCTGGCCCTGCTGTGAGAACAGGGGACTGGAACCGATGACCTCTCGAGGTCCCTGCCCATGCTAGGATTCTAATAGAAGCAGGTTGTGCAGTCTGCTTTTCTGAGCCGCTTCTCCGACCCCCAAAGGGCAGGCCCTGCACACCCGCTTGCCCAGGGGGGAGGTGGAATCTCCATCCCCGGAGGTTATTAGGACAGGGTAACGGGGTGGGCATGCCCTGCACTGAGACAGGAGGCGTTACACGCCTGTGGGCGGAGGAAGTCCCGCCCCTCCAGCCACACTGGGCATGCTCCAAGTGCCGGAGCAGTATAAAAGGGAGTAGTTCAGCTCAGTCCGGGCTGGAGGAGGAGGACCTGGTGTGGGAGCTCCAGAGACACCCCGGCCAGAGACCTGGGGCACTGCCTTGAGCTGCCAGTGCTGGAGGAGCTAGGTGGAGCATCCCAATGCCAGCTCTGGTAGGACGTGACCCCGGGGCGGGTGCGCGAGTGGTATCTCCCACCCCGGTGAGCTCAGCATGTTGCCCATTCCCTGCTGAGCGAGCGGCACATTCCTGAGTGACAGAGCCCTGGGTTGGGGGCCTGGTGGGGTAGGGTGGGCCTGGGCCCCCCTACTGGGGCTGCTGCCCCAAACCCCTGTGGCTGTGCTAGCCTGAAATGAGGGCTATTGTTCCAGACTCTAGCCATTGGGCCGTGCTGCCCTGAACCTGAGGGCTATTGTTCCAGACTCTAGCCATTGGGCTGTGCTGCCCTGAACCTGAGGGCTATTGTTCCAGACTCTAGCCATTGGGCTGTGCTGCCCTGAACCTGAGGGCTATTGTTCCAGACTCTAGCCATTGGGCCGTGCTGCCCTGATCCTGAGGGCTATTGTTCCAGACTCTAGCCATTGGGCCGTGCTGCCCTGAACCTGAGGGCTATTGTTCCAGACTCTAGCCATTGGGCCGTGCTGCCCTGTGAACAAAGGGGCTAGGCTACTGACCCAGGTCTCCAGGGCGATGGATGGAGGAGGTTGCTGATGGCCCTTATACCTGCAGGGACGAGGTGTGCATCCACAGATGTGGTCGCCTCATCTCAATACTCAAAAGAGTGGCCAGACGGGGTCAGACCAAAGTCCGTCTAGCCCAGTGTCCTGTCTGCCGACAGATGCTTCAAGGGGAGTGAACAGAACAGGGAATCATCAAGTGATCCCTCTCTTGTCATCCATTTCCATCCTCTGACAAACAGTCCAGGGACACCATTCCTGCCCATTCTGGCTCAAAATCACTGATGGACCTAACCTCCATGAGTGCATCTAGTTCTTTTTATGAACCCTGTTAAAGTCCCAGTCTTCACAACATCCTCTGGCAAGGAGTTCCACAGGTTGACACTGTGCTACGTGAAGAAAAACTTCCTTTTGTTCATTTTAAATCTGCTGCCTTTTCATTTCACTTGGTGGCCCCTAGTTCTTACGTTACAGGAACAAGTAAATAACTTTTCATTATTCACTTTCTCCACTCCTGTCATGCTTTTATAGACTTCAATCAGATCCTCCTTAGTCTCCTCTTTGCTAAGCTGAAAAGTCCCGGTCTTTTCACTGTCTCTTCATAGGGCACCTGTTCCAAACCCTTAATTTTGGCAGCTGTGTTTGTCAGAGCTAGGTCATCTTTGCGCCTACTGATCTGCTTGTCAGCCGGCACCAGTGGCACCTGCTGTGTCTTGAATTCAAAAGGCGTTCGGTCGGTATCAGCAGCGAGGGCCTGCAAGCTTGGAGCGAGCAGGTTTGCCGCTGAAGGAGTTAAACCCCCTTGCCAGAAAGACTTTTCCCTCCCCCCTCCACCCCTTTACCAGATTATTCCAGTACCGTAAATCATCCAGGCCTTGACGGGAAGAGAGCTGCCAACTTGGAAAAAAGACTAATTGCCCCGATAGAAGGTTCGCGGCTCCGGGTGGGGATTTGGGGTAATGGAAGTCAGGTTTGGGTTTATACAAGTGTTCTGCCAAGTGAATGCATGACTGAGGATCAGTGCACCTTTATTAGCTCATTGATTCTGCTGATCGCCTGCCAACACCGCCTGCTGTTCGAGCCCTGACAGGCGATGCTTGGGGAGGGACGCTGGCGGATTTTATAGTAACAGTAAAACTCCCTAATGAAGAAAAGAAAATGTGTGATCATTACTTTCATCAACGCGAAAACCACACGGGCCTGTCTGATGACTCGTGCGGGGGGGAGGCTGCGTCTCTGAGGGTCTTTTGTTCCTCGGTAGCAGCTGGCTACTGTGTTAAGGACCAAAAAATGTGCTGCAGCACTGGAAGGAGATAAAAGCCACAAATGCCACCCAAGATAGAGCGCTTTAAGCCGGGTAGCTTCAGTTACGACATCAGGGCTTGGCTGGTGTTTCCATTAGGTCCAGAAGAAGCGGGGAGAGTCTCTCTCCTGCTGCGACACTATTTAAACCAGTGTTTCTTAAACTTTTTAAGACCGAGGAACACCAAAGAAATTTTTTTTTATGCGGAACACCAAGGATTTTTTTGCTGAAGGGCACCCCTCCCCCCACACACACAATTTAAGAAACGCTGATCTAGATGGTGCTTGGATTTTTTTGTTGAGCAAAGAAAAAAAAAAAAAGGTTGGGGGGAAGTTACTGAGCAAAAAAAAAAAAAAAGTCGCCTGCCCCTTTAAGGGCGGCCATTTTGAACTCTGTTCTCCGCTGCACACCGTTTAAGAAACACTGATTTAAACTTTGCGGCGGGAGATTCTCTTCACGGGGATAACCTCTTGGGGGAACTGAAATTTTGAGCTTGGAAGGACACGGAGGAATCTTTAAGGGGTGTAAGGTTAAGGCGGAGAAGATAAATCCTGCAGTCTTGCCACGCTTGTCAGTTTGGTCGACAACACACACGCAGAGATGTGAGCGAAAACCACAACGTGCTCTTTCTGGCCGATTGCAATGGTAACGTGACTTTATTTCTTAGTTACTTTCCACTCCAGCGTCCAGCTCATCTGAGGAAGTGGGCTTTGCCCACGAAAGCTCATGAAACCGTGTCGATATTTGCTCATCTTTCAGGTGCCCCAGGATGACTGGTTTCTTTCTTGGCACTTTGCCACACTGGAACCCCCAAAACCGAGAGAGACAGAGGCTCACTGCAGAACTTGTGCCTGCAGTATATTGGACTTCAAAGGATCCTAGAACACTAGAACTGGAAGGGACCTCGCGAGGTCATCGAGTCCAGTCCCCTGCTCTCACGGCAGGACCAAGCACCATCTAGATGCGTGGTGTCCAACACACTAGCCACAAGCCAAATGTGGCTATTTGGCTGGTAGAGTGTGACTAGTTCACTATAGCAGTAATTGTTTCGGAACAGGCTGGACACCTGGATAGATCATCTCTGACAGGCGTCTGTCTACCCTGATCTTAAATATCTCCAGTGATGGAGACTCCACAACCTCCTGAGGCAATTTATTCCAGTGTTAAAACCCTGACAAGTAGGAAGCCTTTCCTAATGTCCAACCTAAACCTCCCTTGCTGCAGTTTAAGCCCATTGCTTCTTGCTCTATCCTCGGAGGCCAAGAAGAACAGTCTTTCTCCCTCCTCCGTATAACACCCTTTTAGATATTTGAAACCTGCTCTCATGTCCCCTCTCTGTGTTCCCTTTTAAATCTAAACAAGCCCAATTCTTTCAGCCTTCCCTCAACGCTCATGTTCTCTAGACCTTGAATCATTCTTATTGCTCTTCTCTGGACCCTCTCCAATTTCTCCACATCTTTCTTGAAATGCGGTGCCCAGAACTGGACTCAACACTCCAACTGAGGCCTAACCAGCGCAGAGTAGAGCGGAAGAATGACGTCTCGTGTCTTGCTCACACCACTCCTCTTAATGCCTCCCAGAATCATGTTGGCTTTTTTTGCAACAGTGTCACATTGTTGACTCCTGTTTAGCTTGTCTTCCACTCTGACCCCTAGATCCCTTTTGGCAGGACTCCCTCCTAGACATGGAGAAGGGCTTGAAAGACTCCAAAACTAGATGGTGCAGCCTCATTTTTGCTTGTTTCCAATCTAACTGGTGGGGATCTGAATCTTACTTTGTGATTGCTTGGGGCTGGAAACACTGCAATGAACAAAGCTGTATGAATGGTGAGAAATTTCGACACCGCTGCAGATGGTCACCTGCTACATGCTCAGATGGCCCGGTGAAGTGCTAGATATGACCAAGAGGAGATCTGGCTTTGGCAACGTTTTGAGAGTCCTTGTGGCCATAGTGTTTGATTTCCACAGAAGGGAACAGCCTACAACTGCTGCCAGAGAGTGGAGTTACTCCTTGGCTACGTCTACACTGGCCCCTTTTCCGGAAGGGGCATGTAAATTTCATGAGTCGTAGTAGGGAAATGCGTAGTAGGGAAATACTTCAAAGTAGGAATAAGAGCCTCCAGAAAAGGGCACTTTTTCCGGAGGATCGGGGCCAGTGTAGACGCTCTTTTCCGGCTTTTTTAAAAGCCGGAAAAAAGCGGCGGACATTTTTATTTAAATGCCGCGGGGGATATTTAAATCCCCCACGGATTTCCCTACTACGACTCATGAAATGTACATGCCCCTTCCGGAAAAGGGGCCAGTGTAGACGAGCCCCTTTAGTTTTGTGCTTCATTGCTGAAGGTCCCAGGCAGATTGAGGTGGGAAATACTTTCCTACGCCTGTAAGAGTTGTCAAGATTTTGACCTTTTCCCTTTCAGCAACAGGAAGAAAAGGAGGCCTTTGATTTGTGTGGGTGTGGGAAAAACAAAATTAGTGCTAAATTGCCCCTGTCCTGCTGGCTTATTGGAGTACGTGGGGGGAACCGGGAGACCCAGGTTCAAGTCCCTGCTCTGGCTGAGTCACAGCAGTGAGTTGAACCTGGTTTTTCCATGGGGCAGGGGAGTGTTTTACCTTTGACCGTCAGCCTAGTGGCTCTGCCGGGTAAGGAGGCCTCTGTCTCTGATCTGAAACCGTCTTGCGGGAAGTCGAGTCCACGGCGCCCTTTGCTGTGGAAAGGTTTGGTTTTAACCCACCAGAATTTGCCAGCAAAAATCCGGCTTGTCGAAACATTCCCGACCAACTCTACTTGTGCCCTGGTGCATTGGCTACCCCTAAATCGTCATGCAAATGGCCTTGCACAGATCTGAGGCGTGGCTGGTCTCTGTTCAGATAACTCGATTCGCTTGTGAGCGAAGGGAGGGGAGAGACGGTGAGTCTGTTCCCCACTGTCCATGGTAGGGCATCCTGCTGCCTAGAAAGCTCATCCAATCAGTGAGCTGAAACAATACCATCTGACTGACTAAGGTGATCCAAACAGTCGGCACGAATAATCACCACGACCGGTATGCCAACTTCCCAGAGGCTGCCATTTGCGCAAACTATCAAACAATTACGTCATCTGGATTTGTACAGCTCCAAGCATACTGGGGTCTCAGGCCTCCAGAGGGGTCATGAATGCACGTAACACTCAAGTATCAGAGGGGTCGCCGTGTTAGTCTGAATCTGCAAAAGCGGCGAGGAGTCCTGTGGCGCCTTATAGACTAACTGAAGTGTAGGAGCATAAGCTTTCGTGGGCAAAGACCCACTTCGTCAGTTGCATCTTACTTTTATCTTGCATTATAGAATCGTAGGGTGGGAAGAGACCACAGGAGGTCAACCAAGCCCCTTGGGGTTGGTCCAACCCCCTTCCCAAAGCAGGACCAACCCCAACTCAATCATTCCAGCCAGGGCTTTGTCTAGCCAGGACTTCAATACCTCTAGGGATGGAGATTCCACTCCCTCCCTAGGGAACCCATCCCAGGGCTTCCCCACCCGCCTAGGGAAACGGTTTTTCCTAATCTCCAACCTAGACCTCCCCCACTGCAACTTGAGCCCATTGCTCCTTGTTCTGCCATCTGCCCCCACTGAGAACAGCCTCTCTCCATCCTCTTGGGATCCCCCCTTGAGGGAGTCAAAGGCTGCTCTCAAATCCCCCCTTGCTCTTCTCTTCTGCGGACTGAATAAGCCCAAATCCCTGAGCCTCTCTTTAGGACGTAACTTTTTGGTGCCGCTACACAGCTCCTTGCATGGTACGTATTTGTCTCGGGGAGGTTGTTGACCTATGAAGCCAAGTGAAGGTGGCTTTCACGGGAGACCTCACATGGCATCCTTTGGTGAACCCAACGGGACCTGCCATACGCAGGAATTTCCTGTAAGCTTTCTGTAGCCCCTTGTTCAGTGGCATGAGGTGATTCTTGGGTCAAAGAATTGAACGCCCCTAGCAGTGAAGCTGTCTCTTTCTCAGGCCCCCCTCCGAGCTCAATTTATTAGCAGGGAGGACACGAGAAAATGGGATCAAACAATCTGGCCAGGATGGTTTAGACACCACAAATCCTGCATCTTGCCCGGGCATTAAACGAGTTGAGCCTTGCAGTCCCTTCTAGCCGTATGACTCTGTGGTTAATGAGTTTATCCTCACAGCGCCCCCTATGGTAAGGCTGTATTATCACCCCCATTTTATACAAAAGGGAAGCGACGGGACGGAGAGATTATATAACATAGCCAGAGGGACGGTGGCGCAATCAGGATTTAAACCCCAATTTGAGGCCTAGTTCAGCTTGCAAAACACCAGGCCACGCTGGTTGCCTCCGGTGTCAGATCTCAGCCTTCAGGTTTGCAAAGCAGCCCTACGCTAAGAGGGCAGGGGTCCCTCTCTCTGATCCACCGAGCAATCCGCTCTGCAGAGGTCACCCAGTGTCATTGCAGAGGGGGTGGGCTCGGGTTTCATTTTTTCTCTCTCTTGTTATAGAATGAAAAAAAAAACCGGATCCTGAGAATTTCGAAAACCTGTTAATGGTTTCCATCCAGCGCGCTAACTTAGAATAATAATAATAATAATCGTATTGATGGCCTTGGGCGTTTACTTTGGCCGCGGGAACGGCGGGGATGTTCCAAGATTCGGCTGAGTTGTTTCGACACGTCAGGGAATGTTCCATTGCTGGGCTCCGGAGACTTTGACAGGAGCTCCGTAATGAGCAGCAGATAAAAAAGGAGAGAGCAAGCAAACCCCCGGTACCCCCTCATAGCGTCCTCCCTCCCGTTGCAAACCAAATGCGGGAACAGCAAGTCAGATTTTCCTTAAATAAAGCAGCCCAGCCACCCGTAACATGATGCTACAAGCTAATTACACGTGAAAGGCTACTAGGTCAATGTTGCCTTGTTAACCTTGTCATGTTGATGAAAGCAGGAAAACTACTGTTGGGATCTGGAGGGGGAAGAGGGTGGGGGATTCGTGCATGGAGTTAGAGGATCTAACACAGCAGCTGTTGTTTGCCTGCCACTTGGTGCTCTATCTCCAGAAAGTTCAGATTGAAATGAATATATTTCCATTGCGGGCTGCCTAGTCGTCTGCCGGATTCTTGCCATTCTATGCCACAGACTTTGGCTTGACTACCAAGTCTAAGGGGTTCCTCAGAACTGATATCACAGCCTGTCCCCAGGCCACGGGTCCTGGCCCAGGACTCACGGGACGAGGTTCTCCATGTTCTACGAGAGGTCAGATTAGATGGTCCTGTCGGTCCTTTTGGGCCTTCATACCCTAAGGATCTTAGTAGTCGTGAGATGGAAGGAGCCATGGAAACAATTAATGGGCAGGATGAGGATCACGTGTTTCAGCATCAGGGTTGCGCCAGTTAATTTAGCTGAGGTGAAAAGACCCTTTATCTGAGGAAAATGTATGCCCTTTCTCGTATTGTAACCAGTCGGCCAATACGCCACGATTCTTCACCATTGTGCTTGTTATTCGCGATAGCTTCAGCGCCATTTTGTGCTCACCACAAAATGCCTGGGGGACACAGTTTTGATGCAGGTGGTACTTTGTTGCCCTCAAGAATGGCAGTGTATTCCCCTTTGGACCTCACTACTACAGGAAGAGCCCCAGAGTCCACCATACTCAGGGAGCAGGTTCAGTTCTGCAGCCGCTTCAGAGAAATGTCCCCAGCGCTGAGCTGTATTCAGCATAACCATGAGCAAGGCACTCCGCCCTGTCTCCGCTTTGGCTGTGCCGTGCGCAACCGGGCTTCCTGCTGGGCGAGGGATAATGGACGCTACCCTCCATCTTGGCCTTTCATCTGAGGTCCACCACACATGCAATTGTCCTTTGGCGGCAGCAGCATCTGTAGCCTTTGTTTGGGCCAACACAACCGCCCTTTGGCGGATTCTACAAAGCATTGGCATTCCCAACCTCCTCCTGAGGTGAATTCGAGATCTATATAACCTCTCAAGAGCATATGTGTGGTGAGACACCCGGGTTTTATCCTAAATCTCTTGGAACGCATCTCCACAAAGACCGGTATAATTGTCACCTCAACTTCTTTGGCCAACGCGGTTGATGCCGTCTTCTTTAGCCAGGACACAAACGACCTTAAAGGTGCATTTGAAAGTTTCCAGCATGTGGGGGCAGCCCTTAGGCTGAGAGTTTCTTGGGCAAAACAAAAATCCAGAGGGTCAGCCCCAAAGTTGGGGAAGTCGCGGCTGTTTCATCGCTCAGGGCAGTAAATTGTCATCGCGGGGGTGCGGCCAGTCAGATGTCCAGTGGCCTCAGCCCCAAAGGATCTGCATCACGTCTGGAGCTAAAAGAAGGTGAAATGATACCCACGAGCAGAGAGCCATCAGACCTTCTGAGCCTCTTGTATAAGCAGCCTCCACGTTTCAGATCCATACAAGACATCCGGAGGCAGTTCATATGCCTTCCTAGTGCACCTAATGGCGTGATTTTGACATTATTGAGACCTGGCCTCAAGAAGATTGAAGGTGTCCTCAGCGGTGGCTGGCCCTTGATGCTTAAATGGCCTCCTTTGGCGATTGGACTCGAGGTCAGGAGAAGACATTGCATGGCTACGCAATCATGTGGATTCACCAGTGGAGCTGTTAGATGCTGGGGATGTTTGTCACCGTTGACCCCAGGTGTCTAAGCGCGCTGTCTTACTGTAGACCATTGCTTTCCACTGACATGGCTCCCCTGCCTTGCGAATGCTCTACTGGCTGAAGGGATGGGGCATGACGGGTGTTTTGGCCCTGAGAGCAGGTCCGGGAAACGGTTTAGGCGAGGTGGAGCTGAATAATCATCATTCGGGTTCTTTTGTGTTCCTGTCCCCTCGAGACTGTTCACAAGCTCAGGAAGGCATCACTACATAGAATCATAGAATCATAGGACTGGAAGGGACCTCGAGAGGTCATCGAGTCCAGCCCCCCGCCCTCAAGGCAGGACCAAGCTCCATCTACACCATCCCTGACAGATGTCTATCTAACCTGTTCTTAAATATCTCCAGAGAGGGAGATTCCACCACCTCCCTCGGCAATTTATTCCAATACGTGTCTGCCCACGTTTTGTGGTGACATTTTCACCGTCATGAGGGCTAGCCACATTCGAAGACAAGGAGTGAGCCATATTTGCAAAGAGCATGGGGGAAATTTCGTTGTGTTAGAATCACATTATACCAGTCAACAAGTAGTGGGTGTTATATTTTTCACTCCTAACATGACCATACACGCTACATCGGAATGACTTTCAGTTTAACTTCAGATGAACTGGGCAAGAGACCGTGTGCGTGCACATGTACCTGTGTGTGTGTGCGTGTGTGTGTGTGTGTGTGTGTGTGTGTGTGTGTGTTTCTAACATATAAAATGATCACACTGGGTCAGACTAGGGATGTTAGATTTTGATTAATCAGCGAATCGAGTAGTCGATGCAATTTCCATCGTCTACTCTATTAGTCGATAAGGAGGATTTGGGGCACCCACGATTCCAGCTGCGCCTCTGTCTTTGAAATGTAGCAAGAGCCCCGTGGGGGCAGAGGCGAAGCAGCCAGAGGGAGCAGAGGCACAGCGGGGACTATTTCAGTCCCTGCTTGTGCCATTTCCCTGCTTGACTACCCGATAAGCATATGCTTATCAGTTAGTCGACTAGTCGCTTACATCCCTAGGTCAGACCAACGGTCCATCCAGCCCACTATCCTTTCTGACAGTGGCCAATGCCAGATGCCCCAGAGGGAATGAACAGAACAGGGAAATTATGGAGTGATCCCTCTCTTGTCATCCAGTCTCAACTTCTGGAACTCAAAGTCTAGAAACATCCAGAGCATGGGGTAGCATCCCTCACCATCTTGGCCATTGATGGACCTATACCACTAGCCATTGATGGACTTATACTCTATGAAATTATCTAGTTCTTGTTTGCACCCAGTTAGACTATTGGCCTTCACAACATCCCTTGGCAAGGAGTTCCACAGGTTCACAGTGAACTGAGTGAATGGGGTATTTACCTTTTTATTGTTTTAAAACTGTTGTCTATTAATCTTCTTGGGTGAGCCCCGGTTCTTGTGTTACGTGAAGGGGTAGATAACACTTCCGCATTCACTTTCTCCACACAAATCATAATTTCATAGACTACTACTCTATCCCCCTTTAATTGTCTCTTTTTTTCAAGCTGAAAAATCCAGGCTACACTATACTACAAAGAAGATCGACCCGCCGGAGGTTGATCTTCTAGTGTTCAATTTAGTGGGTCTAGTGTAGACCCCAAGTCGAACGCTGAAGGCAGTCTCCTTCGATGTGTATTCCTCATTCTGTGAGGAGTAACGGAAGCCAATGGAAGCGTGTGCTCCCATCAGTCTCCTGCAACGTAGATGCTTCAAGGAGTCCTGTGGCACCTTATAGACTAACAGATTTATTGGAGCATAAGCTTTCGTGGGCAAAGACCCACTTCGTCAGTTGCGTGCAGTGGAAATTCCAGGGGCAGGTATAAATATACAGGCATATGAAAAGAGTTCCAATCCAAGAGTAAAGCTAGAGATAACGAGGTCAATTCAGTCAGGGAGGGTGAAGCCCACTTCTAGCAGATGATGTGGAGGTGTGAACACCAAGAGAGGAGAAACTGCTTTTGTAGCTGACTAGCCATTCACAGTCTTTGTTATTTGTTATTTATACCTGCCTCTGGAATTTCCACCACATGCATCTGACGAGGTGGGTCTCTGCCCACGAAAGCTTATGCTCCAATAAATCTGTTAGTCTATAAGGTGCTACAGGACTCCTCGCCGCTTTTGCAGATTCAGACTAACACGGCTACCCCTCTGATACTTGGTAGATACTTCGGTGGCTTGGCTAAAGATAAGCCGAATCTACTCATGCATTTTGCCTGGCTGGATGGAGTACCTTAAGCCACCCTGCCTGGGCTAGGGTAGACTAGGCCTCCCATATTAATCTCTTCTCAGGTAGAAGAAGCTATTACATACCCCTCATCATTGTTGCCTTTCTGAATACATTTTCCAATTCTAATATATCTCTTTTTGAAATGGAGTGACCAGAGCTGCATGCACAATGTTCAAGCGGCAGGCATACCATGGAGTTATATAATAGCATTATGCTTTATGGTCTTATTTTCTATCCTTTTCGTATGGGTTCCTCACATTCTGTTAACTTTTTTGACTGCTGCTGCACAGACAGACTTTTCAGAGACCTATTCACAGTGACTCCCAAGATCTTTCTTGAGGGGTAAGAGCTAGCTGAGGACCCATCAGTCTGTGTGTATAGCCGACATAAAGTTTTCTAAGAGGCGTTTATCAAGACTGAATTTCGTCCGCCATTGCATTGCCCAGTCACCCAGTTTTGTCAGATTCCTTTAACTCCTCATTGTTTCCGTTGGATTTAACGATCTTGACTAATTTTGCGTTGTCGGTAAATGTTGCCATCCGAGGGCACATCTACACAGCCATGTTATTTCAAAATAAACTGCGCATCTACACAGCAAGCCGTTATTTCGAAACAATTTCAAGATGGCGGGCTTCTTCCTTCGACTTCCGTAACCCTCATTTCACGAGGAGTAAGGGAGGTAGGAGGAAAAGCGTTCTTCCTTCAACTTCCTGCTGTGTAGACCACGCCAAAAGCCAAATGAATCTATTTCGACTTCAGTTGTGCAATTGACGTTGCTGAAGTTGTGTAGCTTCATTCGACTTTTGCCCTGTAGATGTGCCCTTATTGTTTAACCCTTTTTGCAGCTAAGTTATCAATATGTTGATCCCTGAGGGGGGAGATGGCTCTTCACCTCTTTCCACTGTGAAAACTGTTTCTTACCTTTTAACCAGTTACTGATCCAGGAGAGGTCCTTCTCTCTCATCCCCTGGCTGTTTTCTTTGCCTTTGGTGAGGGATCTTGTCAAAAGATTCTGAATGTTCAAGTATGTTCTACCGATCTCAGCACGTTTGTGACCCTCTCAAAGAATTCACATAGCCTGGTGAGCTATGTATTCCCTTTATCATAGAATCACAGAACTGGAAGAGACCTCAGAAGATCATCAAGTCCAGCCCCCTGCTCTAGGCAGGACCAATTCCAACTAAATCAACCCGGCCAGGGCTTTGTCAAGCCGAGACTTAAACACCTCTAGGGATGGAGACTCCACTACTTCCCTAGGGAACCTATCCCAGTGCTTCACCACCCTCCTAGTGAAATAGTTTCTTCTAATATCCAACCTGGACCTCTCCCACCACAACTTTATATAAGCTGTGACTCTTCATCAAATCATGTTTATAGCTGTATCTGATCATTCTGTCTTTACTATATTTTCAACCGATTTGCCTTGTACTGAAGTTAGATTTACCGGCCAGGATCCCCTCTAGATCCTTTCTTAAAAACTGGGGTCACATTCATTTTCTTCCAGTCATCTGGTACAGAAGCAGATTGAAGCGAGAGGTTATATACCACAGTGAGTAGCTTTCCGGTTTCTTATATGTATATGCCTATGTATGCTCCAAGCCCCTTATTAATGTTTTGGTTGTTCCCAAACTTCCTCTTTAGCCGTGTCCCCTTCAGACGGTTCCTCAGATTGGCCACCTGAGAAGAATGGTGCAGGTGTGGGAATCACCCTCTGCAGGGAAGAGTGAGGTCAACTTTTCGTTTCGCTGTCCCACAATGGCCTCGTCTCCTTTAGCACCTTGATTGCCCGCTAGCCTCAGTGACAGTTTGGCTTCCTTCCTGCTTCGGATGGGCGTAAATCATTCTCGCTATTCGTTTTTGAGTCTTTTGTGGGTTATTCTTCAGACTCTTTTTGGGGTCTGCTTCATTATACATTTACACTCAGCTTGCCAGAGATTATGCTCTGGAACTCCTTGCCAGAGGGTTGCCAGGTGTCCAGTATTCACCCAGACAGTCCGGTATTCTGGCCTCCTGTCTGGTTAAAAAAAAATTCAGAAAATACCAGACACTTAAGATGTCCAGTATTGTCTGATTTTTTTTCCCCCCGGACAGGAGGCGAAAATGCTGGGCACCTGGCAATCCTACAAATACTCAGCGCCCGGCCTCATCCCCCCCACCCCCGAGCTCCCACCGACTCCTAACACCCTCAACCCCCCCCCCCCCCGGCCCCAGATCTCATGCTTACCTGGTTTCGCAAGGCTGCTGGCACAAAATGGCTGTTGGCAAAAAGACCAAGGGGAAGCAATGACTCCCCTGGGTCTTAGTGCTCAACCACTCCCCTGTTCGCTCACTCTTAAAGGGGACATGCTATTTTATTTTAATATATCTTTTTTTTTTTTGCTTAAGTCTTGGAGTCTTTTTTTTTTTTGCTCAACAACTTTGGTCTCCCCCCCCCTTTTTTTTCAACAGATTTTTTTTCCATTTTTTTGGGGGGGGGAGCATTCACTATTTTTGTTTCAACCATCTGGCAAACCTAAAGGCTAGGACTCTAACAGGGTTCAAAAAAGAGCTAGATAGATTCATGGAGGTTATGTCCACCAATGGCTATTAGCTCGGATGCTTGGGAATGGTGTCCCTGGCCTCTGTTAGTCTGGAAGTGGGTGACAGGGGAGGGATCATGTGAGGATTCCCTGTTGTGTCCCCTCCCTCTGGGGCATCTGGCATTGGCCACTATGGGCAGACAGGACACTGGGTTGGATGGACCATTGGTGTAACCCAGTCTGGCCATTCTTATGCTTCTGTTTTCCTCCGTAGGATTTGATTTCCAAGTTTTTAAAGGAAGTCTCTTTGCCGTTAGCTGCCTCTTCTACTTTGTTGTTTAGCCAGGGTGGCACGTTTTTGATCATCTTACTCTGCTGCAACTGGAACCCCCAAAAACAAAAGGCCTTATGGCTCTGCACGCTGTGGATTTGAAGTCCCAGTACACTGGAGACAAAGGAAACACAGCTTCACAGCGATGTACATAGGCCCACGTTGGCAAACGATGCCTTCTTCCTCTTTTATGCAGCATTCTTTCCCCTTCTATATCTTGACATTCGATGTGTCATCAGCCCTTTAAAAGGGCCCCAAATTCACTATCTTGACACCCAATCCCCGTGCTGTGTACCTCTGAGGCAGCACAAGGCCTTAAATAAAAATGCGCACCACGTACAGGCCATCAGCTCTCGAATAATGCTTTACAAGACATCCGTGGGTTCCAATCGACTGCGATATTGTTGCCTTGCTCGGAGGCACGTCTCGTAACCTTTTATTGGCTCTACCTTCAGTGTATTGTTCTCCCTTACTGCAGAGCCCTGGTTTCTAACAGCCGGCCATCAGGAATGAGTTAAGCCAGGGCCCGTCGCTCTGGGCAATCTCTCTCGCTTCCTTTCCTCTCCTCCGCAGCCCCAGTGCGGCAATGACCTTTAACTTCTCCCTCTTGGGACTCGGGGTGTGTCTCAAAGGTAGCCTGAAGTGGTGATGACGGGTGCTATGGCGACTAGCCGCATGCTGATGCTCACCGTCATTGCGGTATTGCGGGGGCGGGCTGGATTAGGAGCCTAGGAGAATGAGGCGCTTTGGTTTAGTCACACAAAGCTCTAACTACAGCACTAGGACAGATGAGGCCTGAAACGTAAGACCAGGCATCACAGGCCTGGTGGGAGGCCTGAGGACTAGATAGCAGTGGCCAACGCTTTGCTCGTACAAAGCTGTGAGCAAGAGGCAGGCTCTTGCTCAGAGAAGTTGGCAAGAACAAGGCTGATATGACAAACACTCAGGCTTCACAGGTGGTGGGCACAATCCCGGAGCACATTCTAGGGGGGTTGCACCAGAACATCTCGGCTACGTCTACACTGGCATGATTTTCCGAAAATGCTTTTAACGGAAAAGTTTTCCGTTAAAAGCATTTTTGGAAAAGCACGTCTAGATTGGCAGGATGCTTTTCCGCAAAAGCACTTTTTGCAGAAAAGCGTCCATGGCCAATCTAGACGCGGTTTTCCGCAAAAAAGCCCCGGTCGCCATTTTCGCGATCGAGACTTTTTTGCAGAAAACAATACTGCGTTGTCTGCACTGGCCCTCTTGCGCAAAAGTCTTTCAGAAAAAGACTTTTGACCGAACGGGAGCAGCATAGTATTTCCGGAAAAGCACTGATGATCTTACATGAGATTGTCAATGTTCTTGCGGAAATTCAAGCGGCCAGTGTAGACAGCTGGCAAGTTTTTCCGCAAAAGCAGATGATTTTGTGGAAAAACTTGCCAGTCTAGACACAGCCCTCGTGAAGAACAGTCTCGGTACCAACAGACATCCCACAGAGTGCAGAAACATATGGACCTAGTGTCATGAATTGACCCGCCGTCTCCCCCTTTTTCTCTGGTTCTCTGGGGTGGGAGCCGGATCGGCCCGAGTTCAAAGCCCTTTGTGGGGCGGAGTGGGGGGTCCGGACCCATCCTCTCTCCGGACCTCGACCCAGGGCCCTAACGCCAAGAGTGTGAGTCTTGGCGGTAGCAGGGGTGTGTGTACCCCAAACACACCTGCTCCCGGGGTTCACAGCCTGCCCTGGGCCTCTTCCACTCCACCGGCGTTACAACCCGGCGTCTTTCCACGCCTCCCCTCCTACTGTCTCATCCTCCGCACTTCCCCTCCTTCCTTGGTACTCACTCGCGCCTCCTCTCCCCCCTTCTCTGGTGTCCCGTCCCCCTTTTTATACCTGTCTTCCCCCCCGTCGCCCTCCGGTTCCCGCACTTCCGGGTTCTCCCCCCGGCCGCGTCCGGGCGCTCCTGTTACAGCAGCGTTACGCCCAGGCGCACACTGACGTGTCTCCTCCCCGGCGCCCGGTATTTCTGGGGCCGCTCGGACTGCGGCGTCGGCCCCTTCGCCCAGGCCCATGCCTTGCGCCGCTGGTGAGTGGCGGGGTTGCTTCACCCCGTCACACCTAGGTTCAGGCCCGGGTCTAAAATATACTAGATAGTGATCCAATCCCATGCCCCAGCAAATGGGTGTATCTAGGTAACGTCAGAGGGTGGCAACCAGATACGTCGGGAGTGGTGTGTCACTCCTTTGTACCTGTGTATAAAAGTGTCCCCCAAAGAGTTGTCTTTGTCCAGCCGAGGGGGTAGTGTCACACGCCCAACACTGAGCTGGTCCATTGTCAGTCGGGGAGCACAGATGCATGGTGGTTCGGTAGAGTCTACTGACAACGGCTGTTCTTCGTTTGACAATAAACTTGGCCAGGCCCCTTCGATCCTTATCTGAGTTTGTGGTCTCTGGGGGCTCTCTCAGTCAGTCAGCTGTGCTGGCTATTTGCAAGACACCATGGCTATGTCTTCACTCGCGACTTCTTGCGTGAGTAATATGCAAATGAGGCGAAGCGTGGAATATCGCCGAGCCTCATTTGCATACCTAATGAGCCACCATTTTTGCAGAAGAGGCTCTTGCGCCAGAAGGAGCTGTCTACATTGCCCCTTCTTGCGCAAGAAAAACCCTCTTGCGCAATGCCGCTACGCTGATTATTTTCAGGACTAACGGCGTTACGCAAGAGGGTTTTCCTTGCGCAACAAGGGGCAGCGTAGACAGCTCCTTCTGGCGCAAGAGCCCTTCTGGAAGTGCTTTGAGCTCTCCTGCTAGCCCCTAGGGCCATGTTTCCAGGCCCTTGCAAACCCAGGTCTGTGCGCCCAGCCTTGTGGCTTTGGTGTCTCCAGCTCTGTGCGTGAGTGTGCACGCTCTCGTGAACCTGCTGGAGATCGGTTTCCCTGCCGCGCTAGCAGGTCTCCACTGCGCGACGCAGACGTTCTGACTTGGGACTGCGGCGTGCGCCGTGTCTACACTGCCAAATGACCCAACTTGGGCCCGATTCCCAGCAGGACCAAAGCTCTGATCCAGCCCCTTAATAGAGTCCGGAGTGCTTGTTGATCTGCATCAGATTGATTTGTGTGTGGACAGAAAGGGGGCTTCCGCTCAGACCTGAGTCCGACCCGAGCTGAGTTTGCCAAGTAAGATCAGGGCCCCGTTGTGCTTGGTGCTGTACAAACACAGGGTGAGACAGCCCCTGCCTTGAACAGCTTAGAGTGTGAATAGACCCAGGGCATCAGGAAAGGAGCAGACACAGACGCAGAAGGTGGACCAGTACTAGTAAAATCACCAAGTCTACTCAGCATGTTACAAGATTTGGGTCACTTTTACAATTCTACTCTTCGCTTCTGGGTTCAGCCGTCCAAAGAAATTAGCAGGAAAACAATCATCATGTTCAGATACATCGTTAGCCAAGAGGCAGAGTCCGTTCCAGCCCGGGGGATGGTGCCCCGACTCCCAGACACCCCGCCGACCATCACCTCCTGTGCTTGTTCCTTCCCCTAGTACATGTTTATTAGCTACATTCCTTACAGCGGCTGGCAAAGAGCGCTGCTTGTCGATTTTGTGGCGGGGACGTCGGCTGAAAATGAAAGGCAGCTGTGTCTCTGGGTACAGTAGGCAGTCCCGGGTGAGGCCTTGCCTTTCAAACCAAGCCCAGCCTTTCAGCGGTCTGCTTGCAATTTTCCTTTTTTCCAAAAGAATGCACTTTCAAGGTAATTGAGCTTGCATATAAAAGGCCAGACAGCCTGCACCGGCCAGGGGAACCGCTATCCACCTTTCCCTTTAATTGCATATGGTAATAGAGTGTTTGGAGGTGGCTTTCCCCCAACCCCTGCAGGCTCACAGCTTGTGAAAAAAAATGAGTTGAATCCCTTGGGAAGTTGGTCCATTTTCTGGCTGAGATGCCAGTACCTGCTGCTCCATAAATACCTGTCGCATTTTGAGAGAATTCCCCCATTTCGCTCGGTTTCCCATGCCCTGTGCCTGACCTTCGGAACAGCCTGCCTGCCATCGAATGAAATCGGGAGGATGAAAGTTTCAATAATTACCCAGCCGCCTCCGTGCCCGGTGCATGATTTTCCCCTCGGTTTAGCTTTCAGTGTGGGATTTTAGCACCCGCATGTGCAACTTAATACGGCTTAGTATAAATTCCGAGATGTTTTGACTCTCCTAGCGTTCCAAATAGCAACTGGAAGGGAATGGAAAAACTTGATACTCTTGTATGAGTATGCACATCCCCCCACCCCCTAGAGCTCAGTTTTGTTTTCCGTACACAGAAGTAACTGCCGTTTTATGGCCAAGAGGAGTTTTTCCTCGCGTGCGACGATTCAGGCCTGTTTCTACTGATGTTCAGGGGCCAGTGAAATTTGATTATGTACCCGATCTTTAAGGACAAAGTGATCAGTCTCATGCATTTGATTGCATCTCCTTGTTCTAGACCTGTGGTGTCCAACCAGTTCTGAAGCCGATGAGCCACACTCAACCCGCCCAAAAGCCACAAACGTGTTGGACACCATGCTGCAGGTAGGAAGACGTAATCTCTGCCCTGATTTGAAGAGACAAACGATGGGAGGGGAAACTGAGTCACGGCGCAGTGAAGCCACTTGCCTAGGGACAGTGTCAGTGTCACCATTGAAAGGGATACTGACCGTTAACGCCCCTGCAGTCATAGGACAAAAAGAGGTGGGGGATTGGTGGGTTACAGGTTGTTGTAACAACCAATGGTTCTCGTAAGGCTGGGATGTTTCAAATCTAGCAAAGGGATGGATTGACTCTCCCAGGCGTGTCCTTTGAAAGTGACGTGCAGGATTCCCTTTGCGAGTATGGAACGGAGAGGTCCAAGGCAGAGCGTCCTGCCACAAAGGATGGGGCGTTTTCTGTCTTTTTAGCATTCTCCTGTGCGGGTTCATTCCAGAGCACAGGGCATGCCCGGTTTCACCCATGTCGCTTTTCTTGGGGCATTTTGTGCCCTGTGTGTTGTGATGGGCACATTCAGTCTGGGCCCATGGATATTGAAAGGTGAGTTATGGGGGTGGGGTGTTTATCGCTGTAGCATTGGTGCTGTGGCATCATTGATGTGGTGGTCTGGCAGAGTCTGGTGTAGGGATGTTAAATATCGGTTAACAGAATAGTCGAGTAACCTCACGATTTCTTATCGGTTACTCGACTATTGGGGGGAGGGCCAGCAGCGAGTGGGAGCCCCCTGCCACTCCAAGCTGCTGCCTTTGTATCAGGTGTGAGCTGCCAGGCGTGAGCTGGTCCACAAGGGGAGTTGGTTTAGAAACCAGCTCCCCTTGCGGACCAGCTGCCTGTCACCCTGTGCTGCTGCCTCTGTATCAGAGGCAGCAGTGTGGGGTGGCAGCAAACCCTGTCTGGGAGTGGAGGATCTTATCTCCTGGACCTGGCATGAACCGAAACTGAGCTGGGTTGCCTGCCTGCACGGCTCCTCATACACTTTAAATTCAGAGCCGCAGCGGGGGTAGGTCCCAGACCCGGTGCACGCCAGGACTGAGCCAGGCTGCTGGCAAGCGGGGGAGGGAAATGCGTGTAGTCTATAGCATTAACGTATAATCGGTTAGCTTTTGCTAATCGGTAAATCGACTGCACTATTACATCCCTAGTCTGGTGTGGCTGTGAGGTGGTAGGTTCTGGTTTGTGAAGAACTTGCTTCTGAAGAACTTGGAGAGGTTGGGGGGTGTTTGAAGACCGGAAGTGGGGGGTTCAGGAAAGATTATTTTTCCAGATGACGTCCCCACTGAGTATGGGTTGTAGTTCTTTGAGGATACCCCCTGTGGGTCCCAGTGTGAAGTGATAGGTGACAACTAGCGGTGTGCGATTGGAGGGGGGGTGGTTAGCACAGGTTCTCTGGGTTTTGGGTTGTTCCGTGATGCAATCTGTTTCTCTGGAGAGCCCTTATTTGGTGAAGATGGTCATTTTGAGTGTGTTCAGGTCTGTATCCCAAACTTTCTCCTCAGAGCACATTCAGTGATATCTGAGTGCCTGGCGGGGAACCCCCCGCCCACAGATTTCCTGGTGTGTTTGGGGTGGTCACTGTGTCTGTGAAGGGGGCTGTGATGATCTGCGGGTTTCTTGGCTGTAGGGTTCCACTGCGGAAGCTGTTCGTTATGCCCAGAAAGTTGATGCTGGTGCAGGAGTGTTCCAGAGATGGACGGCGGGGAAGCGGTGGTGGCAACTTATGAGGGTATTCAAGTCTCCTGTCCGGAAAAGGAAAATATCATTGTTGTACCTCAGGGGTATCCTTGACTTCTGTGGTGCATTTGTCCGGAAATTCTTCTTCAAAGTGGCCCAGGAAGAACTTGACATTTCGGGGAGCCATCTTCGTACCCATGGCTGTTCCCATGGTTTGGACGAAGTGGTGTTGAATGTAAAGTTGTTACGGAGGAGGTTGAAATGGATGAGCTTGGGGCTGTTATCTAAGGCCTTGTCTACGTGACGGGGGGCCTCTGACCTCAGTTATACAACTTTCATTACATGAATAACATAGCTGAGGTCGATTTACTTAGTTGGTATCTTCACTGCAGTAAGTTGACAGTCAATGTTCTTCCCATCGATGGAGGAGCACGCGGTAGTTGATTTAGCATCTCTACACTCAACGTGATAAATCGACCCCTGTTGGATCAATCGCTGCTGGTTGATCCAGCCGGTAGTGAAGACAAGCTCTGAGGCTTGTGTATTATTTTGTAAAATGTCTGAGGCAGGCAGCTATGCCATCATTGTGAGGGATGTCGGTGCCTTTTGGTCCTATAACTACAGGGCTATCAATGCGCCCCTTTACCTGGAGTGGTCCCTTATCATATGGGCTACCTACTTATGCGAAACTATCTGTTCTATCTCATATGTAGCTGGGACACTCCTTAGCCCAACTTGAAGAGCTCTGCGGAACTCAAAAGTTAGTCTCCCTCCGACAGAAGTTGGTTCAACAAAAGGTATTACCTCACTCGCCTTCCCTACCTAACCCCCAATATGTATTATCTCCTGCAACTACTCAATCTTTTACAGCTTTATGTTTCACACCTTCTACAGCTAAGCAACTCCCTAATAGGTTGCCAGACTGTGGTATTTTTATAAACTTGAATTTATTTTAGGACTGTATTAGCGCTGCAATTCCTTATCTTCTCCCACGTGGGCAATATTTTCACTTCAAAACACTCCCCATACCTCTTCTGAAATGGATTTGGCATAAAATCCCTAACAAGGCAGGTTTCTTTACAATATCACAAAACTTACCTGACCAAACTCCAACTTCATTTTCTCCAGGAAGGGTTTCCCCTGTCCCTGCCCTATTGTATATTATTTCCATGGCCTTAAATTAATGGGGGTCATGCAAGTATAAAACCCATTAGTCTCAAGACAAGAGTTCCTCTGGCTTTTTTTTTTAACCGCTTTTCTCCAAACCTCCATTCCTGGGCTAATAATTTTTTATGAGTTAAGTGATTTCTAGTGACTAATTTGCAAGCTCCATTCATTATTTCCACGGCGGGGTTTTATTGGCGGGGAGGGTAGACAAATAACGTTTGTTATCCTGTTTTCCAGAGCCCCCCTGAAGTGTAGTTTACTCTTTACTTCAGAGCCTGTCTCCCCTTTGTCTTCTGTCCTGTGGCATGGGGGAAGGCGCATTGAGGTTGAGTGGTCCCCGACTGCGCCATGTGCGGCTGTTCAACATGGATGGAGGTTCCTTTGCCCGGGAATGCTCGCTGGGTTGATTTCCAAGTGATCTGGTTTTTGTTTGGGGTGAAGAAAGTAAGAGGCACCCACGCGATAGCCCTCGAAAAGCCCTCGATAGCCGCGATGACCCCCCCTTCAACACCCGCACCCTTGGTACCAATTTGCGGCATCCATGTAGTTCCCTACAGAGCTAAGGAACCACGCCATGCGACCCTGACTTCTCTGCTGCTGGGCACCCATCTGCTTGTGTGGGGAAAACCCGGCGGGTCACATGGCCCTGGCCCCTGGGTGGGGAAGGAGTTAGCAGGTGGGGACGGACCGGGGAGGAAGGCTGGCTTATGGTGGTGCTGTTTACAGGCCTCTGAGGCTACAGCAACACTGCAGGTGTTTTGTGGAAGAGGAAATGCAGATGAAGCCCTCATAAGGGGGGAGGGAGAGCTCAGTGGTTTGAGCGTTGGGCTGTTAAACCCAGGGTTGTGAGCTCAGCCCTTGAGGGGGACTATTTAGGGGTCTGGGGCAAATCTGTCAGGGATGGGACTTGGTCCTGCCATGAGGGCAGGGGACTGGACTTGATGACCTCTCAAGGTCCCTTCCAGTTCTAGGAGATGGTATATCTCCATATGTTATATTATTATTATTCTTTGCATATCTCACGCTCTCATTTGCATATCTTCTTCCGAACCTTTTTGCGGAAGAGGTTTTTGCACTAAAAAGCCCCGTGTAGACCAAGAGCCTGTAAACCTCATTTTTTGAGGAATAAGGGATCTTGCACAAAATGGGGTTTTTCCGACACATGGCCCCATCTACCCAGGGCTTTTTAGCGCTAAAACCTCGTCCGCGAAAAGGATCGGAAGCGAATCTGCAAATGAGCGTGCGAGATATGCAAATGAGCACTCGATTTGCATGTCCTTTTGCAAAATGCCCCCAGTGTAGACGTAGCCTCAGTGTAGACTTACGTGAGTGTAACGCTGACCGACCTTGCTTGTTGGTGGGCGGGGTCAAACCTGAGCTTGGAGCTAAATGCACGAGACCCTGTCGCATGAGCTAAATGCATGAGACCCTGCCGCATGAGCTACAAGCTGCGTCGCTCTTAGCTAAGGCTGTAATGCGCCACTCGAGGAGGCCGGAGCACCACACCAAGCAGGCCTGGGTTACATGAGCGCCCTCCAGCTAGCCCAGGAGGAGCGGCACATCCATGCCACCCAGCACCCTGGATTACGCAAGCCCAATTCCCCTCAGGTTGATGGGTGTTGAGGGAGGACTGCATTTGAGCCCAGTATCTGAGGCCGGCTCCTTCTGTCAGAGGGGTCAAGATGCCCATTGGCCTCTGAGGCTATGTCTAGACTGCAGGCTTCTTTCGAAAGAGGCTCTTTCGAAAGCATCTTTCGAAAGAGCCTGTTTCGAAAGAGAGCGTCTAGACTGCACGGAGAAATTTTGAAAAAGCGGCTTGCTTTTTCAAAAGAAAGCATCCAGTGAGTCTGGATGCTCTCTTTTGAAGAAGCCCTATTTACATTGAAGAACGCCTTCTTTCGAAAGAGGAACTTTCGAAAGAAGGCGTTCTTCCTCGTGAAATGAGGTTTACCGCCATTGAAAGAAAAGCCGCGTTCTTTCGAATTAATTTCGAAAGAACGCGGCTTGAGTCTGGACGCAGGGGAAGTTTTTTCGAAAAAAGGCTACTTTTTTCGAAAAAACCCCTGAGTCTGGACACAGCCTGAGTGACATGGCTGAGGTGAGCGTGTCGTTGGCTTGCAGAACCCCACTGGAGCTTCTGGATTTTGCAAGTATATTCCAGCTAGGTTAGGGGATGCACAAAGCCCCGCAGAGCCGAGACTCGAACGCTGCGGCCGTTTCCCCGTTTACAGGCATGACCGCATCCTACGTGGAATGCCAACCCTTCGCTGACCACATCGCCTCCGTGCCTGCCCTCGATCCGTGTTCCCAGGGCAGAGCTCCCCAGGGCTGCCTTTTCAGGGCACGAAACCGTAAACGTTGCCCCCATCCTCCTGTCTGCAGGCCCTTTCCCGGAGCGACTGCCGGATCTCCCTGCTCACCGCAGCCCTGGTCAGATTCCAGCTGCAAACAAGCGCTGTGCTTTTGTGGAGGATTTGAGGCGGATTGTTGAGGATTTCTAAAGCTGTATTTAGAATTTTGGCTAAAGCAAACGTTCTTGAGCGGTGAAGTTAATAGGCGTCTGTGCCGTCGCCGGCAGAAGAGAAATGAAACGTGCCATCCCGGGGAGATGTGCTGTTTTCTTTCACACACACAGAGCAATTCTCAATCCCGGCTTCTGTTTCTTCACACCACTTTGGCTGAAGAAAGCAGCTGGAAAACTGGCTTACCGCAGTGACTCCTCCACTGGTGGAGGATGGGTGTGTACAATCAACGCCTTCCAGCCTCTAGTTTGGCTACGGGAGGGGAAGGCTCATACCCAGAGCACCATTATGTCTGGCTGCTCTCCAGCTACTGGGTCTGGCTTTCGGAACTGGGAAACCAGTCCAATTTAGAACAGCCCCACGATCGCTCCAAGTTGGGCCTTAACTCTGCCCTAGTGTACAGTCGGATCAGGACTGGGTATAAGCTAGCCACAAGCCTGGCAATGGGTTGGGGTAGGCAACTGTCCCAGGGTGGCGATACAAAGGGGTCCGGGGTTTCCAGCTGCCACTGCTGCTTGCTGCGAGGCAGGTTTTCCAGGGCGTGTTGTTGTGTCGGTCCCTTTTCCAATCGATCCTTTTGAAAGGGTGAGCACTGACACTCAAGGCAGTGTCCAGAAATGGTCTCATGAATGCTGTACAGGATGAGAAAACCAACCCCCCTACCATGGCTTGATCTTTCTCTGCTCATACATCCAGCTGTTATTAAACGTTGGGTGTAGCTCAGATTTAAGATCGCAGTGTGAACACACAATGGGCAGAGTTAAGGTTATGCGGGCATCCTTGACTTTCTGTTTAGGTGTTTTTGGTTGGGATGTTCAGAACAATAATATGCATTTATTTAGCAAATAGCTTTAAATCATCTGGAGAGGCAAAATTAAGATTTAGATTTCGAAGCACTCCAACAGCTCCAAACTGTCAAGAGCTGTCTCCATTATGAATCTGAGGGGTATGAAAGTAATACCCCCACCTTTATTGATAGGGAAACCAAGGCACAGAAAGGGGGCGACTCACTAAATGCACAGAGCGGAGGGCAGAGCTGAGACGGGAACACCGGAATCCGGTTTCCCACGTTTGCGCCACACCCGCTGCTTCCTGTCCCTTCAGCCAATCGTTTGCGCCGGCGCTTGGAAGCGTTCCGCGTCCAAGCCACCTCCACGTGGCTGTGAACAGTCCTGCACAGCTCTGCTGCCATGGAAATCTCCAGGCTGGTTCTCAGTGACACAGGCATCCCCAAAGTTCGACAAACTGTAATTGGAAAACGGAGATCAGGTTCCCATTTCAATTGGCCTATTTTTTTATTTATTTCTTGCCTGCCAGGGGGCCCTAATATTTATAGTCACTCGATCCTAGCTGCTAACATGTGGAATTGCTGAGCGACACAGTCCGCGAACCCAAGAGTTTGCGCTAGTGTTTTCGGTTGCCAGCTTGGCTCAGCACGATACCGCAAGACCCGGCCGAATCAACATGGGACTGGAATCACCCCTGGAAAACCGTTCACCTCCACAGAGGCAAGGGGCGGCTGGGAAAACTAGCCCCTCGGAGGCTCATAATGATTTTCAACTTATCTTGAAATGTGTTTTAAAACCCCAATCACTTAGCTTGATTTTAATATAGATATTTTAATGCCCCTGGCAAGTAGCCATGACTTAAATCAGTCTTGATTTTTTTTTAAGCTTAAATAAAACTACTGTACGTCTACTCTGGGCTGCTGTGAAGCCAGGTTAAAATTGTACCTTTGCATTATTAAAAAAATAAAAGCCAAGCCACAAAATTGCTCTTGTTAGGGGCTTTATGGTTTATATAATATAGAAGTCTCCGCTTCTACTTGTCCTTGCGAATGAATGTAAGAACGCTTTGCCATTACCTAGCACTTCCCACGGCTAGATCTGAGCAGGAGCATTAAGCTCACAATCCTTATGGTTTTCTCACCCATGGGGAAACTGAGGCACCACATCTGTTCCCAGGCTGCATAAGTCAGCGGCAGAGCCAAAAGCGTAATCCTAGGAGTAGAGTCTTAGCGGCTATAAATTGTCGTGCCTCTGCTGAGGCTTACGATCGGCCACTTGTCTCCGGAATCAGACTTCTGCTCTCTCCATGGGCTCATACTGTCGCTGTCATACTTTTGCCCTGTCCTTGCTTGCTTAGTCGAAGATTCTGCAGCTAAGGGGGAGAATGATTTTACAGGATCAGACACCGGCTGTGCTTTAGTTTCACCGTCTCAGAGGGGTCACCATGTGAGTCTGTAACTTTAAAAACAATTAGTCCCGTGGTACCTTAGGGTATATCTACGCTTCAAAGTTACTTCGGAATACCAGAGGTATCCCAAACTAGCTACCCCCCACCTTCACACAGCGTGTAGTCAACCTGTGGAACTCCTTGCCAGAGGAGGCTGTGAAGGCTAGGACTATAACAGAGTTTAAAGAGAAGCTGGATAAATTCATGGAGGTTAGGTCCATAAAAGGCTATTAGCCAGGGGATAAAATGGTGGCCTTGGCCTCTGTTTGTCAGAGGCTGGAGAAGGATGGCAGGAGACAAATTGCTTGATCATTGTCTTCGGTCCACCCTCTCTGGGGCACCTGGTGTTGGCCACTGTCGGCAGACAGGCTACTGGGCTAGATGGACCTTTGGTCTGACCCAGTACGGCCATTCTTATGTTCTTATGTTCACAAGCCACCCGCTATTTTGAAATATTTTTCGAAATAACGGGCACGCTATTTTGGCATCCTGCTAGCCCTTGTTCCACGAGGGTTAAGGGATGTCTCAAAATAGCACTTTATTACAAAATTTGGCTCGGTGTAGACAGCGCCAAATTTCAAAAGCCTATTTCGAAATAAACTCGCAATAAGCGATGCAATTTGCGTAGCATGAATTGTGTATCTTATTTTGAGTTTACAGAGGAGTGTAGCCTTAGAGACTAACAAAAAATATATAAGAAAAACGTAAAAAACAACGCATAGTCTAGCAGCACCTTAAAGACTAACAAAAAAAGCTAAATATGAGTTAATAGTGTGACGCTGTTGCAAAAAAAGCCAACATGATTCTGGGAGGCATTAACAGGTGTGTTCTGAGCAAGACACGAGAAGTCATTCTTCCGCTCTCCTCTGCGCTGGTTAGGCCTTAGTTGGAGTATTGTGTCCAGTTCTGAGCACCACATTTTAAGAAAGATGTGGAGAAATTGCAGAAGATCCAGTGAAGAGCAACAAGAATGGTAAAAGGTCTAGAGAACATGACCTATGAGGGATGACTGAAAGAATTGGGCTTGTTTAGTTTGGAAAAGAGAAGACTGGGAGGGGACAGGAGGGCAGGTTTCAAATACCTAAAAGGATGTCACAAGGAGGAAGGAGAAAAATTGTTCTCCTTGGCTTCTGAGGACAGGACAAGAAGCAATGGGCTTAAACTGCAGCAAGGGAGGTTTAGGTTGACAGTAGAAAAAACTTCCTGCCTGTCAGATGATCACTCATCAGCTCTGATCCCAATTGGTTACTGGCACCAGTTGGTGCTTTGTCATTGAGAAACCGTGTTACCCCGACTTGCCTTTCAGACCCAGTTTCAGCACATGGTTAAACCTTTACATTGGATTCCCCCATGTCCCCAGCCATTACTGACCAGGGAGTTATTAGTTTCCCCAAAGAACTTGCACTCCAAGTACCTGACAGGAGACGACCGATGCAGACAGACCGACAGACAAGGGAGTGCGAAGCAGTAGTGAGACAGCAATGGGCAGTGGTCACAGCACCTGGCCTACCTCACCCTTCTCAAGTTCCTTGCAGGCATCACAGCAAGGAAGAGGTTTGAAGGACAACGGGTAGCTTTGTAGGGCTCTTCTCCCAGGAAAAGGGGCCTACTTCCTTTCCCGTGGTAACCGACGGGGACAAGAAATAACCGAGACCAACATGGGGAGGGCAGGGAAGCTGCCTGTCAATTGTAGGACCTGTGCTAATGAGGCTAATTAAGTGGGCTGGAAGTGTCCCATTCTGAGTGTCAATTTCACAGACTCTCTGACTAGGTCTACATTGCGCGTTCTTGTGCAAGAAGAAATGCAAATGAGGCGTGGCGATGAATATTGCCGCACCTCATTTGCATACCCAATGAGCTGCCATTTTGCGCAAGGGGCTTTGGTGCAAGAAGGAGCAGTCTATGCTGCCGCTTTTTTTCAGGCAGAACGGCTCTTGCGCAAGAGGGGGTTTGGCGCAAGTGTAGACTGCTCCTTCTTGCACACGAAGCCTCACCAGGACCCACCCCGCCACCTGACCTTCAAGGTGCCCCTTATCCCATTTCTCAAAGCCCCAGCTCTGGGAATCCCATGCTCGTGTGAGAACCGCAGCATCCCTTTAAAAATCAGGCAAATCTAGGCCTGTCGCTGCAACAAAATTATATCTAGTATGATGAACTTCCGTGGGCAAAACCCTCTTCTTCTTTTAGGGGCCACCAAATGAAAATAATGCAGCAGGTTTAAAAAAAAAAATAAAAGCAAGTTCTTCTTCACACAGCACACAGTCAACCTGTGGAACTCCTTGCTGCAGGAGGCTGTGAAGGCCAGGACTTTAACAGGGTTTAAAAAAGAGCTAGATAAATTCATAGAGGTTAGGTCCAGCAATGGCTATTAGCCAGGATGGGAAGGAATGGTATCCCTAGTCTCTGATTGTCAGAGGCTGGAGATGGATGGCAGGAGTGAGATGGCTTGATCATTACCTGTTCAATTCACTCCATCTGGGGCACCTGACATTGGCCACTGTTGGCGGACGGGATACTGGGCTGGATGGACCTTTGGTCTGACCTAGAACCCTGTTAAAGTCCTGGCCTTCACAGTCTCCTCAGGCAAGGAGTTCCACAGGTTGACTGCGTGCTGTATGAAGAAGAACTTGCTTTTATTTTTTTTAAACCTGCTGCATTCTTATGTTCTGTGGTTCAGAAGCGCTGAAGAGGGATAACAGGAACCCAGAATTTATAGCAGAAAAAGAAGGGGGAGGGGGAAGGTACCTGTCCATTGTAGGACCTGTGCTAATGAGGCTAATTGAGTGTTGGAAGTGTCCCGTACTTAGCTTTGGATATACAAACGCGGTGTGAAAGGCAGGCGAGGCTGGCTTTATAATGTGGCATCCAGTTCATGTCTTTGTTCAAGCCTAGAGAAACAGGGTCACGTTTGCAGATGAATGTCCATACCCTTTGCATACCCGTGTGTGTGTGTGTGTGTGTGTCCTCTGAGTATAGGAACCCGCTAGTTTAGCTGTGTCCTCTAACCATGCGTCAGAGACACACACGCTGCGGACGGCCTTATCCATCAGCAGATCAGGGATCTTTGATGCTCTCTTCACCTTGGAGTGAAGATTGCTCAGCACATTTCTGCTCCGGGCGTCTCTTTCACCGGATAAAACCTCGCCCCCGTAAACTGGTTCACGGCTCCCGTGCAGTGCCCAAAGCCTGTCCTCCAAAGCATACAGCGCTCCCCTTGTCTGCGAGCCCCAACGAGGCCTTCCACGATGAGCTCAACTTTATCCCACTTGTCTGCGCGCCAGGATTTCGGTAGAAATTATGCTCCCGAGTCAGCTCTTAATTTGCGGTAACTTCATCCCATCAATGCCCCATTGTTCTATATTTATAACTTCGCTCCTCTCCCCTCTGCATTTGTGCTTTGCTGGAAGAAGTTGGAGAGTTTGCCTTTCTCCCAACCAGTTGCTGGAAGTCCAGAGACGCATCTGGCTTGCTAACACACAGGGCTTCCCCATGGAATGATCTTTCCATTCTACTGCATGGAAACCTCCGAGGTGAGTTGCAGCCAAACGGGACTGCTGAGGAGAGGCTGAGGGATTTGGGCTTGTTGAGTCTGCAGAAGCGAAGAGTGTCTCCAACCCAAGCAAACCTCATCGGGGGGATGTTGGCGCATCAGGGCAGAATTTAGCAAGTAGCCGCATTCCCTTGGTCCCTGTGCTCAGCTCAGCTCAAGACTTTAGCGGAGGAGGGTAGGGAGCAGGACCTCTTAGGCAAGCTGGCTCCTACAGGTTGAAGCTCTGGTCCGGCATGATTCGAGTGAGCCGATGTGGCCAACTTTCCTGTGGTCTCATAAAGTTTGTTTACAGCCCCCAGTGTAGGGCCTGTCTGAACGGAAAGAACGTCTGCTTTACCCAAAGTATTGAATGCTAACAAAGCAAAACCCAGGCCTGTCTCTGGTCTGATGCACACAAGCACACAGACAAGGCTGTGGATGGGGGGACGGGGCCTTAAGGCAGGAATGTATTTGCACAATCCTGACTACTCAGCATAGTGCGGTGTGATCATGCTGAGAAAACTGGGAGTAGCTTGGTACTGGTACATTTCATTTCTGCTAAGCAGAAAAGCAGAGGCAGCCATAGAACTGTTACCCAAACACATAGTTTTTGCAACATCCTGAGCAGCAAGATGTACCCCCAAAAAGGCATTGGGCATGTTATGTATCCTACACAATACGTTATCAATTGGTAGATACAGTAGACTTCTGATAATCCGGCACCTTTGGAATCTACATGGTGCCGGATTATCGGATATGCCGGAGTATCAGGCGGTACTGCATACTCCCAACCCAATCCTTCCCCCCACAGCTTTATGCTTGGGTCCTGGAGGTGCCGGTACAGCCACACATCTCTCTGCAGGCACTGGGGCACTGTGCTGAGTGGCCGGCTTTTCACGGAGCTGGCCGGGACGCCGTGCGCAACCCATTCCACCACCCATCTCCTCTCTTCCCGTTCCCCAGAGCCAAACACCTCCCCTCCTTGCTTTCACCCACGTGAGAGCGGCTGACCTGAGCGGTTCCGGGTTCCATCACGCTTCCGTCAGGAGCGCTTGCCATTTTGATGCCGGAGTATTGGGGGCACCGGACCATTGGGTGCCGGACTGTTGGCGTTTTACTGTAGTATTAGAACGACCAAGTCTCGCTTTGCTATAAAATGGGCTTAGCACAAAGAATCAATCGGAGTGAGTGAGCAGAACTGACCTACAAGTCCTGCTGATTGTAACTAGAAGTAAAAGATCGTTCACACCGGCTACGGCAGTGCACGGTGTCCCAAAACGTGGGAGTCACAGGGAGCACGAACCTCTTGCCTCGGACTGTAGGTGGCATATGGGTGAAGTGTAAGTGAGCTAGTCTTAATTACTGGATTATAATAAATCTTTTGTTACTGCTTTTGTGTTGTGTTGTACTAATTGTTTTCAAAAGTTATCGTATTTAAGGTTTAAATTGTGTAATAATTATTTTTAAGGGTTGTAAAACTTATAGGACTGCTTAAAGGCTTGCAATAAATCAGAAAGCGGTTAAGTCTCTCTGGAGTGTCCTGGCTTCCCTCGGATCTAAAATAAATTGGACCACACTGCCAGCCGGTCCTGGCTCTGTGTTCTGTGCGGTGATTTAGTTCTAATTGACCCCAGTGTTTTCAAAGAGCCCAGTAAGCAATGGCAGTGTTGCTAATGCTGCTGGACAATATTGACCTGCCCTGGTTTGGCACATTCTCTGGCTCGGCACCGGACTAGGTCCAAGTGGAGTGGCAAGGCTGCGGGATGCGTGGGTCGATGCCCACGGGGGATCTATCTGTACGTGTGCAGCTGCTGTGTGTGTTACAGGCCAGATCGTGAACCCCTTGGCCAGCCCGAGTTCCTACAGACAGCGCCTGACAATCCAGCCTGCTTTCTATCCACCTTATAGTCCATACATCCAATCCATACTTCCTTAACTTGCTGGCAAGAATATTGTGGGAGTCTGTATCAAAAGCTTTGCTAAAGTCAAGGTCTGTCACATCAACTTCTCCATATCCACAGAGCCAGTTACCTCATCATAGAAGCTAATCAGGTTGGTCAGGCACGACTTGTCCTTTGTGAATCCATATTGACTATTCCCGATCTCTTTCCCCTCTTCCAAGTGCTTCAAAATGGATTCCTTGAGGATCCCGTCCATGATTTTTCCAGGGACTGAGGTAAGGCTGGTGGGTCTGTTCCCTGGATCGTCCTCCCCTTTTTTGAAGATGGGCCCTACATTTGCTTTTTGCCAGTCATCCGGGACCTCTCCCGATCTCCACGACTTTTCAAAGATAATGGCCAAAGGCCATGACATTTGCCAACTCCCTCAGCACCCTGCCCCTCCATGGAGCGGTCGCCTCTGTGGACAAGTCTGGGGGAGGGCGCAAGGCTGGGAGTTCTGCTCCTTTTCCTGTTGGGAAGGGGCAGCGGGGAGAGGCGCAGAATGCGGGCCACCCATTCCTGCATCCCAGGCTCTCAGCTCTGTAACAGAGACGCAGCAGTGCAGTGGAGGGGCAGCGGATGGCCGGCAGGGACTCTTTCTGGTATGTTGGTCTGGCCAAAAACAACTCACCGGCACAGCATATCGGATCAGGTGCCCTCTCCGTCATCTCTTCTCCAGACTAAACAAGCCCAATTCTTTCAGCCTTCCCTCACAGCTCATGTTCTCTAGACCGTTCCTCATTCTTGTTGCTCTTCTCTGGACCCTCTCCAATGTCTCCACATCTTTCTTGAAATGTGGGTTCCAGAACTGGACACAAGTTGAGGCCTAATCAGCGCAGAATAGAGAAGAAGAATGACTTCGTGGCTACGTCTACACTGGCATGATTTTCCGAAAATGCTTTTAACGGAAAACTTTTCCGTTAAAAGCATTTTTGGAAAATCATGCCAGTGTAGATTGGCAGGATGCTTTTCCGCAAAAGCACTTTTTGAGGAAAAGCGTCCGTGGCCAATGTAGACGCGGTTTTCCGCAAAAAAACCCCGATCGCCATTTTCGCAATCAGGGCTTTTTTGCGGAATACAGTTCTGTGCTGTCTACACTGGCCCTTTTGCGCAAAAGTCTTTCGGAAAAAGACTTTTGCCCGAACGGGAGCAGCACAGTATTTCTGGAAAAACACTGACGATCTTACGTGAGATCGTCAGTGCTTTTCCAGAAATTCAAGCGGCCAGTGTAGACAGCTGGCAGGTTTTTCCGCCAAAGCAGCTGATTTTGCGGAAAAACTTGCCAGTCTAGACACAGCCCTTGTGTCTTACTCACAACACTCCTGTGAACGCCTCCACGGTCACATTCTGACTTTCGTCGGCCGTAGGCATTTCTGCCTTCGTGGGCCCCTCCCACCATAATAATATCAATATTAAAAATTATTTTTGATATCACTTTAAATACTTCACCATTTTTTTCTGTTTTAGGCAAAATGTAATAGATTTTCTTGGGGGGCCTAAAAGTTTCGTTTTTTTCTGATGTGAGAAAAAAATTAAAACATTTTCTTCCACCCTAAAAGTTCATTTTTTTTCTTCTGATTTTAAAAGAAATTAAAAATTTTCATGGGCCGTTCTTATGTTCTAAGGATCGAAGCTCCCCATCGGTTACCTGGCAGGGCAAATGCAGGAGAGCCGGCCTGCACCTTTCTCTCACGCCGGGTGGGTGTGTCTATCAGTCTGGCAGGATTACCCGGAGGTTAGTCGGTTTTCCTGGACCTCAGTCTATAGACGCGCTAAGGCCCAGTCTCACCGCTTGCCCCTGAGAGATGCTTATTGCCAGGCGCAGGCTGTGTAACAGGCTTTTACAAGGCGGGGCGGCCGATACGGGGCGTATGCCAGCCTGCAACCTGGAGCGCCGCCCCTACGGTGAGCTCGGACTGGTGGCAAACCCTGCGATTCCCAGGAGTTTGAGCAACTTTGTCCCAGTGGGCAGGGGGGAGGGGAGGAGTGTAAATTCTGGATTCAAGGTCAAAAGGTAACAGGTGATAGGCGCATCTGTAAGTGTAGCTCAGCAGATAGGTGGGAACATACAGGGATGGACAGGCAAGATTATGTAGGGACGGTCACATGGGCAAACGGACAGATGGATACCCTAACCCTAACCCTAACCCCTCTTGCCCATCTCTTCTTGTAGAGGTCTTTGGCCCAACGGGAGATGAGATTTTGTTCACCCGCTGGCAGTCGATGCTGGATTCTAGACGGAACCCCAATGCGGAAATGAAACTTTTCCCTCGCCCGTTTCAGGAGCTAATTCAATCCGAGAACTGCAGAAAGCAACTCAAGCTAGAAACAGCAGGTTAGTTCGCACCCTGGGCCCTAACGAATTCTCCTCAGAGCCAGCCCCAAACGGGCCGGGATCGCTCTCGGCAAGGGCATTTGCTCCTGGTGTGTTGAACTATACAACCCCGGACTGGCTGTTGAGGACACTGATTAGCAGAGGTCAGAGAAACCAGATGCCCGTAGCCTTCCCAAGCCACCGAGAAGAGTTATGGAAAGTAACTTGGTCCACTTTGCTATCGGGACCTGGCAGCCCCCTCCCCACACCAAAAAAGGCCAAAACTTTGTTGCCAAAAGAAGAGCTTCTTCGAACATCGTACGTGCCCCTCTAGTTCCCTCGGCCACTTCCCCATGATCCTGTGCATCTTCCTGGCCCTTGTCACAAGGCCGGAAGGATGGAGCCTTCCTCTCTATCCCCCCCGCCCCTTAGCCATTTCTGGGAGCCAGGTCCTGCACCTTCCCTGATGAGGGCCTAACCGTCTCTCTGCTGGGAAGCTCCTTATATACAGGGCTGCCCCAGCAAGCCACCCTCTGATTGGCTCCTTAAAAAAACTCTCCTCCAATTGGCTGGGGCTCTGTACAGGCTCCCTCCAGCCAGTGTGGGAGCTGTCACCCCACCACAGGGCCCTATGCTCAGTCAAGTCTCTGTCCATGCTCCCCATCCTGCATCTATCTAATCGTCATCTTTCTACTGGGCACATCAGTATGTCTCCACGTGCCCCGTCTTTCGAGAGAGGGATGCAAATGCAGCTGAGCGAAATGGCAAAGGAAGCGTGGATTTGAATTTCCCACGCTTCATTTGCATAGTCGCGCTATGGCGCTATTTCGAAAAAAGAAACACTGTCTAGACGCGGTTATTTCGAAAGAAAACCCTTCTTCCGAAATAACTGGTAAACCTCATTGTAGGAGGAATAAGGGTTATTGCAGAAGAAGGGTTTTCTTTCGAAATAACCGCGTCTAGACAGCGTTTCTTTTTCGAAATAGCGCCATAGCGCGAATATGCAAATGAAGCGCGGGAAATTCAAATCCGCGCTTCCTTTGCCATTTTGCATGGCTGCATTTGCATCCCTCTCTCGAAAGAGGGGGCACGTGGAGACATACCCTGGGGTCCTTCCTTATCTCTGCTTTACCTTTCTCCACCTCCTCTCCCTCATCCCTGTAGGATTTCCCCAGTCCCCCTCCTCATCTTTTCCCCTCAGCGCGCCACCAATATTAGCGCTCAGCGCGCCACCAATCCTGCACCTCTTGACATGATGACACAAGTACACATACAACACAAGTGGGACGTGATTCCCAGGTAGCCATGGACAGCAGCAAAGCCCAGAAACCCTGAATGACATGAGGTAGCCAGACTCTGAGGCAAAAATCTAGTCCGTGATGTCAAAGGGAGCACCCGCCGGCTCCTCGGGCCGATGTACTTGGAATGACCCAACCTCAAAATGTACATCTCAATGAGATCAGGAGCTGATGGAGTTTAGCCGAATCTTCTCGGGTAACAGCGAGGTTAATTGCTCCCAGAGGAGGGCTGGTTTGCTTACTTACTATTAGTTTCATACTAGAAAAACATTTACTGGAATTTGAGTGCCTCTGCTCAGATGTTCATGTGGTCAGTCCCTCGGTCTTACCACGTTGGTAAAAAGGAAAATAAGGTTTCCAGGGCTTCCTTTGGTCAATAAAAGAAAAGCCATAAGTGAAATACATGAAGCACAATTGATAAGTGAGGAGGAACGACTGCTCTGCACAACAGCCTGACTTCCCCCCCTCCTTAATTCTTTTTCTTTACGGGCAAAAGGGTTTAACTCTCCTCTTCCTGGCTGATAAAGTTTGTGGATGTAACACGCAAGCTCTGAAGGCAGAGACACGGGTGGGCCCTAATCTGATGGAAGGAGAAAAAAAACCCTGAGGTTTACAGGATCTTTCAAAAAAGGGTTTATTTTTTGAAAGATCCACAGCTAGACAGCTGTTTTTTTTTAAAAGCTTCATGTCGAAAAAAAGCAGCAGCCATGTTTATGCTAAGGAAGCTCAGGATATTTAAATCCCCGCTTCATTAGCAATTTCAACATGCCTAATTTACATCTCTCTGTCGACAGAGAGGTGTAGTCTAGACGTACCCTGACTGCAGAGGTGTTACTCACCCACGTCATTCTGCAAGGCCTCTTGTAATATCAGCCAATGTCTTACAATCTCTTCCACCTTGCGTGTAGCTGGGACACCCTGAGCACCCTCCCCAGAGCTGAAGAAAAGCCCAGTGAGGGCTGGAAAATGTCTTTTTCACCAGCAGACATTGGTTCAATAAAAGTCGTCACCGCCGCCATCTTGTCTTTCTCATATCCTGGGACTTGCATGGCTACCACCAAGGCTGAGTTAAGAAAGAGGCGTTAGGGGCTGTTGGCCCTGTCTTCTGGGTTAGCCTTTCCTAATGGAGAGGGAAGGGGGCTCCGTGTTCTGCTTCTTCCATAAGCACTGGAGGCTCCACCCCCGTCGCTGCCATTGGCCGGGAATAGCAACCAATGGGAGCTGCAGGGGTTGGTGCCTTCAGGGAAATGTGGGGAAACCACAGAGCCAACTGACTCTAGTCCCTGCTCATACACTGAGCAGACTCTAGACAGGAGCAGCCCATGAACATAGGCAGACTTGGCGGTCGCCTAGGGCGCTGCTGGCCCGGGGCGCCCGATGATGACATCACAGGGCGCCCAGGCGCCCGATGATTATGTCATGGCCATTGACAGCTGAGTAGGCAGGGGCGCCGATCATGCCTTCTGCCTGCGGCACCACCTGCCTCAGGCTGCTCCCGCTCTCAGGTCCAACTCGCTCCCCGCGGTGAATGCAGAACCAAACGTTGCAGGTTGGTAGCCCGAGGTGCAGGGTGGAGAAGCGGGTGTTTGCACTAGGCTCTGAGAGAGTTGTTTTTGCTGTTGCAACGTGCTGCAGCATTTGTATGCAAGCCGTCCTTGCGATAAGCCCAAGCTACGTTCCAAAAAACGTGGACTTCTTACGAATCTACTTAAAGCGGGGAATCTTTTTTCCCCGCGGCTGACTTCCATTTCTGCAATTTTTTTCTTTGCATGACTTAAGAGCAGGGAATGGGAGGGCTTATAATGCAACAGTTCCTACAAACATCAACGACGTTAGTGAGGAACGGATGTGTACCGGAGCGACTTATAGCGGGGACGCCTTGTCCATGACAGCCTGTTTGGCGGGTGACTTACAGTCACATATTGGATATTAGACGATGTAGTTTGGATGTGGTAGATTATGTGGGTGTCCATAGGACCTGAGACTACAGCTAAGTAGTTAGCTTTGCTTTTGCTTTTCTTTAGTCCTAGAGCCATCCTTCCCCATACATAGAATACACAGCTGCTTAGGGCACCCAAAAATTTGGGGCACCGCTGGGTCTTGATGCCCACCCACCTACCTCTTCCTATCCCTGTCTTGCGGCTCTGGTCCTGTGGAGAGGATCTAGTTAACAGGGGAAAAGCCTGACAGAGCTGTTAGCTGAACACTGAACCTGTGAAAGAGTGGGAATGAAGCTACTTAACAGGCATTTGCCAACCCCGGGTCTAGACTGTCAGTTTCTGAATTTACTGTGTTAGTTGACAGGACCTGAGTTTAAAACTTGAGTTTTAAAACTGAGTTTAAAACTTTACAATATTTCATTTGTGAGCTGCTGAAGATCAGAATCATAGAATCAAAGCTGGAAGAGACCTCAGGAGTCATCCAGTCTGGCCCCCTGCCCAAGGCAGGACCAACCCAACTCAATCAACCCAGCCAGGGCTTTGTCAAGCCGAAACTTAAAAACCTCTGGGGATGGAGATTCCACCCCCTCCCTAGGGAACCCATCCCAGGGCTTCCCCACCCGCCTAGGGAAATCGTTTTCCCTAATGTCCAACCTAGACCTCCCCCACTGCAACTTGAGACCATTGCTCCTTGTTCTACCATCCGTCACTACTGAGAACAGCCTCTCTCCATCCTCTTTGGAACCCCCCTTCAGGAAGTTGCAGGCTGCTCTCAAATCCCCCCTCACTCTTCTCTTCTGCAGACTAAACAGACCCAACTCCCTCAGCCTCTCCTCATAGGTCATGTGCTCCAGCCCCCGAATCATTTTGGTCGCCTACCACTGGACCCTCTCCAACGCATCCACATCCTTTCTCTAGTGGGGGGCCCAGAACTGGACGCTAAATAAAGGGGAATTATCACTACTCTAGATCTGCTGGCAGTGCTCCTCCTAATGCACCTAATATGCCATTGGTCTTCTTGGCTACAAGGGCGCCCTGTTGACTCATCTCCAGTTTCTCATCCACTGTAACCCCCAGGGCCTTTTCTGCACAACTGCTCCTTAGCCAGTCAGACCTCAGCCTGTACCAATGCTTGGGATTCTTCCATCCCAAGGGCAGGACTCTACACTTGTCCTTGCTGAACCTCATCAGATTTCTTTTGGCCCAATCCTCTAATCTGTCCAGGTCACTCTGGACCCCTATCCCTGCCCTCCAGCGTATCTACCTCTCTCCCAGCTTAGTGTCATCTGCAAACTTGCTGATGGTGCAATCCATCCCGTCATCCAGGTCACTAATACAAATGTTGAACGAAACTGGCCCTAGAACAGATCCTTGGAGCACCCCGCTAGAAACCAACCGCCATCCTGACATCGAGCCGTTGATCATTACTTGTTGGACCCATCAGTCTAGCCAGCTTTCTATTCATATTACAGTCCATTTATCCAACCCATATGTCCTTAACTTGCTGGCAAGAAAATTGTCGGAGACTGTATCAAAAGCCTTGCTAAAGTCAAGGTCTATCACATCCACTGACTTTCCCGTGTCCACAGACTCAGTTACCTCATCATAGAAGCTAATCAGATTGGTCAGGCACGACTTGCCCTTCATGAATCCATGTTGACTATTCCCGATCACTTTCCCCTCTTCCAAGTGCCCCAAAATGGATTCCTTGGGGATCCCCTCCATGATTTTTCTGGGGATTGAGGTAAGGCTGACTGGTCTGAAGTTCCCTGGATCGTCCTTCTTCCCTTTTTTGAAGATGGGCACTACATCTGCCTTTTTCCAATTATCCGGGATCTCTCCCGATCTCCACGACTTTTCAAAGATAATGGCCAAAAGCTCCACAATGACATTTGCCAACTCCCTCAGTACCCTCGGATGCATTAAATCCGGACCAATGGAGTTGTGTATGTTTAAATAAATCATTTCTAAATAATTCCTAACTTGTTCTTTCCCCACCAACAGCTGTCCACCTCCTTCCCATACTGCGTTGCCTAGTGCATTAGTCTGGGAGCTGACCTTGTCCGTGAACACAGAGGCAAAGAAAGCATCGAGTACTTCAGCTTTTCCCACATTATCTATCACTAGGGGTGTGTCTAGCCTACAAGGTTTTGTTGACAAAAGTGGCCTTTTGTTGATAAAACTATACCTGCGTCTACACTACATAACGTCGACAGAACAAGGCAGTTTTGTCGACGGTGGTAAACCTCATTCTACGAGGAATAACGCCTTTTGTCGATTGAGTTCTGTTGACAGAAGGCGTTATTGCATCTACACTGTCCTTTGCGTCTACACTCTCATGTCGACAAAGCGGCTTGCTTTGTCGACAGAACTGGATGTCGTCTAGACGCTCTTTTCGACAGAAGCTTTGTCGACAGTATCTGTTGACACAACTTCTGTCGACAAAAGCCTGTAGTCTAGACGTACCCTCTGTTACCTCTCTCATCCAGCAGGGGCCCTGCACTTTCTCTGATCACCCTTTTATTGCTAACATGCCCGTAGAAACTTTTCCTATTGCCCTTCACATCCCTTGCTAGCTGCAATTACAATTGCGCTTTCACCTTCCTGATAACTCCCCTGCATTCTCGAGCAATATATTTATACTCCTCCCTAGTCATCTATCCAAGTTTCCACTCCTTGTAAGCTTCCTTTTTGTGTTTAAGCTCACCAAGGATTTCCCCGGTAAGCCAATCTGGTCGCCTACCATATTTGCTTTTCTTGATGCGCATCAGGATGGTTTCTTCCTGTGCCTTCAATAAGGCTTCTTTAAAATACTGCCAGCTCTCCTGGGCTCCTTTCCCCTTCATATAAGCATCCCAGGGAATCTGGCCCATCAGTTCTCTGAGGGAGCCAAAGTCTGCTTTTCTGAAGTCCAGGGTGCCTATTTTGCTACTCTCCTTTCTTCCTTTGGTCAGGATCCTGAAATCTACCAGCTCA
This sequence comes from Pelodiscus sinensis, assembly GCF_049634645.1. NCBI lineage: Eukaryota > Metazoa > Chordata > Testudines > Trionychidae > Pelodiscus > Pelodiscus sinensis. The sequence goes on along the minus strand of NC_134715.1, from coordinate 132,927,988 downwards.
TGATCACTGCTTCCCACGTTGCCACCCACAGCTCTAAAACCACAGCTCTAAAAATGTGTCATCCATGGCTGCTGTTGGGCACAGGGGTATCATTTTAATCATACTTCCTAGGGCCCCAGATATCGGTCAGACAGGGGCCTGAATCCAGATTTGGTGTCTAAACAGCCACTCAGTTTTCCTGCGTGGAGACCTGGAATTTTGGCTCAGGGCTCTCTCGCTGGTTGGCCAGGCAGTCTCCTTCTCTTCTCCCAGAGCTGTTCTGGCGTCCAGAGTAGCACCTAAATGCATAAAAAGAGAAAGACAGGGAGATTTTTACTGTTGCAGGTGTCTTACTAGGGAAAGGAAACTTCTTTTGATGCAAATGGAGATAGAAGTGACCTAAGATGGCTAGAAAAACAGGAGACTCCACCCTACTGTTTGTTTTTTCTTTGCCACCGACTTTCTCTAGGACCTTGGTCAAGTTTCTTGACCTCACCGGGAAAAGGAGACACCAAAGAGAGGGTAGCCTGTACTGCACTTTGACTCAAGTGCTCAGCGGCTCATTTCAGCTTCTGCCACGGCCTTCCTGCACAGTTGACTGAGCTAGTTGTCTGTTGTAGAAGAGCAGTAACACACGTCCCATCACAAATTGTTGAGGATACATTCATTAGGCACTAAGGCTAATGAAGTCAAATAGACCCCAAGGCAGGAAGCCATGTAGCTTTCATTTTGCAGGGTGCTCTGCAATCTATGCTTGAAAGAGCTAAGTAATGGCCGAGCATTCCTGACCCCTAGAAATGCCTTGGTCCTCACATGTTTCTACCTTGAAAGCATCAAATCTGGCCCCCCCACTGTAGGAAGGATGGGGACACTTTGGAGAGAGTCCAGCGAAGGGCAACCAAAATGGTAAAGGGGCTGGAGCTTATGAGGAGAGGCTGAGGGATTTGGGATTGTTGAGTCTGCAGAAGAGAAGAGTGAGGGGGGATTGGAGAGCAGCCTGCAACTCCCTGAAGGGGGGATCCAAAGAGGCTGGCGAGAGGCTGTTCTCAGTGGGGGCAGATGCAGAACAAGGAGCGATGGTCTCAAGTTGCAGTGGGGGAGGTGTAGGTTGGATATGAGGAAAAATGATTTCCCTAGGCAGGTGGGGAAGCGCTGGGATGGGTTCCCTAGGGAGGGGGTGGAATCTCCATCCCTAGAGGTGTTTCAGTCCTGGCTTGACCAAGCCCTGGCTGGGCTGATTGAGTTGGGATTGGTCCTGCTTTGGACTCCACGACTCATGAGGCTTCTGCCAGCCCTAGGAGCCTATGAACTGCCACCTCTGTATTCTAGTCCCTCACTTCAAAGGACACGTTGCTTTGCTTGGTGGCTTTTTGGAACCACGCCTGACCCACCTTTTACTCCACGGGCCAGACGTTCCGCTGCCTTTTAAGATCAGTGGGGTTCCTGGGCGCAGAGGCAGAAAACCGTACACCTCGGCTGCCTGTCAGGTGACGTCGCAGAACCCGGCATCCCCGGCTCAGCTCCTGCTCGCCTGCTTTGGCATGGAGGCCTGGGCCCGCGAAGAGCTGCCTCTCGCCTTCCACGAGAGAAAGAAAAACCAGAATCCCGTCATTTCTTCAGGGACCAGCGCTCCCATAGCCGTCTAATTATTAGCAGCTTGGGTTTGCCCTTGGGGTTTTCACCTCCCGCTTGACTCCACACAAGGTTCCTCGAGTATTTTTATTACCCCTGCACATGTAATTACATGAGCGGTCCTTCCCTTTCCAAACCCACTCGTAAACTCATTACAGGACCTTGCCCTCATAGGGCTGTTTCCAATTAAGAAGGGAACGTTGGGGGTTTTTTTCCTCGCCACACATCCATGTCTGGTTCATTCCAGGCTTTGTTCCATATGCCTCCTCTCCCCCCCCACCTCCTTCCATGCTAAATTTCAGCACATTTTATGGCCTGCTCGAGGGGTGGCCATCTTTTTCTTTTTCTTAAAGGAAATCAAAGGCACATCAAAGCCTCGGCGTGACACCTCACCCACCTCCACAGAACGGTTCGGTTTGCATTCCCTGCAGCAAACGGTGCTTCCCGGCACAAAGAGACGAAAGAGGAGGAGGGGTGGGAAGGAAAGGTAGGGGCGCAACGGTGTCCGAAAAGAATAGTTCCTGTAAATCTGGAGATACCCGGCTGGAATGTGAAGACCAGGACTTTAACAAGGTTCAGAAAAGAACTAGATAGAAACACACATTCATAGAACTGGAGGGGACCTCGAGAGGTCATTAAGACCAGTCCCCTACCCTCACGGCAGGGCGAAGCATCTTCTAGACCATCCCTGACAGGTGTCTGTCTAACCTGCTCTGAAATATCTCCAGAGATGAAGATTCCACAACCTTCTAAAGCAATTTATTCCAGGGTTTAACCACCCTGACAGGTAGGAAGTTTTTCCTAATGTCCAACCTAAAGCTTCCCTTGCTGCAGTTTAAGCCCATTGCTTCTTGTCCTGTCCTCAGAGGCCAAGGAGAAAAATTTTCCTCCCTCCTCCCTGGGACATCCTTTTAGATACAAGAAAACCGCTCTCATGTCCCCCCTCAGTCTTCTCCTTTCCAAACTGAACAAGTCCAATTCTTTCAGTCTTCCCTCATAGCTCATGTTCTCTAGACCTTTCATCATTCTTGTTGCTCTTCTCTGGATCTTCTCCAATTTCTCCACATCTTTCTTGAAACGTGGTGCCCAGAACTGGACACAAGAGTCCAACTGAGGCCTAACCAGCGGAAGAATGACTTCTCGTGTCTTGCTCACAACACACCTGTTAATGCAGCCCAGAATCACATTTGCTTTTTTTGCAACAGCATCACACTGCTGACTCATATTTAGCTTGTGGTCCACTCTGACCCCTAGATTCCTTTCTGTCATACTCCTTCCCAGACAGTCACTTCCCATTCTATATGGCTACGTCTACCCTGGCATGATTTTCCGGAAATGCTTAAAACGGAACAGAGCGTCTAAATTGGCAGGATGCTTTTTGGAAAAGCCCTTTTTCCGGAAAAGCGTCCGTGGCCAATATAGACGCACTTTTCTGGAAAAAAGCCCCGATCGCCATTTTAGCAATCGGGGCTTTTTTCCGGAAAAGACTACTGTGCTGTCTTCACTGGCCCTTTTCCGGAACAGTTTTCTGGAAAAAGGACTTTTGCCTGAGCGGGAGCAGCATAGTTTTTCCAGAAAAGCAGCTGATTTCTTACAGTAGATCGTCAGTGCTTTTCTGGAAATTCAAGGGGCCAGTGTAGACAGCTCGCAGCTTATTCCGGAAAAGCGGCTGATTTTCCGGAGTAAGTGGCCCAGTGTAGACACAGCTTATGTGTGAAACTGATTGTTCCTTCCTCAGTGGAGCACTTTGCATTTGTCCTTATTAAACTTCATCCTGTTTACCTCAGACCATTTCTCCAGTTAGTCCAGATCATTTTGAATTATGACCTTATCCTCCAAAGCACTTGCAACCCCTCCCAGCTTGGTATCATCTGCAAACTTAATAAGCATCTTCTCTATGTCAGTATCTAAATCGTTGATGAAGATATTGAAGAGAACCGGTCCCAAAACAGACCCCTGCAGGCCTCCTCTGGTTACACCCGTCCAGCATGACAGTGAACTGTTAATAACTACTCTCTGTGTACGGTTAGCCAGCCAGTTATGCATCCGCCTTATAGTAGCCCCATCTAAGTTGTATTTGCCTGGTTTATTGATAACAAGGACTTGCAAGACCGTATCAAATGCTTTACTAAAGTCTAGGTATACCACATCCACCACTTCTCCTTTATCCACAAGACTTGTTATCCTGTCAAAGAAAGCTATCAGATTGGTTTGACATGATTTGTTCTTTACAAATCCATGCTGGCTGTTCCTTATCACCTTATTATCTTCCCAGATGTTTGCAGATGAATTCCTTAATTACCTGCTCCGTTATCTTCCCTGCTACAGAGGTTAAGTTGACTGGTCTGTAGTTTCCTGGGTGGTTGTTATTTCCCTGGGAATAGATAGGCACTAGATTTGCCCTTTTCCAGTCTTCTGGAGTCTCTCTCGACTTCCATGATTTTTGAAAGGTGATAGCTGAGGGCTCAGATAGCTTCTCTATCCGCTCCTTGAGTATTCTAGCTTGCATCTCATCAGGCTCTGGTGACTTGCAGACATCTAACCTTTCTAAGTGATTGTTAACTTGTAACTTCTAAACCTACCCCATTTCCACTAGCATTCACTATACCGGGCATCGTTTTATAACCCAACTTCTTGGTGAAGACCGAAACAGAGAAGTCATTATGCACCTCTGCCATTTCCAAGTCCCTGTTATTGTGTCTCCCTCTTCATTGAGCAGTGGACCTACCCTGTCCTTGGTTTTCCTCTTGCTTCTCATATATTTATAGAATGTCTTCTTGTTACTCTTTCTGTCTCAAGCTAGTTTGAGCTCTTTTCGAGCCTTCGTCTTTCTGATCTTGCCCCTACATAACTGTGTTGTTTGCTTATATTCATCCCTTGTAATTTGACCTAGTTTCCACTTTTTATATGACTCCTTTTTGATTTTTAGATCATTCAAGATCTCTCGGTTGATCCAAGGTGGTCTTTTGCCGGACTTTCTATCCTTCCTATGCAACGGCATAGTTTGCTTTGGGGCCTTTAATAACGTCTCTTTGAAAAACTGCCAACACTCTTCAGTTATTTTTCCTCCTAGTCTTGCTTCCCATGGGACCTTACCTGCCAACTCTCTGAGTTTGCTAATATCTGCCTTCCTGAAATCTATTGTCTCTATTTTGGTGTTCTCCCTTCTATCACTCCTTAGAATCATGAACTCTAGGATTTCATGATCACTTTCACTCAAGCTGCCTTCCACTTTCAAATTTTTAAGCAGTTCCTCCCTGTTTGTTAAAATCCAGCCTAGAACAGCTTCCTCCCTAGTAGCTTTCTCAACCTTCTGAAATAAAAAATTGTCTCCAGTCCAGACCACGAACTTATTGGATAATCTGTGCCCTGCTGTCTTAGTTTCCCAACAGATATCTGGATAGTTGAAGTCCCCCATCACCACCAAATCCTGCGCTTTGGATGATTTTGTGAGTTGTTTCAAAAAAGCCTCATCCATTTCTTCTGCTTGGGTAGGTGGCTTGTAGTAGACCTCTAGCATGACACCACCCTCATTTTTTACCCTTTTTAACCTAGCCCAGAGACTTGCAACAAGTCTGTCCCCTACGTCTATCTCCACCTCAAGCCAAGTGTATATGTTTTTAATATATAAGGCAACACCTCCTCCCTGTTTTCCCCACCTGTCCTTCCTGAGTGAGCTGTACCCTTCTACAGCAATATTCCGATCATGTGTATTGTCCCACCAGGTCTCAGCTGATATCAGCTATCATAATTGTGTTCATTTATTAGCACTTCAAGTTCTTTCTGCTTATTACCCATACTCCTTGCATTTGTATACAGGCATCTAGGATACTGATTTGATCTTGCCTCCCAGGTCTGCCTTGTTCCTCCTTTTTCTCTGCTATTATAGCCCACGCTCCCTCCCGTTTCCGACCCACCTCCCCGGTCTCCATGTTCTTCACATACCTGTGGGCTTTGGTCACCTGTCCCCGCCGAACCTAGTTTAAAGCCTCCTCACTAGGTTAGCCAGTCTGTGTCCAAAGACGATCTTCCCCTTCCTCGAAAGGTGAACCCCATCCCTGCTTAGCAGGGGTGGCCCGTCCCTAGAGGCGAACTAGGCGGTTGCCTACGGCGCCACGTTAAATGGAGCACCAAATGGTGGTGCAATATCAGTGAGGGGTTTGGACATGGGGGTGCCAATTGTGCCAGTTGCAGGCAGCTAGTCTAGGAACGCCCCTGCTGCTTAGCAGTCCTTCTTGGAACAGCATCCCATGGTCGAGGAAGCCAAATCCCTCCTGGCAACACCATCTTCACCACATTGATTCAGAGAAGTGGCTGAGTGGCCATATAAGGGGCTGTGGGTTTCATACACTGAGATCCACTGAGATCACTTGCATATATGGATGCAGGAGGGGGCAGAGGGTATGTGCAATAGGGGGCAGGAGTGGGGGGCAGAGAGTTGTGGAAGGGAGGGACTGGGGTGGTAGAATCAGGCTCTGGCCAGACTTACCTGAGCGACTCCCTACCAGCAGCCCAGCACGTTTCTTGGGCAGGCAGGGAACCGGAGCCTGCCCCGCCTCCACACAGGCTGTAGGGCCATGTGCATGTGTGAATAACTAGGAGACGGAGGGGCGGCATGGTGCTTCGTGTGCTGCCTGTTATTCAAACAGGCAGCTCCCATTGGCCAGTTTCCAGCCAGAAACCAGCCAATGGGATTGTGCTGGGGGTGGGAGCAACACCTGAAGCCTCCCCCCCCCCCCCCCCCACCACCACTCCTGGCTCACAGTTTTTAAAGAGAAACGACCTGGCAGTGGCTTTTCTGAGTGGCATGCGGGTGGGGCAAAGCAAGTAGGGGACTGTGCCTGGAGGGCAGTGCTGTGTCTGCTGGCTTGATGGGCCGGATCCGTCCCGCAGGCCATCCCTGACAGGTGTCTGTCTAACCTGCTCTTCAATATCCCCAGTGATGGAGATTCCACAACCTCCCTGGGCAATTTATTCCCGTGTTTACCCACCCTGACAGGCAGGAAGTTTTTCCTACTGTCCAACCTCAACCTTCCTTGCTGCAGTTTAAGCCCATTGCTTCTTGTCCTGTCCTCAGAGGCCAAGGAGAACAATTTTTCTCCCTCCTCTTTATAATGACGAATGAAACTGGGCTCTCTTTTCCCACCCCCAGCAGGGCGCTCGTTCCGTATGGTACCAGCACAGAAATTACATTCTTGTTGAGAAACGTTTGAATTACACTTTCCCTAGCACAGTGCGAACCTGCATCTCCTTGCGCTGCACTTGGCAATCAGAAGGGCTTTTCGTAAAATAAAATAATACAATACAATAAAAACAAGAACAACAACTACAATAATTAATAACAAGCGAAAACTCTATAGATGTTGCATTTTCCCTCCCTGGAAGTTTTGCGATTTCAGGGTAGCCCACTGCTACATGGAACAATCCTCCGTTCTCCTGTGCAAACACACAGCCGCTAGTACAAATGCTAGATGATAGAGCCTCTGTGAGTCACACCGCTTTGCAGATGAGCTAAGTGGGGATCACCCAGCACTGAAATGCAGCCACCTCTGGGGTGAGATGCAGCAAGGTTTCACAGCGCCGAGTGAATGAAAGTGCAAGGAGATTTCACTAGTAGAACAGAATTACGCAAGCCGACCGGCGTAATACCCAGTACATAGGGAAGGTTGGTCGTGAGGTGGATGCTACGTCATTGATTGTTTTGTTGTTGCCTAGCATTACACATGGGCTGTGTCTACACTGGCATGAATTTCCAGAACTGCTTAAAACAGAATACTATTCCGTTTTCAGTTTTTCCGGAAAAGGAGCGTCTACATTGGCAGGCTGCTTTTCCGGAAAAGCGTCTGTGGCCAATGTAGACGCGCTTTTCCGGAAAAGACTACTGGGCTGTCTACACTGGCCCTTTTCCAGAACAGTGTTCCAGAATAAGGACTTATGCCTGAGCGGGAGCAGAATAGTTTTTCCGGAATAGCGGCTGATTTTGTACAGTAGAGCATCGTTGCTTTTCCTGAAATTCAAGGGCCAGTATAAACAGCTCGCAGCTTATTCCGGAAAAGCGGCTGATTTTCTGGAATAAGTGGCCCAGTGTAGACACAGCCATGGAGGAGAATGGTATGGATGTTGTTCTTGGCTCTGCCACTGCGCTATTCTGTCACCCTGGGCAAGTCTCTTCACCCTGGGCATGTCACTGGACGTCATCTACACCCAGGGGCATGAATGGCTAATGGTCACATGTTCCACCCGGATAAGTGCAAGGGACACAGAAGCAGTTCTTTGTCTCTTTAGGCGGTGTGTGCCTCGGGATGGGGACTGTGTGGCTGTGGTGGGACCCTAGTGTCACAAATACCTAGTAATACCATGGATAGACAGGTGCAGGC